>NC_139517.1:39824056-40556223 GCF_947247035.1 Vipera ursinii
AGTATTTGCAATTAATTAATCAATGAATTAAGTACCAGATAAAGATGCACTTAACACTTAACATATTAACCCTGATTATTCTCTTGTCATTGGAAAAGCCATTTGTGTAGGATTTCCTAGAAAGCAAATACTGTATAAATTTCAAATCTGATGAGAGTGAAAAGCTGCCAAGGACAACATTTGGAGCAGAGAAATTTAAGGCAGAGGAAAGACATGTGTAGCAGGCCTTCCTTTTCTATCCTGACTGCCCCTTAAAATATGACTTTGCTTATTTTGCAAGAACTGTTGGGATGATGCTTCAAGTGTCTTAATGCAACCTTCGCTTTAGCTCTCAGTTCACTATAGGGAAATTTCTGCTTGCAATGTAACTTCATTTCTTAACTTCATTAAATATCTTAATGGATATTTAATGAAAGGCCTAAGGCTAAGCTGAAACGTGGAGGTGGAAGTAGGGTGGAAAGATTAGTTCTCTATGCCCCTTTTTCTTTCCATCTTAAAATGCTTTCTTCAAGAATATCCAAAATTCAGCATGACCCTCATTACATCCTCGAGACAATCAGAAGAGCTATTTAGGTTGATCTGCTTACCTGTTTGAGTTGTGTCTCTGAGTTGACAAAGATCTCGCACACCTGGCACTGAAAGGCCTTGTTCTGAATGTTGAGGCTGCCTTTGCTGCCAATCCGTTTGGGCTTGTGTGCCACTCGGGAGAGGACCTTCCCTCGGCTTCGCCTTGGCAAAACAGTCTGCCCTTCCAACATCAATTTGTGCTTTGCTCCTGGAAGTAGGGAAAAGAAGATGAGTTTGGAAATAAAAAAGGAAACTTGCCTCTTGCACCTTGGTAAGCAGGAAGTAGTCTAAGAGCAGACAAGGTCAGTTATCAATAGGATGGGGCAATTCCATAATACCAGAATCTCGTTGGCTATATGGACACAATATCTGGATTATATGTGTCATTTTTGTTCTTGTTTCCTTGTTAAATGCACTTTTTATGCATCTTAATATGTTGTTATGCTTAATGTACTGTTTGGGGGCCAACAGTGGTTAAGGCAACAGGCTAGAAACGGTGGCATAAGTTTATGTATTCGGTTATGATGTCTTAATCTATTTTTAAAAAGGTTTTATGTTCTTATCATGCATTTCTGTCAATTGCACCATTTAGGGATCACCTTTTTTCTCTCTACAATTAGGTAGGCTAGAAATAGCAAGTAAGGCAAGGTCAGATCCCAAATGAATCAATTTGTCTTTATTTTTAACTATCCTTGTCATTGTAATTCCTTATTTTGCCTGAAAACATAAGACACAACAAAATGACAGCCTTCAAAATTAACAGGCAAAATAAAGCAATTCATTACTTTAGAGAGAGAAGATTCTACAATTTGAAAACAACAGTACTGAATAAAAGTAGGTTTTAACATTCTTCATGAAGTTACTCTAATCTACTTTAGCTTAATGTACTCGTAGTTCAGTATACTTGAACTACAATGTCAAGCATGTTAACCAATCATGGAAGACCTCAAATCAGGGAAGATAAGAACAGAAATAATTAAATAATTGAAAGATGATGAAGGTGAGGAAAAAGAAAATTTTACTGAGCAAAATAGAAAGTCAAAATTGGTTGTGTATTTTTATATATATGTAAAATAAAGGAAATATTACAGCTTCTTGGTTTTTTTAACTGGCTTGCTGCAAAAAGATTTTACAATGCATCATGTAAGGATAGAAAAATACAGTTGTTCTTTCTTTGAGTGTGAACAGAAAAGAATACGGATAGAATTTGGTATCCCAGTACTTTTCAAGAAATATGCAATCAGCAGACTACAAATAAGTTATGGCAAACCATACCTATTTGTTCAATCATTTTTTAATTTAGAAAGCAAAGAGTTTGTAAAACCCTCAAGCTTTTGAATACATTTCATTTTACTCAAGTGACAAAGTACACAGTTATTGCAAAATCTGGCAGGCAGTATCTGTAAATGACTCCTGGTTTCAACATACCTGCTTTTCATGGCTTTCACACTACTGTATTTCTTTTACTCTATGGATAGCCTACCATCATACCTGCTGAAAGAATGCTACAATATCTACTAAGGAACAAAACACATATTTATTAATTAGTAGATATTGGCTAAGAATCCCCAAAGTCAGAAATGTATGCTTTTAGCACAAAATTTAGTTAACTGAAGCAAAATCTGTTAGCTGGGAATAAAAATAGATTAATAGGTGGCAGACTTCACACATACTGGGAATTCTAGGAGTTCCATTCCCAGAAGATCTGAAGGATTCCAGACTGGGGAAGTTACGGTTTTTGTCAACTTCAGTTATTAAAGTCGATTGTTGGGGGCAATAAGCTGACTTTGTAATAATGCCGCTGGGGGGGGTGTAAAAGCCCTAATAAGCAGGCATATACATAGAATGAAGGCTATTGCTAAGCACATTGATTTGTGGTTTAAATTGTAAGCTGCCCTGAGTCTTCGGAGAAGGGCAGGATATAAATGGGATTAAAAAAAATAAAAATATCAATGAGGCAAGATGGTGCATTTTTGGTAGCATTCCACATTTTCTGTTGAGGAAGAGGAATAACTTATCCTTCTCTTACTGCTACAATGGAACTATCTTGATCCTGTATCATTACCTGGACAAATGCTTTTGGGAGGTGAAATGAACAGACATATTGGAGTGGGCAAGAAGGCAAATAATGAAAACAGTGCTGCATCATCATGATGCAAGTTTCCCCCCCCCCACTGTAAATGTATCATGATGATGCATGCATGTACAAAAGGTGTAAAGTCTGCAGGGTGACCCTGATTTTATCATTTTGCCAAAAGCCTTGCATCCTGCAGAATAAAAGCGAATTATCATGAGCTACATGCAATAGGCTCCAGATGTCATATCTTTTACAGCAGCGGTAGACACATTATACAGTCTAGCTTGGCCTTTTACGGGGTAGCTGGAGAAAACCATGTGAAGGCTTCTTACCAGAATTATGAGCCTCCAACTGAGAGGCAGAGTTAACTGTTACTTTGCAAGTGGGACAGTACAAGTGCTGCTTGATTTTCTTTCCCTCTTTCTCCACCTCTGCTGCTGAGCCGGCGGTTCCTCCAGATTCAGTTGCTGGCACCTCCATACCAGCTGCTGCTGCTGCTGGTTTCGCACTTGCACTATCTGGAGCAACTTCCAAGGGCTCTGAAACTGATGGGGAAACCAGGGACAGGATGCCAGTAGGTATCTTGGCTGGTGATTCCTCTGTCGGGGACATCATCATGAGGTTGCAATGTTCTGCCAATGGTTGGCTCAATCCTAGCAAGCTATTGGGTTGTGCTAATAAAAGAGGAAGACATTTATTTTCCTTTAAATTGTGGTTTTAAGATTAACTAGCCTTTAAGGTAACTAGCATTTGCTTCCATTATAGTGGCACCTCAGCTAAGATTATTCTTCCGCTACACAACAGAAGAGGTCGATTACAGGAAAATATGAAAATTTCCCTAAACTAAAATCTACCTAGAATGCCTCTCACTAGGTCAGCTTGCCCCTTACCTCTGCTGCTGTTGGTGATGGTGTCTCTGCTGATATCTAGTGGAGCTTCAAAGTTAGCCATTTTTTCCTGGCTGCTGCTGCTATTGTCAGCTGTCTTGTGCTTATTTTTCACTGCTTCAATGGCTTTGAGTCTCCGGGCATGCTTGTGGCCTCTGTAATGTGCCTCAGCTTGATTCTGAGAGAGATAAACGGGAGGGGAGCGTTGAGTGATGGAGAAAAGTATTAAGGCTATTCTATATTATGGAAGATCAAAGAGAGACTATAATGCAAAATGATTTGCAAAGCCCATTTTTCTAGTTAGTAGAGAGCACTTTGAAGCCTGGTTATCTTCTTGCTGCAGCAGCAGACGACATTTTTTCCCCAACTATCTTGCTATTTTCCCCCAGTTTTCTCCATTTCCTTTTTTTCTCTTTTCCAGTATCGAGGAGCAGCAGAGAAATAATCTTTCTGTGTACATCTTCCTCCCATTTGAGCCCTTGGAAAAAGCCAAATAGATGGGCAGGCCAAGTGATAGGCAGTGAGTGTACAAGTGGAGTGGATCTTTTAAGAATATGATGATAAAAATGTGATTTCATGCATTAACTAAACATCTCCCACTCAAACAAAAAACACATGAAAAGCAGAGCAAGAGGGAATTTTCCATACCTCCCCTTTCTGGGCATTGAGCACTTCTATTTCTTTCTTCAGCCATTATGCAAACTAATGTAACACCCTCATTTCAATTCAGATTGGACTTAAATTCACATGAATTTGCCAGAGAGCCATTCATTGTAGAGAGAATCAGGAGAACTGTCTTTGACTGCTAAGTACACAGGCTTTTGGGCGTGGGGGGAATACATTGTAGTCTTTTGTATTTTCTTTTTTAAAAATATTTTATCAGCAGTGAACAGGCAGAGGACATTAACGCATACTTCAGTTATTCATCCTTTTCTCTGAAAAGCTAAAAGGCCTGGATATAGGAAAGCACAAAATGTAAACTCACACATATACACAGAACTGGCATGGCTGCCTGGGAATATATACTTCACGTTAGCTCCGCATTCCAGGAAGGGACAATACTTGACAATTATGTTCTTTTCTTCCGCTCTAATTCAAGTGAATATATTTAGTTATACTATTTTATTTTGTATTGCGAAACTGTTTGCTGCATTTTTTCCCCCTGAAGCTGCATATTTTAAGTTTCCTTTATTTTATTTTATTTTTTTGCCCCAAAGCGCTTTTTGAAACAAAAAATGGGCTGCATTTAATCAGGGGTAACGTGTCTTATCTCCATTTCGCCAGGCAATGAACAATGCCAGGAATTGAATTATATGAATACACAGCAAGAGGCAGGGAGGGAGTGAAAGTCATCAGATGAAACAGGAGCCTGACGGCAAAGGGGTCTGAGTATATGTGCGAGCTTGTGGACATGGTATGAAATGAAAACAAAGGACATAATGCTTTGCTAGAGGGCCAGGTGGGTCAAATGGGGGTAGTGCTGAAGGTCATTTAGCCCAAGGGTTAGGCTCACATCTTATGCATCTAGTGCAAATAAAGGCAAAAGAAGAAAGAAGAAAACAGTACAGAGTCTGATTTATGACTAAGCTCAAGCAGGTCATCAGTAACTCAGATTATGGACAGGGTTTTACTGGGACAAAGGAGCATCGCTTGATACATTTGTTCTCCTGGCATCTAGATATTTCCTTGGTTAATTCACCTGTAACCAGTTCAAAATAAGTCTTGTAAGCCTTAGATGCTTCTGTTAATATGTCTTTTTGCTTGCATATTAATTTATGCTGTGGGCAGAGGAGTGATCAAATTATCTTGAATAATTTTTTAGAAAGTACAAGAAAATACGTGACATTAAGATTTGTATTAGTCAAGGAGCATTACTCTGTGGGTTGGTTCGAGTAAATCCATGTAAATAAATAATTTTGCCACCTTTAGTATTGACACAGAAAATCTATGTTACACTGAATGAGTGAATTTAGATAAAAATAAAAAATGCCTAGGAATTTTTTTTTTGTCACAGCTTTTGTATAAAAAAAGAGACTCTGGGCACAATGCCGAACTGCACCAACTGGATAACATGGCAGTCCCTTCTTTTGGTCAGATTCAAGTAATGCACACAGGCTGAAAACCAACAAATGAGACTTCCAGATAAAACATTTCTCAGTACAAGCTCCCTGCCTGACTTCTTGAATGCAGAATAGAGAATACCAATGTATGTTTTCCCTTTGCAAGCCCTTAGCAGTCTGCTTCTCAACACCTCCGCCTCAAAAAAAGGAAATAAACACAGATGTGGAAGGTGGCAGCACAGCAAGAGAAGATTATTTCCTGCAAAAAAGTATGATATCTGTTTTTTTCCAAAAGAGATGAAATGGCGTAAGAGCTCCTAGACATCTGGCTGTAGAACTGACATTCAATGAGCTTGCATGCATTACACAATATACAATATTTTATGCTTGTATGAAAGCAAAGCATCATACTGATTCTTTCTTTGACTGTGACAGTGGGCCCTTTCATTGAGTGAGCATGGTGAACAAATCAAGGGTCTTTTATCCATAGTTTATTAAAAAAACCATCAAACACTAGGATTCTAACTTGTTTCTCTTGAAACATTTTAGAGGAAGAAACTTAGAGGAAGAAGCACTAGACCTTGATTTGGATAGTGCATTAAATAGTGCCTTGATGGCATTGTCTGTCGTGAATGTTCTTTCTTTGATGAGACGTTAATATGACTTGCTGTGCTTTGTGCTCTGTGAATCTAAGGGAACTATAAATCAGACCAACACCAACCCAAGTCTCACTTTTGCCAAGGACTACCACAAATTCAGCTTTAAGACAGTTTCAGCTTTAGAATTGTAGAATATAGAAGGTATTGCTAATCATGATTTTCCTCACAAATTATTAAATGAGGTGCTTTGAGCACTAAAACATTATATGAACTGTTGTGCACTCATAAGTAAAATTGACCATAGTTATATATATAATAGTTCTCCTCTTCCTTTTCCCTACCTATCTGCTTGATCCTAGTGTTTCAGGGATGTAGCTTACCGCAGAGTTGAATCTCAGATGACAAATATTACAAGAGATGAACTGCTTCTTCTTAAGTGGATTGGGTACACCAAAAGTATGGTTGATTACTGCCTTTTGTACTGGATCCATCTAGAGAGGGGAAGGATTGGAAAATCAATGGAACCAAGTTAGCTGCTGCTGTGCGAGCCAGACATGTAAAATTTTGTTTGTGCTTTTCAAAAACTGCCTTCATGGCATCATAGAACATTTACTTGTTTGCTAAGGAAATGTGCTCATCTGTCAGGTTTGGGTCAGGCATGGTTATAAAATTGCTCCTCCAAAACCTCGGTCCTTAGTCAGGAACTAGCTAAAAACAGAACCTTGGAGGATCTGATATAGCTACATGTGTCATATATAGACACAAGGCAAGCCTTGCTACAGAACACAAAAATTAAGCCTGTATATCAGCTCTGAGATTTAAAAACATAAGTGTTTTTTTCCTGCCCTTACAAGTTAATGGATCCTTAGCCATGACTTTGCCAGCCCTGAGACTGGAATGCAATTGCTCAAATGTCTATACAGGAACATTCTCTGGTCTGAATGACACTAGTTACTTCCTCTCCAGCTTCAGCTGAAAATGGCGAAGAATTCTGCTAGTGGTAATGGTTACAGGGAAAACATTTCCTTAGCACCTTCTATACTGCTAGTTCTATTGAGCTGTTATGCCTCTAGCTGTGAAGCAACTGATCAGGGTGTCAGCTATTCCTTTGGGGCCTACAATTATCTTTAATGTAGCAAGATGGTTCATTCTTCTCTATATGTTGTGTCAGTCTTCTCTACAAGCTGAAAGTTGTTGCATAAAGATACTGTTGGACAAGCTTTCATAGAAATATGTCAGCCATTACAGGTCTTGTAATTGGAAAAACACTATAAACTTCTCAAGAAACTCATGCTTCTCTAGAAATCACTGATCTGGAAGATAATTTATGCTGTGATAGGAAACAGAGCTTGAGGAAGTAACATTTCAATAATTGCCTGATGTCTCAAGGGCCAAGTCAAAAGAACTTAAAAACCAGATTAACACTCAAACTGGGAAAATACTGCTGCAAACCATTTCTATTACATTCTGCTTTAAAGAAATTTGATTGTGTGGTTTTTCCCCTCTCGTGTTTAAATATTCACAATAATTGTAAATAGAGGAAAAGGAAGAACTACAAAGGTGAAAAGGATAAGGAAAAATAATGTTAATATAAAAATTCTACGTATATTTAACCACAGCTATAATCTATAATATAAGCATTGTTCTTTCATCCCTGTGGTTGTAAAAGATAGTTTTCCCAGAACAATGGGGTAAGAAAGAGATTGAAGTTTGAAGGTGATCGCATTTCTCAGCAAAGCTATTTAGTGGCCCAGACAAGTGCCTTGGTCTGGCAGGCAAAGTGTGCAGACAAGGGAATATTTATTTGGACTCCTAAATTCCACCACCAAGGGAAATGGAAGTGGCAACAAACAGTGATCGAAAACCATAGTACCGTCCCATAATTATGATAAATTTTTACTGACTTATTTAAAATAAGAATAAAATAAAAATAAAATGAAGAGAGATACGTAGAGACTGAATGGTAAGAGTGATTTATCAGAGATTTTAAGAGAGGAAAAGAAGTTTTTATACTACAGTCAAGAACAGTTTGCTCTAGATAGTACCAACCGGATGCAAAGATGGCACACAAGGATGGCATAAATCAGTGTTTTTCAACCACTGTTCCGCGGCACACTAGTGTGCCGCGAGATGTTGCCTGGTGTGCCGTGGGAAAAATTGAAAAGTAATTATAAAATACTTTCTTTGTGTTTATTTGATTCCTATTCAAGAGAATTACTTTATATATAGTCAATATAGGCACAGAGTTAAATTTTTTAACATTTTCTAATGGTGGAGTGCCTCGTGATTTTTTTCATGAAACAAGTGTGCCTTTGCCCAAAAAAGGTTGAAAAACACTGGCATAAATATAGATCCGACTTCTGGTTTGCCGACGCACCCACCATGGATGCTTGGAAGATGAGCTCCGTCTTCCTTGTCCAGTTTCACATCATTGGGGGACCCTGAAAAGGGTCGAAAGTCGCCCTGTAGAGGCAACCAGCAAGGAGGGACCCTTGCTGGATTGCAGGAGAACGGTAGCGCTCCCACTAGAGGTGGCGAAACCCTCCAAGCCGCGGACAAAAGACCGGCCATAGAAATATGGCCCATCACTAGGCTGCAGACAGCCAAAGTCACACTTACCATCAGGCAACTTTAAAGCAGCGTGGAAGAGACTGGGTGAGATCTACCTCTCTTAAATCCTAACTACTTTTTTTACTTGTACAAGCTGCTAAAGTATTTTCCCCCCTGTGGAGAGGGAAGGAAACAGCAGTGACTGATTATTCAGGGGAGTTTAAAATGTTGAAAAAATAACTGGATCCCAACCGGAATTTTATTTCCTAAAGTTTGTGGAGTAAAAGATTTTATATTTTCTATTCTTTACTTTCTATTTTTACTGAAGATCTGGGTTTTTCCTTATAAAATAGAAACAAAACTGAAAAGATTAAAATAACTTTGGGATTCAAAGGAAAACTTTAAATGGTAGGGGCGACATCTTGTGGCTAAACCTGATACTTCAACTTGTTATTGTCTAAAAGAGACCTGGCCAACAGCCCAGAAAACAGATAAGACTTATGTAACTTTGAAACACCTGCTGTGAGAAGTTCAGCTGTGCTTAGTCAGTGGGAAAAAAAGACTGTCTTTCTGTACTACCTGATTGTAAAGCTTCTAGACTAACACATCATTATGGAAGAAGATCAAGAACAGATTTTTCCTATGGATGAAAATCAGGAACAAATCCTTTCTATGTTGAAAGCTATTTATCAAACCCTCCTTACAGCTGGTGACAAAATAAGAGCCTACAGAAAAGAACAAGAAAGCAGCCTGGATATGCAAACTCAAATTTTGACTATAACTAAAAAATCAACTATATACAATACAACAGAAAAAGTGGAACAATTAAATATTGTGACAGAAGATTTAACTACTCAACAAACACAGATAATAGAAAATTCAGAAAAGAAACTGACAACATGGAAAAAGGAAAATAAATCAGAAGGAACCTGAGGATCAAGAAGAAGAACACATGGAAGAGAAGATAAACAGTTCAGGACAACTATGTCAAAATGGAAAAATAAAGAAGATGACCTGTTAAACCTGCTAGCCCTCTCAAAAAAATGGTGACCGGATGGTTTATTCAATGCCAAATAATATATATAACAATACAAGGAGATTTCTTTGACAACTCAAAAGTACGGACATGGAAGACGATTTGGCAAAGAAAGCAAGCTAGAATAAGACTGAAGAAGAATGGGGTTTTTGACCTACTTATGAGAATTAAAATAGAATATACTCAAATAGATAAGATGTGTACTTTGAATATAAGATATTGTTATGAACGGAAGAAAACATTGGTCATTTAAAATTCAGAAGTATAAATATTAACAGTTAAATTTGAATATTTGCTCATAAAGGTCATGTAAAGGTGATTAAGATATATATAAACTAAAACGTATTGATGAATGTAATAAGTATGTCTTGACATAGTGGTAAGAATGAAACATTAGCTTAAATATGAGACAGTAGATACAAAGAGGAAGAGAGGAAGTATTAAACATTGAAATAAAAGAAATTTTGGTTACTAAATTTAAAATATTTGAAAATTATTAGAATATTTTATTGTATTATTAATTTGTTGATGTAGATGGTGAGAACCTAGATAGATAAGATGCATACCCTGAACACCAGATTTTGTGAGGAATTGTGATAAAGGGAATTGGGGCCTTTTAAAATTTGGAAATGATAAAATATTAAACATTAATTTTAAATATTAATGGAAAATTAAAATTGGGAAAAATTCATTACGTCATTGATTGTCTCAAAAATTGAACATTAAAACAATATATATATACTGTATAAAGTAAAAATTATTGATACATGTAAGAAAGTTATTTTTTATTTGATTGATAGAATAAGAAATGTATTAATTTAAATGAGAAAGTACATATTAAGGGGAAAAGAGAGGAAATATTTACTGTAATAGTTTGAGATTTGTACTAATGATATTTGTATGTAATTGAATTATTGCAACTCAGCAGCCACGTTGCTTTTCAAAGATATAAAAATTAGAAAATTAATAAAATTTTCAAAAAAAGAGGATGGAATAAATATAGGTCCACAATATCTCCAAAAGAAAAAAACAGTATTGTGAATTTTTTGGAAAAAAGTGATAAATGTTGTGAAGAACTTCTCCATGAGTTGACTATATACCAAACACCATGAGGAGTATATTCTGTTCCTTTTGTGATTATTTTCAACATCCATTGTGTAGAATTGAAAAACAAAGCCTGCTTTGATAGATCAAAGGCAATGAGCGCCTGCCTGCACCTCCAAAGCATGAAGATGATTCCCTTTTCTGATCAGAAAGGAAACCACCCAAACACAAGAGGAACAAAGGATCAATTCTTAATTGACAAGATGATTTTGGAAAATTGCAAGAGAAGGTTAACCAATTTGAATGTAGTGTGGATTGATTATAAGAAGGCATTCAACTCACTCCACAAGACTGGACAATTAAATACCTAGAAATAACAAGAATCTGTAGAAACATCACACTTTTTCTGCAAAGATCGATTGCACAATGGATATGGTTGCTGGTCAATGTTGATAGATTGGGAGAGGTTAATATCAAGAGAAAATCTTTCAAAGAGACTCACCATCACCGCTACTGTTTGTCATGGCACAAATTCCTCTGTCAACCATACTGAAAAAGTCAGAAGTGTATGGGAAAACACGGTCTGAAATAGCTGCTGCTATTTCTGCTCAACACTGTTCAAGGTACTGCAATAGAGTTTGGACTGGACAAATGTGTCATGGTCACCATTAAATGGGAAAAATAGTGAAAACTGAAGGAAACAAGATGCCCTTTAAAAATAACATCAAAAGTCTGAATGAAGACAATCATTTCAAATATCTGGGCCTCCTGAAGGCTGGTACCAAGCACACTGAAGTCAAGAAAAAGAAGTGAATACATTGAGAGAGTGAAGATCTTAAAATCTAAAGTTAATGGAGAAACTACCATCAAGACAACAAACACATAGGCAGTTCCAGTCATTAGATACACAGCTGGAATAGTGGATTGGACTCAAGCCGAACCAAAAGCCCTGGATAGGAAAACCAGAAAAATAATGACAATAAGTCATGCCCTTCATTCTCACAGCAACGTTGACAGACTCTACTTACCAAGCAAAATAGGTGGTTATGGAATGTTGCAAGTATATTAGAAGGTTGAAGAAGAAAAAAGGGCACTCGAAGAATATCTGAAAGGTAGTGTGGGAAGTCAGCTCCTCAGAGAAGGAAATATTAAAAGGGCAGGAAAATACATTTCCTAAAAAGAAGTTAAAGAGGCAGAAAAGCATGCCCAGTTTTTCTTAATAGCCCCAAGTCTCCCTCCCCCAAGCAGAAACCAACTCTATAGAAATGCAGATGTGATAATCTTGTCAGGAAACTGGAATTAGGAAGAAAGATCTCTAGAGTCAACATCAGCCACAGCCCCAGGGAAGCAGGGGACATAATAGGACATACAACCAGCAAGAATCCTAGAGGGGCGCACCTAGGCTCAGGACAGAATAGTGTCAAAGCCTGAAACAGGAAATAACTCCAGACAAAAGAGTCCAGGGGGTATAAAAACCCACTACCCACATGTGCTCAGTCCTTCTTTTTCTGTTGGATCCATCTTTCTGTCTGGCTTTCCTCTGCAATAAACTACAACCTTCTTCCCAAAGTAGTTGCCATGTTTGTTCCCCGCTTGGAGGAACCAGACTTTTCTTCCTACAGTAGTGAAGAAGATACAATGAAACTAGTATATCAAGAAGGCCTACTGAGTACTGGAGAGAACAAACTGGCCTATAAGAAAGACAAAATGAAGAACAGAAAACAGACATGGGAAGAAAAAAATATTACATGGCCAGTACATTAAAAAAAGCAGGTTAAGAGCAGGAAAGTTAAAGACAGACACTAATTCTGTCTGCACAAGACCAAGTGTTAAGAACAAATACATACAAAGCCAGAACTGATAACATGTCTCTTCTGCAAAAAAGCTGAAGAAACAGTCAACCACTTGATTAGCTGCTACAAGAAGACTGCATAGACTGACTTCAAACAACAGCGTGACAAAGTAGCACAATGGTGCATTGAAAGATCTGCAAGAAATACTATTTGTTTGCAAGCAAGAACTAGTGGGACCATAAAACAGAGAAAACGAAGAAGCTAAAGTGCTCTGGGATTTTAAATTTCAAATAGACAGGCATCTGCCACATAACACCCCAGACTTAACAGATGATGATGATGATGATGATGATTATTATTATTATTATTATTATTAATTACATTTTTATACCGCCCTTCTCCCGAAGGACTCAGGGCGGTGTACAGGGCAATAAATACAAAAAACAGGATACAAAAGTTAAAAGCGAATTAAATAAATAAATGCCCAAAGTTAAAACAATAATTAAGATATATTAAAACCCCAACCCTAACCCATCAGACCAGGTCAGACTGTTCAAATAGATACGTTTTTAGATCGCGCCGGAAGGAGCGAAGGTCAGGGGCCGTCCGGAGCTCAACCAGCAAGCGGTTCCATAGGTCTGGTGCGCCCACAGAGAACGCCCTCCCCCTGGGGGCCACCAATCGACATTCTTTGATCGGAGGCACCCTGAGGAGGCCCTCTCTGTGGGAGCGCACTGGACGGAGGGAAGTTGACGCCGGCCGCAGGTGTTACCGTAGGTAATCCGGACCCATGCCATGTAGGGCTTTGTAAGTCATTACTAACACCTTGAATCTCACCCGGAGGACAACCGGCAGCCAATGCAGCTCATGGAGCAAAGGTGTAACATGGGAGTATCGGGAAACTCCCAGCACAACTCGCGCGGCTGCATTCTGCACCAGTTGGAGCCTCCGAGTGGACTTCAAGGGCAGCCCCATGTAGAGAGCATTACAGTAGTCTAGACGAGAAGTCACGAGCGCATGAGTGACTGTACGTAAGGCATCCCGGTCTAGATAGGGTTGCAACTGGCGCACCAGGCAAACCTGGGCAAAGGCCCCCAGATGTCAATAAAAAAGACAAAATAATATGGATAATGTACGTGGCAATGCCTGGAGACAGTAAAACAAAAGAGAAACAATTAGAGAAAACAATAGAATACAAGGACCTGCAAATACAAACAGAATGAATGTGGCAAAAGAAACCAAAGATAGTAATAATAGCAATAGGCTCCCTGGGTACAATCCCAAACAATTGGTGTACCACTTGAATACCACTGACATTGACAAAATCACCATTGGCCAATTATAAAAGGCAGCTTTACTCAAAACAGCTTAGATCCTGCAAGGATACCTTTAACACCATCAAACATCCACAACTACCTATCCCAAGTCTTTGGAAGGGCTTGATAAGATTGATAAAAATGCCAAATAAGGTCTAAACATCTGGCAGACTGTGCAACGAACCAATAATAGATACTATTATGAATAGCAACATTTTTACTCTGTGGCTCCATTTATTAATTACAGCTAATAGGTACAGTATTCCTTTTAGTAGACTGTTGTTTTTAAAAACAGTCTTTAAATGTGTAACCTTGTAATCAAGTGTTGTCCCATGTGCAAGGTAAAATTCTATGCATGTTAATTTTTAAATTATACTGTTTTTTAAAAACTTGATTCTTGACCAAAATAAATAACATTATCCAACTTACTAAATATAGTTGATTCTTAATGTGTTAATCTATAGCAGTTGTAGGACTTTCTCACCTTTCTATCTGTTAGTAAAAGGACAAAATGCCCAGAAAACTGTAAAGTATTATTTTGGATTCAGGCAGTTAAGAAAAAAAAATCCCCAACTCTATGTTTAAACTAATTTGCAAAGAGTTGGATTACTTCTGTTTTGCCCCTGAAATATATCTACTGATACACTTATGTATCCACTGATACATAAAGACAGATTATTGCATTGAATGTCCTGTAAAGATTGTGAGGTCAGGAAAACCAGAAGACATAGACTCAAGTTATGATTTATAAAGGACTCACCATGGTTTTACACATTTGAGTGGATTTGAGGGTACCTTAAAAATCTGAACTTGCTTTTCACAAACCTTTTTTTTAAACTAAGAGTTTTTAGTGTCTGTCTGTCTATTCCTGCCTGCCCGCCTATTTATCATCTCCAAATCCACAAGCCTTTTCTTGCTTTATTCCCAGAATGAAACCATCAAAGAAAAGGGAAACTTTTGATTCCCAAGAAGTTACAGTCAAACTGTTCTAAGGTTCAGGCTTAGCTCAAAAAGTACATCACTTCCAGACTCTTCTCCTCACTATCAAATTATTTTGTTACTGCAGTGCAATATGTGGCTTGATCTATCTAATGGCTGTTTTTATTTATTCATTAAATTTTTTTTTTTTTTATTTTTTTTATTTTTTTTATTTTTTTTTTTTATTGAAAAGTTTTACAATACAATTTTCCATTAAAAACCCCCATCCCCCTCCACCCTCCCCTCCCTACCTCCCCCCTACCTCTTCCCTCCCCCCTTCCCTCCCCCCTTCCCCCCTCCCTCTTCCCTCCCCTCCCTCCCCCCCACCCCCCTCCCCCCCCCCGGACTTCCCAGAGCTAAATACAAGGTATATATATATAAAAGCAATCATAAGCAACCATATACTAACAACCATAAATTCTAAAATCCATCACTCTCTAACTTATATAAGAAATTTAAATTTATATGTCATCCATCTCACTGTGAAATGACTCTGGATGACACACAACATCATAAAACAATAGCAGGAAAAAATCAAAACATTAAGCTTTAAAAATTAAAGGTTAAAGTAAGATAAAATAAGACAAAAATAAGATAAAAGGGGGACCAACACAAAAATGGGATGGAGATGGGATCTTCTTTTAATCTACTAAACATCTCAAGTGTAAAGCACCTCAAAGTTTCAGGCCCTTTTGGAAGGCCAATAGGATAGGGCAGATCTCTATCACCTCCAGGCATACGATGTTCCAAAGGACAGGAACCATGGCAGAAAAAGTTCTTCTCCTGAACTTCATCAGCTGAAATTTCTTGGCTGATAGATCTGCAGATGCCCCTACTACCAGTGCAACTGGGGCAGGCCAATCCCATTGGGATGAATTTTAACATATTTAAAAGCCTTATAATACTCACTGTAATTAAGTACATAAGTTTGTTTACATAAACGTATGTGCTTTTATTTTACTATTGTATATACAGTATATTGCTCTTAAGGTTACTTAGAAATCTGCTGAATAAAAACAATGAGCCATAACTGAATCAAATTGGTTAACTTGCTTCTCTTGTATATATAGACATGAAGAATATAACATGATTTCCTTAACATCTTCTAGACTATAAATTATTTCTATCAACTGGAACTTCAATCTGTCCGAATAACAAATTAAGCAGTAGTGGAAATTAACATGAAAATTATTTGGCTTTTTTCCCACTAGAGAAAGGAGCAAAGATGGCAGTTGTAATTCTACTTTTGTCTTTTGTTCATTTTTTCTATGTAATATTCCTTTTTTTATTTCAAAGGGAAAGATAAACAAACAGGTTAACATATAGATCATGCACTATTCATTTGTTAACAATTTGGTTTTCTCAGAAAATAGAAGTTAGGATCATTTACTGAAAACAGTACTGCTATCAAGAAGACAGACAATACTTACAAAATTACCATTATAAGATATAGTAAACAATAGAACAGATAAATGGAAGAAGATGGGCTTATCAATGAATTAATAATCTCAGTACTGTAGTTAAATGGATCCTCAACATTCAGAAATATTATATCAGATAAAAGAGGCAAAAGAAGGACAACTGCAAACCTCTTGAAGACATCTACTGCCTGCTTTGAAAACAGGAGACCAGAATAAATACTGCATCTGACTTTTATGAAAGATGCTCAAGAACAATCAACCCCAACTTGAAACATCCATAGTCCTATATTGGACAGGAATTTTTGGAGTTGCAAACCTATTGAATTGCGGGGGAGGTAGTGCTAAGGCTGTCTTTAAAAAACATCAGCCACACATATTTTAGTGAGGATTGACTGTATCTCTGTTATTTCTATCTTTTAAAATACGTAGAAAACAAAATTCCAAAGAAATAAAGAATGCTTTGCATAAACTATATGGGAAAATTTAGCATATTTTTCTGAAACTCTGTGATTGCTCCCATTAGAAAGCCACACTGCAGTTACAACCTTATTACATGGTTAATCATCCAGTGGTGGGATTCAGCCAGTTCACACTGGTTTGGCAGATCCAGTAGATATTCTTTTGTTGCCCAGGCTCAGAATGGACTTCTGGAAGGGGCATCCACATAAGAGAACTGGTTGTTCACGTATTTGAATCCCACCACTGTTATCATCATGCATCTTAAAAATCCTAAGTGACCTTTGCATCTCTTTTTACACGATATCTTAAGCTTCCCATCTGTAGGGGAGGCATAAAATGATGAACATGACAGGGTGTGCGCAGGCATGCTGCACTTGCTTTATTTCTATAGCTACCGCACATAGATCCAGCATATGTGTTCTCTTTGACCTTGAAGTCTATAGATCAACAGGGTGAATTATGCCATGAGCAAACGAAGAAGACTGAGATAAAATTGGCCCATCAGCAGTTATATTTTAGAATGAAAATGGCTACTTTTTTGGCCTTTAGCTCAGAAGGTAGAGGATAATTTTGCTGCTACCCAATTTCATACAGTGCTAAGGACACTGCTCTGTGGGGATGAAGAAATGAATCAAACTAGAAAAACTCACCGTGTTGAAATTAGGAAAGAGGTTGAGTGGAGGGGTGCCATTGAGGCGGAAAGTCAGAAAATGCTTGATATCCAGTGATGGATGTAAAGACCGTCCTGGGATGGGAAGTGAGGCTAAGAGGGAACTATTGTGATTAGCTGGACCTAGGAATCAAGAACAGAACAGAAATAAGACATGTTTCAAAAGACAGAGCTGAAAGGAGAGGCTGGCTAATATTGTCCCTTAAAGCTGACCTTCCACTATAGTGTACTGAAGAAAATGGCTACCGGTAATTCATTATGAGAACTAAGCAAGTGCCAAATTCTCATCCCACAGCAGAGATGGCTATTCACAGTACATGTTTGTTTCTCTTCTTAAATTACATGCTTTCATAGCTTCAAACTTGCAATCTATTTCAGACAGATGCCTTTGTATAGAAATTCAGAATAGTCATACACTCTAACCAACACATGTACACTGAGTGTGTGTGTGTGTGTGTGTGTGTGTGTGTGTGTGCATATAACATATAGAACAAACATAAAATATCAGTATGATTCACTCCTCAATGGTGGCAAGCATTGTAAAGATATAGTAGAATAAGTCATGCTAGAAAATTGGATAATTCAATCACTCCCAAACTCCAAAAGCAGTAGAATTATACAGTTGCTATTGTCTCCCAGCATGAATATATCACTCTAAGCATTCCTTTTAATAATGAATCATACCAAAAGCAATAATTCAAATAGACATGTGATCAGCTTCCCTGAGTCAAGTAATTTTTATTCATAATCCAGGATAAATTATGTTAACTTTTATTCCTTTTTTCATTTTTAGATATACTAGAACATCTTAAGTCTCTCTAATATGTTAAGATGTCAATTTCAGCCAGTAATGTCTTCACTAAAGATAGCAGACTGATTTTTCTAGAGATTCGAAGAAAATGGGCTACCTTAAAGCTTTAGAAGTCTTAAAGCACTGATTTTGCCTCTTAAACTCCCCAAATGGGGAAACATGTAAATTTTTTTTACATAGCCCACTTTAGTTTTATTATTAAATTACTGGCCAAACCTGCTGCAATTTCCAGATAAAGTAAGAGCAGGAAGAACAGCCCACAAATTTATCTATCCTGGACATATGAATCAGTCTAAAATTAAATCTTTCAATTAGAAGAATAAGGTGTGACTCCAATTTCCATTCAGAAAGAAATCCTCATAAATACATGGAATATTATTTTATTATTCAAAAAAGAGCCTAATTTTCTCCTACGCCATGTGGGAGCCAGATTTTTGAAAGCTTTAATGCTTAATCATGCTGATGGCCCCATATCAAGAAAAAACCCAAGTGAACAATACAGGCAGAGTTCTTGTAGAAAATGGATTGAAGATTTTCTGGCCAATATAGGAAAATAACAATTGGATTGTCTTAGCTAAGCAGCACTAGAGCTAATATAACTTGTATCATGGTACACATTCAAAAGAAGAGAACGTTAGCAGCTTCTATTTTCCCTTCTATTTCTATAACAAACATAAACTCCACTTAATTTTCTTTCCACTAGATTGACCATACCTAGTTCTTTCAGATTTCCCTCAAAATAATTGCTTATTTGACCCATCCTTAAAGTTGCTCATTCAGTCTTTTTTAGTATGCTATCTCCTTATATTTGTTGGTAATTAGCACTAGGACACTGTGCAGAGGTTGATTGATACATTTTGTTATCATGGATATCCTAGGTTTTTGTTATATTTAAGATTTTGTATTTTGGTTAAAAGCTATCTTAGGAAAATGAAGCCCTTTTAAAGGCCTTTCTTGATTGCTCCTCTTTGTCCATTATTCACATATCAAAATAAAGTGAACACCTGGCCATTAGGCATTCCCTGGCATCTTAACAGACCTTCTCAAGGATCCCTTTTAAGTACTTCATATAAATAAGTGGATATTTTGTTCACTTTGGAGCATCATGTATACTTTCAGCAACAGGTGCAATCTAAATGATCCAGTCAATAGCTGTCTGTTGCTACAGCTAGCATGCAGAACAGCTGATAGGACTACAGTGATATTTTAGCTGGAGCTATCCTAGGGATTTCACCAGTCATCTGAAATCTTCTGTTAGTTACGATTCTGTTCCATCACACAGGGATGCTTCCAAAATTCTCCTCATTCCAAATTCCTCCTCAGATTTCATTGTTCCAAAGGAAAGCAGACCGTTAAAAATACATTACTGATCTGGATTTATTTTCTCATTTTATATAGAAAGCTATAGTTTATTAAAAGTTACAACTATGGTCTACACCCATTTTCCTTAAAATGTGTGGGTACTACTGGTAATAGAACAGTGGCAACAAAAGGCAGCCAATTTTTAAATGTTGTTGCTTTATTGAACTGCTCCTGACATGCATAGGAGATTTTGCAAGGTCAAGCTAAAAGCCCAACTAACCGAAATGTATTTTCTCAGGAAAAACAAAGCATCGGCTCAGCCACATGATATCAAGTTGGAGAATTATTCCTTTACAAAAACATTTTCCAGGCAAAGCTGCACTGTCAGCTTAGTAGTCTCAACAACAAAAGTTCATCCTTGAGCGTGCTGTCTCACTCAGAACTAGACTGAAACTTTGTCTTATTGCAGAATTACTTCTACATTTTATTTTCACAAATGGTGTGCAAAAACAATTCTTGTACCTGATTTTATGTATTTCTATGATGATAAAAAAGGCTGTCAATTTGGACTTCCAAAAAACAAAGAAAAAGAAATAATAGAATATTGACAAAAATAATACTTTTATTTATCGCATGACCAAACCTGGAACAGGCTTGATTCCTTCTATCAATGCCAATTGGTTATATTTACCAATATAAAAGAGCAATGTTATTGAAAATACAGAACAAGAACAAAAACACTTTTTAAAACCCTAAGCTATGATCATTTTTTTCTACTGATTTTAGATGGACCTGAGAATGCCCTGAAGGTGCAAGTGGCCTGTTTTTAGCAGACTGGTCAAATTTGTCCTGTCTCATAAACCAGTTCTAACTCTAGGGTGAGGGGGAGAAAAATATGGTTTGCTCCATCAGGCATGTACTGATCAAATTATTGTCAACGTCACCCAGAAGGGAAATCTGGGGAACAACAGGGGAAAAAGCCATACAAACATGTTTCATTTATTCATGTTTAAAGCAACAAAAGCCAACAATTTAATACTTATTCTGGCATGGCTGGTGCAGACAATTTTAACTTCACAGCAACTTTGTAAGGGCTGAGACAATCTCCCAATCATAGTCAAACATTCTCAGTGTTTTCCATATATGTTGGACCACAACTCTCACCATAAGGCTATTTGGAGATGATGGGCTTGCAATCTGGTGTAGAGAACCCAGAGATGAACATGGAGAAGGAATGCAATGTCAGCTAGAAAACCATGAACTAAGCCCAGGAAGAGAAGAAGGCAGAGAGAAAAAAACTTAAAGTGAGCCTCTTTGACTCTCCTTAGTATAATAGGGAGGAAAGGAAAAACTCTTTCAGTCATTCAAGATTTTATTATAAACTATATTAATAAAGTAAAGTTCTGGTATTTTTGCAGAGACCTGACTTATCTTATCTTGAAGGGCTGACATCTAGAGAATTTTTCTTCATTCTTTCCCCAAAAAAGATGAAAATAAAATTTACAAGCATGTGCACATGTGTAGGTATATGTGAAATATAATCTTGTAATGTTAATCAAATCTTAACCAAAGGAAACAAGCAGGAAAATAACAATATTCCAATCATATAGTTATTATGTGGAATATAGATGTCTTTCACTTCCAGAAACAAGCTTCTAGACTTCAGAACCACAGAGCAAGATATGTCCAAAATATACTGAGTTTCCACTAATTGCTTGAAAGACATAAACATGAACAGACTAGCAGCTGGGGATATCTCAAGGCTACATAGATAATATTCCCTGTTTCCTGATGATTCTAGTTACATTTCTCATTCCCTTTAAGGTAGATGTGATATTTTGTGTAGATAAGATACTTTTGTTTAATACTTTAAAATAATCATTTTATCTGTGCAACTACTGATTGTTGGTGTGAAGGTGTCCTTGGAGTTAATCTATGCTGATCTGAGTGTTGATTACTGGTGGAGAGGTGCTGGGGTCTTTTTCTCTTTTGGGCTGGTTGATTACATAACAAAAAGTTATAACTAGTAGCCAGCATGGGTTTGTTAAAAATGGATCATGCCAAGCCAATCTTATTTCATTCTTTGACAAAGTGACTAAATTAGTAGGCCAGTGAAATGCTGTGGATGTAGTATATTTAGACTTCAGCAAGGCATTTAACAAAATAGACAACCTACTTCTTGTAAGCTAGAAAAATGTAGGATAGACACCATCACCACCAGATGGATTTGTAACTGGCTGACAAATGGTACTCAACAAGTCGTCCTTAATGGTACTACATCTACATGGAGGGAAGTAAACAGTGGGGTGCCACAAGGTTCTGTCTTAGGTTAGGTACTCTTCCAATATGTTCATAAATGACTTAGAGGAGGGAATAGAAGGGGAACTCATCAACTTTGCAGATGACATTAAGCTGGCAGGAATAGCCAACACCCCAAAAGACAAGCTCAGGATCCAGAAAGATCTTGACAGACTTGACAGAACAATGGGCCCTATCCAACAACATGAAATTTAATGTGGAGGAAAGCAAGGTTTTATACTTAGGCAGAAAAAACCAAAGTTATAAGTATAGAGTAGGCAAAACCTGGCACAAAAACAGACTATCATTTAAATATGAGCCAGCAGCATGTGGCAGCAGCCAAAAAAGTTAATATAATCCCTGGTTGTATAAACAAAGGCATAGAATTAAAATCACATGAAGTATTAGTACAGCATTATAAAGCCTTAGTAAGGTCACACCTGGAATACTGCATCCAGTTTTGGTAACCAATTACAAAAAAGATGTTGAGACTTTGGAAAAAGTGCAAAGAAAAACAACTAAGATGATCAAAGGCCTGGAGGCTAAAACATATGAAGAATGGTTGCAGCATTTGGGTTTGGCTAGTCTAGAGAAAAGAAGAACTAGGGGGGACAAGATAGTAGTACTCCAGTATTTGAGAGATTGACACAATGAGAAGGGGGGGTCAACTTATTTTCCAAAGCACCAGAGGGCAAGATAAGAAACAGTGGATGGAAACTAATCAAGGAGAGAAGCAACCTGGAATTAAGGAGAAACCTTCTAACAGTGAGAATTATCCAGTGGAACAACTTGCCATCAGAGGTTGTAGGGGCTTCATCACTGGAGGTTTTTAAGAAGAGACTGGACAGTCACTTGTCTGAAATGGTATAGGGTCTCCTGCTTGAGCAGAGGTTTGGATTAGAAGACCTCCAAGGTCCCTTCTAGCTCTATTCTGATTGATCAGTTCCTTCCTGACATACTTTTCAGTGAAACAGAATTATGTAATTCCAGACCCCAAGTCCTGCTGGCAATCTTTATTGAGAGGAGACCATTTCTTGTTAAGTAGCCATAATTGGCAGTAGACAAAATTTGAAGACATTTATCATGGCAAAATATGCAGAATACCATTTGTGAAAAAATTTGTCTCCACCTGCTAAGCAACATTTACATATTCATTTAAATATAGTTGGAAATAGGAGGTTCTTAGGCAACATAGGAATAGGAAATATTAGGAGCTCTCCGTGGTCCTGAAACTGACCTGGAAATTTGCTACAGTATAATACTGGCTACTTACATTTCCCTACCTTTGACTGATATTTCTCAGGTCTGTCTGTATGCTGCTTATGATCCCTTAACTTCTTGAATTTTGCCAAAATAATGGAGTCTGACAATGTTTTATCAACATTTCCTAAACTAAAGATGCATTGCAACATTTTGGTCAGCATAACACAAGTGCAATCATCCTTGGGTCTGAAAGGAAATATATTAACATAAATTTTCCTGCCCTCACAGCTTACCTTCCATAACTTAGAACTGAGACTGGGCAATGTTACTGCCCTCTCGCAATATATCTCACACTATTATGTGGTATAGTTTCAAGGCAGCATTTCATGAATTCCTTTCTATTCTTTTTCCTCCTCACAGAATACCTACTGGTGGAAAAGCCAACTACCAATTGCTCTCTGATGGAGGCTAAGGCTTGTTATTATGATTTTATTTACTTATTTATTAGATTTCATTTTAATTTTTTACAGCATGGTTCTTTCGACAGGACTATTGATCTCCTGGGAGAACAAATACACCTATGAAATGATTTCCTGGTTGATGCCAGCTTGAGATCATCTGGATTACTACCTAGTTCCTGAAGATCCTGTCAGAGAAACAGAAGATCAATATATCTGTGTCAAATAATCTTGTCCAGTTGGAGTTGGACCTATTGTTGTAT
This sequence comes from Vipera ursinii, assembly GCF_947247035.1. Lineage (NCBI taxonomy): Eukaryota > Metazoa > Chordata > Lepidosauria > Squamata > Viperidae > Vipera > Vipera ursinii. The sequence continues at coordinate 39,847,849 of NC_139517.1, forward strand.
TATTTCTCATCCTTAAAACACACAAAAAAGTGTGAAATGTCAATCCAAACTATAGTTGGATTTTGGCTTCTTCAAAAATGTTAAGGTGAGATACCCCTGCTATAAAAGGAAGAGTATCTGTGATGATGAGAATCTTAGAAAAATGATCTAAACTAGTTCTATCATCAGGCAAAAATTGGCTTGTAGATTCTTAGTCTGATGTTAGAACTTGCCATCTAAATTGTGTATCCTGATTACCAGAGTTTATCAATGTACCCTTATCACACTTCTCTGAAATAATATCCTCCAGTTGAATACATTTTCACTTCCCATAATTCTTAGCCAGCAAGGCCACAATATCTAAAAAAAATGGAAAATGAAGTTCAACAGAATATGCTAGGTAGGAGAAGCTATACAAATTATAACAGTCACATGACAAGGTTTCATTATACTCTTGTATTATGGGAAGAGCGGAATTGTATTCCAGAGGTCAGCTACTATAACAGGGTTAATCGCTATTTCAAATTTTAAAAAGTGAAGAAATCATGACAAATGTTAATCTTATCTCTACCAATTAGTTGTTAAGACACTATCAAAGCCATCAGTAAAAATGTGGCTCCAACAATCAAGACATTGCCTATCTTTGAATGAATGCAAGCGCACTCAAGATATCTACTTCCAAGTGGATTATGCCAATGGGATTTCTTTCTTCTAACTGAAGTTTCCTTTATTGTTCCCCACCTATAGATAGAAATCTTGCAAAACTAAAACAGACTACAATGCAATAAATATATATTTTGAGAACTCCTAGAGAGGAGCTATGTTAACTCTCTCCTTCCCAGACAAACTATCTAAACTTCACTGCTCCTCTGGAATGTCCTCTCTCCCTCCTGCGAATCCAAATTATATTCCATCACAGTTTTACTTTCATTTCACTCCGTCCTGTTTATGCAGTCTCAATGTTCTTGTTATATTGGTTCCCAAATATTATGTTTAATATATGGTTGTATCCCCTGCTATGTTTGTCAGGGTCCCTTAATTGCTTATTATCTTCCTCCTATAAGCCCAATCCATTCTTTCTTCCTCATTCACTTTTTTTTTAATCCCATTTATATCCCTCCCTTCTCCGAAGACTCAGGGCGTCTTACAATTTAAAGCACAAATCAATGTGCTTAGCAATAGCCTTCATTCTATGTATATGCCTGCTTATTAGGGCTTTCGCCCCCCCCCAAGCGGCATTATTACAAAGTCAGCTTATTGCCCCAACAATCTGGGTCCTCATTTTCCCTACCTCGGAAGGATGGAAGGCTGAGTCAACCTTGAGCCTGGAGGGATGCAAACCTGCACTAATTGCAGGCAGCTGGTGTTACTTAAGGAGGCATTAGCCCACTGCTCCACCAAGTCTTTATCTTCCAGGAAGACCATGCAGCTGGCACTAACTTGTCAATGCCTCTTCATCATATCTGTTTACTTTCAGTCAAGCTGCCAGGATGTATGCCATCCAGCATTAACAGAACTAAGATATCAAATCCAAGATGGTATATGCAGTTAAAGAGGAAACTTGATTTTGCTGGCTTCTATTTTCTAAGGGACAAAAGCCTACAAAGAACATCTAAAGGGGAATTAAAATTACCATTAATTAAAAAATAACAACTAGAGATTCTCATGGCAGAAATATCCCCATAGTATGTCCCAACAACAGTTTTTTTAACCTTCTCCTAAGTAACAGGTTTCTTTGACTGTTTCCTGGCAGTAAGGATAAAACCATTAAGACTCAAAACTAGCATGCAGTGGGAAGTACAAAAAATATAGGCATTTCTTTATAAGAAGAATGATCTACATTTATAAGATGCAATAACTCAATACATTTTTTAAAAAAATAGCTACACATACTTCTTCCCTCCTCAATTTAATAACAACCAATTTATTATTTTGAACTGTGGATAATTTTTGCAAAACCACAAGATTTAATCTTAGTTCCTTAGTAGATCAGATGATGTTGCATTACTATAAGTGATGGACAAGCGCCAGTCCATTCTAAATAATATAGAATATGTTAGCAATATAGACAAAACAAATACTTGATATGTTTGAAGGATTGATCTGCTCTAATCTTCAGAATTAGTCTGATGAAAAAAAGTTTTCAAAAGGAAGGCTCTAAGGTGTCCAGCTAAAATTCAGTGGGAAATTCAGTGTATTACATTGAAGTTCTATCAGTACTAATTTCTATTAACAACTGTGTGCCTTTGGCAATTTAGAATAACAAGCAAGTTATTATCATTAGTGATTGCTGCTTTGAATGAAACTCCTACTCTTCATCCCTCCCCACCCTTCACATAGAAATCTATATATTTGCAAGTTACTTTAAGCAATATTTGTCAACTTAAGGAAAATTGGGAGTTTGCCAACTAAAGTTTAGGCCACAGCAAGATTTTTGACTACATACATTTTTCCCCAAACTTCTCTGAAGGAAAACTTGAATATATTTGGCAATCCTTTCCTACTGTTGGCTGGGCTGCTGGAACATTTTCTTGTTCTTATTTAGTTAAGATTTACCTCAAGACAAGGTTAACCTTTGTTATTTTTAAGCAATCCTGTACTTCTTAGCTTGTCCTCTTTTCTCCCCTCTCTCTTCAAACCAAATTTTGTCAGTGATATTCCAACAGAGCAGCTGTGGGATGTATTTTTAGCTGTTAATTCAGGCACTCAATTAAAAGGATTTGCTGCAACAAGAATGGTGAGATCTATGGAAACCTGGATAGAATGACCTAATCTTAAAGATGGCTTCCAGCTGCAATCCAAACTTTTGAGATACAAGCAGCATTTGTGTGCAATTCTTGTCAATAAAAACAGGTCAGTGAAATTTGATTGGTTGGTAAGTTCAAGAGCAAATAAAAGCAAATATATTCTATCAAAACACAGACTGAGTAGGAAAAGTGCCAGAAAGTATTTGGCTCAATAATAAGTGAATGACTTATCAATATATTCTCATTCTGGACAAATCTACACTTCATCTACATTCATTTCATGTCACATTGATAGAAACTACTGTTCCACAATAGAAGCAGTATCGTATTGTGCAGGCAGAAATGTTTATAGCAAAGACAGAAAAACAGAACAACATGTGGTGACAAAAATCCCTTGCGCTTCAGATACTGGGGAAGACTGCCCCTGAAAGCAGCATTATGAAAATTTTACAAATTTGAATTACAAAAAAAGGCAGGAAGCATACCCTTGCTTTGCAACAGCTAACTCCATACAAATTGGAGTTAGGTTATACAATTAACCAATTCACAGAGTCCCTGTAACCATGTAGCTTCTCTTCTCCCTCTTCCACAATCTACCTGCCACTGAGTGTCTATGGAGGGTCTTGGTCATCCAGATAATGGTTGTCCCCCAAAATGCTTTTTTAAAACTGCAACTGGATTTTCTTGGTTTTTCCTGAAGATGTTTCACTTCTCATCCAGGAAGCTTCTTCAGTTCTAACTAACTGGTGGATGTGTATTTGCCTGATGAACACAAACAAGAAGGAGAGGGGAGAACAATACTTTGAGGTTTCACATCAAACCACACCATCCTGCCATAACCCCTATTTAAAAAGTGGTGAGAGCTCTTCAGTAAGAAATGGCTCTTTCAGCTTTCTGGTCTCAGACAAAAATAGTTTAAATGGCAAAGGTGGGAGAGGACAAGGAAACCAAGCAACCAAGTGAGTTCAGTGCTTGCATGTATTACCACAAAGGTGCAACTATCTCTTAAAGCCAGAAAACTTTGGAATCTAGCACTGCTAATGTCAGAACAGATGGAGCAAGGGAAGAGAATTAGGATCTCTGGTGGAATTAACTCCATGGATGATACAAATGGAATAATGAGGGACAATGTTGTGAAAAACAGAGCGGAGAAAATAGTCTGATTCTAACATCATGCTCCTGGATTGGGAAGTATTTTAAAATGTGTCGATTATTACCTCACAAACGGAACATTTATAGAGGACTAAGAGACATTTATGGAAAGGGGGAAAAAAGCTGCAAAAGTTTAGAAATCATAGTAACATTACAATGGCATACTTCTAAAATATATAAAAAAGGTACTTTTTGGAATCACCCAAGGCTCCCAATATTACATCAACAGCAAAAATTTCCTATTATATTATCTCTAAAATGCTCTTTTTCTTCAAAAATCTTACACAGTGGACTTTTTGCTCCTGCTCCACACAAGGTTTTCTCCTTTTCTGGAATCCTGCAAGATGAGTAGCCAGCATCTCTACTACTGGTATTTGGTATGAACAACCTATATAATTTACATCGTCCAGGAAAAAGTTTACAAGTCTGAAGTTAAAGTTTACAACTTCAGAAAAAACACTGACCTAAAAGACTGGAACCTCCAACATTGATCAAAAGTAATAAATCCCCTCCACAACCTTTGTTCTTTTCCAGTACCAGGAAACTTTCTCAAATATTAGAAATCTATTTTGGAGTCCCATTCAGTTCATTAAGTAGGCTATGACCATTCATACAGTGTAATTCTAAATTGTTGATAGTGATAGAGATGATGGGTTACCTTAGAGAAAGATTAAATAAGATGGTTTAGCTTTTGGAAGATAGGAAATATGTCTAGCAGTACTTCAGGAAAGCCAGAAAATGCTTTCTTCACATGCAAACATATGTAAGTTTGACTCATTCTCTGTTTGAAGCAATAAAGGCAAGAAGTACCGATGGTCTTCTCAAAAGGTAGATTGAATCTCCAGTTTGAATTATGGCAAGGAGCATAAAAATGTTGGCCCTACTGAAGAAAGTGTAATGCAATCCTTTCTTTCAGTGTATTCAGAGTCTTATCTATCAGTAATCTAATAAATGTTGATGACTTCTCACTATGTAACATTTCTATAGGTACTTCTTGGTATTGTTAAGATTAAGATCAAAGTTTAGTGTATATGTGTTTGTGTTTGTGTGTGTGTACCAGCTGATTCCAGAGGAATGAGTACAAGAGTAATAGAATAAGGATATCAAGACAATTCATGATCAGATTAATAAGAAAATAATATTATTTTTGCATCCTTGATTTCACATTTGATTTTAAGTTTCAGGTTCCTCCTTACCTCTTGCTGGGCTGTCTCAATGTGGTGGTGGATTTTCTGGAAGGGATGAGCAAAGAATATATGCCAATACATAATTCCATCAGAGTCACCCAAGGTGTGAAAAATCATCCCTGTCCAGCTAAAGATAGTAGGCATCTTTATTGATCAGCAGCCATATAGGAAAATATTAGAAGTGGAAAGTCAGTTTAGTGACAATGGCAAAAGTATAATTTAATATTGTGCAGAAGGCAATAATAAACCATATGGATAGAAAATAATGTGAGTTATTCTGTCTGATGATGGGCTCCTCAGTTGAGATGGCACTTCACAATCCACTGAGGAAGGGCTTTTTAATGACTGAGGAAGGTTTTTTAATGACTTGGAAAAATTAGAGCCTTTGGGATATTTAGTGGCTAATACAGCCATGCAGGAAAAGAAAATCTGAAGCTGCAAAGATAAAATTACGGCCAAGCCTGGAATGTAAGATGCATGAACATGGAAAAGTTCAACATAATAAAATATGAAATGAATCAACTATATGTTGACATCTTAGTCATCAGCGAATTGAGATGGCCTAGAATTGGACACTTTGAATTAGAAGATCAAACTTTTTACTACTCAGGACATGAAAAGCAAGAAGGAACAGCATTGCTATCATAGATATGAAGGGTAGTCTATGAACTGTACTTGTCCTCAATGTAATCATTGACCAAAAATATCAATTAAACCCCATTTAATACAATTATCCCAATTTATGATCTAGCCACCGATGCAGAAGAAGAAAAGCTATAGTAATTAAAATGAAACAACAATGAAAGAGGGACTAAATTAAATACAAGGACCAAGCTAATAACAACAGGTACAGCAACTGTTTTAGAATTGACAATGAAAACAAAGAAGTATTGGATAGGTTCTGCTACTTAGGATCAACTATCAACAATAAAAGAACCTGCAATCAGCATATATGCTTCAAACTAAACATTTGGTAGCATAGCAACAACCTTGGAAGGATTTTCAGATGCGTCTATATCTATAAACATAAGAATTGTGTAAGCATTTTTGTTCCTGTGATGGTTATAAACAAAATTGGAGTTTAAAAAGTAGGGTAGAATGAGTATTGACAGTTTTGAACTTTGGCATTGGAAGATCTTCTGCAAATACCACATATATCAAGAAAACAAAACAAATAGATCATTAAACAAATTCAGAGTTCTCACTTGAGGTTTAAACTGTCATACTTTGGACATATTATGCAAAGACCAACTCTGTAATGCTGGAAAAGGTGGAAGGAAAGAGGAAATGATGACCAGTAGCAAGGTGAGTGGATTTACGGTAAATACAAAAGTGATAGGTGTCCTGCTGGAAGAACCTGAGGGCCCAAGTTGGAGACAGATCCTCCTGGAGAAAAAAATGGAATTGCATCACCAACTTAATAGCACATAACCAATCAATCAAAAGATACAGAGAGTCATGTTGCCTTTAAAGGTATTTCCTGTTGTTAAGACTCATTATGATACCCACTGTCTCACTGCACCTTCTCAACCTGTTTGCCATTAGGGGAAACAAATGTAATCAAAGCATAGGGATTCCCGTGTTTCACTTCCTTCCATTGTTTTGCTGATACTTCTTAATACCTGTGAGTAAATTTTTCAGAACTGTAATCATTTTCAGTCCTTGCTTGTTTCACTAATTTCTTTCCCCTCCCTGATTCCCCCCCCAAGAATGAAGTAGATGCCACATCAATTCCATGTGACCTATCAGACCACACAGCCTTTCCCTGCCTTTTTTTTTTAGAACGGAGCTAGGTTAAGCATGTAAGCTTTCTAGCTAAATACAATTCCCTGATATATTTTTTCTTTTTTTCAAATTTCAAATTAACATTAGCCTACAGAATAATTCTATTATTTGCACACAGACTTGCTGCATAATTTCCATATTTTCTTGTTGTTCGGAGCAAAACCTATGAACTATGAAAGCTAAACTCTCATAGAAGAAACTAGAAATTTGGTTTACCAATGAATTAGCTAGTTTTGAGTCAAAAATTGTCATTAAAAATATCTGAGGCTGAAACACAAGAGGAGAAGACTGTATGTTTATTTTTCCATTTGCTAACATATGATGTTTCAGTGCATACTGGTAGGCCAAGTCACATTTCATTCCATTTTAGTCATTCACAACATGTGTGGAACATGAAACTATGATAGCATGTGTATTTCATTTATGAGATCAGGATTAATCAGGATTATAACAGCAATAGTGGCTGAGCTTTAGAAAGAGTTACCAACAAGATATCATACTTGCTTCTCACTGCTGTTTGTAAATGACTTTCTCTATATTATACATGATCCAACTCTTGGACTGTGGTAGAAAACACAGATCTGCCTGAAGCATACAAAACACTGAAGTTCTTTCCTGTCCCACAATCAACCTGAGTACCTTTTTGCTAGAAAATTAGATTCACTGTGATCAGTATTGATGTTTGAATAATTGGACAATTGCACATTTTTAAAAAAATCAGTACTCTATTATAATCTTCCAGCTTTTCCTGTCCCTGTGATTTCATTGCAAGGTAGAGGAATAATTGCAAGAAAGAAAGCCAATTTTGTCTAGTGGTTAAGGCACTAGGCAAAGAACCAAGAGATTGTGATTTCTGGTCCTGCTGTAGGCATGAATGTCAGCTGGATGATTTTGGGCTTCTCTCTCAGCCCAACCCATATCAAAGGATTGTTGAGAAAAATAGAAGGAGGAAGGAGTATTGAGTATGCTCACTGCCCTGAGTTATTTATAAAAATAATAAAGATGGGATTTTTAAAAACATCTAAAACAAATCTTTTAAAAAAATATACTTCCACTGATATATTGCTCTGTGTTGTGCATGGGCACATGAAAAAGTCCCTTCTACACACAAAAATAAGGTGATTGTCTTCACAAAACGAATCCTGTCTTGTGTTTCTTTACTAGAGTTCAACAAGAGGAGAGTCATTTTTATGTGAACTTGCTTCCACCTGCATTTCAAAGCTTACCCATTAAACTCATTTATAATTTCATCAGCTTCTTCCAGGCAAACACTGGGTACACTGAATTCTATTCTGTGGAAATATTTTAATCACTAATCACCAGCTCCCCATCTTCCACATTTTGTGTGTGTGTGTGTGTGTGTGTGTGTGTGTGTGTGTGTGTGTGAGAGAGAGAGAGAGAGAGAGAGAGAGAGAGAGAGAGAGAGAGAGAGAGAGAGAGAGAGAGAAATCTAATTAGCATGTTTATCTGCTGTAAAACAGAGAACCTTACTTATGCAAATCACCTGGCAAAGGCTCAAAATTGGGCAAACAAATTAATTTGATTTTAATAGGCATGAAATACTGATAAGATTAAAGAAGTCTCCCCTCTTTCTTCTCTTCTTTCCTTGAGCTCCTCCGGCTTTGGCTTGGTAATTGTACTCATGGAGTAGCAGAGAATAGGGAGACAGACTCTGTATTAAAGAGCACAAAACTCAGTAGCAGAATTGTTTATGATGTTTGCTTTTTTCACTAAGGGAATAGTTAACTATTCTGCCCCTGCAATTTAAAAAGTAAAAAAGGCCTTCATTTTTAAAATATTTCGTTTATAGTTAGTAATTTCTTTACATACCTATTGAAAAATCTCCCATATTGGTAGATGTCTACATTTAACCATTAGGAATAACTATCAGTATGAAACACTAGATTAAATCAGGGGGAAAAGGCAGGTCAGACCACACTTTTAATAATAAATCCAGTTTTGCAATTATGCTACAAAGCAGTTCTGCCACCACCTAAAATCCTTTATTTGTAAAATGTAGTAGAAATTCAAATATGACTAATAAGACATGTTTTTAGTTTCTCTTGGGCTTAGGTGACAGCTGTACCTTATAGATGTTGAGCTTTCATATCTCATTGGACACCTCCATTTTGACCATCCAGTTGATTGTGTTGAGGACAGCAAGAATAGAGGTTAGTTGGCTTATAGTGAGAGGTGTAGTAGTTCATGGTGATTTTGTACTGATATCTCAGATACCAAATGTTCTCTATTGATTGCTAAGGGCTTGCCAGTGAACCACTGAAGAGGCATATTATAATGGGGACATAGTAATGTTATCTGAGCCTAATCCAAAATTTTTTTTTTACTTTATCGTGTTTTGTTTGACAGCGTTCTAGCAAAAGTACAATTTCTGCTCACAATCAGATTGTGGGTGAGCTCTTCATTTTAGTTCACTGAAGTACCATTTGCACTTCAACTAAAAATGTAAATGATGTAAAAGTGAGCTAAAATGAGGATATGGCGTAGCTACAAAGGAATTTTTCACGGCAAACTTCTCTATACTTGCTCATGGCCATGGGAATCAAATGATTTGGATAAGAAACTGATTCTCCCTCCTTGCTGTAGCAGAATCAGGATTTTGCATTTAATTTAGAAATTAAGCTCTATTTGTCAATTTGCAAGTTTGACTGAAGGCGAGAGAGACAAGAGTGAAGGAGATTAGGGAATTGACAGAGCTGCTCCAACTTTGTCACAATAAAGCTTTTGCCTTTAATTGACAAAGACAGCAAAGAGAGAAGTCTGCATTATGAACAAAACCCAAGATTTTTAAAAAGACATCCTTTCCACGTAAAAACTATTTTGATTCCTTGACACTGATTGCTCACCGAGACTTGTTGATATGTTTTCTGGAAACATATTAAACTAGAATTGTCATGTATAGGGAAAAAAAAGAGGAGTGGCATACTGAATCAAGCAGCTCACTCCTTGTAACTCTCATTAAAATAAATTTGGATCTTATAACTGTTTAGTAATGCTCCTGAACAGCTTCTGTTCATTTGCATGGAGTTTTCTGGTGGCTTCCTTCTCTTAACAACTCAGATATATGTGAAAGTGATCAGTACTAAACTGGTCAATATGTGCATGCATTCTCCCTAGGAAGTGCAAAAGATGGCCTATGAAACAATTACAACAGAAGAGAAATATGTAGCTTAGGTTTCAACTATGGAGTCCGTGCTGCTGCCTGAGCTTGCGAACATTTTATTACCAGACAAGGTAATATCATCTTTACTCAACCTAGCACTGAAACATTCCCTGGTCTGGTAACAAAACGTCTGCAAGCAAACAACCAAGTTCAGAGAGTACCAAGTACCTCACAGAATTATATCTTTCACATTTTGCACACAGCAGGGATTAAAAAGCAAGGCAGTTAACAATTTCTGAGTTAAAAGTTCAAAATCTTGTTATATTACTGTACTGCAAACTCTCCAGCATTTCCCAAACAAGACTCCTTTCTCCACTCCTTCCATCTCACAGAGTCAACATCACACACAATGGCTGAGAGTGCACTGAATATATACTGTTTTCTAGGAAAGGACTTTTTCCTCAGGTCTCTTCTAGGTATTTCTGAGGCTTGAAGACAGAGAGTAGAAATCACTTGTCCTTATTAACTTACTGAGATAAGCTCTGGTTTGACCGCAGCCATTTCATCATCATCATCATTAGCAATAGTGAACAAACCACCTATGACCCAAATATAAGTGGCTCAGTGGAAATGAATCTAGAAAGCAGATTTTAAAGAGAAAAAATTCATTCCCCCCCCCACACCCGGTCTATTGCCTTGTTTCCTAAAAGGAAATGGGTTCTGTAGCTTTTGTTTGCTCACAAACATTTGAAAACCAGTGATTAGGCAGAATATTGTACTGAAAACAAATCAGGATTCATTCTCCAATAACCTACCTAATGCCACAGAGGGTATCAGAATTATACATACAGTAGTCCTCGACTTACAACCATTTGTTTACTGACTGTTCAATATTACAAGAACACTGAAAAAAGTGACTTGTAACCATTTTACAACCATTGCAGCAGCATCCTGGTCACATGATCAAAATTCAGGTGCTTGGCAACTGGATGTATTTATGACAGTTGATTGTCCTGGGGTCATGTGATCATCATTTGTAACCTTCCAAGCTGACTTCTGACAAGCAAAGTCAATGGGGTTAGTCAGATTCACTTAATGACCACGATTCATTTAACAACTGCAGTTATTTGCTTAAAAACTGGCAAAAAAAATAATAAAATGAGGCAAATTTACTTAACAACTGCTGCTTAGCAACAAAAGGTTTGGGCCCAATTATGGTGATAAATCAAATATGTACATGTACATATTTTAATATTTATGTATTCTTGAACTTATATCCCAAATGTTTATATTAACATCTAAGATGGTACATAACAATAAAAAACAATAAAAACATGATGTATAAAGCTGAGCCATAGAATTGATGGAATTAAAATCAAACTTATGTTAGAATAATAATTAATTCATTCAAATCTTGGTAAAAGTAATGTGATTGTCTTAAGTTTACAAAACGTTGAGAGAATGGGAGCTTTGTGCATCTCCTTAGAAACTGGATTCCAAAGCCAGTAACCCCTCAAGGAGAAGAGTCTATGGAGATTCTCAGTCATCCAAGTCATGGTTACCCCAAAGGTGCTTTTTCCAAAAGGAAACTGGACTTCCTTGGTTTTTTTCTTTAAAAACATTTCACTTCTCATCTAAGAAACGTCTTCAGTTCTTTTCAATTCAGAACTGAGGATGCTTCCTGAGTGAGAAGCGAAAAGTTTTTAAAGAAGAAAATAACAGGATATGATCTTCAATTGGACCCAGCTATTTTCCTCTTGGGGATGAAGCCACAAGAAGTACCAAAAAATGCTTGGTATCTAGTAATACATATTACAACAGCGGCGCGTATGATTTATGCGCAATATTGGAAGACAAAGGAAATCCCAACGGACCACCAAGTAATAGAGAAAGTATTACTATGCGCAGAGTCAGATCGAATGACATATATTCTCAAAGGGAAAAGTGAATCACTTTTCAATAAAAGTTGGGACTCCTGGTATTCATGGTTACAAAATAGAATATTTAATCTCAACGGGGGAAATACCAGATGATTGTGTATTATTATTTGAGGTATAGAATCTGGAGATATATACAATTATAGATTTCTAATATTTGGTAATTAAAGGTTACTTAGCCTGGGATGCACGAGAAAAAGAAATTAGGGGTAGTATTACACTCCCCGGTCCTGTCTAATGTTGTTGTTTTTGTTTTTTGGGTATCTAGGATGTTTTGGTGTTTTTCTATTTGATGCACTTTTCAGTACTTTGTAATAATGTTCTTGTTTTTTTATTTAAAATTTGTTTAATAAAATTTATAAAAAAAATAAAGAAGAAAAAAAACACCAAGAAAGTCCCATTGTGTTTTGGGAAAAGCACTTTTGGGACATCAAGGAGAAGACTTTTTCTGATGTCCCTAATAGCACACTTTAGAAAAAGCTAGTTCTGCTGATCCAAGTAATCTAGAACTTCATTTCTTTAGCATTACTTTAGAATCCTCTAAAGCAGGATTCTGCTGTACATTCAGAAAACAAGGGACCTGAGATCAGTGGCAAAGTCCAAAAGGGGACCGAAGGAATAACTTTCCCTTTCCCCATCCTGTTTTTGTATTCTCTTACTCTCATTTCAACACTTTCTTCATTTCCCTCCCCACCAATCACGTCTCACTAAAAATGAGCTGATGCAAATTGTCCTTGCCTTTCCTTGGGATCTCAAACAGGCTATTAGATCAATTTGGCAGATTTTCCCTGGCCAATCTGGAGGACTGCAGATCCCATAACTGCACAATGGGAGAAGTAGGGAGAAGTAGGAACTGGGCTCTGAATGATATATTCATTCATCTCATTTAAAAATAATAGTCTATCATCCAGAAAGTTCTAAGAATCTCTGTAAGTATAGTATGGATTTTATTTTATTTATTTTATTTTAGTTTAGTTTTATTAAATTTTTATACCGCCCTTCTCCCGAAGGACTCAGGGCATTGTACAGGGCAATAAATATCAGAATATAAATACAAAAGTTAAAAGAAGTTAAAAGAATTAAATAATCATGCCCAATATAATACAATGATTAAAACTATGTTAAAATTAGATCCAACCCCAAACCCATCAAACCAGGCCAGATTGTTCAAATAAATAAGTTTTTAAATCGCGCCGGAAGGAGCGAAGGTCGGGGGCCATCCGGAGCTCAACAGGCAAGCGGTTCCATAGGTCTGGCGCGCCCACAGAGAACGCCCTCCCCCTGGGGGCCACCAATCGACATTCTCTGATCGGAGGCACCCTGAGGAGGCCCACTCTGTGGGAGCGCACTGGACGGAGGGAAGTTGATGCCGGCAGCAGGTGCTGCTGTAGGTAATCCGGACCCATGCCATGTAGGGCTTTATAGGTCATTACCAGCACCTTGAATCTCACCCGGAGGGCAACTGGCAGCCAATGCAGCTCGCGGAGCAGAGGTGTAACATGGGAGTATTGGGAGACCCCCAACACCACTCGCACGGCTTCATTCTGCACCAGTTGAAGCCTCCGAGTGGTCCTCAAGGGCAGCCCCATGTAGAGAGCATTGCAGTAGTCCAAACGAGAGGTCACGAGCGCATGAGTGACTGTACGCAAGGCATCCCGGTCTAGATAGGGCCGCAACTGGCGCACCAGGCGAACCTGGGCGAAGGCCCCCCTAGTCACAGCTCCTATATGATCTTCTAAGGAAAGCTGTGAATTTTATATCTATCTATCTATATCTATCACCTATCCAGTTATATTATATTTAGAAACTGTCCACCTCCCTCACAGAGTGATTCTGAGTAGTGTACAAATAGTACACAAATATATAAATGTATAAATATGATAAAACAAGGCAGATTAAATCAAGAATACAATATTTAAAATTCAGAATTAAAAAGATGGGGAGGTCATTCAAAGACCTAAACAGGCCCATGGCTATGTGTACCTCTGCTGGCTCCAAGCAAGTTGACAAAGCCAAGGCTTCAGACATTTCTGAAAGAGCAGGAGAGTGGGGACCTGTGTCAACCCTGGGAGAAGCATGTTCCAAAGGCTGGGGGCAATGGCAGAGGAGACTATTTTTCTGCACTCTACCAATCAGAATTTTTTAACTGATGGGGTCTGCAGCATACATTCCCTGTCTCACTGGGTGAGACAGACCAACGCAGTGGCATGAAGACAATCCTGCAGGTAACCTGGCCTCATGCCATCTCGGGCTTTAAAGGTCTTGACCAACAATGTGAACTGTATCCAGAAACAAACTGGCATCCAATGCAGTTCATGCACCATCATTAGAGCACCCAGGGTTACTTATGTAGCTGCATTCTGTGCCAAATGAAGCTTTCAAATTCCTTTCAAGGGTTGTCGTACATAGAGCACATTGCAATTCAGGTAGTCCTTGACTTACGACCCAAATATTTGAGCCCAAAATTTATGTTGCCAAGTGAGACATTTGTTAAATGAGTTTTGCTCCATTTTATAATATTTCTTGCCACTTGTTGTTAAATGAATCATTGCAGTTGTTAAGTTAGTAACATGGTTGTTAAGTGAATCTGTTTCCCCCCCACCATTGACTTTGCTTGTCAGAAGATCACAAAAGGTGATCACATTACTCTGGAACTGTCGTAACTATGAATTAGTTGCCAATTCTGATCACATCACCATGGAGATGCTGCTACCTTCGTAAGTGTGAGAAATGGTCATAAGGCACTTTTTCCATTGCCGTTGTATCTTTGAGCTGTCACTAAATGAACTGTGGTTGAGGACCACCTGTAGTCTATATTGCAGTTGTTTTGCTAGTTGCTAGTGGATAGAAAGGATTTTTCAATCATTATACCATTTTGAAATTGGTCTACTGAGGCCCCAATCTATAATTAACAAAAGAAGAGTAGAAGCAGTTGAAAACAAAAGTATTTGCATGAAGCGTTTTTGGCTGGGGGTATCATTGTAAAATATGGGTGCTCTTGAAATAGCCTGAAGAACAGCTCCTGCTCAGGAGGGAAATTTTCCTTAAATGTAATCCTTGTTGCAATACTTAAGTGGGCTTACCATTCCTTTCTACCTCTCACTTCATTTCTTTTCAAGTTGATTCCCATTTTCTCTTTTCTCCGCTTCCCAATATTATTAACTTTTCCCCTCAACCTATCTGCATTCTTTTTTTGCTTTTCTTGTTTCTGCTGGATGGGAGGTAGAAGGAGAGGAGAATGTGTAGCTGTGCATGTCTACTTGCATGTTTCTGTGAATAAAAATATTTCATACATACAGTAGAAGGGTGAGTTATTGATACTTGTGAATGGGGATCAATTAATTTTGGAAATGTGATTTTGTTTTGTTGGCAATGAACTTAATAACTCACTACAGATTTATTTAATCTTGATTATTCTTATTTTCAGGGAAAGTGTAGCTTTTGGTAGGGGTATATGCGCATATGTATGTGTGTGTGTGTACGTACACACACACACACACACACACACACACACACACACACACACACACACCCCATGCAGGATATGGTAAAAATAGTCAAGATGGGGCTGCATAAGTGATGTTCATAAAAAGAGGCAAAGTTTCAAAGGTATTGTGGCTGCCATTTTGATTTTTTGACATGTCCTGTGACACCACTGTATTTGTTCACATATGAAAGAATGTTACATGCACATATTTAATGGATAAACAAGGAAAATTTCCAGGACTGGTAGCAGAAAAAGTTGGCAGTTTAAAGCTGACAAGATAAGTTATGGGGTGAGATGTTTCTCTGCCTATTCTTTTTCTCTTTGTTAAATTCATAGTCATCTTCATTTTATGCTGATTTTAATTTAAGGCATGCTTTTTCTAACTAATAAAGGAGCTAAAGAGCATGGATTTGCAAATTATACCTGCTATTGGATCCAGAATTCTGATTTTTGATTTTCCACAAAAATAGCAGGGAAAGTCCCAGCACGACTACCAAGGAACAGTCCCTTTTGAATCACCAATTTTACTCAGGGCTCATTTTATTACATCCTCCAAGGATGAACAGACTATACCGTGGTTGTGCCCTTCCATTTCCATTTTTCTAGTATAAAGAGGTAAACAAGGTAAGTGTAGAATTTAAAAGCTCTTTTAGGAGGAAAAGCAGAGTATGAGAAGTTTGGATAGTCTATAAACTGCTGAGAAGGGCTTGAAAGGAGTCTGGAGTGATCATAACTATCACCCCATGTTGAAATCTTTGCACAGACTGCAGAAAAATCAATGGCCAATTTTCTCTTTCAAGAGTTATCTTAGGGCCAAATTACACAGAAGGTTGGAAAATCTGTAATCATACTGAGCACCTTTTGATGGGAGGAATACAGATCTGAGCACACTGAGCTTCTGGGAAAGGAGAGAAAGATGTTCAGTCCTTCATTTGCACTAAAATTGCTATAAGCTTCTCACACAGCCTTACTATCCATACAGGGTAGAGACAGAATGGACAAAGTGATTGGGGAAGGTTAATTAAATATCAGAGAAAATAAGCATCCCATTTCCTGAGCAGCTTTGATAAAAAAAATACCAGCATGCTGCAAACTCTCCTAACAAAGCAAGTGACCCTCAAAGCCAGATTATTTTAATACACATTTTAGATGAATAAAGAAGAGAAATGCATCCGTCTCCCTCACTGCAAAAATGTGTCTTTTCAGAAACATTAAATTCATCCTCACTCTTTTTCTCCGACACACCTCCTTGATGATAGGTTCACATCATTTTTTGCAAATCTGCTGCTGGGAAACTTCACTGATTTTTGAATTAGCAAATGGGTGTGGGGAGAGGAAGAAATAATCTCAGTTAAACAAAAATTATAAAGCCTCAGCCTTGCTTCAGAAGCAGTTTTCTGGTGCATTAGTTTGAAAGAAAATGTCATCCTTCTTTGCTGAGATCTTGAAGGATTTCAGAGAAAGGGAGGATGCAAATCTTTGTAGACAAAGCCCTATATATGTATGTCCTTGAGATGCTGTTCTCATTCTATCACACACAGAGAGACAGACACACATGTACATATCCAACAGAGCTGAAGGATCAGACCTCCGATTCTCCTTTCTGCTGCTAACAGACAAATCTATTGACCAATTCTGAAGATTAAGAGCCCAATGAGATGGAGAGAATGAGTCAAATTTGCAACACGTAAATTCCTTTCCCCGTTTTCTGCTTATTTTTTTGGCTTTGTCTATTTTCTTGCCTGATGAAGAGTTTTAGAGAATGCGAAGACTTGCACATTATTTAATGACCTTGAATTGCCCCTAATTAAGATACTGTCCTAATACAGATTTTGGAATAGTAATTATTTGGATTATCTAGAAGCATGTTATTTCCTTGAAATAAAGGTTCACTGTATTCAAAACTACTGACATTTCCATTTGAAGGATGCGATAGATTCATCATTCCTAAAAAGAGGCTACTCCAACCACAAAAGGAGCCAAAGGGAAAAAAAATATTGGAGGAAAAAAAAACCCCCAGGACTAAGGCTTCAGGTGTGATGTGCATGCAGTACCCCTTTATACCTCTTTAACCCAAATCTCGTAGTTTCCTGGGATTGAGCTGCAACAGAGGAAGGCACCTGTGCAAACCTCTGAAAAAACCATAGTTGTCTTAACTATGCTTTGCATTCTCTGAAGCATTTTTTGGCTTTCAAATCCAGAGCTCTGCAGAACCTACAAATTGTCATAGGCTTAAACCAGGGGTAGGCAACCCTCAGTTCTTTTATGACTCACAGACTTCAACTCCCAGAATTCCTGAGTCAGCTGCTGACTCAGGAAATCTGGGAGTTGAAGTCCGTGAGTCATGTAAGAGCCGAGGGTTGCCTTCCCCTGGCTTAAACAAATGGTATAAGGCTTAAACAAAAGATATTTTGCCTCAGTGTCTGTTTATTTCCCCCCCCCCCCGACTTGACAATTTTATGTTACTGCTTCCTTGAAAACAAGATCTTTTTCAAACTTACACACTGTGAACAATCCAATCCTATTTTCCATTGGCTACATTTTCCATTGCCATTTAACACCAGGATTGTAAATTATGGGTATAAAATGAACTTATCCAGATTTCATTTAAAATATAAGAACAAACTTCCTGATCTAAATGGAGAGCTTCTATTTCTATGTAGGTTTGGAAGAAGCTGGACAACTCTTAATGATTTTTTTTAATTAATTAGACTGCAAAATGCAGAGGGTTTGAGTGAAAATTAGACAATTTTGTGAAGAACAAGACAATCAAAGCCTTCTAATCCCGATAGTCATATGCAAGTTCTAGCTCAGTTTTTTTTGCAACATTTTCTGCATAAATATAATGAAAAAGTTACATTTGGGTAGGCCTGGCACTGAGAATCCAACATCCTTAGGCAGCCTCCAAAATTTCACCTAGAACTACTACCTATATGGGCTCTCCCAAAAGTATCAGACAGTTCATTCCAATTTAATTTTCCCCACAATATCGCCAATATAGCATTGGAACGAGCCCAAAAGAGGATGTTTTGCCTACGGCCCCTTCAAGCTTGGAATGACCTCTGGGCTCATGTCTCTGATCCAGAGAGGATCTGGTTGAAGAAGAAGAAAAGACGACGCTGAGCTTGGGTGGTGCTTTTGGTTTCATCTTGCATGGTGGTTCTCAGGTTGATTCACGATCGGCCTATCATAATTTATTTATTTATTTTATTTATTTTTATTTTTTAATCCCATTTATATCCCGCCCTTCTCCGAAGACTCAGGGCGGCTTACAATCTAAAGCACAAATCAATGTGCTTAGCAATAGCCTTCATTCTATGTACAACGCCTTTCTTTTTTAAAAAAATATAATCTGTGTTAAATAAATTTTAACCAGGTAAAAGCAACCCAAAGCAATACAAAAGAAAAGAAAAGAAAAAGAAACAAAGGATAGCGAATAAGAAAAAAAATAGAAAAAAGAAATATAAAAGATTCAATAGTGATTTCCAATCTTTTAAATAACAATTATAAAAATAGTTATATTATAACCTTTCTCACTAAGCTTATATAATACCGTAATTACTCTTTTCCTTAACCTACCCTTTCTAATTTCAATCATAAGTCCACTGTTTTCTTCTTTTTCCAGTGAAAGTCCTTAAAGGATTTCTAGTCACTAATAAATATAAAGTTGATCATTCTCTCTTTTTAATATAATTTAAAGATTTTCACTTAGTACAGTGAAATTTAATACAAAGTAAAAGAAAGAAAGAAAAGAGTGAAAGGTGCAGAAAAGAAAAATATAGAAAATTGAAAGAAAAAAAGGAAAAACTAACAATATTATAAAGAAGAGAACAGAAACACATAAAGAATTGACTTTCAATCTTTATCACACAAGCAATAAACAAGTTTTGCAATTCTTCACCCTCTCCTAATGTACAGGATATAATGTGTAGGATAATGTTTAGAGTATATTATGATATACAGAATAGATTATTCTAATGTATAGCATAATGTAATTTATCCTATATTCCATCTCAACTATAGACAAATCCATAAAACATAATATTTTAGATCTCAGCATCAGCAGAAAGTCCATTAAGGGTTATCAGTAATAATGATATATCTTATTTTAATCTTGATCAAATAAACTAACTTTATAATCCTTCCTTCTAATAGCCTTAATCTTTAGTCCTTTCAAATAATCACATAGAATTTGATTTCTTTTTATTTCTTCTTTGTCCTTTTTTTACAAAGTTCTTCAAAGCTCTGGCAATCCTCTTTTGTAAGTCCAATATAAAAAAGATCCTGCTCACTCTTTTGGTTTCTTATTTTATTTCTCTTTTGATTTTTAAAATATCAATTGGTTTCTTCTGTATGTCGAGACATCCTTTTCTGTCATTCTCATAGATCATCTGCAGATCCATTTTTGATGCCATTTCTGTTTTGGATTCCTTATACGGATTCTTTATAATTAATCTTAAAATCTTATTCCCAGTTTATCTTGACCCTTAATCCAGAGGTCCCCAATCTGTGGGCTGCAGCCTGTGGCCTCTTGGCCACCAGTCCGTGGGAATGGCTGGTGAATGTGCGCACACGGGCCTGTAATCTCCCCACTTGCGCTAGTGCTACTGCACAGATGCTAGCAGCCGTTTGTGCATATGCAGGGCACTAGCGCCCCTGCCAGTGTCATGCAGGCACTAACAGCCCATTTTCACATGTGCGCAGGCACCAACGCCAACAGCATCACTGTGGATGCATGTAGCCCGCTTGCACATGCATGTGGCCACCAACCCGGAAAGGTTGGAGAGTTCTGCCTTAATCCATTTATAATTTTCTAAGATCAAAGTCATATTTAGCTTTTTGTTATTTAAGAAAAATATCTTAAGTTTAACATTAAAATTTTCCTTCATTAAGGATTGAAGGCAGACTCACCAGCATTTATAGACTTGTTGATCTAAAGATGTTTAATAGTTTAAAAGTAATTAATAAACAATTTCTGAATGTGGTTAGAAAAGGATGTTTGTGAAGTTAAGTTTTCTTTAAAGAGTGCTGACCCTAGTTTCGAGCAAGATGGTTATTCCTGTCATTTCCCAGTACTCAAAACCTGCCGAGAATACTGTATTACCGTCTCCTTTTGAGAAGAAACTGTTCAGAGTACATGGGGGTGATTTCCTGTCCTCTTTTTTCTGGAAAGGTTCAGAATAGCCGATGTATTCAAGAATGAAGATCTTCATTCTTCACCATAGTTGGTTCTACTTTTCATGCAGCTTTCAGTCTGTCATTATTTCTTCTGATCTTTCTCTAAGCAAACAAGCTAATTTTGCCATTTCTGCTATTTCCGTCATCTACGCTAACAATTCCTTTATTATAGATATATCAGAGTCCTTCCATTTTTGTGCATATAGTATAATTGTCTCATAGCAGTAAAGGTTTCCCCTGTCCAGTCATATCTGACTCTAGGGGGTAGTGCTCATCTCTGTTTCTTAGCCAAGGAAGCAGGTGTTATCCAAAATCATTTCCATGGTCATGCGGCCAGCCTGACTATACACCAAGGCTCACGGAATGCTGTTACCTTCCCACTAAAGTGGTATCTATTTATCTACTCACATTTGCATGCTTTTGAACTGTTAGCTGGGCAGGAGCTGGGGCAGAAATGGGAGCTCGCTCCATTGTATGGCACTCAGGATTCGAATCTGGGCTGTCAGCTTTCCAACTGACAAGCTCAGCATCTTTAACTGCTGTAAGGATCTGCCTCAGCTAATGCTCCCAACAAAGCAGAACTCTTGAAACTGGCATTGTTTCAACAGGAACGTTTATTGAGAGTTAATGATAGCAGGAGAGCTAGGCAAGATATAAATTCTTCTTAAGTGAAATGTTACATTAAAACTGCCCTTTCAATCCCCTGCCCACTGTCCAATTGTCCGGTCTGATTTTAGCCAATCCATAGATGTGAAGTTGTTATGGGAACCAGGTGATAAAGTGTAGTTCTCAAGATTTCAGTTTCTCCCTGGTCCTGTCTCATCGGACTGGAGATAAGGCAGATAGCTGTAGGCATATTCCTCCCTCCTTTCACACCCAGAGAGGGTTACTTCAAAGAAGACAGAACAAAGCAAAGGAAATACATCCCAGAGCCCGTAGAATTTTCTCCCTCCCCTTAGAGCAAACCTTCCCCCTCCCAACAGAATGGCAGTACCCAAAAATGAAATGTATAAGTAAATGAAATGGTAAAATGCATTGAGGGTCTGACAACCACTAAGCCATTGCACCACTACTCATAGCAATAATCATATATAAAAATAGTCATCATAATTCTTTCCCCAAAAATGGAAAATAAGACACCTCTTGGAGGATGAGTGGGAAGTCCTTTCGCACAAAGCAGATTAGGGGTATAAGTGGTTAAAACTAAAACTGGTTCCCTATTAGATCACACTGTTGAATCAGCAGTTGAACTGCTGAATAATAGCAGCCAAGCAACCTATCTATGTTGACTGATAAACAGCATCTCTCTCTCTATATGTGCGTATATATGTGTACAGGTATGTAGGTCTTGGCGTATTTGGGTCTTTTCCCGTGTCTTGGCATCCTAATGTTACAAAACAGCCGACTAATCTGCAAACTATAACGGCATCAATCAATCAAGATGTAACAACACAGCCAACCAACCCGCTTACAGCAACAAAGCCAGCACCCCACACACCCCCATCAATATTTATAGAGAGATGGCAGCTCCAATCATGCTTTGCTCGCACAAGCACAAAGCTGAAGACACCAGCCTGAAGATGATGAGTGGGACCTTGCCGAACGTCGCCAAGACACCCTCAATCTTACACAGGAAAAGACCCGAATATATATATACCGTGTATGTATGTATGTATGTATGTATGTATGTATGTATGTACCGTATTTTCCGGCGTATAAGACGACTGGGCGTATAAGACGACCCCCTACATTTCCTGTTAAATTATAGGGTTTGGGCTATACTCGCCGTATAAGACTACCCCTCTTCCAACGCACACCAAATAAAAATTAAAAAACATCAGATTTGATTTTAATATGGTAATTTTAATTCAAATGCTTATGACATGCAGGTGCTTAGTAGGAAAACTGTCACTTATAAACATAAGGCTGTTTGTCATCAAACATGTAAACATAAAACAGTGCAAGTGGATTAAACTATAATAATAATAATAATAATAATAATAATAATAATAATAATAATAATAATAATAAGTTGGAGGAGACCTTGGAGGTCATCTAGTCCAACCCTCTGCTAAGGCAGGAAACCCTATACCAATTCTAGAACAGAATCAGAACAGAGCAGAACAGAACAGAATAACAGAGTTGGATGGGACGTTGGAGGTCTTCTGGTCCAAGCCCCTGCTCAGGCAGGAAACCCTATACCATTTCGGACAAATGGCTGTCCAGTCTCTTCTTAAAAACTTCCAGTGTTGGAGCATTCACCACTTCTGGAGTCAGGTTGTTCCACTGGTTAATTGTTCTAACTGTCAGGAAGTTTCTCCTTAGTTCTAGGTTGCTTCTCTCCTTGACTAGTTTCCATCCATTGCTTCTTGTCCTGCTTTCAGGTGCTTTGGAGAATAGCTTGGCTTCCTCTGCTTTGTGGCAGCCCCTGAGATATTGGATCACTGCTATCATGTCACCCCTCACCCTTCTCTTCGTTAAACTACACATACCCAATTCCAGCAACCGTTCCCTATTTTCCTAATTCACTTTTTCACTTTTCCTAATTCACTCTAAAGCTTTCCCTGCGCAGAGCCTTAAGTAACACAAGCTGCCTGCAATTAGTGCAGGTTCGCATCCCACCAGGCTCAAGGTTGACTCAGCTTTCCATCCTTCCAAGGTAGGACCCAGATTGTTAGGGGCAATAAGCTGACTTTGTAATAATGCTGCTTGGGGGGGGGGTGAAAGCCCTAATAAACAGGCATATACACAGAATGAAGGCTATTGCTAAGCACATAGATTTGTGCTTTAAATTGTAAGCCACCCTGAGTCTTCGGAGAAGGGCAGGATATAAATGGGATTTTTAAAAAAAAGACCAAATGGGAGATCCGCTCCAGGTTTTCCAGCCAGCCCGCCCAGTTCCTGAGTCAAATGTGTCCTTAGAGCTAAGTCGCTGCTCTGGCTGCTGCCTTCCCCACCTGCCTTTCAAGTTGGGATATACTACAGCTGCTCTTCAACTTTAGAAGGAAAGATGCCCAGACCCCAGCCTGTAAAAAATCACAGACTTCAGCTTCTTCTCCAATTGGTCCCGCTTTCCCTGCGCAGACTAAATGGGAGATCTGCTCCAGGTTTTCCAGCCAGCCCTGTCCCTAAATTTTCAGCACCCGGCGTATAAGACAACCCCTGACTTTTGAGAAGATTTTCATGGGTTAAAAAGTAGTCTTATACGCCGGAAAATACGGTATGTATGTACGTATGTATGTGTGTGTGTGTATGTATATGTATGTATGTATATGTATGTATGTGTGTGTGTGTGTGTGTATATATATATATATAAAAATTTACACAAATATGACCTGTCACTGGTGTGACTACTGCCTGTCGATGGCCTTCAGGATAGGCTGACACAGGAAATAAAGATTTGTCCCATGTTTGGAGCCTAGCAAGGTAATCTAAAAAATAGTTAACAAGCATTTGACATATATATCTCCCCTTGCTTCTCAGCTAACAAAGCGAGAGAGATCCTGTGGCTTAGAGGTGAAAACAACTGCCTAATGTGTAATCAGCCCAGGTTCGAATCTCAGAAGGGTATGGCTAACTGATGAAAACTAATAAGTTTGAAATGCATATCAGTCTCCCTTAATTCTTTGTTAGCAATTTAAAAAATTTACACAAATATGACCTGTCACCGGTGTGACTACTGCCTGTCGATGGCCTTCAGGATAGGCTGACACAGGAAATAAAGATTTGTCCCATGTTTGGTGCCTAGCAAGGTAATCTAAAAAATAGTTAACAAGCATTTGACATATATATCTCCCCTTGCTTCTCAGCTAACAAAGCGAGAGAGATCCTGTGGCTTAGAGGTGAAAACAACTGCCTAATGTGTAATCAGCCCAGGTTCGAATCTCAGAAGGGTATGGCTGACTGATGAAAACTAATAAGTTTGAAATGCATATCAGTCTCCCTTAATTCTTTGTTAGCAATTTAAAAATTTACATATATATATATATATATATATATATATATATATATATATATATATATATATATATATATATATATATATATATATATAATGCTTGTTAACTATTTAGATTACCTTGCTAGGCCCCAAACATTGGACAAATCTTTATTTCCTCTTTCAGCCTAACCGAAGGCCATCGACAGGCAGTAGTCACAACAGTGACAGCTCATATTTGTGTAAATCTAAAAAATTTACACACACACACACACATACACACACACACACACACACACACACACACACATTCATATTCAGCAGTTTGAGTCTCACCAGCTCAAGGTGGACTCAAGACTTCCATCTTTCTGGGGTCGGAAAAATGAGCACCCAGATTGTTGGGGGCAATATGCTAACTGTGTAAACCGCTTAGAGTGGGCTATAGAACACTGTGAAGCAGTATATAAGTCTAAGTGTTATTGCTACAAAATACTCATATTGAAAACAAAATACAGAGTTTGATGTATATAAGTCTACTCACAGAAGAGTAAGGGGATAAAAAAAACCCTGTAGTTTTCTAGAAAGATGAAGACATAAAATCTCTTCTCTGATCCAAAATACATTATAACTTTTCCTTCCTGAAAAGAATTAAATGTATAACTAAAGGAAAATTTGGAAAGATGGCAACAGTTTTCCAGGATTTAGCAATTATTTTTGAAGATAATTTTTTAGAGTTCTTCGTTATTTATTTGTTTTCATAATGGACTGTATGAATGCCCTTGGGAAAAGAAGAGAAGA
Organism: Vipera ursinii; assembly: GCF_947247035.1. Lineage (NCBI taxonomy): Eukaryota > Metazoa > Chordata > Lepidosauria > Squamata > Viperidae > Vipera > Vipera ursinii. The sequence goes on from NC_139517.1 coordinate 39,873,157, forward strand.
GAACTCCTTAGCCTAGAAAATAAGCAGACAAGAGAGGAATGAGCTTCCAGTGGTTTAACAGAGAAATAAATTTAGGAAGGACCCACACTAATGGATCAAGCAGCTAAAAGTGGAGGCAGGAAGTTTGTACATTCACACTTGCAAGTTTATCTTAATGTAACCTTACAATAAAGTAGAATTAGTTCGTCTAGCTGTGTTTCCTGTCTGTTTTGCCTAGGAGCGCTTACAGTTTTGAAAATATCCTCTTCTTTTTTTCTTGAGCTTTAGTTAATCTGTTTCTAATTCCAAAGAGCAAATATATAACGGGAAACTGCAATGAAAACTCGCCTACCGAACTGTCCAAAAGGTCTTGCACTATCTATCCTGGAATCAAAAAGCAGGAACTTGAATCTTCTGGGACACTAAGGAATATACACAAATATGACGTGCTTCCTGGAGATTGTAGCTAATGATAAAAAAGGGCACAGGAAACAGGGATTAGTAGAACACCGCACAAGAAAGTTGAAAGCACCATGTTTTGAAAACAAAACAAGCAAAGACTATAATCTAGCCTTCAGGTAAGAAAATTGATACCCCAAATTGGATAAAGGAAAGAAATGGAATATATTTAAAAAGAAATATAATTACAGCAAATGCCCTTTGTATCTGCACAGGTGTATAGAACTGAAATGCACCTCCCAAGTAAAATTTGTGGGAGGATCACTGTATTGTTTGTTGTACCCTGTAAACTTGAGGGTGGGAGATGGGTGGGGTGCAAGCAGGTGAACATAGTATAAATTTTAACTTTCAGCTACTATTCTCCTGGCTAAAGTCTGAAGACACTGCAGTTAATATGTAGGCCATGGTGATATCCTAAATAAACATTGTAACAAATGCTTTTGTGGCACAACACTAACAAAATGCATTACTCTCAGCAGGTCTCCCAAGGAATAAGTTATCCCAGCTACCCAGCTAAAACAAGAGGCATCTATATAACGTAGCATCAAAAATCACACAGATAGATAAGATAAAATGATTGGTAACATAGTAGTAGTAATCAATGTGCTGCTGAAGATGAGCTAAAGATGCTTTGGAGTACTAATGGTGTTTAGAATGTAAGTAGGATTAAAGTGGGGATGTTCAGGTATTGATGTTATTATGCAGGGGGGAAAAATTCAAACCTGCAAAGACAGAATTACAGTAGGAATATGAAATGTAAAAAGCATGAGCATGGGAAACTTTAACAGAATGAAAAATGAAATAAATCTATTGCACACTGATAACTTAGTATCAAGCAAAATAGAATGAAACTGGATACTTTCAATTAGAAAAGCATATAGTACTCAGTAAACAAATAATATAGAAGAAATAACAAAGCTGTGAAGGAAACAGGGATGACAATACTTGGGTACACTTTAATCAATAACTGAATAAAACTAATTAGACTTCACAGACAAAACATAAGATTTTTAATATGATGGTTATTCAAGTTTATGTTCCAACCACTGATGCTGTAGATTGATAAATTTACACTCAAATATAACCTGAAATTGGCAGTACATGCAAACACAATGTGCTATTTGCAGCTGGAGATTGAAATACCAAAACTGGAAATGGTATCAAGGAAAATGTAGCTGGACTAGAAACCAAAATGAAACAGGAGAATTACTTATCAATTTCTGACCATTATTTTTATTTGTTAACACAATCTTCAAACTTTGTGTGTGTGTGTGTGTGTGCGCGCGCGTGTGCCCATGTGCATGCGTGTGTGTATTATGTAAGTAAAGATCACCAGATGGAGTTCACAAAAATCAAACTGATTATACGGTATTATTGTTAATGCTTGCCTTAGAAGGGCAGCTAGGATGACAAATTGATTATACAGTGTTATAGGTAATAGTTGCTTGCTTTAGCTGGGCAGCTGGAAGACTTTCATTTGTAACAGCTAAGATGTGGTCAAGTGTTGTGGAGCAGATTGCAAACCCACTATTTTCAAGAACATCAGGATTTATTTTGAATCTCAGAGAGGAGGAATTTCTATTGAAACATAGCAAACACAAAAGAAGAATCAATAATGGCTGTAACCAAACTATGCAAGTAAATCTGGAGAATGACAGAGATCAACTATTTGGAAGAAGTCAATCTACATATCAATAGTAAAGAAAGAAAACAAACTATATTTGATTTTACACACTAGCAAAATAATGCTTAGGATCATCCAGTACTACATCGCCCTCTTTTATGACTCGTGGACTTCAACTCCCAGAATTCCTAAGGGCTCAGGAATTCTGGGAGTTGAAGTCCACGAGTCATAAAAGAGCCAAGGTTGCCTCCCCCTGCTTCACTCTCACCCAGCCTAACTCACTTGACAGGGTTGTTGTTATGGGGAAAATAGGAGGAGGAAAGAAGATTAGATATAGGCACTGCCTGGAGTTATTTATAAAAATAATAAAGGTGGGGTATAAAAAACTCTAAACTATGGAACAGAAAATGTTAGATATTCAAACTGATTTTAAAGAAAGCCAGGAACAATAGGCCTTATTTTTTCTGTGTTGGATAAATAAGAAAGCCAGAGAGCATAAAAAAGAACTCAGTATGTATTTTCACTTATTATAGAAATGGCTTTGAACATGTCGATCATAAGCTATAAGATGTCCTTAGAAAAATGGGAATCCCAGAACTTTTCATTGTTCTTATACAACAGAAAAGACAGAAAATCAGAGTCTGGATAGAATATGGGGAAACAGACTGACTCCAGGTTGGCAAAAAATCAAAAGAAAATTGTATACTTCTATATACTGAATATGTATTGAGGGAAAGGGGGGTGGAGGAAGATGAATGTAGTTTTCAAATAGGAGAAAGAACCAACAATATTCTATTTTACCTATGCTGATGATACTACTCTAATAGGTAAAAATGCAAATAATCTGCAAGCTCTAGTAATGGTATGAGCACCATGAAAAAAATGGGACAATTAAATGTAAGCGGTCCAACCAAATGACAAAAGGAATAGCAACCCTCTTTAGAGCATACAGTGAAAAAACTATAGTAGTAAATAGCTTCTGCTTTTTAGCATTGAATATGAACAGTAAAAGAAACAATAGTCAAGAAATATGCTGCAGAGGTAACACTTGATAGAGAAGAAATGAAGGCCTTTGAAAACATATTCAGATGGTGTGATGTGCCTGTTTCTACAGGTTTGATTTTCTTTGTGATGCTTTATAGAAGCAAAAGCTGGACTTCAAAGAAGCAGAATAGAAAGATGCTTTTTAATGTAAGTGTTGGAGAAAACTCCTGGGAAGATGGGAAAACAAATATGTAGATCATAGAACAAATTAATCAGAGTTTTCACTTGAGAGGCAATTGACAAGATTCAAATTATCAAATTATAGATACATTATACAAAGACCTAGCACTCTTGAGAAATCTATAATGTTCAGAAAAGTGGAATGGTAGAGAAGATACCAATGATAGGCAGCAAATTGGATGGACTCACTTAAAGAGGCAATGGGTAAGCTGTTGGAAGACTGGATGGCCAGATTGGGGACAAATCATCCTGGGGAAGAATATATATTTGGCTAAGAGTTACAACGATAATGATACATAATCAATCTATCAACTGATATTTGTATGAGATAAAAAATGCTCATATTGGCCCTTATAAGGTAAGTGCTGAAACCTAGAAATCAGAGGATGTATGTTTTTGGATCCTTTGGTTATGTCTGGTTCAGAAAGGCAGAAGATGCTTTTTGCCTGAGTCATGCAGAGAAATAACAACAACAACAACAACAACAACCCCCAGTGAGGCACTACCTTGACATTATTGTGGGGCTTGTGTACTCTGAGGAAAATGAGAACTATGCCAGAGTTCAACCATACTGGACAGGTCTCATCAGAGGAGTCAGACAAAGACTATCTCTCTCATAAAAAATATGGTGAGACATAAATTTCAGAATGCCATACCAGCTCAGATGTCGCCCAGGTTAACAAGGTCTGTGCTAGATGTTGGAGTTCCTGGATATCTGGTGAAAAATGGTTTACAGGACTCAGGACTGTTGGCTGAGCAACCAGGGCCAGCAGCTGCAGAACTACTGGAAGAAAAGGTGTTTAGCCGTCGCAAATACACAGTGATTGAAAACAAAGAAATAATAATCTGTTATTACAGATCAAGTCCAACAAGAAGAGGATATCTAAAACGAATGCACCAGTTCTGCAAAGAACAACATCCAGAATCAGAAATAACAGAACAGAGACTAGCAGATCAATGCCGATTTATAATATGAAATAAAGTATTCACAGAAACAGAATTGGACGAACTGCAAAGGTTTACCCAGGGCAAAGAAATCAAAGCCTTGCCAGAAGTAATTCAGAATGTAGAGGCAAGCCAGGGGGAGTTGGCAGTGAAGGAATCCAGCAGAGATATATACTGTTCTCATTTGGAAACCAGGCTCCTCTTCCTCAGGAAGAACAAAGCCTCTAACTAAAGAAGTAAAAGAACTGAAACAAAGAATAACTGAGCATCTAAAAGAGCACAAAAACAACAGAATAAGGCTGCCTGCATTGAAGCTTGTTTCAAAGAAACAGCTAGCACAAGCATTAAAAGATGCAAATACTGCAATATCAAGTATAAGCACCAATTCATTGCAAGAAACAAATCAACTAATGTACAGCACAGCTGCAGTTATAACTGAATACCTGGGATGCAAAAACAACAAAGAAGAAAAACAAACAAACAGTGCACCACAAAAATGGAAGGTTAGACTAGAAAATAAGATCAGCAAGTTAAGATCACATGCAAGCAAGCTAGAACAGATGAAAGAAAAGAAGTTGAAGAACAAGAAGACCAAAGAATACCTAATCAAGAAATACCACTTAGAAACTAGGAAGATCAAGGAAACACTGGAAATAATAAAGCAGCAAATAACAGCGATAGCTAGGAAAAACAGTAGATACGAAGCTCGAATTGCAAATTATTGGAAGAACCTCCAATTTCAATCCAATCAGAAATGTTTCTACCAATCCATTGGAGAAACTGCAATGAATCAGTCAATACCTGACTGGGAAGAAACAGTGCAGTTCTGGAAGCAGATATGGGATAACCCAAAGAAACACAACAAAGATGTGGCTTGGTTAAAAGAGGTGGATGCAAATAAAACAGAAGTTGAAATGAAAGAACTAGTAATAACAACAAAAATGTTAGAAAAAAGAGCAAGGAAGATCAAAAATTGGTCAGCACTAGGTGAAGATGAATTGCATGGGTTTTCGTTGAAACATCTGTTATATACCCACTCATCGCCAAGCAGTTAAACAATATACCACAAGGAGGAAAAATTGAAAAGTGGCTAACAACTGAAAACCTACCTAATAATGAAAAATCCAGCAAAAGGGGCAGCAACAGGCCAATTACCTGCTTACCAACAACTTTCAAATTGCTAACTGGTGTGGTACCTGATGCAGTACAACAGCATCTAGTTGAAAACAATCTTTCCACCAGATCAGAAAGGAAACCACCCCAATAGCAGAGGAATAAAAGATCAACTCCTAATAGACAAAATGATCTTGGAAAACTGCAAGAAAAGGAAGACCAACCTTAATCTGGCATGGATTGACTACAAAAAAGCATTTGACTCTCTGCCACATGACTGGATAATCAAGTCCCTAGAAATAACAGGAGTCAGTAGAAAAATCAGAAAATTTGTGCAAAGATCGATGGCACAATGGAAGACACAGTTGCAGGTCAATAGTGAAAGACTGGGAGAGGTTAATACCAAGAGAGGAATATTTCAAGGAGATTCATTATCACCACTATTTGTTATTGCACTATTTCCTCTATCAACAGTACTGAATAACTCAGGACATGGCTATCAAACATCAAAAACATGACAAAGTAGCAACAATGGTGCATTGGAAGATCTGCAAGAAATATCATTTGCTTGTAAACAAGAACAGATGGGATCATAAAATAGAGAAAGTAATAGAAAATGATAAAATTAAATTGCTCTGGGACTTCAGAATTCAAACAGACAAGCACCTGCAACATAACATGCCAGACTTAACAACTGTCAATAAGAAAGACAAAAAAGTCTGGATAGTGGACGTGGCAGTGCCTGGAGACAGCAGAATAGACGAGAAAGAAGTGGAGAAGATAACAAAATACAAAGACCTACAAATAGAAATAGAAAGACTGTGGCAAAGGCAAGCAAAGATAGTACCAATAGTAATAGGCACCTTGGGTGCAATCCCAAAACAACTGGAGCACCACTGAACACCATTGGCATTGACAATTTGCCATTAGTCAATTGCAAAAGGCGGCCTTACTAGGAACTGCTTCCATCCTGCGACGATATCTGTAATACCATCAAACATCCATATCTGCCTATCCCAGGTCCTTAGTAAGGACTCGATAGGTAGACAAAAATGCCAAATCCAGTCTGAACATCTGGCTGACTGTGCAATGATCAATAACAACAACAATAACAACAACAACAGAATTGGAAGGAACTTTGGAGATTTTATAATTAAGGCAGGAAACCCTATACCAATTAGCCATAGAAATTGTGGTGATCTGAATGGGCCAGAATAACTACCAGCTTTTTTCTCTCATTCCAATATGGAGTATGTGATGTTTTAAAACAGCATATCTGGTGCAGATGCTTCTCCAATTCCTGAAAATGAACCTTTTTTCTAGATAGAAGTGGAAAAGAGAAGTAAAAGTTTGCCAGGATAAACTGATTATTCTATATCAAACCTTTGCCCATCTAGCTAAGTAATGTCTACCCCAACAGAAAACAGATTTCAGTGTTTCAGATAGGAGCCTTTACCTAAGCAAGCTAAAACTGAAACTGAAACACTTTACATGCAAAAGCATGTGCTCTACTCCACTATGATAAATTTGCGCAATCAGAAGCATGGAAAAATATGAATGGATGCCAGAAAACAAGGCATCTGCTCTCAGGAATGGTCTGTGGTCTGTTTTTATTTACTTAAATTTATAACCTACATTGCTTCTCCAACTGCACATGTGTATTAGTATTAGGAACTGCTGACTGAAAAAACAGTGGACATATTTATTTATTTATTTTATTTTATTTTATTACATTTGTATACCGCCCTTTCCCTGAGGACTCAGGGCGGTTTACAGGGAATTAAAAATCAAAACATACAAAAGTTAAAAACCAGTTAAAAAATATTAAATTCACCCTGTACACTTAAAAACCCCAGTTAAAATTTTCTCCTCAGCCTGGGCCCGGGAGCTCAAAGAGCCAGGTCTTCAGGCCCCGGCGGAATGATCGGAGGTTGGGGGCAGTCCTCAGCTCCACTGGCAGCTGGTTCCAGAGGGCAGGCGCTCCCACTGAGAAGGCCCTATCCCTGGGTGTCACCCGCCGGCAATCTCTCACCGGCGGAACCCTGAGCAGACCCTCCCTGTGGGAGCGCACTGGGCGAAGGGCGTTTGATGCCAGAAAAAGTGAATAATACAGTTCCAATGAGGAATAAAGATTCAGTTATGATCTGACTCCTAGTTTTAGAGAACTTAAAAGTTCAGTAGGTGTTTGGCCACACACATGCAGCGGAGTGTATGTTGGAATATCCATACAGAGCCTTAGTTCAACCAGAGCTTTAGATCTGAAAGTGAAGGAGCTTTCTGATCAGTTTTAAACTGGTGGCTGCTGTTGTTGTTAGTTGCGAAGTTGTGGCCGACCCATTGCGACCCCATGGACAACATTCCTCCAGGCCTTCCTGTCCTTTACCATCTTCTGGAGTCCATTTAAGCTCACACCTACTGCTTCAGTGACTCCATCCAGCCACCTCATTCTCTGTCCTCCCATTCTTCTCTTGCCCTCAACCTTTCCCAGCATTAGGCTTTTCTCCAGTGAGTCCTTCCTTCCTCATTAGGTGGCCAAAGTATTTGAGTTTCAACTTCAGGATCTGGCCTTCTGAAGAGCAGTCAGGGTTGATTTCCTCTAGGACTGACTGGTTTGATCGCCTTGCAGTCCAAGGGACTCACAGGAGTCTTCTCCAGCACCATAGTTCAAAGGCTTCAATTCTTTGGCGCTCAGCCTTTCTTATGGTCCAACTTTCACTGCCATACATTGCAACTGGGAAGACCATAGCCTTGACTATACGCACTTTTGTTGATAGGGTGATGTCTCTGCTTTTTAGTATGCTGTCTAGATTTGCCATGGCTTTCCTCCCTAAGAGCAAGCATCTTTTAATTTCTTGGCTACAGTCCCCATCTGCAGTGATCTTGGAGCCTAGGAAGATAAAATCTGTCACTACCTCTATTTCTTCCCCATCTATTTGCCAGGAATTGAGAGGGCCGGATGCCATGATCTTGGTTTTCTTAATGTTAAATTTCAACCCAACTTTTGCACTCTCCTTCTTCACCCGCAACAAGAGGCTCTTTAATTCTTCTTCACTTTCTGCCATTAGAGTGGTATCATCTGCATATGGTGGCTGCTATAAACATCTTTTAAGAGTAGAGGACTGGTTAAAATGATCTGACATAGGTGCCATATGAATCTGGATAGTTTCATAAATGTGTTTGCTCTTTTGCACCAGTGATACTTTTGAAATCTTAGCTGATCATGGAGATGACCCAAAGTAGTATCACTCTTAAGTGCCTTTCTCTGTTTTTTTTTTCCTCCATTCAAACATGTTTTGATTCTTGGAGACTGCCGGACAAGTCCCTACTGTTTCCCTGCCAAGGTTTTTTAGAAGGGGTTTGCCACTGCCTCCTTCTTAGGGCTGAAGAAAGTGATTTTTCCCTGATTCACAGGGGGATAAGAGGGTGGAGGGAAAAAGAACAATAATTTAAAACAAAGGTCCCCAACCTTTTGGGCGCCAGTGACTGGCTCCGTCAAGAGAGGTTTTTCCACAGACTGGAGCTGCATGGTTTTGTGTGCTGCCTGCATCTTGCAGATGGGACTTTGTTTGTTTGTGCAGCCCAGCTGCTGGCATGCCATGGCCCAGTACTGGTCCACGGACTGGGGGTTGGGGACCACTGATTTAAAAGTTTCTTTTAATGTAGTCTACTGAAATAAAGTTTCAATCTTCTTGTGTCTTGTATTTCCTGATCTGGATAACTGTGAAGATCTGACAACCAAGGAGTTGAGAGCAATGAAGCAGATAGGCCCATCTGAATCTTTAATTTGTGGTTATGGCTATAGTGAAGGGGGTCTTTTCTGCCTCTATTTATATGCACATAACAGAATAGCAATACTTTTTTTTTACTCTGTAGCATCCTTTACATTAAGATGCTAAGCAAGGCAAGTTAGAACATAGTTATAGACTTGCTGTGAGCAACAAAGTCAGGCTGATGTACTTCAGTCTGGACTCCAGTTTGCAGCAGGTCATACTGTGAAAACCTGGGAATTGTGTAACATTCATATGGATTCTATCCAGAGTGTAGATATTGATTACATGGACAGTAGTCTTTCCTTGAACCCTTTTAGAACAGGCTCAAACATATAAAAGGGTCAAGGAATGCTGTTCTCAAAATTACAGAGGTATCTGGATGAAATAGATTATTTGGGTCTTTTCCAATCAGGATTTTACTTGGTCATCTTGGCAGATGATTCAAACTGAAAGATACTTGTCCTATATCTCGTGATGGCTTTTTTATGCGATCTAACACAGTCTCTTTCTGGACCACATGGTAAAGATTGACTCTAGAGCAGGAGTCCCCAACCCCCAGTCTGTGGACCAGTACCGGGCTGCGACCTGCCAACAACTGGGTCACAGAAACAAGCAAAGCCCCATCTGCGGGATGAAGGCAGCACACAAAACCACGCCCCCTCTGGTCTGTGAAAAAAACCTCTCTCCACATAACTGGTCCCTGGTGCCCAAAAGGTTGGGGACCTCTGCTCTAGAGTCAATAATTCAAATCTCTCCTATCAGATGTACCTAGAAGGGGTACGTTGAAGAATGTTCAACACTAAATGTTTAATTTTTAGGTTTTTATCCATGGTTTCCTACATGGTTCTATCTTGTTCTCTGTTAATTAAAATCTTCATGAAAATTCAGAGAAATTTAGAGATTTAGAGTGGGATGTCATCAGTATCATGCTGATGATACCCAGCCCTACTGATCTTTATCAGCTACCTTGAACATTGCCTTATTGCAATAATGAACTAGTTGGAGAAGAACAGGCTGAAACCCAGACAACATAGAAGTATTGGAAAGAAGAAAACTGTTCTTAGGAATTGAGGTGAAGTTTATATTTGGACAGGGTTTCACTTCCCCAGGAAGAACAAACTTGCAGTTGGGGTGCTTCTTCATCCACGGTTATCAATGGATTTGTAGTTCTGGCAAGCTCTTTGCACAGCTATAGCATGTGTCCTAACTTCAATATTTCCTAATTTGATCTGACTTAACATCAATTATCTATACCTTGGTTTATCTTAACTATTGCAAACTAGTCTATATGGAGCTATACTTGAAAAGTGTCCAGAAACTGCAACTATGAAAAAAGATGGACAGTACTGGCATCACATAATACTTGTATACTAATAATCTGCATTGGCTATTAATTGCTTACTAAATACAATTTAAACTAGTGGTATTAATCTTTAAAGCCTGAAATTTCTCCTGCTATGAACCTGCCCAATTGCTTAGCAGGCGAAATCATTTTAAACATGCCTCTGCTGCTAGAAGCTTGGCTACCTGTATGTGGATAAGTGCCTTGAGATATATTTGTCCTCCGCCCCTTTAAAACTATTTAAGAAAATGGTAAAAATGCACATCGACTGCCAAACATTTAACAATAAAACAATGTTAATGATACAGAATTTGTTTTAGTTTAATTTTTTCTGGGAACTCTCTAAAATTCCAGATCCTCTTCTTTGGGAGTAAATATGATTATTCCCAGGAAACATATTAAAGTATAAAATTTCTGATGTTAATAATTCAGGAGCAAACTCCATTGATGACTGCCTTCCTCTCAACTGCATAAAGAGGAGACCTTGGAAATTATTGACGCAATTGGATGATGCCCCAGGTTTTGAAGGAAATTTATGTCCACTGATAAACCTCACACAGCTCTAAAACTTTCAATGTTCATGGGAACCAGCAGATCAAACTTCCGATTTATCTCTGCTGAAGAATGCAGCTCTGTGACAAGTATATACTGTGGAGCCCATCAGAACAGAGGAACAAGTTTAATCTTGACCTGGGGGGCAGAGAAGCTCAGAGGCTCAAAAGAAGATAATTATCCAATTGAAGCTCTGCCTTTACTAGTTCCTGCAGCAATTCTGGTCTTTGTTTACACAGATTTGTTTTTGTGAGGAACAGGAAGACAAAGAGTAATAGACTGCTCATAAGAAAATAAAGAACTATCCCATTATTTTGAGGGCCAATGATCAAGGACACCATTCTAAGCCAGGAAGAATTTAATCAGTAAATTATAACCTTCTCAACTTGTTACAGCCAAGAGATACTAGATGGAAAGAAGACAAAAGACAGGTAGATTAAACTGGTTTTTGAATGACATATATATACTACTTCAAGCAAATCAAATAAGGCTTTTATGTCAGACGTTTAGAAGTTGAAAGGAACATCAGTAACACTAATACTGGATCCCACTGCAAAGATCCTCTGATTTTTATTTTCTTAACTAAGCAAAACTGTCTATATTGAAATTGTTAGCAGCTAAATTCTTAAAGATAATCAAAAAAACAGATCTACGAACAACTAGAAGCAAATGTTATAACTGGTAGCCAGCAAGGGTTTGTTAAAAACAGATCATGCCAAACCAATCTTATTTCATTCTTTCATAAAGTGGCCAAATTAGTAGACCAGAAAAAAAGCTGTGGACATAGTATACTTAGATTTCAGTAAGGCATTTGACAAAGTAGACCACAATCTACTGCTTGGTAAGCTAGAAAAAGGTGGAATAGACAACATCACCAACACATGGATTTGTAGCTGGCTGACAAACATACTCAATGAGTAGATCTCAATGGTGCTACATCTACATGGAGAGAAATAAGCAGTGGGGTACCACAAGGCTCCGTCTTAGGCCCAGTACTCTTCATTAATGACTTAGATGAGGGAAAAGGAGGGGAACTCATCAAATTTGCAGATAACACTAAACTGGCAGGAATAACCAACACCCCAGAAGATAAGCTCAGGATCCAAAAAGATCTTGACAAACTTGAACAATGGGCCCTATCCAACGAAATGAGATTTAATGTGGAGAAAAGCAAAGTTCTAGATTTAGGCAGGAAAAATCAAAGATATAAGCATAGATTAGGCAAGACCTGGCTCAAAAACAGTAACTGTGAGAGGGACCTTAGAATCCTAGTGGACAATCACTTGTCTATGAGCCAGCAGTGTGTGGCAGCAGCCAAATAAAGCTAATACAATTCTGTTGCATAAACAGAGACACAGAATCAGAATCACGCGAAGTATTAGTACCGCTTTATAAAACCCTAGTGAGACCACATCTGGAATATTACAATTTTGGTCACCATACTACAAAAAAGATGTTGAGACCTTGAAAAAAGTTCAGAGAAGAGCAACTAAGATGATCCAAGGCCTGGAGACTAAAACATATGAAAAACGGCTGTAAGACTTGGGTTTGGCTAGTTTAAAGAAAAGAAGAAATAGGGGTGACGTGATAACAATATTCCAGTATTTGAGAGGCTGCCACAAAGAAGAGGGTGTCAAATTATTCTCCAAAGCACAAGAGGGCAGGACAAGAAACAATGGTTGGAAACTGATCAAAGAGAGAAGCAACCTGGAATTATGGAGAAACTTCCTAACAGTGAGGACAATTAACCAGTGGAACAGTGTACCTTCAGAAATCATGGGTGCTCCATCATTGGAGGTTTTTCAGAAGAGGCTAAACAGTCACTTGTCTGAGATGGTATAGGTTCTCCTGCTTGAGCAGGGGGCTGGACTAGAAGTGCTCTAAGGTCCCTTTCATTCTGGGCCTGGGCAACAAAAAATTAGCTACCAGTTCTGCCAAAGTGGTGTGAACCCGCTGAATCTCACCACTGCATACGCTCCTACTAACAGCCCCATATTTGTGGTTTTGGGTCATGCTGAAAAGCTGGAGGAACTATTGGTTTTAAGACTATGCTAATGTTAACACTAGGAGAAGGAATTGGTGAACCAAACTTTTTCCAGCTGATAGCAGAGACAAACGTTTTGCTTTCTGGGGTGTCCCAGAATGTAGTGAGTCAGCATGAACACAAGTTCATTTCATAAAAATAAGAATCCGAAAGAATATATTCAAACTGTTGTCATGCATTCAGAACCAAAAAATGTTTTGATCTTAACATTCATTTTTCCATTTGAATTACGGACAGTTTTTTATATGCCACAAGAGTGAAAGGAGTTAAGTCTTCCTCTCTTCTCAGTTTTAAAATCCACAAAGCTGTGTCCACATACAGGACATAAAACTGGAGCTCTCTATATCAAGCCTAATAAATGGCACTCGCATGACTTCTATTTCAACAAAAGTCCTTGTTGCCATTATTTTCAAAGAATCTTGGAAGGCCAACAGAGAGAGAAGAAAGGGGAAAAAGTAGGTGAGGCAGATAGATCTCTTCACTGTAAATCTGGTCCACATTAAAACAAGGAAGGAAAAGCATTAAACAACATTTACTTTGCTATGCTCAGCTTGGAGTTTACTTCAAATTGTAGCTTTGGCCCCAACCCAAAGAAATGAAAGACTCCAAATTAATTATTGGACCTATCCTTTCTTACTCTTTGGAGAAAGTTCTCTGATATGCCAACTTAAAACAAGTGCACTCAGTGAGCAAAGTCTAAAAATGTGTGTACTTTTGGAGGAGATAAGACTCCGTAAGATTACCATATAACTACCGGTAAGTAAAAATACATACTCAACTTTTGGTAATCTCATCTTAAAGCAATCCTATATCAATCATGTATTTATGTTGAAACACAGAGTTACCAATTTTGAAAGAGCCTGCGACTTCTCTCTCTCTCCCTCCCTCCCTCCCTCCCTCCCTCCCTCCCTCTCTGTATGTATGTTTGCAAAAATAATGACAGGCAAAAAAATAGGACAAGTTTAAAATTAGTAGCAAATTTCCTAAAATGTAACAAAATCTAATCTTACTTTGTTCCTTTTGTCTTGTGTTGTTTCCTTGTTTTAAAATATTTTTAGCAACTGGTAAATTGCCCACAGTTGTGTGGTACATAAATTTTAATAAGAACTAATAAATAAAATAATAAATATAAAAATAATAAAAAAGAAACAGTGGACTAGTTAGCTGCAAGAAATGCAATTGACTGTCCGCAAATAATGGCATGACAAAATAGCAACAATGGTGCATTGGAAGATCTGCAGGAAATATAGGAACAAATACAACCACAAAATAGACAAAGTAACAGAAAATGAAAAAACGAAAGTGCTCTGGGACTTTAGAATTCATAGAGACAAGCACCTGCCACATAACACTCCAGACTTAATAACTGTGGATAAAAAAGACAAAAAGGCTGGGTAGTGGACATCGCTGTACATGAAGACTGCAGAAGAAAAAGAACAGAAGAACATCAGAAAATACAAAGACTGCAAATACAGCAGAAGCAGAATGACTGTGGTAGAAAAAGCAAAGGAGGTACCAATAGTAATTAGTGCTTTGGGTGCAATCCCAAAACACTGGGCCCCACTTGAAAACCAATGGCATTGACAAAACCACCACCAGTCAATTGCAAAAGGCAGCTTTACTTGAAACAGCTTACATCATGTGACTATACCTTTAATACCATCGAACAACAACATTTGGAAAGACTCAATAGGTAGACTGAAATGCCAAATTCAGTCTAAACATCCGCCTGATTGTGTAACCATCCTAATACTGTAATGCATTCCTCAGGAATAAAAAAACAGAAATGTTGAGTGGGGGGTCAAAATGGATTAGTTCATTATTACATTTAAAAGTGTAAACAAGAACAATAATCTACTGCTTCTACATCACGAATATGCAAAGAATAAAAGATCTGGAGATAGTTCACTCACATTCTATGACAATAACCCCTAGTAACCTCTTGATTGGATTACTGCAAAGTACTCTATATGGGACTACCCTTGAAGATCATTCAGAAACTTCAGCTAGTGCAGACTGTGATAGTACAGGCAGCCAGAAAGGCCTGCTTTTCAGCATATGTGACACCAATACTCCATGAGCTGCATTAGCTACTGGTGTGCATCTGAGTGCAATTTAAGGTACTGGTAGTTGCTTTTAAAGACCTTCATGGTTTGGGAGTATGTTATGAGATCACCTGTCATCTACTTTTCCCATTCAGTCCAGTAGGAAGGCTGGTGATGACCTATAAAGCCCTAAATGGCTTGGATCCGGGATATCTGAGGGAACACCTGCTGCCGGCATCAAGTCCCCTTCATCCTGTGCGCTCCCACAGGGAGGGCCTTCTCAGGGTGCCGCCAGCAAAGGATTGCCGGCGGGAAACGCCCAGGGGGCGGGCCTTCTCTGTGGGCGCGCCTGCCCTCTGGAACCAGTTACCCGTAGAGCTTAGGACTGCCCCTGATTTTTGTTCGTTCCGCTGGGACCTGAAGACCTGGCTCTTTGAGCTTTCCGGCCAGGACTGAGGATTTTTTTTAACTTATTGTAATTGGGTTTTTAATCAGTTATAGGGGTTTTAGATTTTAATTAAGGATAATTTAATCTATTTTAGTTGTTATTAATTTTTGTATTGTGATGTTTTAATTGCCTTGTGAACCGCCCTGGGTCCTGCGGGAGAAGGGCGGTATATAAGTTTAATAAATAAATAAATAAATAAATAAATACTCTGGGTGCAATCTGCTAAGAAGTCTTGGATGCTAGGGCCTTTCTTTCATGGCACCCATCCTCTGGAATATCATCTCTCTAGTGGAGAACAGATTGGTTCCATTTCTGTTGACCTTTCAGAGGGCCCTGGGGATGTGGCTCTATGCTTGAGCCTGAGACCCCAAGTATGGAGACAGAGCCCATTTCTTGTTTATGCTCAACGTTTCATCATTACATAATTTTTCCAGATGCTGTTTTATATTTCTTGTATATGCTTTTTATCATTTTAAATATTGTTTGTTGCCCAAAGTCATATATTTGAGATGGGCAATTATATAAATCTATTAAATAAAATAAAAAGAAGAGATTTATAATTTTGGTTTAGGATATTGTGTGAATCCAGCCACTGCAATTATGGTTCATCATCTCAATAGATGGCAGCATCTCATAAGCTAAGCAAGATGAGACTTGGTTAATGTGTAGTTGGGAGACTAGCAGACAATTCCAAGACTATAGGAAAGAACAGGAGTGTTAAACTGCCGGCCCGTGGGCCGGATGCATCATAGTGAAACCGCGCCCACCCCATTGCCAGCAATGACAAAAAAGCCACCATACGTCGCGACATGTCACGTGACGTTGCAAGTTTGACACCCCGGGAAAGAAACAATAAAATATAACCCAGAAGAAGGCAATGACAAATTGCTTTCATATCAATGATAGGAAAACTGGATAGATGTGTGTCCTTTCAGTCATCAAGAGTAGAGTTTAATGATGGTGTCTTTACTGTACGCATGGCTCAGTAGGATTTATGAATCTAGTTATTTATAATTTGTTTAGCAAACCATGGTTAGCTCAATGGGAATATTCAATTTTTGGCTGCAGCAGTGGAGATTGTAAGTACTTTTGATCTTACTGCAGTTAGTTTCTGAGCACAGAATTATACCTTCTTGAGAATAACCTGTACTGAGCTTACCAAGCTATTATTGAAGAGACTGCTATTTGGAAACTTGTCAATTTGGCAAACATTAAAACAGGACTACTTGAAAGAGTGAACTTGAGTTAACTTGAAGACTACTTAGAGGGAAAGTGGGTACCAGAATTTAACAAACAGAACTAGAATTTGGGGATTAAAAAAAAAGAAATAAAACTCACAGGCATGAGAAGAATTTAATATCTATATCTGTCTCTCTATATAGTGTGTATGTAAGAATGTGTATTTGTGTGTGTGTATATATAGTGTATATGTATGTGTGTACACACACACAATTTTATACATATATATATATATATATATATATATATATATATATATATATATATATATATATATGGATCTTTGGTTATTCGGGTTTTTCCCCACGTAGAACTAAAGGAGCAATGATTTGAGTGAAATATGCACAGCTGCAAGAATGCAAGAATCAAACTAATGAGGCAAAGGTATGTACTGCCTACTACATTCTAAGCCCCACCTTTTCCCAGTTTTTGTATGGTTGACATTCCCTACACCACACACACACACACACACACACACACACACATACAAAGACTGAGAAAAGGTGGGGTTGAGAATGCAGTAGGCAGCACTGTACTTTTGCCTGATACTTTGATTCCTGCATTCTTGCAGCTGTCCATATTTCTCCCAAATCATTTCCTTGGCAAATGAGAAAAAGCTTATTGTGCAATAACAGTTTCACCCCATAAGGTCTGATTGTAACTAATTTGATGTGAAATACATTACTAGACTGCTAAAAAAAATATTTTCTCTAGATTAATAAGAAAATTGATTTTCCTTTCAGACTTGTAGTTTAATTTGAATGTATCTTTTGTTTATTATTAGGTTAATTTTGCTGAAGGAAGAAAGTTGTTGCCTTACAAAACTGTGTGCATAATTTCAAAAAAATATTTGGGGTGGTGGTCAATTATTAATTTTGCAAAGCACATATATATATTCACAACTCTTATCATCTTGCTATTCTACGTGAATATATCCACAATGCTAATCTAAAGCTGATATGATTAAAGATACCATTTTATCTATGTTGTTCTTTTGTCAAATTATGTACATTTTATATACATTTGTTTAACTATGTCATTGCACCAATATCAATGCTTACTGCTCCTTCCACTGCTTTCTTCGAATTTTTTCTAGACAACATCGATGATTATAAACATGGATGAAGCACTGACACAAGGATGTCAGAATGGTTTTCTAGAATCTATCCTTTTTTTTTAGAATGTGAACTACATCACATTATAAATTGTTTTTCTTTGAACATGTCAGGTTACAAATACCACATTCAGAGAAAGGAAAAATAGATGTACACTACTGCAGCTCTGCTTGGGTACCAGCCAGGATACATACAGAAGGAAGAGGTATACATTCCATGGCTGGCTTGCTGAAAGCAGTTTTGCCTACAGCATTCAAACAACTGGGGCCTTTAGCAGAACATGGATAAATCCTATAGTCATGAAAACTGTTAAACCATTTTACCGTAGTTTAAAAATTATATAGAAAATTATATCTATGTACTTTACCATGACTGTTTTGTTCTAATGGCAGCTTGCCATTAAATATCTGCACACCACAAATGAAACTTTCTGAATAATATTGCAATCACTGCAAAATATTTTTTAAAGAATCTAAGGCTATTTAGAAAAAAAAATGTGTTCGCATTTTTGATTTTGCTAAAGAAAAAAGCATGCCTTTGTCTGCACCCAACCTATTCCTAATTTTTTTAAAAAAATTGCAGTATTTTTCCTAGGGTATGTTTCTCTACAAAAAGGGAACAAGAGAAAGCTAAGTACAACAGAAACAAATATTGCCAGATGCATCACTCCTGAATTGGATATATATTCCAGAATTATGAGAAAAGACCATTTTATGTCAGAAGGGGACAGGCAGCATACATAACATTTTGGATTATTAAAAAAATATTAAAGCCATCCATGCGAGACAGCTGTTGTGCTACGCCGCTGCTAGTGAAAAATTCTACAGTCTAAAGGACACAAATGAAGATGGTTAAATTTCTTAGACCACACATTCTTATAAAATATAACTTGCCCAATCTGAGCTGAAGATATTCTTAATAATATAAAATTAGCACAAGCAGAAGGAAGACTGGGAGAAAGTAATTGTTTTGTATTGTTTTCCCTGTACAACATACACTATGCACAAATTGTCTAGCTGCCTTTCAAGACTAGGCAAACCTTCACAGCAATAAAAAGGCATTGGACTGAAATTTCACAATTTCTTCACAGAAATGAAAGGAATACTTGGACCACAGCCTACTAAACAATCCTGTCCACCCATAAATAAGTGTGTGTGTGTGTGTGTGTGTGTGTGTTTTGAATGTGTTGTTTCAGATGGACTTACATAGTCACAGAAGACTGAATAAAGAGAATGGAGACTTTAAACTGTTTTATCATGATTTGCCTTCACTGGCTTAATCTCCTTCCAGACTGCTGTTGTGCGTCTGCGCCCATGCACATAGGCATGTACATTTATACCCAGAAATTACAGGGGAGTAGCATTTCATTCCAAGCCAAATAATCAATACGTTATTCTAATCCCCAGCACCAAAATACTACAACTCTGCCCACAAAAGAACCAGGATAGATACTGCAGAATCCTCCTTATACAATATGTAGTGAAAACACCACGCAAAGGGTAGTTAAGGTTGCCAGCTTTCCTTTTGATTCCTCTAGCACGGTAGTCTGTTTTAGTCAGACAAAAGCCCCTCAAATGTTACTTGTAATCAAGATTTGAAAAGACTACAATGTACAATTTCTTCCTTTTTTACAAAAGAGGGTTTCGAAAAAAAGAGTTCATTAAAAGTGACTCAACCCATCCCGTTTCTTGAGAAAAATTGGCCTGTCGTTAAATGGAGGGAAATAGAGAGAAAATTCCTATGCTTCTTAGTTTAGAATGTCTTTTTAAAAACAATATGTATCGAAGAAATCAAATATTTTTAAAATGTTATTTGGGCTCTTTTATCCTAAATTTACTATATTTTAGGAAGAATTGTTTATTTCTAAATTTCACCTGGATGTAAAATATTATTTGCTATTATTTTGATTTATAACCAATATAAAATGTTCTTTACTAAAAGAGCACTTAAAAATTATTTTTATACGTTCTGCTAACTATAAATATATCTTTTTCTCTGTTCTACTTTTTTTAAAAAAATTGTCTGCTTCCCCTGTTATCGTGCCCCTCTCAAGGGCTAAAAAAATAAGAAGGCAAAAATTAAGGCAGAGAAACGGGGAATGAAAACAGGGAGCACCCCCAAAAAAGGAAGGGGAAAGGAAAGAATAAAAAAATCTAAGGTTTATAAAATGGATACAAAAGATACCATCCAAGTCCTGACGACCATAGCTCAGCAAAATTAAAACACCTACACTTTTGTGCATCAAAATCACAAGTTGACTTTTTCAATAGATTTAAACATGCCAAATATTGTCTTGCAAACATTTTCACGTATACTTGAATTAAGCCTCTTAAATTTGCTAGTGATTTTCAGGGTTCTGTCCAGCTGCATGTTAAGAAATGCTGGAACATTTACGAAACTGATACAAGACAGCTGAACCCAGTCAAAAGTCAACTTGGTTTTGCCCTCAATATGTAATGCACAGCTGCATGAATTGCATAAAAAGGAGGTTCAGGGCAGACATACATTTTTGGGGTACCAAAATCTTAGAATAAATAAAATATTCATTTTCTCAGCAATAGTCAGTTTTGTCCCTCTTTTGCTTCAGCTGCTTAAGCAGATACTTTGATGTAATAGCAGTTTAACTACAACAGACCCAGCTTTGCGAATGATGAAAGAGCTCTTTTCTTCCGCATATTTAGAGACATATTGTTTATTGGATGCCACCTGCACCTTTATACAAATACTTCTGCCAGTATCAAATAGTACCAGTTTAGTTTTTCAGCAAGATTGCAAAGCAGGTGAAAATGTCTATGCCTTCTCATACTACGAAGCCTCTACATCACATACAGACACACATGGGGGAGTAAAAGATTGCCCATTGAAATAAAAGTGATGCTGATTCCCATCCAGAGAGGGTGGGGGGTGGGGCAGGGGTGGAGAAAGAGGCATATGCACATTTAATCCAAAGGGCACAAAAGCAGAAGGCAATGAGAGTAAGTTGTGTAGCACTCACCTAGAATCATAGCGATGGAGCTGGCGTCTCTCCAGAGCTGGCTACTTCTTCGTATTTGCCCAAACACTGGTGAGTGAGTGCAAAAGAGCTCTTGCCTCTTTGAAAGCTCTGCGCTGTGCTTCAGCCAGCCTGTACTACACCACCGGCCACTACCTCCCCCTTGAGCTGATACACTTACACCTCAATTAAAAGCTTAATGCTCCACTGATCAATGCCCTAAAGGAGGTAACAGCAACCATGCTTCCCCAGTCACTGGCCCAAGCAGGACAGATGGAAAAATTAGCCTCCGTAACTGCTCTCAGCAGAGGTCCATGCAAACAATGATGAGGAATTAACATTGAAATTGGATGGCAAAAAAGGAGGGGGTCTGGAGAGAGGGAGAGGGAGAAAGAGGAGACCACCCGTTTTGCTTTTTGAAAGCTAAAGAACACATAATCCCACTAAAACAAACCCTGGCTAAGTGCTTCCATGAGCAAATAAACTTTCAGCTGACAGCCTCACTCCCAACCCTACCCCACAAAAATATCTCACATGACCTTGCTATTATTTAACATTCCCAGGCACCTTTCTGTTTGAACATTTAACTGGATGCTGACTAGTCCCTCTTGATGCTTTTTTTCATTGCTTACCTCAACTGTAAATTGTAGCCTTAATTACTGAGGATTATGAAGCAGTGGATTTCATGACCAATGCAAAGCAGCGTCTTTGATTCAGTGGCCCAAATGTCATGTGATAGCTGGCGTAATATTACATTTGAGCCATGGGGTTGATAAGAGGCTGTGGGCAGGTAACACAATCTGAAACCTCTAAATGGGATATTGTCAATGGGAAAACTGGCCCACAAGGTTGGTTTAAGAATGAATGGATAAGAGAAAGGACAAAAGGAATTTTGCACGTTCAAAATCCTACAGCAGGATACAACTAAGCATTTTAGTTCTCTTCTCATACACTTGATTACTTAAAATAAATAACAAAGCTTTCTCCAACATGGCAGCTTCTGGACTGCAACTGGAACTGGAACTACCCAAATTCTCCATTTAATCTAATCTAATCTAATCACGTAGGGAGCAAAGTTGTTGGATTTGAATCAAGACAAGCCTCAAGGTCGGAGAGTCGGTCTTATTCTAGCCTCATAATGGGGCAGATTTGTTAACTCTGTTACTGTATTTTATTCTTATTCTAGTAATGCCCCCAAATCCACTTTAATTTTAATGTCTCTTTGGATAAAAATCTGCTGACAATTTTCTAATGGCTCTTTGGGTAAAAATTTGCTGACAATTTTCTAAGCAAGTCCAGCATACCTTAAGATTTCCTCTGCAGAGTTGCACTGAGATGCTCTACAAGCCCTAACATAAAGTCCCAGATTCTTCCTAGGACCACAGAATTCCTAAGATGGACAATTTTAGTAGAGATAGCTTTTACCATTCATTTTTTGATCGCTATGATTGGAAAATATCACTATTGTAGCTACATTTCTACAGGCCAGACTTCTGCTAAAGTTGAACAGCAATTAAATATATATGCAGGACTACAATCCAGTATTATATTTGGGCTGAAGATCTTTAGATGATCACTAGGTGGCGTCTGACCTCTAGTGGTTATCCAGAATTTTGCAGACCAGGTACAGTCTGCAATACAGGCAGACCTTGACTTATAACCCATTTGTTAAGTGACTGTTTGAAGTTACAACTGCAATGAAAAAGTGACCACTGCAGCATCCCCATTGTCATGTGATCAAAATTCAGATGCTTGAAACTAGTTCATATTTGTGATGGTTGCACTACCCGGGAGGTCATGTGATCCCCTTTTGCGACCTTCTGACAAGCAAGGTCAATGGGGAAGTCAGATTCACGTAACAATTGTGCTATTAGTTTAACAACTGCAGTGATTCACTTAACAATTGTGGCAAGAAAGGTCGTAAAATGGGGCAAAACTCATTTAACAACTGTCTTGCTCAGCAATGGAAATTCTGGGTTCAATTGCAGTCATAAGTCAAAGATTACCTATATAAGGCTTGCAACAGAGCTTAATTGAGCAGATATTCAGGACTGCATTTAGATACTGCAGAACTCACACCATTTATTAACTGAGAATGGTAACATGTTGCCCTAAAACCTATTTTCTCTAGTGATCTATTTTTCCTTGCTGCTCAAAAATGTTTGCCACTTGCCATGATCTTCTTCCAACACACCCAATCTCTTGGTAGACCCTCCGAAAAAAATCCATCTGAAGGTTAGTTGATTTATCCAAAATACTGTTTCTCTTGCCTCTTATGCCTATCACAATCACAATGTTGATGTCAACTCTCAGAATTGCTCAGCTGGCTACACTGCCCTGAATCTTGGGAAGGTCTGTCTCTATAACTGGAGAATTTAAAGTCAGAATTTAAAGACTCCCTGGTGTTTTAGGGAGGAATTAACACATAAAGAGAGTGCGTATTTCTTCATATGAAGTCTAAGAAATCATTGTATCTCTTTTGAAAATAGAAGTGAACTTATTTTAAAACGTATGCTGCTATTATTAATAAAGGCAAAAAAGAGGTAAGCCCCTGATTTTCTCATCTGCTCTGCATCTAACTTGAAAACCATATCCGCACACCTACATCTTAAATATCTCCCATGGAATCTCTATTCAGTTAGACTGAATTACTTGGCATTTGAATAACTTAACTGCTCTGAAGAAAAACACATGCTTTTGTTCAATTGTAGATGATGCCGGTATGTGACACAAGGGCATCACAGGAAAGTAAATGCTTTTGTAATTAAAGAAAAAGGCTTCCGCTAAAAAATAACCTGCATGGTTTTTAGAGGTACTTCTCTGTTATGCATTTATGAATACATATAGATAAATAACACACATATGTAGCTTTCTGACTAGTACAGTATAATTTCTTATATGAATAAAATACCTTTAGATTGTAAATATATGGTCATGCCTTATCATAAATACTGTTCAAGACAACAAGGTTTATCTCTAGATAACTACCTATTGATTATATTGTATAGTACTTGGAACAACCAAACTACATAGCCCGCCCTGCTGAATTTGCTTCTGTGAGGAGATCTACTATGCCAAATGCTTAGCAGTTGTGTAGCGCCCAAATGGAAAAGGAAGTGTCTGAAGAGCTTTGCAACATCTTTCCAGTTTGAGGGTTAGCCTATGCAAGTCCTCTGAATGGCAAAGCGGTATCAGAACAAAACAAAAAGCAAATAGACATTGTTCTCACTTTCCTCTGTGTCTCTTGTGTTCTTTTTACTTGATCTACAAAAAGGAAGGATAATAAAATCTGCTTAAGTTTAAAGCCTATCTCCTCCCTGCCCTTAGGCTGGGGGAAGGGAAACTGGTGGTTTTTGTTTTGTTTTTTTTAAATAGAAGCATTCACTTATCAGATAAAACCACTGGGCCAGCCAGCTCCCCTTCTCTTAATTACATACCTGTCCAGCTAGCTAATGGATATGGAGCAGGTTGCTGAAAGGCAAACATTCCTTGGTTATGAATGAACAGCTTGTACAGCTAAAACCAAGATAACTTGAAAGACCGTTGAGCCAGTCATCATCTCCACATTTTGTCTGTTTCAAACTTTCCCAACCTGGCAGCCTCTAGATATTTTTGATTACACTGCTGTTGCCCCACTTAGCATAGCCAGAAAGCTACTGTCTGAAAATGATGGGAATTGTAATCTATTCTAATACATGTAGGAGAACCAAAAAGAACCTAGTTGCACCTGACGGAAGTACGACATTGAGGAAGGATAATCTGTATAACTGGGTACATGGATTTCTCCCCAGAAAAAGATAGCCTACTCCTCAGAAAAAGATGTTATTACCTTAACATTAGGGACGCGGTGGCTCAGTGGGTTAGGACACTGAGCTTGTCAATCAGAAGGTCGGCAGTTTGCCGGGTCGAATCCTGAGTGCTGCGTAACAGAGTGAGCGCCTGTTACCCGTCCCAGCTTCTGCCAACCTAGCAGTTCGAAAGCATGTAAAAAAATGCAAGTAGAAAAATAGGGACCACTACGGTGGGAAGGTAACAGCGTTCCATGGGCCTTTGGCGTCTAGTCGTGCCGGCCACATGACCACGGAGACGTCCTCGGACAAGCGCTGGCTCTTCGGCTTTGAAACAGAGATGAGCACCGGCCCCTAGAGTCGGAAATGACTAGCACGCATGTGCAGGGGAACCTTTACTTTTACCTTACCTTAACATAGCAAACTAAGACCCAGTTACTGTACTGTGAATTGTCATTATTCACAGTTCGAGATACCTTTCAGAATTGCTGTACATATCCAACCTCTTTAATTTCTTTTGCCCCTGTTTGCAGATTTCCCTCCCTATCAGTATAGATCTGTTCAAATTAAGATAAGATTAATAGACTTGAGAAGGGGGCACAAAGATTATTCTACAGTGTAAAGAGGTTTTAAAGGTTTCTTCTCACAGCAAAGCCTTTTAATGCTATTGATGCACTTTTTGTGAATAGCTAGAAACAAGATAAAATGGAGATTTCACTACCTTATGTTGTTGATCAATCAAATTAAGCAAAATTTTCAAACAATAATAATTAGATATTTTCTCCTTTGTAGAAGGAAACCTGTGACTCTATTGAACTACATTAAAAAAAATCAGCATAACTAAGGAATGGGAAAACATAGGGAGGCAAGGCAGAAACACTGGAATGCTAAAGATAGCGAGGCAATGCACAAACACTGGAATGGTAAAGATTGGAAATGATATTATGTGGAATTATTAATACAATTTCTGTGAAATGAAAATAAACATGGTAATTGTAGACAAAAGAGCAGGTGTGGTACTTCCACAAAGAATTCATAAGAAACTTTTTCTCTTTCCATGCATATGAATTACAACTCCTATCATCAATTGTGCTCAGCCAGGGGAGGGGGACAGTTAGGGCGATGGAAGTTGTAATACATCTGGTTAGCAAGACTGCTCTATATTAAAACTCAGTAATGTAATTTCTGTTGCCCTTCTCTTAACAAAATGTAATGGATATGTCTGCTTTCTTTCTGTTTGTCTCCTGTCCTCACCAATTTGATTTTATTCCACTGAAGTTAACTAAAAATATATTTTTAACTTTTTTCATAATTCAGGTGCCTATCTTTTTAAACAAAATCAAAGATATGAGAATATAATATAAATTAAAATATGTAATAAAGCATCACAATGTAAACTAATATCACATAGTTTACACTGTGATATAATTTAAAATATAAACAAACAGAAGTTTAATATTTAAATGAATATAAAAAGGATGGAAATTAAAGAACATATTTAGAAAATATATTATTTATATGTTTATTTATTTGTTCAATTTTCATGGCCACCCATCTGAGTCAATGACAATAACCAGAAACCAAATAATTTAAAGAATTTTGCTACAAATTCCTCTGCCCTACCTCTCCAGTGGGGAAAAAAATCAATTCAAATGTTCACAAAAAATGCACATCAAAAAGTATTGTTAGAAATTAATTATCTTTCCACTACTATGTAATAATTTTCTGAACTCCACATTATGTTTCAACACGCATGTATTTTTAATTTTGGGTATATTTGTGGAAGAGAACATGGTCGTTTTGTATGTTTTCTGCTCTTTCCATATAGGTTGCTCCACTTTGCATGGCGAAAATCTGCAGATGAGGACTGCATTTTGCAGAGCAAGTTGCTTTAGAAATGACACATGTTAATGAGCAGCTATTAATTTAAAAATGTAAAAAGTGAAACACCTACAGATGTGATTGTGTAAGCACTAGGATAACAGCCTGCTACTACAACATGGAAATAGATAGCAAATAATAATGCAGCCCAGGTTAATAGTGACAAAAACCAATCCAGTCACAATCAACCTCTGGAAAAAATCTCTCTATAGCTTACTAAGAAACCAAGTCTAGATGCTGCCTTCATAACCACAGCAGAGATAAACGGTTCTGATCTAAGTATGCGTAATTAGCACTCATTATAATCACACTAGTCCTTAACAGGTATCAAGGGTCAGTTAAGCAAGGGGCTTTTTAATCCATTGCATTTCAATAGTATCTGCTCTGCTGAACAGGTTGGCATGGAAACCACTCAGGATGATAACCAATTTCCATTCCATTAGCTAGACAAGGGTTTGTTTGCTCCCTCAACGCACTTCTCTATGGTCCACAGATTCTTAATAGATTTCCAAGCATGCTTGCTTTATGTTTTTCAAATAAATGGTTCTAGTCCTCATGATTATTGCAAGATAGATTTGCGATCAATGAAGAGTTTCATAAAAAACTAAATCTGATAAGAAGATAGCTGTTCATGTTCTACTTTGATCTGTATGTTAGTGTTCTGGTTTATTAAATTGCCAGTAAAATTCTGAAGACTTGGTTGCTAACAGCCATTGATTTCTATGACTTCTAAAACTGACCCTATCCTTTTTTTGAAGCCAGCCAAAATAATTGCCAGCACTACATCTCATGATAAACACAATTGGCTAGATTCACACAACACATTGAGACATATATAATGGTTTACAAAAAAAACTGTGGTTAGCTTCATAAAGACAACTAAGTCAAAACCAAATATACGGTACCTCATTATGGCTTGTTAGAGGATACAGATTCTTATACAAGATATCTAAACCTTTAGCAATTTATAGTATCAGCATCAAATCAATTTATTTTTTCCCCTCTAATGCTTGTGTGACACCTGCATTTTATGCTGAGATTGGGAGATTATGAAACCTTGCATATTTCCATGATATGGCACTAAAATATGGCTGTAATGGCCATCCAGGTTTTGTGTTGTTTCTAACATAATTTCTTCTAGACTATTTACTTCCTTTGTAGTAAGCATATCTCTTAAATGGACACTATCTAAATCTGATAAATAAATAAACACCAATAGTTTTTTTTCTTCTTTCCAAATGCTACAGCGAAATTTCTTTCTTTATAACCACCCAGAATAACTGAGTAATATCACTATATATCTAATCACGTCACTATATTCTAGGGTCTATGTAAGGACAGGTCATTTATTCATATTGTAATTTCAGCAAGCTGCAGTATCTGCCTGGATTTGGAAGCTACACAAACTTGCTTAGATACTTGAAGAAGAGACTACCAGAGCATTCCCAAGCAATAGACTAGATTGAGAAACTAAAAAACGTTCCAGATAGGGACAATAGCAATTAGTTTTAGTAACACTTCAAAGAAAATTCATGATTATGCCTCTGCAGTCAGCAAGATTTGAGCTCAACTTAAGGTTATCCTTACTTTTCCAGTTCCCTGAATAATCAGTGAATTCACATATACGCATTCTAATCTGTAATAGTAATCTGTTTTAGGCATTAACAGAGGGATAGGATCAAGATCACGTGATGTGTTAATACCACTTTATAATCCCTTGGTAAGACCACACTTGGCATATTGCATCCAGTTTTGGTCACCGCAATGTAAAAAAGATGATGAGACTCTATAAAGATTGCAGAGAAGAGCAACAAAGATGATTAGGGGACAGGAGGCTAAAACATATAAAGAATGGTTGCTGGAATTGGGTATGTCTAGTTTAATGAAAAGAAGGACACGGGGTGACATGATAGCAGTGTCCCAATATCTCAGGGGCTGCCACAAAGAAGAGGGAGTCTAGCTATTCTCCAAAGCACCTGAAAGCAGGACAAGAAGCAATAAATGGAAACCAATCAAGGAGAGAAACAACCCAGAACTAAGGAGAAATTTCCTGACAGTTAGAACAATTAATCAGTGGAACAATTTGCCTCCAGAAATTGTGAATGCTCCAGCACTGGAAGTTTTAAAGAAGAGATTGGACAACCATTGGTCTGAAATGGCATAGGGCTTCCTGTCTGAGCAGGGGCTTGGACTAGAAGACCTCCAATGTCCCTTCCAACTCTGTTATTCTGTTTGGTACATTCAAAACCAACACTTTTTTCAGGGAACCTTGTCTTACCTTCTATCAGCTCCAAGAATTAATATAGTAATCAAAAACATGGCACAGTATTCTTGAATCTACATGGGAATGATGTATAAGTAATGTAATAGTACCCACCTCTTCATGGTACTGTGATTCACATATATCAGTACATAGCAGACTAATACTTGAGTTACAGAAAGACAGAATGATAATGAGGAACATACCTCTCTGCCAAATCTTGTAAATCTGAAGGTCCAATTGTTCCTAATAGATATGGGTAGATACCAGATGGCTGATCTATGATGTACATACCATAAAGGCTACTAAAGAGCCTATTGCCCTCTTCAAGCTGTTTTCAACACCCACTGTATAGGGATGCTTGACTAGGTTATAACAATATGATAGTAGATATGATCTATTTAACACAACATTAAGGAAAAGCTCAAATATTTTTCTTTGGGCAAAATTATTAAACAAATAATTCTCATTAGTATGTTTCTTGATATGGGTGACCAAAAATAATCTATAATTGAAATTAATTAATCAAAGTAATTAATTCTCCACCCATCTCACTATCAGCAATTCTGGGTGACTTGAGGATGGAATGTCCATGTCTACTGAGCTACATGACTAGTCAGAAAGTCATAAAACAATTCAGCCCACCAGGAGTTTCAGCTGGTCAATGTGGAATTACTTTACACATTCCACCTACCATATCCACAATAAGCTTAATAGTTAACCTCTTTATTAAATAGAGGAAACATTTGTGGA
This sequence comes from Vipera ursinii, assembly GCF_947247035.1. Lineage (NCBI taxonomy): Eukaryota > Metazoa > Chordata > Lepidosauria > Squamata > Viperidae > Vipera > Vipera ursinii. The sequence continues at coordinate 39,902,730 of NC_139517.1, forward strand.
CACATATATGTGTAAACATACCTATAGTTGGGAAAATAGAAAGCATTCTCCATCATGAATTATTTGCATCTATCCCTAAAGTAGAAAACCAAAAACCTCTGGAGCATGGGTGTAAAATTCGATTGTGTCATGTGGCATAGTATGATGTATCGCAGCGTTTTTTGCCTTTGCGGAACTGGGGTGGGTATGGCCTGCACATGATGCATCCAGCCCAAGGGCTGCCAGTTTGACACCCCTGCTCTGGAGGAAGTGAAAGAATCTCACTGGGATTAGTTAAGAAATTAAGTCTTACAGAGTTTGTAAGCACAGCCTTCTGATGTTAGTTACAAAGTTCTCAATGCCATATGATTCAAGGGACAGACAATCAGGCAATTTAAGATTAAGTGACTGCAAAATACCTTAACAATCAGACACTCAATAAATGCCAGCTGGTTATCTTGCCAAAACCCAGCCCCTTTAAAGTTAACTGGATTATTTTCAGTGCACAAGAGTTATGTTTTGTGACAGTAAGCCTCAGAACACAAAACAGAAAACGAAGAAAAAATGATGTGAATGTGCTCTCATTCTGGCTGAGATGGAAAAAGACAATTGCCTGAGAAGAATATTTGTTAATACCGTACCAGAGAGTCACAAATGTACAATCACCAATTACTGGGAGTTCCGGTAAGATAGCAATGTAGAAAAAGACATCTGTAATATCAGTTGATGTAAACCACAGGTGTGAAACTCGCTGTGTCACATGACATGTCATGACTTTTTTTGCATTGCTGGAGCTGGGGTGGGCGCGGTCTCCGTATGATGCAGTTTGACACTCCTGAGGTAAATTAACAATGCTTGAATAGTAGAAAGTAGACGAGCTAATAAAACATTCAATCTTTAGAGATATACCAGTTCTGTTTTAACTTTGTAGAGAATTAAAATTAGGCAGACTACGTGTCCTTTTCAGGGTTATCAAAATATCAGTAATAAAATCCCATGCTTGGTATTGGCATTAATAATTTAATAAAGGTAGTCTTATATCTTTTCATGCAGTAGTAAAAGTCTAGTGGGGGAATATATCCAGGCAGTAATCAAATATCATGAAGGAGAACTGGTATACTGGTATACCCACTGAGATACAGTAATCTTTCTTTTACATAGGAAGAGATGTGGCTAGTCTCCTTCAAGTCCAAGCTATTATCAGTAAAGAATTGAAATGCCTCTCTTCTCAACAATACATTTTCAACACATATTGTGAATTTTTGAATGAAGTCTATACACTTCAACCATGCAAACTGTCACACACAACAGGTCCTGCCAGAGTGCCCACAAATACTGAATTGCTGATTAGCTATTCAAACAGCTTCAGCACGAAATACATTAATGACCTCCTTCTAATTATCTAGGTAAAGAGAGAAAGAAGTTTCAAGCAGAAAAATGTTGATTCTTAACCAAGTAAGCTTCTCAGTCACCACCAGGGAGAAAGGGCACACAAAGATTTCTTTTTTTCTGCCCATGAAATCTACTTTGTGTACTTCCTGACCAGAGGTGGTTTGAACATTACTGGAATGCTTCCACGATACAGTAAGTGGGATGCTGGATGAATATTAGTTGGATTTACTGTTAAGAATAAGACAATAGATCCAACAGGGTAAATTAACTAGGAAGAAGTCTGGGCTGAAACATAACTTCCTTCGTGTCCTCCAAAAGAAACCTGCTTCACTCTTGGCTTTGCTTACTGGAAGAGAGCAACAGCTCACTATTGGCTCCAGACTTTGGAGACAATTCCAAAAAATAAAAAATAAAAAAAATCCAAAAACAAAACCCAACAAAAAATAAAGACAGAAGGGAAGCAAAGCAGGACACAGGCTATAAAGCAACAGTTGATTCAATGAGCTGCAGATAAAGAAGTGAGTTGCTTCTTTTCCAACCTCATGGCCAGCCACTGAAGCATTACAGAGGGTGCAGAGGAAATGCCAGGAGAGGATTCAACAGTCTCAGTGACAACGACCATGGCACCCTCTGGTGTGCAACCCTGAAAAGCCCACAGACAAACAGAGAAAGAAAAAAACAGTTGTGATGAAGCAGCAAAACACTAAAACCCCATAAAGAAGGGCCCTTCATATTAGCAAAGCTGATGAAAATGGAACTGCTGTTATTTCAGTAGCCACAACTTGATACCAGAGACTCCCATAAAAGCACCACTTTTCTTACAATTGACCTCTGCACTAAATTTTACCTTTCCTCCACATGCTCCACACTTTCCCTCCAACTTCATATGGGTTTGAGGTGACAAGAAAACACTGATGGTGATATTTAGGATATGGCAAGAGAGCCAGTGTTGAGAAAGTTTACAAGTTTCCTATAACATTAGCAGATATATTATAGGAGACGGGGGCAAGGCAACATATGACCACTAGGGAAGAAGAAACAGAGTCCACTTCAACCTAACTGGTCGAAGCATCACCTCAGTAATTCCTAAGTAAGTGGCTATCTGGAGAAATCAAGCTCAAGAAGTGCTAAAACATCTTCCTAGACCTAGAAGATGATTCCTTCATGCCAACAAGTTATATTACTCTTCAAACTCTTTGCCATCTACAGTTAGACCTCAACTTATGGTTGGACATTTAACCAGCTGTTTATGATAAACTTGAAAAAAGTGACTTATGACCCGTCCTTGAAGTTACAAACTGCCCTCCCCATGATTATGTGATTGTATTTTGGGTACTTTGGCAACTAGCTCACATTTACGATTGACTGCAGTATTTCATGGTCATGGGACTGTAATCTGCATTCCCCCTCCCCCCAAATTTCTGGCAAAATCAGGCAAGAAAACTCTATCTGAAGCTGGATTTGCTTAATAATCAAGTGAGCTGTTTAATGACTACTGTAAAATTGAGTCTGTCTTGCCTTACAAGTGCAATGACTTACAATGCAAATTCCAGTCTCAATTGCAGTTGTAAGTTGAGGATGACCTGGAATTAGACTTGCAAGGTTCTGTTAATAAAAGTAGTCCATCTTAATAAAAGTAGTTTTTGACTTTTTTAGAATTTGTTTCTTTGTCTGGTCTACATCATGGGCTTGACACCAACAGAGTGGGCAAGAAGAAGGAAGAAGAGTGCTCTTGGAGCTCAAGAAAGAGAAAAATTTAAGTTTGGGCAATGAAAACTTTATAGTGATGACCAGGAAACCACATCCAAAAAAGTGCATTTTATCCTGATTCATTCACTGAGCAAGCTCACATTCTAGAGGTAAAAGTTTCTCCTGTCCAGTCAGGAGTAGTGCTCATCTTTGTTTTTTATCTGAGTGAGCCAGCGTTGTTCAAAGACAAACTCATTGTCTTTAACCACTAAGCCATCATACCCCCATGACAGTCAAAAATCCTATCTATCTAACAGCCTATGTTTGAATCATCTAAATATATTGTGGCACAATTCAAATCACCGAGCAACTCCATGGCCGGTCTTTGTGGCCAATTCCAAAGATCAAATAAGAGCACAGTCAATTCAAACAAATCATTTTGTCTGATGAAAGCTGACTTCTTATAATTTTCTTTTAAGGCATCTGCCAGCACTAGTTATTTAGGTCCAGTATGTTTACTTAGCTACACCTAGCTGCTCCAACAAGCTATCAGTGCGAGGTCTAGGGTACATGTCTAGGATTATTTTCTTATTTATTTCTTTAAAGAATCTGCCCAACTTGTTGACTAGGACAATTGGGGATGCACATATGCTCTTAGAAGGTCAATTTACTTTGTGAGACTCTGTGGAGAGGAGGGGAAGGGGAAGGGGGAACGGAAGGAACAATCAAGAGATTTAAAGAAGGATTCCATTAGCAACTTATTTGATAAATAGCAAATCAGCCCAAGTAGCAAGAAATCTTCAAATTGTTCAAAAAGAATTCATCTTAATGAATTATAAATAAGGGTTGGAAATTCTCTTATCAAGATTCTCCATTTACCCTAGATCACTATTAAATATATTTTAGTAAAATAATATTGATTTATATTGTACTTAACAGAAATAACAGCATTATTTTCAGTCTCAGTAGTTTCCTTGATCTGGCCTGAAATGGAGCCCGGTACTCCCATTTCTGGCCCTTTGATCTCCTTTTCAACAGTTTGATTTTGCTATGGGCTGGCTGAGAAATCCTTCTGATACTTTTGGTTGATTCTCCCCCATGTTTATGGTATACGTGTAGGCCAATTAATAAATCCTGGATGAGTTTTAAACTGTTTTTTTTCCCTGATGTTAACTGAACAATCTTCTTACTTGGGTGTCTTAAAAGATATTAAGGATAGGGAGTAGGCCTCTGACCTTTCTGAATGTGCATGCAATTGCAGCAGAAACAGGATCCACGTACATGGCCTCAGACATAAGGCCTCCTGAGGCCCTTATCAGACGCTCCCTTTCTCTTTTTTTGGATGAAGGTCAACTTCTTCACAATGTTTTGTTGTTGTTGTTGTATATTCTGCTTTACCTCAGGGAGGAGCTTTTACAGCTTTGTCATGCCAATAAAACTGCTGGACACTTTGGCATTTTAAAGACCTTGCACCCTCTACTTTTGGACTACTGGTGGCCTCATGTCTAAGCAGATGTCAAAAATTATGTTTCTTCTTGTCACGCCTGTCAATGGGCCAAACTGATAATAGATAAACCAGCCTTTTACAACATTTCCCTGCTCCTGCAGGGCCAATTTCTCTGGATTTCATTACTGATCTCTTAAATCTAAGGTTTCACTTAGATTTCCTTTTATTTCTTGTAAGAGACTGCCTTACTTGTGAATGAATGAATGACCATAAATCTTTCCTAAAAATGCCCTTCTGGTACAGGGACCTGGTTTATTTTCATTTTGGATTATGGAATCCAATTCACATTACAGTTCTGGAAATCTTTATTACAGTTATCTAAAATCCATTCTTTTATTTTCCAGCAATCACTGGAAATATAGGCAAACAGAGAAAATCAATGTAATTTTAGAACTATTGGCCAAATTTGCAGCTTTTACTGAATTAACCAGAACTCCTTGCATGTCACAAATGGCATGTTCCTTTTCCAGGTGGCTAAGAGTTTAATCCTCATTATTTGCCTTTCAGATGTCAGGCAGCAAGAACAGCTGCTAAGGCAACTTAGAAATGTGCAACAAATTCACATTAGCAGAGTCTCCTATTGATATAGATCATAAATGGCTTTTGACCAAATATTTGGCATTCTCTCATTTTCCCAAGAACTTAAATTTTAAATGATTAAGCCCCTTCTCTTGGACAGCTCAGATTAAGCTTGTAACTGTTTATTTACAACTTCTGGCTTCAGTGAAGATCCACCAGTTGCTCTCTGATCTTAGCTGAACACTCTTCACGCCTACTTTCCCTACAAGCCCCTCCTGTTCTTGTTTTGAGGTGGGTATAGGAAGTAATTGGCTTTTCAGTTCACTGCTCTATTCAGAGCTCCAGCCTGAATAGACGTGTTCCTACTTTCCAAAGAGACTCTAGAGCAGGGGTGTCAAACTCAATTTCATTGAGGGCCGCATCAGCATTGTGGTTGCCCTCAGGGGGGTGGGTGGGTGTGGCCTATGGGGTGGGTGTGGCCTAAGTGCTTATGGCCTACTGGGTGGGTGTGGCCAGCTCTACATCATTCGCCTCAAGGGTGCCTATGGGGGCCTAGGCAGGAGTGGGATAGATCTGAGGGTCTCTGGCAGAAGGAGGGTCTCTGGGCCAGGGCCAAGGCAGTGGGGGCCGTTCCCTCACTGTTTCCAGGATGGCTTTGCGGGCCGCATGAAACCACTTCACGGGCCGGATCTGGCCCCCGGGCCTTGTGTTTGACATGTCTGCTCTAGAGAATTCCTAGTATCAGGATTGAGAAGTCTTTCTTGGTTGAATCTTCTTTTCTAGTGGAAGATCTTCCATGTGTTCTGCTGAATCTCCAAATAGCATAGCATTAGGATGAGCCTTGTCACTGTGACTTCTCACTCACTTTTCCATAAAAATGAAGCTCAAGAAGGACTCTTCTTCCTTGAATACTGGCACATTTGATGTGGTATAGCTAATGTTTGACTACAGCTGACACTGAATTGGTCATGATGGAAACATTCCATAGACACCTGAAATTTAGAATTAAGACTCTAGCTTTTGGGCACCTTTTCCACTGCCTTTATGATGTTAGAATCTTCTTCAGTATGAAATTTTGATTTAAAAATCTGGTCAGGTACTTAGCTGTTCTTGAGTTATACCAACTATTTGTTTATTCCTATTTCTAAACTTCCCATCTCCCTCCTTTATTATTGTTTGAGTTATATAAACTCTTAATTATTGAAGAGGAGGCATAGGATAGTATACATATCACAACATGGAAGTCTGGCTCAATCTACATAGCATCTGGTGTGGGAGTACAAGTGTCTCAAATGAGACACGTCTGTAGAAAAATTATGTTTGCAGTGCTTTTACAATGGTAGGAATGGGAGATCTTTTTCCTGGGGTTCTGGTTGATATGTTTAGAAGGGCTTTTTTATTTATAAGCTTGCTCAAATACCATTGGACATGAGACAGTTGCCTATCCCACCCCTGGGTTGAGCACCAAACAGTTTAGCCAGATAGCTAATAGCATAGAAGCTTAATTCTCAATAGCTCATGCTACAACATAAATTGTGTTTTTTCAACAATTTAAATTTGACTGAGCTGGTTGTCCACAGATGGAACCAAAGACCAACATAGAAGAACACTTGGACAGGCCATTTTAACCACAGTCTGTTGTAGTGAGAACTTGTTCTCAAAGAAACATTCTAAATGATGATAATTGATTATGGTGATCCTGTTTGGCAAAGATCTAATAATACTGACATGCCTCAGTGAGGCATGACTAATGTCTTTCTGGAACATTCTGAATAGGGTAATATGCAGGTGCAGACCCCATGTGTGAAACATGGAGACCATAATGAAAAAGATGATGAGGTTCTGCCTGAAGTGAACATTCCAGCTGCAATTTTCCAGAACAGCCACAGAAAGAAAGAATTCACAATCATAAAACTATTCGTGTTAATTAAAAAAATATCCTCAAAACGTCCAAGTTAAGTCTTAGCACGGCCACTACAAAACTGATCTATGAATGATAGGATTATTCAGAACCTATTTCTGTCCGAGACCTATTGCTTGGCTTGCTTAATTATGGTTTATTGACTAAGCTACAACTGATTGGGTTACTACATCATAGTAAGCCATAAGCTATAATTTAGAAAAGGCTGGATTCACATGATACACTAAATCAAAATATACAAACAGGAAACATAACCACATTTTGGCTTAACGTGACGTATGAATCCAGATACTGGGTGATTTCAGACAAACTATTCTCCCACAGCAGCAATATTGTCATGTTTATAATCTGGCAACAGTACTGAATACTCTTTACAGGTGTTAGTCTGTATTAGATTAGAACACAACAAAGGTTTCTTAGATACTTGACTTGGCAAGGCTAGATAAGAGAATTGCCATAAATACTCCACAACACTGTTAACACGTAACACAAAAATAAGGTTTTCTATGTCATGAACAAGCTTTCATAAGTCTTGATGATAATGACCATGATTATCCTGGCAATACAGGCAAGAATCCCTACATACTGCTTATCAAGGCAGATGACATACAATCAAGGTGACTATCAATAAATAACATTGAATTTGCTCACAAAGACTATTTATATAACTGTTCATTCATTCAAGCTGAAATGGCTTAAAGATTATTTTATCTTATCTTAAAGAAGATCTTTCTTAAAAAGCAAAAGGATGGAGATTCAGCTCAACTTCCAAAAGAGAACAATACAGGAGAATTAGAGACTGACAGCATCTTTATGAAGCAAAAATTTTCAGGTATTTTATGTGTATGAAGGAAGAATGACCCAAGTAGCGGCTTAGTGGTGAAGACATTCCCCTCCCATTCAGAAGATTAAGAGTTCAATTCTAGGTAGCTGCAGAGGTTTCCTAAGGCACAAAGAAAATATCTGCTGTGAACCCGGCATGGGGTCACAAAGGTACCCCCCAGTAAAACTCATCTCCATCCAGTCATCCCGACTCTACTCTGAATATAGACAACAGGGTCATAAAAAGGGAGTTATATGAATGAAGGACTTGCACATATTCATACTGATAACTTTAGCAACTATTTAGTGAACAAGGAGAGAACATTTCTTTTGTGACTGAAGAAGCATGCCATGATGTCAAGACCCATGTAAGTGGTAATCCCATGAAACAAGACCCATATTAGGTTCAGAAAGCCATCTTTATTGCTTATCAGTTGTAAAAACAACTAAGGGTCAATTTTTAGGGAGAGTTATAGTGAGCCAATTAAATCTCTTTGAAATGTTATCTTCCCATGGCCTATACATCTGGTTTTTGTTATCTCTTCTCACCATAACTGAACTCTTTCCTCTCCCACCTCCCTTCATTTTCCACAGTTCTTACACCTGGGAACTTCTTATGCTTTGGGAGCTACAATCAGACATGCTGCCTTTAGTTAGTTACAGTCATTTATTCTGCTGAGCATGGCCAGACACAAAACTTATATTTGCCAGAAAAGAAACTGACAAAAGTTTCTCCCTGCCATTCTCTATCTCCCTAGCTTATTCATTTTTTTCTGGACAGATGGACAACTTCCAAACAAAGCTCTGGCTGGTAGAGTTGTGCGGGCCTTCAAATACAAAGGAAAATATGCTTTGAAGTGTCCATAGGGCTGTGTATGTTGCACTTGTTGACCACACCATAGGTCAACTGCATCTTCTCATGGAATTATCTGGTTGCCTTCTGCAGTTATAGTATATCTCTTTGATTTAAATTAACATAACAGCCAATTCCCAGGATGGTAGGGAACAGCAGAAGGTGCACAAGCAGAGGGCCGTATCGTCACCGGGAGAGTCATCTCCGCTCTGTACAAGCGGTGAGACGCTCCGACCCTCTGTACTTCCCCTGAAGACCCGGGAGCGAAGGTGTGCAGCCTCCTGTGCTCAGGCTGGTCTACCTAAATGCCAGGTCCGTAGCTAACAAGGCTCACCTCGTTCGTGACCTAGTGGAGAGCGAGCACGCGGACCTGGCTTGCATCACGGAAACCTGGCTGGGCCCAGAGGGTGGTGTCCCTCTGATTGACCTCTGCCCGCCAGGTTTCCAGGTGCTGCACCAGCCTCGGGCCCATGGGAGGGGCGGGGGAGTGGCAGTTATCATCAGGGAATCCCTTAGCCCGCGAGAGACCACCGTCCCTCAGATAGTCGGGTGTGAGTCTCTCCTTCTGAGATACGGCCCGGGGGCGCAGTTGGGCCTGCTGCTGGCGTACCTACCACGTAATCGTGCAGCGGCAGCCCTGCCCAAGCTACTCGATGTCCTCTCAGAGTTGGTGGTTGAATTCCCAAAACTCATGGTCTTGGGCGACTTTAACCTACCGTCCCTGGGAGGATCGTCCGAACTAGCTCGGGAGTTCATGGCTTCCATGGCGGCCATGGACCTGTCGCAAATAATTTCTGGACCGACTCATGAGGGAGGCCACACCCCAGACTTGGTGTTGTCTGGACGGTGGCGTGATGATATCAGTGGGGGTGCCACGACCATTACGCCCCTGTCATGGACCGATCATCACCTCCTACGGCTAGACTTCCCCTTTGCCACCCCCCGCCGTGGGTGCACGGTGCCAACCAGATGGTACCGCCCTAGGCGCCTAATGGACCCTGATAGGTTCCAGGCAGCGCTTGGGGACGCACATGCACTCCCTGCTCACAGCTCGGCGGATGCCTTAGTGGAAGCCTGGGAAAAGGCAGCCACGGAGGCTCTGGACCGAGTTGTACCCCTGCGGCCTCTGACCCAGCGCAGATCCCAGTGAGCCCCATGGTTCACTGCGGAGCTCCGGGAGATGAAGCGTCGGAGACGGGGCCTAGAGAGCCGTTGGAGATCCAGTCGATCCGAATCCGACCGATTGCGATTAAGAATCCTCACCAGGTCTTATCTCGCAGCGATAAGGGTGGCAAAATCCAACTACTTTTCCACCCTCATCGCGTCCGCAGATAATCGCCCGGCTGCCTTGTTCAGAGTGACTCGCTCCCTACTGAACCAAGAGGTGAGGGAGGAACCCTTGCAGGGTCGAGCCGAGGAATTTGGTCAATATCTGTTGGATAAAATCGCTCGGATTCGAATCGGCCTGGACTCCAACTGGGCAGAGTTGGAAGAACAGGACATGGACAGTCTTGTCGATGTCATCTGGGAGGAATTTGATCCTGTGACTCCTAAGGAAGTGGACAGGATTATGAGGAGGTTGAGCTCCTCCACATGCTTAATGGACCCGTGCCCTTCCTGGCTGGCTTATGCGGCTCGAGAGGGGACACGAGGCTGGTTTCTGGTGGTCATCTCTGCTTCTCTGAGTGAGGGTCACTTCCCCACCGCCTTGAAGGAGGCGGTGGTGAGACCTCTCCTCAAGAAGCCCACCTTGGACCCATCCTCATTGAATAACTTTCGTCCAGTCTCCAATCTTCGCTTCCTTGCGAAGGTTGTTGAGAGCATGGTGGCACATCAACTTCCTCAGGTCCTGGATGAAGCGGTTTATCTAGACCCGTGCCAATCAGGCTTCAGGCCGGGCTACAGCACGGAGACGGCATTGGTCGCTCTGATGAATGATCTCTGGAGAGCCCGGGACAGGGGCCATTCCTCTGTCCTAGTCTTATTAGACCTTTCGGCGGCTTTCGATACCATCGACCATGGTATCTTGCTGCGGCGCCTCAGGGGACTGGGAGTGGGAGGCACGGTTCTGCGTTGGTTCTCCTCCTTTCTCCAGGGTCGCTCGCAGTCGGTGCTGGCAGGGGGACAGAGGTCGACCCCGAGGCCTCTCGTTCAACATCTACATGAAACCGCTGGGTGAGATCATTCGTAGCTTTGGAGTAGGGTACCATCAGTATGCTGATGACACCCAGCTTTTCATCTCAACTCCAAACAGCATCAGTGATGCCCTCGACGTGATGTCCCGCTGCCTGAAAGCGGTCCGGGAATGGATGGGGAGGAACAGGCTTCAACTCAACCCGGACAAGACTGAATGGCTGTACGTACCGGCAAGCCAGGATACTCAGAGCATCCCACCCCTTAACATCGGGGATGAGTTACTACCCCCTGTTGATAGGGCCCGCAACCTGGGTGTCCTCCTAGACTCGCAGCTATCCCTGGAAGATCACATAGGAGCTGTGACCAAGGGGGCCTTCTCCCGGGTTCGACTGGTGCGCCAACTACGACCTTATCTGGACCTGGATGCCTTACGTACAGTCACCCATGCCCTTGTGACCTCTCGCCTAGACTACTGTAACGCTCTCTACATGGGGCTGCCCTTGAGATCCACTCAGAAGCTTCAACTGGTGCAAAGTGCAGCAGCACGGACTCTTTTGGGGGCTTCCCAATACTCCCATATCACACCTCTCCTCCGTGAGCTGCACTGGCTTCCGGTTGCCTTCTGAGTGAAATTCAAGGTGCTAACAATGACATACAAAGCCCTACATGGCATGGGTCCGGACTACGTACGGGAGCACCTTCTGCCAATGTCAACACCGCACCGTCCTGTGCGCTCCCACAGAGAGGGCCTCCTCAGGGTGCCACCGCTCAAGGAATGTCAGCTGGTGGCCCCCAGGGGGAGGGCATTCTCAGTGGGTGCGCCAGCCCTCTGGAACTGCTTGCCAACTGAAATCCGGATGGCCCCCGACCTCCGCACCTTCCGGCGCGACTTAAAAACTTACCTGTTCCAGCAGTCCGGCCTGGCCTGATAGCTCTAATTGGGGTCCCAGTTTGTTTTGACTATTGTTTTTCAGTATTGTTCAATCTGTATACCTACCTTACTCTGTACACCGCCCCGAGTCCCTCGGGAGAAGGGCGGTTTATAAAAACAAATAAATAAATAAATAAATAAATAATTTCGAATGTTGTTTTAGATCTCTGTCTCTAGCCAACTTGCAGCATAAGATGCTGTGTTACTGTGGGAGTTGGGGTGACGCAGGAGAAAAGTGATATGTGCTGTTATCATGACCACTTGAAATTCATCTTGCTTTTTCTGCTGTGTTAATATCTCAACTTAATTCTGATGAATACCATTTATGGCTGTCAGATCTCAGAACTTAGTCTGAAGTTTTAAAGTCTTCTCCAGACAATATGTTAAACAATACATTAAAACTAAAGGATCTGCTCCATGGAATAAAGAAGTGTGGATGCCATTTATTTATATAAGTTTCAGTTTATTTCACAGCAAATTGGGATTATTTGGGGAAAAAGTGGAGAGGGATCAATACTTTTGGCCACACTATTACTCAAAAAGTAATAGTTATATTATAGGCCACTTTAGAGTATTTTATTGCAATTAGGTAAAACTTAAAAACAGGATTTTGATATGTATTAGTCTAATTACATTGAAAACTTTCTTAATTGATTAGGTCATATCTAGAAATGTATTAACTTGATCACTTTGATTATGTGAAAACTAAGGGAATCAGAGAGGGAATCTTTATTGATGCAACCTGAACTGTTTACAAACAACTTGTTATTTGTTACTTTTCACTACCCAACCACCATATTGCTTCACCAATACATGTATATGTAAATATTGAAAAACCAATAAAACTTGAATAAAAAATACTTTTGGCCACACCTATATGACTGACAACAGTATAATTTTATTATACTCATTTTACTCCCTTCATTAATTGCTACTTGCAGAAAGTACCACACTACCTTCTGCATGAATGCAAGAATGCCAGGTCACAAAAAACATTATCAGGGTGAAACACTCAGACTGGTAGTAGCCCTGCCACATTTATAAATCTATGAATCATAAACCTATGATTAGGGAATTCTTACAGCAGACCCTGAAAGTCACTGCTATTTTTCTTTGCATGTATGTTTTCACCTTGACTGGATATTTATTTTTTTAAGGAATATCACAAACGTTTTTATATTATGAGCATAAAGCAGAATTAGTTTGCACTGTCTCTGCATTTTTGATGATGAATAATGATAAAAATAACAATGTAATTATTAAGTTTACAAATCCAGGTAGGCTACTAAAACTGACCGTCACCTTTGAGCAATTGCAGTCTCACTCAGTTTTGGCATTCATTTTCTTAGGTTATCTTTAGGTTGGGAGGATTTGCATACACTAATATTATTATTTTTACAAAGGAAATATCTGCTGAAAAGTATATTAGAGGTTACAATAGGAATAAAGTATACAGAGAAAATTTGCTTTGATGTTGGCTTAACAATCTTGGGGCCTTAAAGGGAAAAAATTACTAGTTGGATGCAAATGCCAGGACAAGAACATTTTTGTATTGTGTCACCCAAATTTGTTGATTTTCCTTATTTTTATCCTAGTTATGAAACAAATTAAAACCTGGTTTGTAATTTTCCTACTTCAAATAAAAGTAAGTATGCAGCCAAGAAAATTTTGGTGAAATCTTTAAAGACAGGATGTTATCCATTGACTAGGACTAAGAAACAGAAATGTGTGGGTGAAGCCTAAAGCTGTCACTTTCATTCAGACTCAGAGGGCTGGATTATTTTATGTGCCCCAAATGGAAGTCATATGCAACCTACAAGCTGATGATCTAGTCAAAGGGAGCTCTTATCTTGTCAGTTTTTTTCAGCTGAAAAAAATATGAGAAGAAGGCTGACCTTGACAGAAAGGAAGAAAGGAACATCTACAGAAAGAAAAAGCATTTTCATAGGGGAAAATGGAGAATAAATAGTTTCCAGTGTATGTTCTGTTTTTCAGATTTTCAGTGGTTCCTCATTATAAGAACTGAGAGACATCCTACAATGGTAATTCAGCACATTTTGTCACATAGGAGACCAACCTACAAAACATATCTTAGGGCCGTAGCAAATTACGTGGTACCATGTTTATTGAAAACTAAGACAATTCCCCCCATAAAGGAGGATAGGGCCAAATGTTTCTATTTATTAACAGCATTTTGAATCCTTCCAGAGTATTACCACTGCCCCGATCCCCATCTTATGCTTTTACTTTTGCCTGGCTCAGGAGGGATATCAAAGTATTCTTCTGCAGCACATAACATACTGTAAATCAAAACTAAAAAGTAAACAATAATGGAGGAATGATTCTACAAGCACCCTAAAAACAAAATCCTATTTTGGTATCTCTAGCAAATTCATTGTGAATTTTGGACTTCAATTATTCACACGTTACCCTAATCTTTATTAATGACATGTACTTATTAAAACTACAAATGACTATGCTTATATAATATGCTAAGCCATTAATGACTGTTTACAATTTTTTTAAAAAAAATCTACATCAACTGAACTTGCACACCATACCAAACCAAAGCATTTATATGAGCCACACCACATTTGTGTTTTGACTGAATCCCACCCCTAAGGTAGGAGAGTCTCATAGCAAAGGAGCTTATTGCCAGTTTTGTAGTACCGTTACAAGTTCTCTGAAGCAGTGAAAAGCTAATCCGCGCTGATTCAAAAAAGCTAAACAAAATTGGTGTATTGGCGTGAGGCAAGACCAGGAGACAACAGGCACGTTTCTCGGACATTTATTTAGGGGGAGCACCGGCTTAAAGACACCACCAGGACTCCCTATTTATACATAACTTGGACAAGTAATAACCAATAACATTTTGGCGTTCTCCCGCCGCGTGGCTGCAGCCAATCAGGTGCGGCAAGCTTTGACAGCCGCAAGCTGTCAGCGTGCCGCGCCTCCGTTCAGCTGGCAACATCTGACAGCTAGGCGCTACTGCGCATGTGCAGCCACCGGCAACCTGACAGCTGTCATTGAGCTGTGCCCGTGCGGCCGCTTTGACAGCTGTCAATGTCAGCTGGTCGCCGCGCCTGCGTGTTAGCGAGTGGCAGCCCGTTTGACAGCTGTCAGTGGGCTGCCGCGCTTTTCTCCTCACAGTCTGTGTGAGAAATAATAACTGTTTAATTCACAACACCCCTTTCCCCCACCTTGCTTGGTTTACAATGTTTTGGTTTCTTTGGCAGTTCCTCCTCTCTTGTGTCTTTGACCTGTTTCCAGCCCATTCGTAGTCAGCAAAGTATGCGGGGGCTTTTTTAGGTCTACTGGAGCAGCGGAGGTTTTCTTCGGGCTGATCCCCCTTTCCCCCATCGGGGAGAAGTAGAGAGTCTGGGGCTTTTTGGTCGTTAGACGGAGGTGGAGGGGGGTGGGGCTGAGAGCCGCTGGCGTCGGGTTCCACTGAGCTGGTGTCTCGCTTTGTTCCGGAGTGGAGGAGGGATGAAGGGGGAGATTTTGGAGCCCCCTGGTCCTGAGCTGGTCTGCATGTCGTCTGATGTGGGTCCCTCCCCCCAAGTCAATCACGTAGGAGACGGGGCCTGTTTGATCCAAGACAACGCCTTGAAGCCATTTGTCCCCTGTCCCATAGTTCCTGGCCCAGATGAGTTGACCTGGAGGGAAGGTCCTTGGCTGCAAGGGGTGTTTGGCTTCTGCGGCTGCTCTGTCCGGGTGCAGTCTGTCCAGCTTTGTGACCAGCCGGCGGCCCCAACGGAGTTCAGCTGGTGATTTCCCGGTGGTGGAGCAGGGGGTGGAATGTTGAGCCAGGAGAAATTGGGCCAGACGGCAGTGCCAGTCTCCGGAGATGATTTTCGGCAGGGAGTCCTTGGTGGCCTTCACCATGACCTCTGCAAGGCCGTTCGAGGATGGATGAAAGGGAGCAGACATGGTGTGCCTAATTGAGTTGTCCCTGGTGAAAATCTGGAAGTCACGAGAGGTAAATTGGGGGCCGTTGTCGGAGACTAGGACGTCGGGTAGCCCATGAGTGGCAAAAACCCTCCTCAAACCCGATTGTGGCGGCAGAGGTCGTGCTGGAGACCAGAATGACCTCCAGCCATTTAGAGAAGCTGTTGACCATGATAAGGAAATTTTGACCCTGAAAGGGGCCAGCATAGTCGATGTGCACCCTGGACCAGGGGTTCCTAGTCACTTCCCATTTATGGATGGGGGACTGTGGCGGGGGGGTCTTGTTTGTTGGCACATGTAGAAGCCGGCTACGGGCTTCTCAGTATCTTTATCGAGACCCGGCCACCAGAAGTAGCTGCGGGCAAGTGCCTTCATTTTGATGATACCTGGGTGGCCGTCATGGAGTGAGTGCAGCGCCTGGGACCTGTGGGGGGTCCGGGATGATGACCTGGCTACCCCAAAGGACACAGCCCAGGTGTGCAGACAGTTTGTGCCATCTGACATAGTAAGCTTGGAATTCTGGCCCAGGACTGCAGGATTGCCACCCTGACATGACCCAGGCAAGTACTCTGCCCAGGACCTTGTCCTTGCTAGTAGCTGAGGCAATGTCCTTAGCTGACAGGGGGCGATCTGGCAATTCCTGGATTGCCAGGATGTGGCCGGCTGGTGCTGGGTCTGAGCCCAGGCTGGGCAAGGGCAGCCTGCTTAGCCCGTCGGTGTGGCCCATTTGCTTCCCAGGCTTGTGTTCAAGCCTGAAGGAATATGCTGCCAAGAACGTGGTCCAGCGCAGCATTCTTGGGGATAGGATTTGGGGTGTTAGCCTGTCCCACATGAAGAGCCCTAGCAGGGGTTTGTGATCTGTAAAGATCGTAAAGGGGCGGCCGTATAGGTAGTCGTGAAATTTTTCCACGCTTGCCACGATTGCTAGGGCTTCTTTATCAATTTGAGCGTAGTTGCGCTCTGCCTTGGAAAGAGTTCTGGAATAGTACGCAACAGGAGATTGAGTCCCGTCCGCGTGCAGGTGGCTCAGAACTGCTCCTATTCCATAAGGGGAGGCATCGCAAGCTACACACAGGGGCATTTTTTCCTTATAATGGGTGATGGTGGACTTGCTGGATAGGAGTTGTTTTAATTTCCTGAAGCTGTCATTGTGGACCTAGGTCCACTGCCAAGGGGCCCCTTTGTCGAGCAACCTGTGTAGGGGGTCCGCAATGGTTGCCTTCTGGGGGAGGAAAGAATGGTAAAAGTTGAGGAGCCCCAAGAAGGCTTGTAGCTCCATCTTGTTTTGGGGGGGTGGGGCCGCCTTGATGGCCTGAATCTAGGCGTCTGTGGGATGGATTCCCTGGGCATCAATTCTGTAACCCAGGAATTCGGTGGCTGGAACCCCTATAGAACATTTTTCCTTTTTTAATTTAAGGCTGGCGGTGTGGAACCTGTGCAGCACCTCCTGCAATCTTTCTGCCAGAATCCCCTCAGTTTCCCCTGCAATGAGCACATCATCGAAGTAGGGGCAAACCCCGGGGATTCCTTTGAGTGTTTTTTCCATTGCCTCCTGGAAAATGCCAGAAGCCACAGCAATGCCAAATTGCAGGTGGTTCACTCTGAACGCCCCGCGGTGGGTACCAATTGTTTGAGCGTCTGCTGTCTCCTTGGAGACCGGCAGTTGCAAAAACGCATGTGCCAAATCGAGCTTTGCGAAAATGGTGCCTAACTGGATTTCTGACAGGACATCCCTGACAGCTGGGACCGGGTAGGCGTGGGGGTTCAGAGCCCGGTTGAGGGTCGCTTTATAGTCCGCGCAAATGTGGACCTCCCCGTTGGGCTTAACTGGAGTGATTATGGGGGTTTCCCATGTGCCTCGGTCTGTTGGCTCTAATACTCCAAGTTTAACTAGTCTGTCTAGTTCTTCCTCGAGTTTGGACTTGAGGGCAAAGGGGACCCTTCTAGCTTTTATCCTGACAGGCAGAATTTCGGGGTTTAGTTTTAGATCTACCGGGGGCCCTCTGTATTTACCTAAAGTCCCGTCAAACACATCTGTGTACTGATGGCAGACGGCTTCCAGTGGTCGGGACTGTGTCTGATTTATCCCCTCGATCCTTATGCCCAGGGCTTCGAACCAGTCGAGGCCGATGAGACTGGCACGCCTTCCTACAGTAATTTGAGCCGTGAGTTCCCCATGGAACTGCTTGTAATCGACCCTGAGTTTAGTTTTCCCCTTCAGTTTGATGGGGGCTCCCTGGAAATCAGCAAGCAGGATTTGTGAGGGACAGAGGGGGAAGTGGTCCCTGACGGGTGTCCCAAGTTATGATGGAGACTGAGGACCCTGAGTCCACCTCCATCTCACATGGGATTCCTTGTAAGCGTACCTGGATTTTTAACTTGGGCCTGAGGTGGTTAATAGCTATGGGCCCCTCGTCCGAGAGGACGGTTAAGACTGATGTCCATGGGTTTGCCTTGGCCCAGATTGGGCGGGGAGGACATCCTACCTGATGGGGCAACTTCCAGTTCGTTGAGGGTTTCTTTGTTTGTACTGCGGCAGGTGGCACGGATGTGTCCAGTCTTTCCACAGCCGTGACACTTGGCGTTCCGGAATCTGCAGGCAGCTCTGGCATGGTTTCCGCCGCAGCTGGCGCACTTTGCCCGGTTCATTGGAGGATTTTTGGTGGTAATGCCCAGTCTGTCGGGTCTTTGGTCAGGCTCCCGGCGAGCCTGGGAGTTGCTGGGTCTCGGGTGGATGGCATCTACCCCATTTCTTCCTCAAGTCTTTCGTTGTCAGGATTCCTCAGATAGTCCTGATGGACTGATCCACTGAAGGGATTGCCCGATGGGGCCGCGTCTTCTTGATGGCTGTCTTCATACGCCATTATTTTGAGCGTTACCTCAGCGAGGTCCATCGTTGACTTAGCAACAATCTTCTTCTGCAGCTGTTCATTCCGCAGACCTACTATGAACTGGTCGCGGATGCGGTCCTCGAGGTTGGGGAAATGGCAATGGCGGGCTGCGTGGCGTACCTCAGCAATGAAGGATGTGGCTGACTTGCCCGGTCGTTGGTAGCGGCGAGCGAAATTCAGTCGCCAGTATAGTTCTGACCGTTGTGGCATGAAGTGCCGATTGAGGCGGTCCACCAACTCGGCATAAGGCACTGTGGCAACCGGGTCCGGGCTGCAGAGCCCGACAGCGACATCGTAGACCACCGGCCCGCTGAGACACAGAAGTGCAGCAGCCTTGGGACGGTCTTCGAAAATCTTGTTGACTAGGAAGTAGCCTTCGACCTGCCCGAGGTGCGACTCCCAGCCTTCGGGTTGCAATATATCAAATTCCCTAATGTGTCCGAGAGTGGCCATGCTGTCCAGGTCCCTGGGTCTGCTATGAGGTGGTTTGGTGGAGGGCTCTCCCTGTCCAGCTAGTGACGTCAGCAGTTGTCAGCTGATGAGACGGCTTTCCTCATTCGGCTCGTAACTTCAGCTCTGTGACTTCAGTTCAGCATAGCAGACCCCATCCCACCTTCGTCACCAGGTGTATTGGCATGAGGCAAGACCAGGAGACAACAGGCACGTTTCTTGGACATTTATTTAGGGGGAGCACCGGCTTAAAGACACCGCCGGGACTCCCTGCTATTTATACATAACTTGGACAAGTAATAACCAATAATATTTTGGTGTTCTCCCGCCACGTGGCTGCAGCCAATCAGGCACGGCGAACTTTGACAGCCGCAAGCTGTCAGCGTGCCGCGCCTCCGTTCAGCTGGCAACATTTGACAGCTAGGCGCTACTGTGCATGCGCAGCCACTGGCAACCTGACAGCTGTCATTGAGCTGCGCCTGCGCGGCCGCTTTGACAGCTGTCATTGTCAGCCAGTCGCCGCGCCTGCGTGTTAGCGAGCAGCAGCCCGTTTGACAGCTGTCAGTGGGCTGCCGTGCTTTTCTCCTCAGTCTGTGTGAGAAATAATAACTGTTTAATACACAACAATTGGGTTGCCTGACTACCAAAAATCTGAGAAGTATAGAGTACACTGGGAAGTCAAAAGAACATTTCAGAAGGCAGAAATGTAAAACACATTCATCTTATGGCCAAGAAAACATCAAGAATTAATTGCAACTTAAGGAGACTTTAATTCATGAGTGTAAGGGATATAATTTATTATTCACCCATAATTTCTTGCACAAATTTATGCCTTGTCTCATTTTTTACATTTATCTTCTTAATATTTTTCTAGAATGTTTTGCAAAGTGTCATGGTTGACTACATTGAAAAGAAAAATGGTATCTCTTTACAGGTATCTCTTCATTTGCATAAATGATTGGCCATTTCTTTCTTCCTAGGGGTTAGAGTGGGTGACTAACCCCAAATCACCCTTGGCTTCATGCCAATGCAGGCCTAGTACTCAGTCTCTTGACTGATAGATGTAAAAGTATATGAGAAAGACCTTGAGAAATGGGGGAAAGAGATCTTACCTAGGAAACAATTAGATACAAGAGAGTATAGAGCTCAGCTGCGTAACAGATGAAGATGCTCAGACAGGATCCTCCCTAATTCCTCAGACTGTAGACGAAATGGCAGAAGATTTGTACTTTCAGAATTACAAGATTCTGTTACTTCAGTCTTACAATAAAGTAGAAGTAGCTCATCTGCTCTGCTTCCTGTCTGGTATACCTGGAGAGGCTTTCAGGAAGCCAGCAGAGGTCATAAATGGAGATCATGTGACATTCTTATGTAGTGATTAGTGGTGGTTTCCTTAAGGATGGCAACAGGAAGTGTTGCTAAGTGATGCAGTCATGTAACATTACACTGTAAAACCACATTGCTTACTAATGAAAATTCTGTTTCTAATTGGTGTTGTTAACTGAGGACTAGCTGTAATGAATTATCTCACATTCTATATTGGCACAAACTGCTAACTCTGCAATAATTTTATGTATAACATTATTAAATAGCAGGAAGTTTCATTAAAACTGATATACAATTATTAATACAGGCTATGTGAAGTAGATGTCTTAGGGGTTCTCATCCAACAAATTTTTACTTCTAGAAAGATGAGTTCATAATTTAGAATGAGCGTTTACTGTTTTGTTAAAGTGCTTTGATGAATCCTTTCATCAAGTGCCTTATCAAACACTTATACAGACCTAACTGAATATTTAATGGAAAACAACACTTCCATTTAATAATTATGCATAATGACTAGTAACATTTCCATGTCTAAGAATTCTGAAGGGTACACTGTAGCTTATCTTTTTTTTTAATAACATGAACCACCTATAAAGGTTTATGGGATTGAAAATACAAACATGACGTGAGACTTTCCCATCCAGTTTTTCTCCAGTGTGTTTGAGCCCTGTTTCCTTGCTGTAAACAATTCATTTCTCTGATCATAGGTAAGCATGGGGCACCATCATGGTCCTGAGGAAGGATTTGGAGATTTTTTTTTACTCACTTCCACATCAAACCTGATAATTCTGATAGCTTTCAATTGGCTGCATGATGTCTCCAGAAAAACATCCTATAATGTGTTTTAATTATGCAAGCCTATATTTGCATATATGACTGTATCAGTATCCTAGCTGTATCAGCTCAAAGCAGTTCATTCTATCTTCTGATTTCCCTAGCATGGTTTTTGAGATGTTCTTGAATTTTACCAGCAAACCTAAATAACTACCCAAACAAGTTTGACATCAACCATAATCTGTAAAGTATATATAGAACCTATAAATCAAAACTACATTATGTATAGCTAATGTTCAGGTAATAAAAAAAATTAAATATCATTTTAAATTTTCAAAGTATTAAAATGTTTCCTCCTTTTGGTCTGGTTTCTATGCAGCAAGCCAATAAAGTACTATACTTGTCAGATGGCTCTATCTCTTCTTTTTCTCCTATATTGTTTTCTGATTCTTTGTAGGCTAAGTTGTTATAGGACTATTTTATATGCAAGAATCCTTGCCCGTTTGGGGTTAACTTTGTATTGTGCCGATACACTATTCTTTTCTCTCAGTGACTCCGACTGTGATTAGGCAGAATTTGCTATTTTTCAAAAATTAGGAATGTCTCCATTTCTTATTCGGAGCGTCACAAAGAATATGCTTTCCCTTGGGTCTTGCACCATCAGTGCTGTGGTTATGACAAAAGGTCTTCTTAGTGTCTGCTCTAAATGTGTAAATTCCTAAAAAGGAATTCTACTCTTCCTTTCCTCTGTTTAGTTAAAAAATTGTAACTAACAATTAGTAAACATGCAGTCGGTAAAACCCCCACACTGGATTTAAGCTGTGCAAAAATTAAAAATCTCCCCAACAGGATTGCAAACCCTATAGATGAGGAAATGGCAATGCAACTTGTGTATTTCTCTACTTTGAGAACTTAAGAAAAGCTGGATTGTCTATATCATTCTGAGAACATTTTATGACATTAAACAGACTTTGTGTCAGGACCCACCTCAATCCACATCTTAGGAAGTAAGAACTCTTGGATGCAAGTTTAGTCCAAAAGGAAAATGTTTACTAGGATGGAATCGATTGTGGCAATACAAGACGGAATCTAACAAAGTTACATTTCAATCCTATATAAAGCATTCCCATTTCAGCCCCTCCCCTCATCCATTTGGTCAGATGTCAGGCCCTTCCATGGGAAAGGGAACTCTCCTTGGTTTTATGGTTATTGCTTCCTTTTTTGTTGTAAATGAAGATGCAATCCAATCCCTGTTGTTTGAAGATGCCTAAAGTCTATCCTCGCCCCCCTCCCCTTCGGAGAGATGGCAGAATCCCCAGAATAAGCACATTGTTCTACCTATAAATTTTTGTGAAATGTGATATAAGTGGATTCTGACACTTTGAGCTAATCAATTTGGAAGAACAACATAATGTGGTATAATATAGTTTAAATATCTTTTAATTCTCCTGTATAATGT
The DNA here is from genome assembly GCF_947247035.1 of Vipera ursinii. Classification (NCBI taxonomy): domain Eukaryota; kingdom Metazoa; phylum Chordata; class Lepidosauria; order Squamata; family Viperidae; genus Vipera; species Vipera ursinii. The sequence continues at coordinate 39,925,327 of NC_139517.1, forward strand.
TTTATGTTATGTTAGCTGCCTTGAGTGCCATTCATTAGTGGAAGCACAGAATACCATTTCTTTAAATAAATAAATTTAAAACGAAAGCATATTTCTCCTTTATATTTTCACCATTATTAAGGCTACAAGAAATGTTTACTGTTTAATTAAATTCCTTATGGCAAGATAGGGATGTTGATAACCAAAAATGAGCTGTCTTTATGAAGGTCAAATGTATGACCATATTCACCCAACAGCTTTGCTATATTCCTCTTCTCTCCCAAAGCCATTATGCCACCCTAAATTGTGGTTTCCTATACTGCAGCCAGAATACGTCAGCGCTGTGCACTCTTGGCCAGACAACTTAACAACATTCCAAGGGTGTGATTGGTGTTTTTCTCAGCTGAAATTCCACCCCTGCCCAACCTTACACATCAAGTGAAAATTTCCCTCCAATTATCTTGCGTAATGTTCTGATTACTCTATGACTTGCCTTTCCCCCCCTTCCCCATTGTATTGTCAACTGGTTTTGTTTTTAATATCTTGAAACAATGGGTTGATTGGTCAGATGTCTGCCTACTAACTATAGCTGGCAGCAAAAGGTATTTTGTACCTCTTAGCTATCCTCTAATGTTTGTCCAAATTTGTACAGTCAAGATGCTATCTTGGCGTGAGGCAACTTAGCCTGGGTAACCCTTTTTTGGCTTGTGTACAGATTATTTGGAAAATGCCTAAATTGACTCAGCTGGCATATCACCCCTGAATAAAAGAGAAACAATTCTCTATCTCTATCCAACCTCCCATCTCTTGGCTCTTGGCAGCAGTACTAAACATAGTCCTGAAATAGAGGCCCAGGCTTTGACCTCAGCTCTAGCACCACTGTTGCCACTCAAAAAGGCCACCTCACGCCATTCCCCAAGACCCAGTACACTCCAGTATCTGCCATACCCTGCTTATTTTCAGGTGGCATATTCTTTCTGTTGATAGGCCCCTGCAGACTTCCTGAGGCTGATCAGGGTCACATGACACCTGCTTTCTTGAAGTATCTTCAGAGAACACTCATCTACAGACTTTTCAACCTCTAAACTAAACCTCACCCCATTTTCATGCTTTTTTTTGAAGCTCCAGAGTCCACGCAAGAGCACAATCTTCTCATGCAATGAGAGAGCACACTCCATTTTCATACAGCCTCCACAGTCTTCAAAAAGCACGCAAGAATGGAGAGTGATTTTAAGAATAGTTGTTGTCAGGGATTAGTGTATACTAGTATGTCAACCAAACTTTTGTGGCATGTCACCTTTGACACACATGTCATAGATTTGCCATCACTACTCTAGATCCACCAGTTAATCAAACTATTTAATTTCTCTTTTAAAAAAGTAAGTACTGGTCTCCCTTCCAACCATGCATTGGATGGGCATAGAAGGCAGGAACTAGTCCTTTGCAAAGCAAGCAAAACCAACTGGACGTATAGGTAATCCCCGAGTTATGAGCATTCACTTAACGCTCATTCAAAGTTACACAATCAGTTCCCTCTAGTGTTTACAAGCAACTCCCAAAATTATGAATACTGCAGCACCACAGCAGTCATTTGCTCTGAGTGACCACAGAGGCTCTGCAACATTCACCCTATTCCTCTTTCACTCTCCACAGCTGCTTCCCCCTCCCTTTCTGCCACGCTGTCTCCTCTGTGTCGCAGTTTCTTTCTCTTTGAGGGAGAGTCGGCTTGAAAATGCTTTTTGTGCCGACAATGGAAGCTCCTGGGTGCCATAATATCACGCGAGTTCAAACACAAATTCTCTGCAAAAGAGATCATGGCCCTCGGAAGCTTCCATTTTCTGGGAGGGGGGAGTGTTTACTTCATTTGCATACCTATGGGGTAAAGCGTGGAATTGGAGTTGGCCGGGTGCAGGAACCAAGGCCATCGGTGGCCCAGGCGCATTGCTTACTTGCATGAGCTGGCTTTACTTTGAGGGCAGGAATGAAGCATTCAACTGAGCGGGGAGGCATCACAGGATGAATCCCTTTGCACCTGTATCCAAGCTGCTGGCGGTGACAGAGGCAGTGGCAACAGCTACCTGAGCAGCCATGATCTCACCTTTCCAGCCAGCCCCCACCCGGCCCAATGTACTCTTTGTCTGACCAGCTGGTGGCACAAATCTTGACTACTCTTCTCCTGTCATCCTCCCCACTCAAGCAGCGGTAGCAGCTTGAGTTTCTCCGCTCCGTCTGAAAAGAAGCAGAAACGCAGTGCAGGATGCGCTGCTTGCTTGTGTGCACCAATCTTATTGAGAGCAATCCCGCTCTGTGCCTCCGCTTCTTTCCACTCGGATGGAGTGGAGAAACTCAAGCCGCTGCCGTTAAACACTTTTTATCCAAAGGAGACCTGAAAGAGATTGGAAAGTCCATGCGACTGCCCATGGGGCGCTTCAGAAATGGAGCACTCCAATCTTTCTCAGGTTTCCTTTGGATAAAAAGTATTTTCACGCCTTTGGAGCTATTCAAAACACAGGGATTCTCACGGACCTGAGAGGGACTGGAAAGTATGAGATTCACTCCCACAAATTCTCGAGTTACGAATGGAGTGGGCAGGGATGAAACATCTAATTTCAGGCTGTTTCTCCAATGCTCACCCAAGTACTATACACCCTCTGCCCCCAGCACCCAAGCAGGATTTTAAGGAAAACACCACTATACTTCCAGATCGCAGCAGTTCAAGTAATGCTTGGATTGCCTTAGCTGTAAGTGGTCACAGAAATATAGGCATACAATGTGTTAGGGAAACAGTGGGATATCTGCATACCATAGCAAGGAAGCTGTGTAAATCTGCCCTATGAGTGAATATGATACCTCTGGTAGGATTATTTAATTACTACAGTATACATGAATTGTTAGTCTGAGCTTAGAGCTAGACAGATTGGTAAAACAATTCTTAAGGAAGTAGTCTTTACTCTTGCTAAATCTCATGATGGTGGAACACAAAAGAACACAAAGAAATCCAGTACTGTATAACCTAAGCAGTATTTTTCAAACTTGGCAACTTTCAGAATTCCCCAGCCAGAAAGCTGGCTACTGAAGTCCACATATCTTAAAGTTGCCAGGTTTAAAAAATACTGGCTTATCACATATTTGATGTTAACCCCCCAATCCAAAAATATTTGTAATCTTTCTGATGGCATCTGTTTCCCCTCCAGAGATTCAATGCAAGTCAATTACACTGTATAATTGTTTTTGGATAGGTCAATCACTATCAGTGTCATTTGCCTTTCACCACATTTCAAAAGGGTTCACTTCCAAGTGGATTAGCTGAAGCCAAACACAGAATACATTTCAAATTATTAGCCAATAAAAGTATTTTTAAAATGCTGGGACATTCCCAAAGAAACAATTATGTTATATAGAGTTTGGAGGTTTTCTACAATGAGGCCTACTGTATTTCAGATATGCTCAGAATTGTGCTTTTCTTAGAATTTAATATTTATCTGGATACAGCTTCAGATTTCTGAGTATGGAAATCTGCAATTTGTTACTTCTCATTAGAGAAGTAGGTGAGATCGGGGAGGCTTCCTTTGGCAAGGAAGATTCCTAACTGCTTTTTGCATTGCAATTTGGAAAAAAGGAGAAATAGGGTAATTGCCTCTCCTCTAACCTGCACCAGCACTTTTTTCCCTGGCAACTACTTTGCAATGATCAGAGGGTTTGAGAGGAAAAAAAAAATCAATCTTAACTGAAGATCAGCTTCTTCGTCCAGACTTGTCTATCATTTTGTGTACTATTGTGGTTATTACAATGCTGATGAATACTTTTAACTTTTGAAACATTGTGTGTGGGATGTTTACTGATGGAAACAATAAAAGAACAGTAAAAAGCTGTTGAAAAGCATTTGGGAAAAACTAAAAATCTGTGTAGAAAGGAACTGACAGCCATTCAGTAAGTTGCAAGAAATCATCTACTTCCTGGCAACCTTTTGTGGATCCCTACTGAAGGGAGACTGGTCATGGAGGCAGATGCCACAGGAAGGCCCTCTTACTGAGACAATCAGATGTATTTTACAGTTTTAAACTTCAGCAACTGAACTATAATGAAACCACATCAGCTCTTCCTTACACGAAATGTGACAGCACCGCAAGTCAGCTTTTTCTCAGTTGCATCCACATTGTCCTGCTGTTCATTTTATCTGATAATATTAATTGGTTCTGTAGAGCAATGAGGTCATCATGCTTTGTGTGCTTTCTGAGTAGCTAGGATCATTCAACAAAACAGTGCAGAAAAAACCTGCAAAACAGTAAATTGCAAAACACAGTAGATGGAACTAATGAGTCCAGGGAAAGAAAGGTTCAAAAGCAAATGTTTTATGCCTCTTCAACTGTGTTTCAAAGCATTTTCAAATTTGCCAGTTGACCCAAATGATATTCAATTTTCCATCCATAATATATGTTACGTTCATAATGAATAAAATGGGTTTAAATGCAAAACTTCCTAAAGCCTCAGTTTTTCAATATACTTCTAAAACTCTAAGGCAGGGGTGTCAAACTCGCAGTGTCATGTGACGTGTTGTAGCTTTTTTTGCCATTGCCGGCAATGGACTGGGTGCAGTTTCACTACGATGCATCTGGCCAGTGGGCTGGCAGTTTGACACCCCTGCTCTAAGGTGATGATAAAGACAAAAAGGGCAGAGAAACCAAAATATGAATTCTATATTGTAGATGAGTACCAAGTTCCTCATCCTCAGCTAACAATGCCTAAGTTTTTATCCTAATGTCATTGCGCTATTGCCCCAAGCAAAGCAGCCAATCCTGTGGAGTGAGAAAATATAAGCAGTTATTCTAAGACACAGCTTAATAGAATCAGCTCAAGCGTTGTGTGTACAGTAGAAGGATGGATATTAACATGGTCCTGGTGGTTTTAACAATAGCTCTTGTTCTTTTGTCTTTTAGTTCTGTTCAAAGAATCTCTTAAATCCTAATACATTTCTCTGATTTCTCTAAAACATAACCCACTCTCATTATACTAATGTCACAAATTCCAATTATGATGCTCCCAATCCAAAAAGGACTCTCTGAATTCAAAAGCAGCAATTATTCTGAAAACGCCAAATGGGCAACAGTAAGAATACAATTTCTCCATTGATTTCCAAACACTGGGGAATGAGGGTCAGATGTATTTTAGCTCTCACATTGTTTCCAACAGTTGCTACGCTTTCTTTTCACTTTGCATCTGGAAATAAAAATGGAAGATACCATAATTTCTCAACTCTTGAGCTCTGCTAACAATGGGAGGGAGGGGGAGAGAGACAGAGGAGAGAGAGAAAGGAATGAAATTTTGCCAATGAGAGTAACATAACTTGAGCCCACCCTGCTCAGTAAGGCGCTAAATCAAATGACATTAAAATGATACCAAAGTCATAATGATATCTAATAATGAGTAGTATTCAGCATTCTCCATCCCTGCACATTCCCAGAGTCATGGCATTGTATCCTGGGACATGGCCATTTTTAATATCTTCCTGTAAAAGCTTCCAATCTTCAGGATTTTACTTGTCTCCTATCATTTTGCCACTTTAAAAAAAAAATCGCAGACCTTTATTCAGGCTTTATATTTTCTGTTGTTAAAAAAAATCCCTTTCTCTAGCTAGCAAAATCTATCAGCTGCCATTATAATCATAGATGCGTTCAGCCATTGCAGGAAAATGAGCTGAGCCCTCATAACTTCTCTTTCCGGCCAGCTGTATCATTCATAATTCTTGCCAAAACTTTCTCTAGAATATCTTATCCCACCTCTCCTCTTCACATCAAAAATAAATAAATAAATAAATAAATAAATAAATAAATAAATAAATAAATAAATAAATAAATAAATACATACATACATACATACATACATACATACATACATACATACATACAGAAAATCAGGAAACAGTTTTCAGAAACACATGTTGATTTCCAACTTTATTTCTGGTCCTCTGAGTAAAAGGATGCTAAACTCAGCAAGATTTACTGATAAATTATTTTTTTCCTTGAAATAACAGAAAATGGAATCATTTAGTATCTTTTGTATGTCCTTATAGCTCTTCTAAGTTTTGAAAAAGAGGATGGATGTTAGATTTATTTCCTCAAACAGATGCCCCTGCATAGGTCAAATTACAGCTGCCACCAGCCCTGGTTGCTAAAGGTGTTAACCATATGGAGGAGAAATGAACAAATAGATCAATTCTTCAACCGCTCATTTCTGCAAGTAAATCTAGCCTGGTTTGTCAAATTTGGGGTTTTTTTTAAAAAAAAATCTCACTAAAACATTTGCATTTATTTATGAACACATAATATATCCACTATTTATACATAATGTTCTCTAATTTACTGGGTTTTTGTTCTTTGTTTTCCTGAATAGGTACATTATTGTATAAGCTTTTTCCTAAGTTTCCTTAAATTTATTTTTAATTGGCAAATTAAAATATTGCAAGATTCAAAGAACAATATTTTTTAAAATGATGACTAATAAGGATTTTGTGTATTATTCAAAAATGCAAAGTTAGAGACATTCAGATTAAAATTGTTCTACAATCCTTCCCCTAGTATGGGCTAGAGATAATGTGGGTGGAAGACCAACACTTCTGAAGTTCACTAATTAAGAAGTACCTAATACTATTTAGGGCTTTCATTTTTGGAAGGGCAAAACAGATTCATGTTGCCAACTCAATAAAAGCCAATTATTATTAGAAATGTATAGCTGTTTCCAGCAACAGATAAAAATGGTTAAATCATAGATTAATTGCCTGCATAAATCAATTTGTCTGCATCATGACATACTAGCTGCTGAGAAATCTCAGGAAAGAGGAAGTCGAATCAGCCAATGTGTTTCACTAAATGTTTCTTGATACTGATCAGAAAATGCAACTTGGTGGCTTATACACATTTTTGTAAGACCAGGTTCTAACCTTCTTAGTTTGTGTTCAAATTTGCTATTATAGAAATTAATTGACTTTCCAGTCTGCCAGTCCTGTAACTTTTAATTTGCCTGCTAACACTTATTATAATAAAGGTATGCTTATATGTACAAGCAGTCGCGGCAGCCAATAAAGGACTGAAGAGTCAAGAAACTTAGAGGTAAGTTTTATTGAATGCTATCATGAGCAAGTATAGAGAACAGGAGAATGAAATGCAGAATTGATGCTTTCAATCGTGGCTCTGTGATTTCTGGAGCTTCTTGAGAGAGGCAGTGAAGGGTTATAGAGGGATAATATGAAGCTGCATAAATAAAAGGGCTCCTTACTTCAGCAGCAATCATTTAAATCAGATAGTAAAATGCAGAAAAGATGATTCAGACCTTACAACACATCACTGTAATAGGATGAAGGGTAGGCAAGCCCTAAGGAGAATATTCTTCCTGCCCCAAATGTTAACACTGGTCTCTTGATCAAATGCAAGATGACAGGGCCCAGGGCAAGCCTGCTTGGGAAACTCAAACTGTAATGCCTATGGATGCTTACTGACTTTTTGGGGCCATAGACTGGCAAGAATGGACAAGAGAGATGGAAGAAACATCATTACTGCGTGAAATTCTGCCACCTTGAATCTCAGCCATAGCAAAATTAACATGTCTCAGAATATCGATTTACAAACAAGGCATTCGTAATTTACAATAGTTCTGCCAAGAAAAAAACACCCACCACTCTTTCAATTTCCAGTTCAACCATCGTACTATTATGATCACTAATATTGACGTTCACAGAACCAACAGATTATATAAACATGCTTGCTTGTATGAGATTCAACCTCCTGCACTCTATCAAAAATGATGACTAATGAAGAGTGTTTTTACAAAGGGACAAGAGAGAAAAAGAGAGCGACAGAAAACAAGAGAGAGAGGGAGAGGGAGAGGGAAAGAGAAAGAGAAGGAAGTGGTTGGAGGGATGAAGAGATGAAGTTCTTGTTCATGAGCCAGGTTCCTGTGACCCTCTCCATGGGCTCTCTTTCTCAAGCTTCCACCCATTACTACTTCTCCTGTCCTCTAGTTTTTGGAGGATAAGTCAACCCCTTCTTCTCTGTTAAAGTCACTCAAGTGCTAGTAGACAGTTATTACATCCTCCTTAATCCCTTTAATAGGCTAGGCATATCTAGCTCCCTCAACTGTTCATTATATGATTTAATCTCCAGAGCCTGTATCATCTTTGTTCCTCTTCTCTGAACACTTTCTCGGGTTGTAGCATCTTTTTTTGTATCATGGTGACCAGAACAATATGCAGTATTACTCACCAGTGCAGTATGCAGGTGGTCTTTATTATTGTTATGAACAACTCAAGTTGGCGAAGATACTTAATATTCCTTCATTTGCCTATTTTCCCCACAACAACAACAACCCTGTAAGATGAGTTGGGAACAAAGTCACCCAGGTGGCTTTCATGGCTAAAGGCAGGACTAGAACTCACAGTCTCTTGTTTTCTTACATGGTATGCTAACCAGAAGATGAAACTTAGAAACCCTGTAACATCCTAGACCAGGGGTCAGCAACCTGAAACAGTGAAAGAGCCACTCGGAACCGGTTCCCTCACAAAAGGAAAAACTGGGAGCCGCAAAAAAATGTGTGCACATGCGCGTACATGCACGCATGCGCAGAACAGGATTTGAAGAGTGGAGCCAAGGCGAGATATGCACCTACCCTGCATATTTGAATTGATTGGTTGAACTTTTTTAGTCCCACTTTTTTTTTTGGACTGCACATGGCAGAGGACTGGGAGCTGCAGTAGACGGCTGAAAGAGCCGCGGGTTGCAGACCTGTGTCCTAGACAAATGGTTGTCCAATCTCTCCTTAAAAACCTCCAATGCTGGAGCACCTACAACTTCTGGAGGCAAGTCCTTCCTTCCTTCCTTCCTTCCTTCCTTCCTTCCTTCCTTCCTTCCTTCCTTCCTTCCTTCCTCCCTCCCTCCCTCCCTCCCTCCCTCCCTCCCTCCCTCCCCAACATATCCAAAACTGCTCATACAAGGGCTCTTAACAATTGCTGAGGCATTTTTCCTCAATCAATTTGAAATTATTGTTGCTATTATTACAAAAATTCAGGCACTCCATTTCTTTATCTTTCCTGGGTGTTTTTTCCCTAATGAATGTTGGTGGCAACTAAGAAGTCTTCATGGGGCTGTTTTGATGTTTGCACTCTTATAGAAGCCTTTTCCCAAAGTATACAAATTTCTGAATCCAAGCCTGTTGAATCTTTCCTCTCAGATATTTGTCTGTTGCTGTGCTGCAATATAAACACTGGCACTCACAGTTTGAACACTGGGAATAGAGAGTAATGATTAATATGTTCCTTAGGGATCTTCCTACCTAATATAACCAGATCCTTTGCAAACAGAAACATGGAATACTTTCCCTGTAATATAAATTCCTTAAGTAAATGTTAAGAAATTACAATACTCTGTAACTCATGCATTTTGGTTAGATCTTGTTCCCTTGTGAGCTGCACTGGTTGCCAGTTTGCTCCCAAGTACAACTCAAGGTGCTTGCTGTTAGCTATAAAGCCTTTCATGGTATAGGGCCTTACCCCATCTATTCTCAGAGTCTGTACTATAATCCTCCATAATCCCTACATATCCTCGTTATCAGTGGTAACAGCAACAAGGGAATTCATTGTTGTTGTTGTTGTTTTTCTGTTAATAATAATAATAATAATAATAATAATAATAATAATAATAATAATAATAATAATAATAATAATAATAATATAAAGTTGGAAGGGACCTTGGAGGTCATCTAGTCCAACCCCCTGCTCAGGCAGGAAACCCTATACCATTTCAGGCAAATGGCTGTCCAGTCTCCTCTTAAAAACCTCCAGTGTTGGAGCATTCACCACCTCTGGAGGCAGGTTGTTCCACTGGTTAATTGTTCTAACTGTCAGGAAGTTTCTCCTTAGTTCTAGGTTGCTTCTCTCCTTGACTAGTTTCCATCCATTGCTTCTTGTCCTGCTTTCAGGTGCTTTGGAGAATAGCTTGACTCCCTCTTCTTTGTGGTAGCCCCTGAGATATTGGAACACTGCTATCATGTCACCCCTCACCCTTCTCTTCATTAAACTACATATACCCAATTCCAGCAACCGTTCCCTATATGTTTTAGCCTCCAGCCCCCTAATCATCTTGGTTGCTCTTCCCTTCATGGATTACTGCCTTGTCGTGGCGAAGGGGCTTGCGTAATTCAATGAAGCTATGAGCTATGCCGTGCAGGGCCACCCAAGACGGAAAGGTCATAGCAGAGAGTTCTGACAAAACGTGATCCACTGGAGAAGGAAATGGCAAACCACTCCAGTATCTTTGCCATGAAAACCCTATGGACAGTACCAAAAGGCAAAACGATATGAAGCTGGAAGATGAGCCCCTCAGGTCGGAAGGCGTCCAATATGCTACTGGGGAAGAGCAGAGGGCTAGTACTAGTAGCGCCAGAAAGAATGAAGCGACTGGGCCAAAGCCGAAAGGACGCTCAGCTGTGGATGTGTCGTGGTGAAAGGAAAGTCAGATGCTGTAAAGATTTTTTCTCCATAGGAACCTGGAATGTAAGATCCATGAATCAAGGAAAGCTGGACGTGGTCAAACAAGAGATGACAAGACTGAACATCGACATCTTAGGTATCAGCGAACTAAAATGGACAGGAATGGGTGAATTTAACTCAGATGACCATCAGGTATACTACTGCGGGCAAGAATCCCTCAGAAGAAATGGAGTAGCCTTCATAGTCAATAAAAGAGTAGGAAAAGCAATAATGGGATACAATCCTCAAAATGACAGAATGATCTCAGTTCGAATCCAAGGCAAACCATTCAATATCACAGTAGTCCAAGTCTATGCCCCAACCACCAGTGCTGAAGAGGATGAAATTGACCAGTTCTATGAAGCCCTACAGCACCTTATAGAACTAACACCCAAAAATGATGTCCTTATCATCATGGGAGATTGGAATGCTAAAGTAGGAAGCCAAAAGATAACTGGAATAACAGGCAAGTTTGGCCTTGGAGTACAAAATGAAGCAGGGCACAGGCTGATAGAATTTTGTCAACAGAATACGATGGTGATAGCAAACACTCTTTTCCAACAACCCAAGAGACGGCTTTACACATGGACATCACCAGACGGTCAACACAGAAATCAGATTGACTATATGCTCTGCAGCCAAAGATGGAGAAGCTCTATACAGTCAGTAAAAACAAGACCAGGAGCTGACTGTGGCTCAGACCATGAGCTTCTTGTTGCAAAGTTTAGGCTTAAATTAAAGAAAGTAGGGAAAAGCGCTAGGCCAGTCAGGTATGAATTAAATCATATCCCTGTTCAATATACAGTAGAGGTGACAAATAGATTTAAGGAATTAGATCTGATAGACAGAGTGCCTGAAGAACTATGGACAGAGGTTCGCAACATTGTACAACAGGTAGCAACCAAAACCATCCCAAAGAAAAAGAAATGCAAGAAAGCAAAATGGCTGTCTGAGGAAGCTTTGCAAATAGCTGAGGAAAGGAGGGAAGCAAAAGGCAAGGGAGAAAAAGAAAGATATTCCCAATTAAATGCAGAATTCCAAAGAATAGCTAGAAGAGATAAGAATGCCTTCTTAAATAAACAATGCAAAGAAATAGAAGAAAACAATAGAATAGGGAGGACCAGAGATCTTTTCAAGAAAATTGGAGAGATGAAGGGAACGTTTCATGCAAAAATGGGCATGATAAAGGACCAAAATGGCAGGGACCTAACAGAGGCAGAAGAGATTAAGAAGAGGTGGCAAAATTACACAGAAGAACTATACAAGAATGAGCTTAATGTCCCTGATAATCACAATGAGTTGGTCACTGACCTCGAGCCAGACATCCTAGAATGTGAAGTGAAGTGGGCCTTAGAAAAGCTGAGCAACAACAAAGCTAGTGGAGGTGACAGTATTCCAGCAGAGCTATTCAAAATCTTAAAAGACGATGCAGTAAAAGTGCTACACTCAATTTGCCAGCAAATTTGGAAAACTCAACAGTGGCCACAGGATTGGAAAAGATCAGTTTACATTCCAATTCCAAAGAAAGGCAGTGCCAAAGAATGTTCAAACTATCGCACCATTGCACTCATTTCTCATGCTAGTAAAGTTATGCTTAAAATTCTGCAAGCTAGACTCCAGCAGTATGTGGATCGAGAACTACCAGAAGTACAGGCAGGATTTCGAAGAGGCAGAGGAACTAGAGATCAAATTGCTAACATACGCTGGATCATGGAGAAAGCTAGAGAGTTCCAGAAAAACATCTACTTCTGCTTCATTGTCTATGCTAAAGCCTTTGATTGTGTGGATCATAACAAACTGTGGCAAGTCCTTAAAGAGATGGGCATACCAGACCATCTTATTTGTCTCTTGAGAAACCTATATGCGGGCCAAGAAGCAACAGTGAGAACTGGACACGGAACCACCGATTGGTTCAAAATTAGGAAAGGAGTCCGGCAAGGCTGTACACTGTCGCCTTGCCTATTTAACTTATATGCAGAGCACATCATGAGAAAGGCAGGGCTAGATGAATCAAAAGTTGGAATTAAGATTGGCGGAAGAAACATCAACAACCTAAGATATGCAGATGATACCACTCTAATGGCAGAAAGTGAAGAGGAACTAAAGAGCCTCTTGTTGCGAGTGAAGAAGGAGAGTGCAAAAGTTGGGTTGAAACTAAACATTAAGAAAACCAAGATCATGGCATCTGGCCCTCTCAATTCCTGGCAAATAGATGGGGAAGAAATGAAGGTAGTGACAGATTTTATTTTCCTGGGCTCCAAGATCACTGCAGATGGGGACTGTAGCCAAGAAATTAAAAGACGCTTGCTCCTTGGGAGGAAAGCCATGGCAAATCTAGACAGCACAGTAAAAAGCAGAGACATCACCCTGTCAACAAAAGTGCGTATAGTCAAGGCTATGGTCTTCCCAGTTGCAATGTATGGCAGTGAAAGCTGGACCATAAGAAAGGCTGAGCGCCAAAGAATTGAAGCCTTTGAACTATGGTGCTGGAGAAGACTCCTGCGAGTTCCTTGGACTGCAAGGCGATCAAACCGGTCAGTCCTAGAGGAGATCAACCCTGACTGCTCTTTAGAAGGCCAGATCCTGAAGTTGAAACTCAGATACTTTGGCCACCTAATGAGAAGGAAGGACTCACTGGAGAAGAGCCTAATGCTGGGAAAGATTGAGGGCAATAGAAGAAGGGGACGACAGAGAATGAGGTGGCTGGATGGAGTCACTGAAGCAGTAGGTGTGAGCTTAAATGGACTCCAGAAGATGGTAGAGGACAGGAAGGCCTGGAGGAACATTGTCCATAGGGTCGCGATGGGTCGGACACGACTTCGCAACTAACAACAACAAACCCAATTCCAGCAACCGTTCCCTATATGTTTTAGCCTCCAGCCCCCTAATCATCTTGGTTGCTCTTCTCTGTACCCTTTCTAGAGTCTCAACATCTTTTTTACATCGTGGTGACCAAAACTGGATGCAGTATTCCAGGTGTGGCCTTACCAAAGCATTGTAAAGTGGTATTAGTACTTCACTTGATCTTGATTCTATCCCTCTGTTAATGCAGCCTAGCACTGTGTTGGCTTTTTTGGCAGCTGCAGCACACTGCTGGCTCATATTGAAGTGATTGTCTACTAAGACTCCGAGATCCCTCTCACAGTTACTACTATTGAGCAAGGTACCACCTATACTATACCTATGCATTTGATTTTTCCTGCCTAAATGTAGAACCTTACTTTTTTCACAATTGAATTTCATTTTGTTAGATAGTGCCTAGTGTTCGAGTATGTCCAGATCCTTCTGTATCTTAAGCCTATCTTCTGGAGTATTGGCTATTCCTGCCAGCTTGGTGTCGTCTGCAAATTTGATGAGTTCCCCATCTATCCCCTCATCCAAATCATTAATGAAGATATTGAAGAGCACTGGGCCCAGAACAGAGCCCTGGGGCACCCCACTACACACTTCCTTCCATGTAGATGCGGTTCCATTGAGGACCATACGCTGAGTACGACCTGTCAGCCAGCTACAAATCCATCTGGTGGTAATGCTATCTAACCCACATTTTTCTATCTTATCAAGTAGTAGGTTGTGATCTACTTTATCAAATGTCTTACTGAAGCCCAAGTAAATTATATCTACAGCGTTCCTCTGGTCCACTAATTTTGTCACTTGGTCAAAGAATGTAATAAGATTTGTCTGGCATGATCTGTTTTTGACAAACCCATGTTGACTTTTAGTGATGACTTTGTTTGCATCAAGGTGTTCACTGATTTGTTGTTTGATTATCTTTTCCAGAATCTTCCCAGGTATTGAGGTCAGGCTGATAGGTCTGTAGTTTCCTGGATCTATTTTTTCCCTTTTTTGAAGATGGGAACTACATCAGCTCTCTTCCAGTCCTCTGGTAGTTCCCCAGTGCTCCAGGATCTTTGAAAAATATAGTTCAGTGGTTCTGAGATCACGTCTGCCAGTTCCTTGAGAACCTTGGGGTGTAATCCATCTGGTCCTGGTGATTTGAACTCGTCTAGGCTGGACAGGTGCTCACTTACCATTTTCTTGCCTATCTTAACTTGCGTTTCTATTCTGTTTTTTATGGCACTGGTTTGGGTAGGTTGGACTGTTTTTTCCCTTTGTGTAAAGACAGATGCAAAAAACGAATTAAATAGTTCTGCTTTCTCCCTATTGCTTGTCACCTTCTTGCCACTTTCCCCCACTAATGGACCAATCATTTCCTTAACTTTTTTTCTTGTTTTTTATATGTTGAAAGAAGCTTTTTTTTTTGTTATTTTTGACTTTGGTCGCAAGCCTTAGTTCATTTTGAGCCTTAGCTTTCCTCATTTCATCTTTGCAGGCACGGGCTATTTGCTGATATTCTAACTTAGTTATGTGCCCCTCTTTCCAATTCTTATACTTGTCCTTTTTATCTTTCAATTTATCAGAGAGTTCTTTATGCAGCCATGCTGGTTTCTTTTGAGAGCTGTTATTTTTCTTCTTTGTTAGTATTGTACTAGACTGGGCCTTTATTATCTCACTTTTCAAAATTTCCCAAGCTTCTTGAGTTGTTTTCCCCTTTAGGATTCTCATCCATGGAATTCTTCCCATGGTCTCTCTAAGTTTATTGAAATTAGCTCTTTTAAAATCCAAGACTCTAGTTTGGCTGTGTTCTATTGCTTGTGCCTCCAGAATGTTGAATTCCAATATTGCATGATCACTTCCCCCCAAGGTTCCTGTGGCTTTGACACCTTCTATCATTTCATCTCTGTTTGTGAGAATTAAATCCAATATGGCTAATCCCCTAGTTCCCTTGTCTACTTTTTAGGAGAGAAAGTTGTCTGCTAGGTTTGACAGGAATCTGTTTGATCTTCCACTTGGTGCAGAGTTTGTCTCCCAGTTGATATCAGGGTAATTAAAGTCCCCCATTACTATTGTGATGTGCTTCTTACATACCTTAGTTAGCTGACTAGCAAAAAGTTCATCTATTTCCTCTGCTTGGTTGGGCGGCCTATAGTATACACCTATGGCAATGTCATTTTTTCCCCCTTTTATATTGACCCAAATGCTTTCAGGTTTACAGTTTTAGTCATTGTTGTGCTCTATTTCTGTAGAGATAAAGTTATTTCTTATATAGAGATCAACTCCTCCTCCTCTTTTGTTTAGTCTGTTTCTTTTAAATAGTTTAAATCCCTCTAGCTGTGTGTTCCATTTGTAGGTTTCGTCCCACCATGTTTCTGTAATGGCAACAATATCATATCTGCCCTCATTTACCTGAATTTCTAGTTCACCCTGCTTACTGTTCATACTCTGTGCATTAGTGTATAGACATTTGAGTCCTTTATGACTGACCCTGTGTTTACTTGCTGCATAACTTGTGTGGTGCCTGGCTTCCCCTATTTTCTTAGATTGCCGGGGACAGTGATGTACTGTATCAATTAACTCACTATCCCCATTATTTAGTTTAAATGTTCCTCCAAAAAAGCTGTGATTTTATTGCCAAGTAACTCAGTCCCTTTCTTGGATGGATGCAGACCATCTCTTTTATACATTTTTTCATTGGACCAGCTACAGACATTGTGACTAATATAACCAAAGCCTTCTCCTTTACACCACTCCTTTAGCCACATATTAAATTCTGCTATACGCTGGCCTTTTCCATTTTGCTCCTTATACAGTGGTAAAACCTCTGAAAAAGTAAGCCTACAGCCTATTCTGCTAAGTTCCTGCCCCAAGCTCTGTTTAGACCTGGCAATTTTTACTTGAGGGATTATCTACCTCCCACAGCATGTGCCTGGCCAATTTAGTACTGCTTGGTTGATGAACTCTGGGTTCCTTCAATTAATATACAATGTCATCTTTGGGACCTTGGAACTGCATCTTCTCTATATCAGTACCTGTCCTTTGGAACAAGGCACCCACTGAGATTGCAATGACACCACTCTCCAGTTATTTAGAAGAATCTTAAAGAACTGGTTCTTCACTAAGCTGAGGGGTCTTTGGTGTGCTCTGAGCTTGACTGTTTTCTTGCAGACATTTTATTCCCCAAACTAGGAAACATCATCAGTGCTAGTCAGATTAGTTTGTGTAATGAAATCTCTGCAAGAAAACAACCAAGCTCAGAGCACACCAAGGATCCCTCATTTCAACTCTGAATTACAAATATTCTCTTTTATTGGCTTCACTGAGACCTTTGACAAGAGAGAGTGAGACTCTTTACTTCATTGCACTTGGTATCTTTTTCTTGATCTTTTATAGTTTATTGATTTTTACTGTAAATTCTGTTTGATTCTTGTAAATCACCCAGTCATTGAGAGTCGGGTGGCATACAAGCATAATAAATTATTTTATTATTATTATGGTTGGTCATACAGATGTTCAGAATGGCTTTGGCATTTTTATTCACCTATCGAGTACTCCCCAGGGATGTGGGATAGGCAGATGTTGATATTTGATAGTGTTAAAGATATAGTCACAGGATGTAAGCTGTTCATAATAAAGCTGCCTTTTGCATTTAACTGATGCTGATTTTGTCAATACTGATGGTGTTCAAATGATGCTCCAGTTGTTCTGGGATTGCACCCAAGGTGGTAGCACTACTGCTACTACTAATTATTATTGTTGTTATTGTTAATATTCTATTTGATTCACAGTCTGGGACTGGTAAAAACTTAACAGTTCAAGTCCTAACCAATTGTTGTTGTTGTTGTTATTTCCAATAACATGAAATCACAACTGACAATTCTTTAGCTGATGTTGGTCAGCTAAAGTTATATGAAAAAGGTTAGAAAAAGAAAGAACGGGTGGTTTTAAAATGGTATGCTGCCCTCTCTAGACTTACTACAGATATTGGGAGACTAGAAATATGGATAACTTGCTTCTTCCAATGCAGCTAGATTACTGTGATTGATTAGATTATGTTGCTGTCTAAATACACTTGTAATAAATGTCTCTCTGTGTATCTCTGTATCTCTGTCTATCTCTCACTCACTCACTCACACAAACATGTGGAGACATCCTGCATATAGGTGCAAATGCAATATTATTTTTAAGCAAGGGAAATTTATTTACATAAAATGATATGGTTCAATATTACTCATGTTATGTATGCATGAAATAATTATTAGTGGCCAGCTACCATTAATCACAAAATATTCCTAAAGAGGAAAGTTTGGATATTCTGCTGAATTTCTGCCTTCTCTGTTATTCTGGACATTAATGAACATGTTTGCATAAATTTGATTTTATTTATTACAGAAGAATCCTATTCCTTCTTTCAACACATGCATGGAGAAATCCAGGAACTGAGTATAGAGAATGTCTCAACCAGAGAAAGTTTGAGAAGAGAACTAATTGAAGTCCACCTCCATGCTAAAAGAACTCCTTATAGTTCAAAAAAAGCGTATCGAGCTTATATACTAAATTCAAAACAGTTTGTCTTAAAATAAACCCCTTATAAAATTATACACATTATGCACATTTAAGAAAGTTGACTTTATTTTAAAAGGCAAAAAAACCCATGGGCTATATCTATGTAGATTAGTTTCATGTATGGTTGGACAAATCACTCTAGGTTTGTTTTTACATTTTTATCCCATCCTATTTCTGCATTAATCTGGAAACTTTTAAAATAGGATATTTATCTGTGAACATATATGAAATCAGAATATGCAGTTCCAAATATATCTTACCTCATGTTATGTATTTATATATGTTTTATTGTAAAATATTTGGGGCGTGTGTGTATGCACCTTTGCTGAGAGAACTACACTGAAAAATTATGGGATGTCAGAATGCTTACATATAATTGCATTCCAATTTGCATATTCATTATATAAATGCAAATCAAATCAGTTCCTTGTAAACTGCTTGGATGTCTCAAGAATCCCTTTCAAGTAGGGCATGAAAACTAAAACTTCATTAAAATGGTTAGTTTTTAAGACATACTTGAAGGAAATCATAGAAAGGGATCATTAATTCTGGAACTTGTAGTTCAAATGGCTAGAATCTGGGAATGAACCACTTTTGGTAATTAACGACACCAAAAAAGAAAGAACAGAATCTTTAAATAATAATAATAAAATAATAATAAAACATTTATTGTCAAAGTACAACATGTGTACATTGAGATTAGCTGAGCCTCCCCCCGTGCTCTCTCCCCCCAACACACAGTGACAACAAACCCTCCATCCCACCACACCATGTGAACCAACTACACCACACACCAGCCTCCCAAGTCAATTCTACATAAGATTATGTCCCATTTAAAAGCCTAACAGCCCACGGATAAAAGCTATTTTTCAGCCTGTTGGTATGGCTGGCTATGTTCCTATATCTCCTACCGGATGGTAGGAGAGTAAAGAGATACCGTCCAGGGTGTGAGTCATCCCTGAGAATCTTCCTCACTCTTCCAAGGCAACGAGCCCTGGCGATGTCATCCAGTGGTGTCCAGTGGTGTTAAATGTTATAAGCTGCTGCAGTCACCCATGTGTGAGTTGGGTGGCAATATAAATTTGCTTAATAAATAATAAATCTGGAAAGCATGTTAGTAAGCAATAGCAAAACATCGGCTGCTCCTGAGCTTGTGGAAAGGAGCTATATAGATACCCTACATTTCAGACTGTCTTTTACATTTCTGAGAAGCCTCATGTATAAACTGAGCCTTACCTGGACTTGACAGAACTTTTCCTTTGTTAAGATGTTTGAGGCGTTTCTGGTGAGACTTCCCATTGAAATGGATCTGGGCCTGGACAGCAGAATTGAGCTGGATATTACACACTTCACAGAGAGTGAACGATGTGTGCTTTTTCTCTCTCTTTGTACGCTGCTCTGGAGGACTTCCTATGCATGAGTTCTCTGCCAGGCTTCCACAAATGCCACTCCCAGGGGAGTGGAAGGGGGTCAAGGGACGTTTCATCCCTACAGCAAAAAAAAAACATAACGAGGGAGACAAAGGTCATTGTTCCAGATTTAACCTCCTTGGGTACCAGTAACCTGAGAACAAACCCCCAATAAGTACACACAAGCAGCCTCTAGATGGAGTAAACCGCCTGTACTTTGTTCATACTGTAGCTTAATTCAAGTAAAACTGCTAGCAGAGCGCACCACCAGAATTACAGCTGCTTTATTTCACCCATATTATGTCCTGTTTCTGCTTCAAGAAAGAATTTCAATGCTACCAAGACAGAGCTACTTTTCATGGATAGGATCAATCACTGGAATGTAACTTTTCTATTGATCCACCCCATGGCCACTTTTAAATGATGTCTAGCACAACCACAATGAATAATTTTTATTTGATCACTGACAAGAAAATAAAACAAGAATATCACAATTAAGATAAAGAAGAAAAATATTGTTCTAAAGTATCTAAGAAAGTTTAAAAGAGATACTACAGAGTACTGTAAAAACTATAGAACAGTATTTAGCTGTGGTCAAATAAGTAAAAGACTAATCTGGAGGCGGTCCGGGTTTGGATGGGGAGAAACAGGCTTCATCTCAATCCTGACAAGACTGAGTGGCTGTTCATACCGGCATCTCGGGCTGACCAGCCTTCTCCATCATTAACAATAGGGGATGAGGTATTACCCCCCCATTGATAGGGCTCGCTACTTGGGCGTCCTGGATTCACGGCTCAGTTTTGAAGATCATATAGGAGCCGTGACCAGGGGGTCTTTTGCCCAGATTCGCCTTGTGCGCCAGTTGCATCCCTATCTGGACCGAGATGCTCTATGTACAGTCACTCATGCGCTCGTGACCTCCCGGTTAGACTACTGAAATGCCCTCTACATGGGGCTGCCCTTGAGGACCACCCGAAGGCTTCAACTGGTGCAGAATTCAGCTACGCGAGTTTTGATGGGAGCTTCCCGATACTCCCATGTAACACCTCTTCTCCGTGAGCTGCATTGGCTTCCGGTTGCCCTCCGGGTGAGATTCAAGGTGCTGGTAATGACCTATAAAGCCCTAAATGGCTTGGGTCCGGACTATCTAAGGGAACACCTGCTGCCGGCATCATCTTCCCATCGTCCTGTGCACCCCCACAGGGAGGGCCTTCTCAGGGTACCGCCGGTTAATGAATGCCGGCGGGTTATTCCCAGGGGAAGGGCGTTCTCTGTGGGTGCGCCTGCCCTATGGAACCAACTACCCACAGAACCTAGGACTACCCCCGACCTTCGCTCATTTCGCCGGGGCCTGAAAACTTGGCTCTTCGATCTGTTTGGTCCAGACTGTGGGGTTGTTAATTTAACTGGGTTTTAGATTTACTCTTGGGGCTTGAATTTAATTTAATTGTTTTATTTGTTTTTAATTTTTTGTATTTCATGGTTTTAACTGCCCTGTAAACTGCCCTGAGTTCTACGGGAATAGGGCGGTATACAAATTCAATAAAATAAATAAATAATCACAACTTGTGATAAAACCAATCAAATTGTCCAGGATATTTAGTAAGGAATGAAGATAATAATTCTTGGTGAGTGTCTGCATAAAGGGGACATGCAAAATAACTGATTTCAATTATCTCTAACGCAGGGGTGTCTGTTGGCGCACGGGCTGGAGGCATCACGTGGAAGCCACGCTCACCCCATTGCCGGCAATGGCAAAACTGTCCAGATACGTTGCGCAATGTCACATGATGGTGCAAGTTTGACATGTCTGCTCTAACAGATGGATGCAGTTTCTGTTCAAAGGGGATTACAGGTAACCTTTGACTTATAACCTTTCATTTAACAATTTCAAAATGTGATTTTTGGCCAGTCTTCATACTTAAAACCATCACAGTGTCCCTAGGGTCATGTGATCAAACTTTTGAGTGCTTGGCAACCAGTATGTATTTCTGAGGGCTGCAGCATCCCCAGGTCACATGATCACTATTTGTAACCTTCCCAGGGGGCAAATCAATGCACACAGTCAGATTCACTTAACAACCATGTGATCTGCTCACAACCTGGGCAAAAAAAAAGGTAGTAAAATTGGGGACAATTCACTTAACAACTGCATTGCCTAGTGATAGACATTTTGGTTTCAGTTGCAATCGAAGGTCAAGAAGGAGGCGGTGGTGAGACCCCTCCTCAAGAAGCCTGCCCTGGACCCGGCTGTTTTAAACAACTATCGTCCGGTCTCCAACCTTCGCTTTCTGGCGAAGGTTGTTGAGAGTGTGGTGGCGCATCAGCTTCCCCTGTTCCTGGAGGAAACTGATTATCTCGACCCGTACCAATCGGGTTTCAGGCACGGGCACAGCACGGAGATGGCATTGGTCACGCTGGTGAATGATCTCTGGCGGGCTCGGGACTTGGGTTGTTCCTCTGTCCTAGTCCTATTAGACCTCTCAGCGGCTTTTGATACCATCGACCATGGTATCCTACTGCGGCGTCTCAGGGGGTTGGGAGTGGGAAGCACCGTTTTACGGTGGTTCTCCTCCTATCTCCTGGGCCGCTCACAGTCGGTGTTGACGGGAGGGCAGAGATCCGCCCCGAGGCCTCTCGTTTGTGGAGTCCCTCAGGGGTCGGTTCTCTCTCCCCTCCTGTTCAACATCTATATGAAGACACTGGGCAAGATCATTCGTGGTTTTGGGGTGGGCATCATCAGTACGCTGATGATACCCAACTTTTTTTCTCCACCCCGAACCAACCCAGTGATGCCCTCACCGTGATGTCCCGTTGCCTGGAGGCAGTCCGGGTTTGGATGGGGAGAAACAGGCTTCGTCTCAATCCTGCCAAGACTGAGTGGCTGTGCATACTGGCATCTCGGGTTGACCAAACTATTCCATCGTTAACAATGGGGGGTGAGGTGTTACCCCCCGTTGATAGGGCTCGCAACTTGGGTGTCCTCCTGGATTCACGGCTCAGTTTTGAAGACCATATAGGAGCCATGACCAGGGGGGCTTTTGCCCAAGTTCGCCTGGTGTGCCAGTTGCGACCCTATGTGGACCGAGATGCCCTACGCACAGTCACTCATGCGCTCGTGACCTCCCGCTTAGACTACTGCAACGCTCTCTACATGGGGCTGCCCTTGAGGACCACTCGGAGGCTTCAGCTGGTGCAAAATGCAGCCGCGCGAGTTGTGATGGGGGTTTCCTGTTACTCCCATGTAACACCTCTGCTCCGCGAGCTGCATTGGCTTCCAGTTGCCCTCCGGGTGAGATTCAAGGTGCTGGTGATGACCTATAAAGCCCTAAATGGCTTGGGTCCGGGATATTTGAGGGAACACCTGCTGCCGGCATCAAGCTCCCTTCGTCCTGTGAGCTCCCACAGGGAGGGCCTTCTCAGGGTGCCGCTGGTCAAAGAATGCCGGCGGATGACACCCAGGGGGAGGGCCTTCTCGGTGGGGGCACCTGCCCTTTGGAACCAGCTGCCCGTGGAGCTCAGGACTGCCCCCGACCTTCGATCATTTCGCCGAGACCTGAAGACCTGGCTCTTCGAGCTTTCCGGCCCAGGCTGAGTTTTAATTGGGGGTTTTAACTGGGGTTTTATATTTTTTCAGGGACTTAGTTTAATCTTTTTAAATTGCTCTTAATTTTTGTATTGATGTTTTATATACCCTGTAAACCGCCCTGAGTCCTTCAGGAAAGGGCGGTATATAAATTCAATAAAATTCAAATTCAAGAAGTATCTGTACAACAATTCCCAGATCCACCAATTGGAAGTGAAGCTCAATTCTGTTATGGATGCTGGAACAGCTTTCACAGTCTACTATGGCTTACATGTTTCTTTTACTATGTCTTTGTTGGCAGGCTGTGTGACTGATTTTGTAAATTATGAGACAGGAGGATTCTTTTTTACCTCAGAGGGGCTGGTGGGTAAGCAAAATTCCTCATATTTTTGTCACTTCAAGTTTTCCCCCCTCTTAAGTCAGTTCAGTGTAAGGGAGCAAGATGGGAAGATTCAGCTCTCTTTCCCTGCAGTTGTGCAGATCTTTTTTGATATTCAGATAGGACACCATCTTTCATGTATTAAAAAGCAGCCACTTAAACTCAGTACTGGTTGCTGCTTTCAAACAGTTGTTAACCATTCACAGAAATGTCCAGAAATCTGGCTGAAATCAGGGAATATGTTTTCCATAAGCATTATAAATCCACATAATCTTACATACTACAATCCAAGCTGCCCAGAAATATGCCACCAAGCATTCAATGATTGCCATATTATAATGTCACAGAAGAGAAAAGGCGAAAGACATATCCTAAACTTTTGAAAAGGAACCATGAAAAATGTTAAAACAAGCCAATATTTTTATGGAGAATTCCAATACAAAGGAATGAATTAAAAAAATATGAGATTTAACTCAGAACCAGTTAAAATGCCCTTGAAGAGGTTAAGTCTGTTACTGGTTTACAGTTTTCTCTTACAACTTGCCAAGGTCTCAGATGACCTCTGACCCAGACATGGTATGACGTACTACTAAGCTTCCAATCCATAGCTTACATTAACAGTTTTCCTGCAGGTGACTGGGTTATTTTTAATACTGGCAGAAATTAAAATTGGAAAGTTATCTGGACATAATGCTTCCAAAAGACCACTGCTCTCTAAAAAAAGGATATGTAGTCACTCATATTAGCTAAGCTTACCATGAGAGCTCCTGTTACAGAGTTTTAAATAAACATGCTATATTATGCACCCACTCATTCACTTAATCTCTTTGGTGCCCATTTGTCCGTCCTAGAAGACATGACAATCTGAATTTCTTCCTAAACAGAACACTGAACCCATTGGGAGAATGTTTACTGAGATGATGGTTATCAACATGGAACTACCTACCTTGTATATGATTCACAGAATTCTCTGACAGCAATGGAAGTGCTTTGCTCACAATGTGATTTTGGACAAAAAGAACTTTCTCTCTTAAGATCTATGTGGTTTTAAATAGCCCTCTCACCATGGCTACTGGAAATCATATACTGGACTTCCCTTACCTGGAGTTTTTTCTCCCATATTGGATTATATATTTCATTCTCAGATATCTACTAGTCATGCTAGCAAAGAATTATGGTAGATAATTTCCAATTCTTGGAGTATACAAATATTACATTATATTACATCCACATCCATTCCAATCCATTCCATTCCAAGGATACCAACTTTGGAAATTCTTGCACATATTAATCTAATTCAGCAGTCTAGAAGCCAATATCTAATGGAAGACCTATAAATAAAGGTGTATCTGTTGCTTGCTCGCTTTCCCCCTTTCTTCTATATCCATTGAACTCAATGAAAATTACCATGGGGCAACTATATGCAGTTAATATTGGCTTAACCAAGTCAGTTGAAGACCTGATAGCTGAAATCATACAATCTGCTAAACTTCATTAATTTTCATGGTGGTTTTTGTATTTGACTGTTTTTGTATGAGCCCAGATTACTCAATCAGTTTATTATTTAATATATTGTAAAAACTCAGAAATTAGGTTACAATAATATAAGTGTCTTATGTAAACTTAGCCCTTATTCATTATAAACAACATACTGCCTTGAAATGATTTCCAGCATAAGTCATCATTCCGGCATCAGTAATTTATGAAATTAAAATCTAATGCCTATACAGCCACAGACTTACAGAAAAATTCAAAAGTAAATTAAATAAAAATTAATAAGACAATATCACTAACACTATCAAATCCATTTTTAAATGGGTTATTGAGACCAAAGTCATGTCCCAGACATTTTGCCATGTTTACTCAAGGATTACAGGATGTCATTCTGTAGATATTTGCTTATTAGTATTTGATCATCCATTTACAGTACAACATTCAAATATAAAAACTTAGGGCAGTTATGGATGTTCCAAGCAGTTTTTCCTTTCATCCCAAAATCAAGTAGACAAACATTTCTGTCCTGTGACCTTAAATGGCCTGGGCTTAAAAGAAAAGAAAAATACAAAGAGAGAGAGAGAGAGGGAGATTTTCCAAGGAAAGCTGTATAAAATGAGGGAGGCAGGCAGGTAAGCAGCAGCATAGGGACATTGAAGATGGATGATGGATAGCAAGACATCCTTGACAGATGTCTAAATCTCTTTGAAGTGTCAGAAATCATATACAGATGACCTTCAAAAAGCATTTTAACATTTTATAAGCACCTGGTTTTCAATCTAGGCAAACATATAGGTGAAACTCCTCATTTGGAATGCATCAGCATAAATATAATACCAAACACAAGTATTCACTTTGTACCTTTAATGGCCATTCCCAAGAACTATGTAAGAAAAGGGACTCCCTTTCATTCCATGATCCATAAATCGAAATATGTTTGGGCAAGTCTTCAACTTTATAATTAAGCTGAAAAAGATTCCACTTAAAAAGAAAATTGGAATTTTGACTACTTTCCTACTTATCAACCTGCCCTGCCAACTGCAGAACCTGATTGCAATTTGGATGCATTCTTTTTTCTACCTGCTTCCTAGACAGTAATAATATTCATTATTATCTCTTGCTCCTCTCATTACTTCTTAAAACTGGACACTTATGAGCGTCTACAAGGAATCTTTTTGTCCCTTTATTAAAACAGAGAAGCATATTAGAACAGCTTTCAAATATTAAATGTTTTAATTGGCACAGCTAATTTTAATCGATTATCTTACTATTAATCCAAATCCATCTGACGAGAATTTAACCAAACAGCTATATTGCATAGTTGATATACTTTATTCCTACTATTATTAAAATATAGAAGCAAATGTGAATTTTTATGCAGTCCTAAAAACATCATCAGCTACAAATGGAGGCAATAGAAACAAACCTTTGAGAAAGTCAAGTTTGCAAAAATATCAATCCTCCCACCAAAACCCAGAAACAGAAGCAAAACCTTGTGGTCAAACCAACAGCAGCACATAAAGCTCATGACAATCCAGTGAAGATAATGCACTCTCCTGGAGCCCATAATGCTGACAACTGAGTAGAAAAATGGAAAATTGGATGGAAGGAAGGTGTAAGACGTCTTGACTGACTGTAACATGAAAAGGAGCCATCCACAAGTCAACAATTTATTTCAGGTTCCACTAGTATATATGAACATCTAGGAATGTCTGCCATGTGAAAAAGTGATAAACTGATTAGTGTAACATCACTCGCTGATTTTTTTTTCTTTTGAACAATTACAACTATTTCCCCCAAGCATTAAGGCAGGAAAGGGAATGTGAATACATGCATCAGTCCTGACACCTCTCTTTTTAGAAATGATGCATCTATATAAACTAATCTACATAAATACTCACAAAAGCAAATCACACTGCAAAAAGATCTGTCATTGTAGTGGATCAGTTACTTTCTTTTTCCTTCCAATGTCTCTAACATTGTGGTGAATATTATTTCCCCAATCCTCCAATTACAATTCATTTTAAGATATTTGTACATACACAGTCCTGTGAAGTAAGACACTTTGGGAATTACAATCCACTAACCACACAGGCTAACAGTAAATCTGAATATGGTAAGCAAGCTGTCAGGAAGGGAGCCTTGCCACCTCATTAATAATTTTCTAAGGTCATTTTTATGGCCCTCATAATACACTCCATTACCTTTCTTTTTTCTATTTTAAACTTAATAATGCCATAAAATACAATGCTACCAATTTCTTTTAAATAAAAATAGAAGGAGCAGGTGCACAACGGCAACAAACACTACTGAGAATTCAGAGAAAAATAAATCTGAAATGGGTCCGGATTATAGACAAAGCACAAATGAATCTGGGAAGGTGGTGGTTGATCCCACAGAGATACCAATTTACATTTTAAGTGAAAAAATGTTTCATCAGGGAGCCAAGTAGACACTAGCCTGCAGTGCCAAAGCATAGAGGGGCCAAAGTGTTCTAGGGGGCCATATAGTCTTGATTAAGTATTGGAAGGGAATGAAGAAAATGAGCAAAATGGTGGACAGAGAGTTGTAATACTGGCCCTGTCACTTTGTCCATCATGCACTAGAAAGTTGTACTTATAATTTCATCCATTTTGACACACATCCCCTCAAGAACTTGCTGGACCATGACTCTCTTGAGTCAGTTACTCGAGTCTTGGTTAAGTCTCATCTGGACGACTGCACTCTACCTGGAGCTACCCATGAAATCTATTTGGAAGCTTCAGCTGGTGCAAACTGTGGCAGCAAAAGCAGTCTTTGGGGCTCCTAGAATGGCCTACATTGTATCTTTGCTCGACGAACTGCATTGGCTATTGGTTTGCTTCTACATATAGTTCAAGTGTTGGTTCTGACCTTTAAAGCCCTTAATGGTATAGGTCCAGGCTATTTGATGAACCATCTCATCTCACTAGGACAAGCTCACCCACTTCATGCTGGCACAGTGGGCCTACTGCAGATCCTGTCTGTCAAACAACTCTGGGATCCAGAAGAAGAGCCTTCTCTTCCATAATGCCCTTTGGAACATCCTGTGCTCCAAGGTGAGATTTGCCTCTAACTTCCAATCCCTCTATAAGAGCCTGAAGACTTGGCTCTGCATGTTGGGGGAGGACCACACTGGAGGCAGCTACTAGATTGATGGCAAAGCACCTATCTCCCCTTGCTCTCTCCCCATCCATCTTTTATTCTCATATTGCTGTATTCTCATTGCCTTATTATTGTTTATTTCTTTTGTTCCATTACTTTGCTACTGTTATCTTTACACTTCTTTTCATTTCTCTATTTTTATTATTGTAAGTCGCCTAGAGTAGCCCCATGGTGAGACAGGTGACCAATTAATTTTGTATATATTCTATTTCACTTTGCAAGTTTATGTGCACATACAACAACTATATTATCTTGGGGAATAAAGAACAAACCTGAAAAAAGAGCCAAACCTAAAAGAGGGTCATAAGGATAAAAAACATTATATCTACAATTTGCTTTACAAAAGAAACTGCAACAGCAAAACCAACAATTTTTTTTTACATTAAACAAATCTAAAGGACAGTTTTTTTAAAACAAGGGCTATCTTTTATAATAAAGAATGAATGATCTGTGTAACATAGATAAAGGTAAAGGTTCCCCCGCACATGCGTGCTAGTCGTTTCCGACTCTAGGGGCTGGTGCTCATCTCCATTTCAAAGCCAAAGAGCCAGCGCTTGTCCGAGGACGTCTCCATGGTCATGTGGCCGGCATGACTAGACGCCAAAGGCACACGGAACATTGTTACCTTCCCACCGCAGTGGTCCCTATTTTTCTACTTGCATTTTTACATGCTTTCGAACTGCTAGGTTGGCAGAAGCTGGGACGAGTAACAGGCACTCACTCTGCTACGCGGCACTCGGGATTCGACCTGCCAAACTGCCGACCTTCTGATCGACAAGCTCAGCGTCCTAACCCACTGAGCCACCCCGTATATACACAAACATTTAACAGTCTAAGGACATAACTTATGGTATTTTTAAAATTTCTAACGAAAATTCAAAGGGATGGCTTTCCAATTGCTTTCTTTCAAGAAAATCATTATCTATCAAGTTGCTTACAAAAGGTTCCTAACATAGTGCAAAGAATTCTGGACCATAATCACTGTTGCCCATTCATTCACAGTAGTGGTTCATTGTTTATGTCAAGTCATCATCTGCTTAATCATAGTTTGTTGAAAAATAACAACTGACTAGGTAGTTATAATATGTTATACCAGAGAGTGGATGTGGGCCATTTCTCTCAGCAGGAATAGAGCTTAAGTTCTTAATTATTTTGGCTTCCAAAGGATGCAGTGGGATGTATTTGAATTTGTAACTCATTTGTTTAATAAACATATTAGATTTATTTATTTATTAACATGGTATCTTGGTGCTTTGGACTAAAACTACATTGTATTTAAAATCAACAATACCAAAGACAATCACTAACAGCTATAAACTTCCAAATTAAAATTAAAATTAAAATTAAAGAATTGAAAGGACTATTTAAAGATACAGGGTTAAATGATATTTTAAAAGTCAGTAAAGAGGCTAGGCCCCTCAGACATCCAGGAAGTCTGAATACAGGCAAAAAAGAGAGAGCTGTTGGAAGCAGGGGCATTGACACATGTAAAAAAGAGCCAAGGCTTTGATCCTGTGATTGCAGCCATCATCCTATTTTTACTCAATACAGACCCGCCAGCAGATGCCTCTTGCTCAACATGAACCTATAGAAAGCAAGGAGGATGACCTTGATGAAGATATGCAGAAATTGTTATCCTGGCAAAACGGGTTAAAAGGTATTTTAAAGTCCAAAATATCCAGATGGAAGAAACCCAGACTGACATCTTAATTAATGGAAGTGCAGATAGTCCTTGTTTAACAACCATTTAATCAGCAACCATTCAAAGTCATGACATGGCTGAAAGAAGGTAGTTAGAGCCGTCTTCGAAGTTCCAACCATTGCAGTGTCCCTGCATTCACATCATCAAAATGTAGAGAAGCCTGACAGCATGACTGCACATGTGCTTCAACTCCCCGCACCTGCCTATCTCCCCTGCCATCTCTGCCCTTTTGGCTGCCCTGCACTCTGCCGTCTACCCCCCTGATCCCCAGCTGATCTTCGCCATCTTTTTCCTCTTGTGGCTATGACTTCCTTGGGCCAGCATCTGCCTCAGCAGCAGCAGGAGGAATAAAATGGCAAAAGTCAGCTGGGGACAGTGGGGATGGCAAGGGGCAGTGAGGGTAGGTAGCAGCAGAGGAGTGCAGGGCAGATAAAACGGCAGAGATTAGAGGGAAATAGATGGGAGGGTTGAAGCAGAAGGGAGCATGGCAGGGCAAGAGACGTGTGGCCTAGCAACAGCGAAGTCCTGGCCTAACAAATACAACTGGGAGTACCAGAATGGGCATCTTTAAGTGATGCAATAATGTGATATTTCACCTAACAACCACTTCACTTAATGATGAAAATTCCAGTCCCAATTAGGGTCATTAAATAGGGACTACTGTATAAGAAGGAGGTGGTACAACACAATCAGACTTGAAAGATTCTGTTATTACAGATAGTATCAACAAAGTAGTTTTAGCTTTCCTGTGGAATTTATTTCTTGGTCTGGTCTAACTACCATGGCTGACAGATGAACCCCCTCAGAATATTTTGGTAAATGGAGGAGGAAGACTCATACAGAAAGATGTGGTATCTCATGTAGCCTGATCCCAGACTGAACAGGTCTTTGGAGATGATGATGGGTGGGGGGAGAAGAGGAGAGGGAGAGAGGAGAAAAAGGCAGGGTGGAGAGAGAGACAATAAGTAAGCAGCATGGCTTGGAAAACATCTAGAGATCCCTTTACTTAAGTGAATATTCAACCAAAACATTCCCTCCCACCTTCTTTACAAAGCAACCCAGCCCTCTCAGTTCTAAGCCCCAAATGAAGTTTAATTTCTTTGCTTCACCTGTTGGATCACCGCAAGAAGCTTGGTTGCAGCTGCAAGGTAGGGAAAAGCAACCCACTTCCTAAACAAATAGTATTTTCTCTTCTCAACAAAGGACTCTGGGTTCCTTTTACAGTGCAAAGTATCTTCATGAGGTAAATCAATACTGCCTTACCCAGGTGTGACAATCAGTACTTTGGCATTTTTGGAAACACAATAATCTTGCCTGCAGATTGGCAGTATGCACACCAAAGCTTTACAGTAATTTTGTTCCAGGAAGTGGCACCACTAATGTACCAATCAAAATCTAAAAGGCATTTCTGGTCACTGCTGCAGTCTGGAAACCAGAGATTTCCGATCTAGAAACAGTTCCAAATGCAAATGTGATCTTTCAGGGAGAGTGTGACCATTTCAGAACATTTCACAACAATCTTTCACTTTTCTTTAAAAATTAACCCCTCAGAAGAGCCTCTCAGTTTTCTTTAGATTCAACTTCAGTTCATTATCACGTATCCAATCTATTACCAACTACAAATAGGCACTGGGATGTCACATCTCTATTGGGAAATGCTACATAAAAGCAGGGGAAGAATTTCAATGTTCTCAAAACAATCAGCTCCAAATCTCTTGATGTTTTCTTCAAGCAGTTTTACACAGATACTGAAAAGCACTGGCAACAAAGCAGAGCTCCTTATTGCTTAGGTGAAGCAATGTGAATTGCATTGGTCGCGCTGGTGAATGATCTCTGGAGGGCTCGGGACAGGGGATATTCCTCTGTCCTAGTCCTATTAGACCTCTCAGCGGCTTTCGATACCATCGACCATGGTATCCTGCTGCGGCGCCTCAGGGGATTGGGAGTGGGAGGCACGGTCCTTCAGTGGTTCTCCTCCTATCTCCTGAGACGCTCGCAGTCGTTGGCAGGGGGGCAGAGGTCGACCGCGAGGCCTCTCGTTTGTGGAGTTCCTCAGGGGTCGGTCCTCTCACCTCTCCTGTTTAACATCTACATGAAACCGCTGGGTGAGATTATTCGTGGCTTTGGAGTTGGGTATCATCAGTATGCTGATGATACCCAGCTTTTCATTTCGACCCCAAAACACCCCAGTGATGCCCTCGATGAGATGTCCCGTTGCCTGGAGGCAGTCCAGGTCTGGATGGGGAGGAACAGGCTTTGACTCAACCCTGACAAGACTGAGTGGCTGTGCGTACCGGCATCTCGGGACATTCAGGATATCCCACCCCTCTCTATGGGGGGTGAGTTATTACCTCCTGTAGATAGGGCTCACAACTTGGGAGTCCTCCTAGACTCACAGCTTTCCCTAGAAGACCATATAGTAGCTGTGACTAGGGGGGCTTTCGCCCAGGTCCGCCTGGTGCGCCAGTTGCGGCCCTATCTAGACCGGGATGCCTTATACGGTCACTCATGCGCTCATGACCTCTCATCTTGACTACTGCAACGCTCTCTACATGGGGCTACCCTTGAAGACCACCCGGAGGCTCCAACTGGTACAGAATGCAGCCGCGAGAGTTGTGTTGGGAGTTTCCCGACACTCCCATGTCACACCTTTGCTCCGCGAGCTGCATTGGCTTCCAGTTGTCTTCCGGGTGAGGTTCAAGGTGTTAGTAATGACCTACAAAGCCCTACATGGCATGGGTCCGGAATACCTTGGAGAGCACCTGCGGCCGGCGTCAACTTCCCTCCGCCCAGTACGCTCCCACAGAGAGGGCCTCCTCAGGGTGCCACCGGTCAAAGAATGCCGACTGGTGGCCCCCAGGGGGAGGGCGTTCTCTGTGGGCGCACCAGATTTATGGAACCATCTTCCGGTCGAGCTCTGGATGGTGCCTGATCTCCGCTCCTTCCGGCGCGATCTTAAAACCCACCTTTTTGAACAAGCCGGCCTGACCTGATGGGATGGGGTTGGGTTTTATAAATTGACTTAACTTTTAATCTGTACTAATTTATTACGGGCATCGTTGTTTAATTACTTTTAATAATTTTTAATTTTTGTATCTTGTTTTTATCATGTATTGCCCTGTTCACCGCCCTGAGTCCTTTGGGAGAAGGGCGGTATACAAATTAAATAAATAAATAAATAATATCCAATGTGTTCTGTACCAGCCTGCTACCGGCCTTGCAGAAAAGGCAACCCCTTTACAGACGGCAAGAGGCTGGAATACGTCTGCCAAATTTATTACAAAAACAAACAAGACACGAACCAAGATACCGGAGCTTTGAAACACTATCTGAGCGGTTGCTTTCAGCAAACCAGCCCTCCCCACACAAGTCCTTTATAAAGAGTTCAGGGCGTGGCTTCTCTCTCCCTCCTTCCGAGAAGCCCCATTGCCTTCCTCTGCTTACTCCTACTTGACTGCCTCCTACGTCGGGCGTCCTTGAACAGGGCCAGCTGTGGGTCATCTTCATCCACACTGTCAGGCTCACACAGCTGGGTCTCCATGGTGACCAAGTGGGAGGGGCCTGCCTGAGGGCTATCATCAGCAAGGTCTTCAACACCCCCCTCCTCCCCCTCATCTGAGTCGTCCGACCCAACTGCCGAACCCACAGGCTGACCCTGAATCACAACACAATGATAGAGAACTCGTCTCAGACCTGTTTAATTCTCCCTTCGTAAAATGAATGCATTTCAAAATACTCATTGCTTCTTTGCAATTGTGTATTAAAAGGAAGGATCAATCATAATATGCTTTCATAGTAGTGTGCTTTACCAAAAAATTATGAAAAACTAAACATCTAAAGAATTGCCAGGGTTCCTGAGAAAATAGTTTAATAACAGAGTATTCCCATCAAAGTTGAATTTCTAGTCTGGTTCCAAAAAGTAACAATGAAGAAAAAAATATAATATGTAATGGATTGATCAGAAGCTTTATCTACGCTAGAGCTGTTTTTATATGCAGTATCCACTTCCCAATTGTTAAATCTGCCTTTGAAAGTTTATCTTTTTCATAAAAACTTCTGTGATAACAGTACAATTTAACCACAGCTTTAAAATACCTTTGGAAATTTGAAAAAATTGGCAAGTTTTTTTCCATTTAATGTTTAAATGAGAAAAAACATAATATGACTGGATATTCTATCAATTTCATTATAAAGGGAGTTATATATGTGCAGAAAGGATTTATTTTTGACAATAGCACCAAGTGTGAGAGAGTATTCATGTATGCCAGCTGTTCTATTTTCAGCACAGAAATGATGCTTTTGAGCAGTCATCCCATCCAAAAAGTGCACTATGGAAAATTTCTGAGCCCACCCTACAATGTGAGGACATCCCACTCCAAGCAACATCTTCTCTACTAGCAACAGGGATACAACAGCCACGCAATCAAGGACATCATCTACACATCCTCTCTTTCCCACACATTCTAATAATAACTTTTCCTAGTCTAGGCTCAAATTATTCTACTTAACCAGTGGCTCCCAACCTTTTCTATACACCGCACCCCTAGAACGCTTCTGATATATTCTCACATCCGTTACAAAAACTCGAAATAATGGCAACGAATTATGCATATACACTATAACTTCGAAAAGCCAAGTTTTTGCACCCCCTGGCATATCATCTTGCACCACCGATTAGGAACCCCTGTACTTAACTCTTCAGAGAAGACTCTAATGTTGGGAAAAATGGAAAGAAAGTGAGAAAGAGGACGATTAACAACAAATAGAGTGAACTCAATTACAGTGGATAGGAGTTCATCATTGGGAGACCTGAAAAAACAGATTAGGGATACATCATTATGGAGAAAATATATCTATGTGGTTACTAGGAATTGAAAATGACTTGTTGGCACATAATTAATCACCCAGTCACTGCCATTTTAACACATGACAAGGAGACTGGAGATGGAGTCATCAGAGGGACAGAAAGTGGTATGATCAGCAGGACAACATCTTACAGGAACAGTGGCTTCTTGGTGGCTACAAACACAGTACAGTCAGAGGTTTTGGCAATTATGAAAACACTTTCCCCATCTAGATCTTTCGTATTTAGAGCATTTTAAGTGTTGTTAATACAAAGAGAAATCCAAGCAAAACTATTAACTTTTACCATATATATAATACACAGGGCAAGAAATTCCATCTCCATAAAACTGCTGAGAGAGATCAATTCAGGGAGAAAATCAGTGTACATAATACTCTCAATCTCAGTCCTCTGGGAGATGAGGTAGAAGTTGCAACATGATGTCTTGAGGTTGCTAGGATTTCAGTGGAATAACAGATTTAGATTTAACCCCAACAGTATGGAGAGGCTGTTGATACAAAGGTTAGCTGATATCAGAATTAAATCATTTCATGTTCTTGTTGAGAGTGTGCTCTCCTGGAAAGAACAGGCTTGCAGTCTGAAAGCCATGAATTTGTGATTTCTGTTCAAAGACCAGTGATCACTATGGCCAGGGAGCTTTTGCACAGCTTTGGCTGGTGCACCAGGTGCTATTTCTCAAGGAAATAGGATGCAGTGAATATGGTTGGTCGTGCCCTTGTCTCATGTAGGTTACTTAATTCATTATATATGGAGTTGCCCTTGAAGATCACCTGGAAACTTCAGCTGGTCCAGAGTGCAGCACTATATGTGCTCAGTGGTCAGTTGTAGCATACTATATTATACCTTTGTTGTGGGAGCTCGCTAATTACTTTAGGTAATCCTCAACTTACAACTGGTCATTTAATAATCATTTAAAGTTATGTCAGTCTTGGAAAGGATACTTCCAGCCGTCATAAAAATTGTGAACCTCCCTCCCCTAGGGTCACATGGCTGCATTTTGAGCACATGGCATTGGCTCAGATTTATGACTGGTTGCAGTATTCTGCAGTTAGGTAAAGGTAAAGGTTCCCCGCACATGCGTGCTAGTCGTTTCCAACTCTAGGGGCTGGTGCTCATCTTCGTTTCAAAGCCGAAGAGCCAGCGCTTGTCCGAGGACGTCTCTGTGGTCATGTGGCCAGCATGACTAGACACCAAAGGCGCACGGAATGCTGTTACCTTCCCACCGTAGTGGTCCCTATTTTTTTACTTGCATTTTTACGTGCTTTCGAACTGCTAGGTTGGCAGAAGCTGGGACGGGTAACAGGCGCTCACTGTTACGCGGCACTCGGGATTCGACCCGCCAAACTGCCGACTTTCTGATTGACAAGCTCAGCATCCTAACCCACTGAGCCACTGCGTCCCCTATTCTGCAGTTACATGACCATAATTTGCAACATCCATTCAAAGAGTGTAAACATGGTTAAAAAAACCTAGATATGTTCATTTGGTTGCGCTGACATATGACTGCAATGATTTACAACTGAAATTCTGGTCATAAATCAAGACTACCTGTAATAGGTTTCTAACTGCTGGTTGTTACTTGTAAAGCTCTACATGGCCCAGGGCTTGCCTATCCTAACAACCATCTTTCCCTAACTGTTTCTGTCCCTCCAACCCAGACCATTAGAGAGCCCTGACAAGAATTTCACCTAATAGGAGGAAGTCTGCGAGGGGGAGGGGGTCCAAAGACATTCTCTCACAGCAGCTCTTCTCCTCTGAAATTGCTTGTCCCCTGAAGTTCAATGGCTGTCATCTTCATGACCTTCTGAAAACAAGTTAAAACCTAGCTCTTCCCTTCAGCTTCCTGGCATTAATTGTGTATACTCTATAGTTATGGTATTTTCTATGTCTATAACGTTAGGTTTTTATTTTAGCTACTATTTTAATTTGCTTTTTTGACACTATATCCCGTCTTTATTATACAAATTTTGTAAGCTTTCTAGGATTTGCTCAATTTCAGATAGCCTAATAAATATTATAATAAATATAATTAAATAAATGTATAAAGCCAGAAGGAGATTTACATGCCTTCATAAAATATATCTACCTATGAATTCTTAATATTTTGTGATGAGTTTTATAATGTAAAGGGACTTATAGGTAAAGACAAGCATAGAAAAAGTGTGAATTTTCTTTCAACACTACTGATGAATTCTCAAGTTGCAATCTACACAGTCCAATGAAAGACACAAAAGTACATTTCCCCCTTCCTTCATTATAGTATAATTTGTTGTTTGGTAATGATAACAATTCAGATAAATTGGTAAAAAGTTATCTGTCACTCATGAATCTTTTTTTAATTCCAGCTTCACAGGTTGTTCTTTCAATAGAAAAGACTGTTTCAACACATTATAAAGGTTCTGTTTGGTTCAATCTATTCTTTTAGGGGCAGAATTTATAATATCTCTGAAACAAATAATAAATGTTAATGAAAAATGTCTCTATTTCTGATCCTGGCATATTGGAAAAGATATAATTACTTTCTACTTTTTATCTACAGTTGCTCTGTAAAGATGAAATCTAGTTGTAGATCTCCTATGAGTCTAGTAAGAAAACTTTTGCCACAGGAACCTTAACCGATCTGTAGGTATAACTCACTGAGAGAAATTCAGATTAAGTCCATCTCATTCAGATACCTCTGAGAGCTACCAAGCTGGCACAAAAGACAATATTTCCATTACTTGTTTGGATTGCCACAGCATTCAGAGGAATACTGATAGTCCATAACACCAATTCAGTAGCCTTTACGCATTTGGCAATATCTTTTAGAGAGTCATCCAAATTAATGACTACTCTACAAATTGAATATCTCAAATGAATTACGCTTTGCAGCAAATATACAATACACATTTTTAAAATGTACATTTTATTAATTTGTTTTGAGCTTCCTTCTGAAATAATGCACATAAAATTCTACTCCTGTATGTTGACAATAACTTTTTTTTTCTTAAATAGAGAAAAACAGTTTTTAAAATAGGGATTTTTCCGGCTTATAGCATGCACTCATCTTATTTTAATTTTCTACTGAACCAGATTTGGGGGTTTTATTTAGCTTAAAATACCAAGCTTTTATTTATTTATTAAATTTATTTGCCATCCATCTCTTAAAGAAACAATTCATCCTTTCTGCTAAAATTAAATGAAAACTAAATCAAGCAAACTCTGTTCTTAATGACACCCCACCCCCACCCCATATACATAAATTCCTTTTACATACCTGGTGATGATCTAGGACTTTGCTTAATTGAGACAGAAAGTAAGAAAGATCATCTTGGCAGAAATATGCAAGATGTATTGCCAAAGTCCAGGGTGGTTTGTGTGTGTGGGGGGGGGTCTGTGTGTGTGGGTCTCTGTGTGTGTGTGTGTATGTGTGTGTGTGCACATATTTTAAGTCCACAACAAACTTATAATATTTGAGAGCAGTTCAGACAAACACCAACCTAAATCACTGAATTATAACGAGGAGGAGGAGATACATAAAATCAGACTTGCAAGATCCTGTTATTATTGCCAATCTTAATAAAAGTGGTTTTAGCTTTCCTGAGTTGATTTTTTGGCCCAGTCTATCTAACGAGGTTGACAGTTGCTTCTAACATATATCAGCACAATACTCGATATTCACTAATCATGCCAATCTCCACATAAAAGGAACAACTGCCTACCACCATTGTAATGAAAAAGCATACCCTTTTTCCTGGCTATAGGAGAGGACTGCCTTTCTCCCTTTATTTTCCTACAGCCAAAGAATGTTGAGGATTGAAGGCTTTAGGGAATGACCTTGACTGAAGTACTGTAGACTGGCAAAACTTGGTGAGGCACATTTGGTCAACAGATTGGAGATTTCTCATCTCTGCTCAGTGTTGTTCTCTGTTGATTCAAGCACGCTGGTTGGACCATTATATACACCACACAGAGAGGGTCACATATATGCCACAGCAAAAAGCAGGACATAATGAGATCTTGGTTTTGGAAATTATCATAATTACTTGCAGGACAAGTAATTTACTCCTTTTTCAAAATGTATGTCGGCTGCCTCAGAAATTTATCTGAACTGCAAAAATTACAGATTACTATATGGCAAAAAAGAGTTATTTTTGGCATCTCTTTGGTTCCTAGACCTATTGACATTCAAGAGAAAAAAATAGTAAGCGGCAATAAACAAATAAACAAATCTGAAGTCACATAAGATAAGGACAAACTAGGGATTTGCACCTCTGGCTGCTGGTATTTGACAGGACAAGAAATAAAATCACTGAACCTAAGAGATTTCTACAATTTATTTGCTACAATTGTGGCATCAAAGTGAATTTCACCAATGTCAGTATATTTTTAGTATCAACTCTAATTTGGTAGTGAATGGTGATAGCTCTTTAGATAATATGCATGTTTCTACTTTTTAGTGTGTTGAGATAGAGAAAGGTTCCAGTCCTGAAAATGGGGTTGAGAGCCACTTTCTAATTAAGCTCCTAGTCTAGGCTATACAGGCAGCTTTTGAAAACATAGGATTGCCTTTTAGTTCTCCGGTGTTAAATTTTTTCAGCACCCTTTTAAAAAGGGAAAATGCCCAGCTTGTGTAGGTTAGAGATAAATGCAGCTTAAGGATAAGTATTCATTCTTTTCAGTAAAGTGTAAGTTAGGGAGGCCTTGTTTCTCCTCTGCCATCCCTGCTGAGTGATAGATTTACCTCTAGCTTTCAAGTCAACATGTACTAAGCAAGTAAATTAGTGTCACTGTGAATCTGCAGAAACACATATACTACTGCTATTGGTATCTGGCTTAGACTACTGCAACATGTGGCACATTAATCTGCTTTTGAGAACTGTCTAAAAACATCAGCTGCCATGCAAACTCTTTTATTAGGAAGAATGGGATAAGGGTCCCAAGCAGGTGATTTGGGGTGTCTTGAAGCCAGCAAATTATTAATTATTTATCCAGCATAGCTATTCCCCAATAGAGAAAAGCAGAGAGTGATTCCTGGAATAGCTCATATGCTGTTTGTGCATTCCTAAGAAAGGAATATACTGGACAAACTGACAGGAAATCTGGGTCTTCTAGCAATGAAATGGAGGGGGGTGGGGGAAGGGGTCACTCATGGCGCATGAACTGGATGGATGGTCTGGACATGGACTGGAAGCTCCTCATGCCTGTAGAACTGTATCAGACAGTTATCTGTCTGATAACCTCTCTTGAAATATTTGCTTGCAATGAGGCCATTTACAAAGTTATGTTCATTTAATCAGCTTCTTAAACCTATTTCTTTTTTCTTTTTTGCTTGCACTGATGCCCAATGTTTCTCTCCTTTTTAACAGACTATTGCTCTGAGTCTTGCATTAAAAGTCATTCTTATTGCTTAATTCTGTAAGTATATGGCGACTGAACAAAATAAAGTATTACAAACTTTGAAAAATAAATAAAACATTAGCAGCACTAAAATAACCAGGAATTCCCAGATCAACCTGAAACATGCTGAAAAACTACTAAACTTTGATCTACCTTAAGGAGGTTTCTGAAAGACTACTCCTATTGCATAAATTATTCTTCACTGAAAACTTTTGTTTTGGGCTAAAGTTTTTGAACTTACTTCTTTTATTCCTATTTTATAAATTGTCTAGTACCATGGTGGCAAACCTATGGCACGTGTGCCACAAGTGGCACGCAGAGCCCTCTCTGTGGGCACATGCGCTGTCGCCCCACTCCTAGGCCTTCAGCTGGGATTTATAAAACCTTTTCGCTTTAAGCCTCTGCCGCCATGTGCCAAAAAAGAGGTTCAATCAATCAATCAATTTCAACTTCTCGTGGGGAAAAAAAAATCTCGCTAATTGGGAACTGATTGAACTTTTTAGTCCCACCCAGTCTGCCGTTACCACTGCAGCCACGCCCACCCAGCACCTGATGATACATAAGTGGGTTTTGGGTTGCAGTTTGGGCACTCTCTAAAAAGGTTCACCATCACTAGTCTAGTATATTTTGCATAAGGTAGTTGTTTAATTATTCTACTTTTATCTTGCTTTTATTTATTTTATGGATTAGTCCGCCAATTATATAGGTTCTTATAGCTTTCTAATTATTTTGGTTTTTAGTCTCTACTGTGGTAATTTTGACTGTGCCATCATTAGGTATGTACTCACCCCCTCTTTATAGTTTTTTTTTAAAAAAAAACTTTTTACATTGCATTGTTCTATGCTGGGTTTTGGCATAATGAAGTTTCAGTTTTAGTTCTCAGTTTCAATATTAAGAAGAATTCATAACAGAGTAATTTGTTGAAGCAAACAAAATTTAGCTTGCATATTTCTGTCTTAGTGGAATCCTGATCTTAACATTCAAACATTTCAGGAAACTCAGCTATTTCCTTATCTCAATATAAGTATAATGAAAAATAATTTCTGCTATGAATGCTATGCTGAACAACAATTTTAAAAATTCCTGGACTACATTAGTAAGGAATAAATCACTGTGTCATACCAGGATACAGTAATAATATTACTGATCTACAGGAATAAGCATGGAGTGGTGTCAGTTTAACTTAACTAAAACGTTCCTAGATATTTAAGTTCAGTTTAAAAGTAAGTCTATCAATAACAAAAAGTGTTATACTTACAGGCTTGTGCATTCATTTTTGGAGCTGCATGGAGAAGAA
Source organism: Vipera ursinii (assembly GCF_947247035.1). Classification (NCBI taxonomy): domain Eukaryota; kingdom Metazoa; phylum Chordata; class Lepidosauria; order Squamata; family Viperidae; genus Vipera; species Vipera ursinii. The sequence goes on from NC_139517.1 coordinate 39,966,519, forward strand.
AATGTTTCCTTCCACAAACATTTAAGTTTTCACACCTAATTATTTGAAATAAAATTACTTGTCACCAGGACCAGATTTGTAGGTATTGCAGATATTTTACAAGTATATGGAGAATGTATCTTCAACACTAAGTTGTTGAAGCGCAGTGTCCATTCCAAGTTCAGATGTAATGGCCTTAGAAGGTTAACGTCTTAAAATTTGCTCTAAGCGCTAAGCTCCATAAGCCCATGATTTAAAAAAAAAGGCTCTGTTGACTTCAGAGCACATAAACTAATGGCTGACAGAGAAATCTGCATGGCTAAATTATTTCTCCAACAAAGCTTGAGAAATCAAGATTTGGCACTACAAAAAAAGAAATCAGAAAACTGTGAATACAAGTCCCGCCTCAGTGACTTTGGGCCAATCACTTTCTCTCAACCCAACTCACTTCAGAGGGTTGATCCTGTGGGGAAAATAGGAGGAGGAAGGAGCATTACATATGTTCATGAATTTGAGTTATTTATAAAAATAATAAAGGTGGGATAAAAAAAACTTTAAAAATCCACAGAAAGAGCAATACGTGCTCAACGAGAAATCACAGTCATTCAATAAAATATATGAATGACCTGCATTTGAATATCCAGTGAATGCCCGATATGATTATCCACTTATGTTAAACTTCACAAGCTCTCTCATAGGCTATTCAGCCTGCACTCACATCTCAAGCTATGTATTGGAGAGATACAATCAATAAAGCAAAGTTCACCAATTACCCTGCAAGAGTAACTAGAGCAGATCTATTGCCAAGCACGCATTCAGAGCTTTGGGACATCAAGAATAAAGAGTGTATATATATTCAATATAGTTACAAAGAATTGTGGGAATTTCAACGGGAAAAGAAAATTTTAAAAAATTCAATTATACTTAAGAGAGAACTGGCACAAGATGTTTTATTTCAGGATATTATGATTGCTAAAACGAGTGACCCCCTTTCCCTTGAAATGCTGGAAATGCAACTAACAGATTGGATTTTTCTTCTCTTCTATATGTGGTGGCAGTTTTGCAAAGCTCAACAATATGGATATTAATTCATCACAGAATGGAACAAATCTTTAAAGTTGCAATCTCATTTTAAATTAAGATATTTTTATTTTCACCAAACGACATACTCTTTCAAAATACACTGAATTGGTATTGGGTATTCTGTGAGGATTTTATATGCTCTTTATTAGACACGATCGTTGATCATTGTGTGGAAGAAGAGTTAACTGAACTATGGGAATATGTCTAGAGTAACTTCATATCAAAAAAATAAATCTGATGTACATTTTAATTTTTTATTTGGAAATTAAAGTACTACAATTCTTAACATCCAATTTGCTGAACTCAATATATTTATTTATTTTATTGCATTTATATACCACCCTTTCCCTGAGGACTCAGGGCGGTTTACAGGGAGTTAAAAATCAACAATACAAAAGTTAAAACCCAATTTAAAAAAATATTAAAGCAACCCTGTACTATTAAAAACCCCAATTAAAATGAATGTCTCCTCAGCCTGGGCCCGAGAGCTCAAAGAGCCAGGTCTTCAGGCCCCGGCGGAATGATCGGAGGTCGGGAGCAGTCCTCAGCTCCACCGGCAGCTGGTTCCAGAGGGCAGGCGCTCCCACTGAGAAGGCCCTATCCCTGGGTGTCACCCGCCGGCAATCTCTTACCGGCGGGACCCTGAGCAGACCCTCCCTGTGGGAGCGCACTGGGCGAAGGGCGTTTAATGCCGGCAGCAGGTGTTCCCTCAAATACCCCGGACCCAGGCCATGTAGGGCTTTATAGGTGATAACCAGCACCTTGAATTTCACCCGGAGGGCAACCGGAAGCCAATGCAGCTCGCGGAGTAGAGGTGTTACATGGGAGTATCGGGAGACCCCCATTACAACTCGCGCGGCCGCATTCTGCACCAGTTGAAGCCTCCGAGTGGTCTTCAAGGGCAGCCCCATGTAGAGAGCGTTACAGTAGTCCAAACGGGAGGTCACAAGCGCATGAGTAACTGTGCATAGGGCGTCTCGGTCCAGATAGGGACGCAACTGGCGCACCAGGCGAACCTGTGCAAAAGCCCCCCTGGTCACGGCTCCTATGTGATCTTCAAAATTGAGCCGTGAATCCAGGAGGACGCCCAAGTTGCGAGCCCTATCAACGGGGGGTAACACCTCACCCCCCATCGTTAGAGGTGGAATAACTTGGTTAACCCGAGATGCCGATATACCGATAGTTAACCCGAGATGGTTAACCCGAGATGCCGATATGCCGATAGGTTTTACACTTTAAATATAGTTTACATATTATTTACAGTATTTTCTTAATGTATTGTTTACTATTTATAGTATTTTTCTTTTACTGAATTTAATTGTGTAAGCCAGACATGTCAAACACAAGGCCCGGGGGCCGGATCCGGCCCGCGAAGTGGTTTCATGTGGCCCGCAAAGCCATCCTGGAAACAGTGAGAGAACAGCCCCCATTGCCTTGACCCTGGCCCAGAGACCCTCCTTCTGCCAGAGACCCTTAGATCTGTCCCACTCCTGCCCAGGCCCCCATAGGCACCCTTGATGCCAACCATGTAGAGCTGGCCATGCCCACCCAGTAGGCCATACGCATTCTAGCCAGGCCCACCCAGTAGGCCATGCCCACCCAGGCCACACCTGCCCAGCCCCCTGAGGGCAACTGCAATGCTGATGCGGCCCTCAATGAAATTGAGTTTGACACCCCTGGTGTAAGCAGATATTTTTACAGAGATTATTTTTTGACCAGAAATTGCATATGTAGTGTCTTAGAGTAATATAATGGTTATTATAATTACTGGTGTATTAGAATATGTTAGCCACATGATACCTTCAATCTGCCAGCTAATTGCATTTGGTTGGCTATCTCCTTGCACTACTTTTCTTTCTGCATATTGTTTTACATTCCTTTAAATGTATGTTTGCATTAGTTTTCTTCTTTTTTGAAATTATAATAAAAGCATTTTAAACCATTTTAAAAAAAACAAAGTGGATACGTAACATGAAATAGAAAGAATATAAAATAGGGAACGATAATTAGATGTTGCTTCTTTCATCAGAGAACTGAAGGCAGAATGGAAGATTTTCACTAGTAGTATGTGATCAACCCACTACTCTAATTAACTATGCCCAAAATAATGTTTATTTCTGATCAAGCTAAATTACAACAATACATTCACTGATGGAAATTAAAGATCTGTTTTAATGCTCAGTGAAAAAGTTCTGCATTTATTTCTACCAATTCATATTAATGAAAGAGAAATAGTTTTAGAAATTAATTTACAAGAGAGATAGAAAATGAAAGGATTTTTATGGGTGTATTTATGAAGTAACAAAAGTAACCCCTGGAGGATCATCTTTCCCACAGTTTGCAGTTTTGCACAAATCTGTTCAATCTGTAAGGATCATCATTCATGAAGGCACACTTTCCTTTGGGTTTTTCCAATAGCAATGCCACTGTCTCCTTGCAAAAGGAGAGTTCTGCCTTATGGAAATTGTGGGTAACCTTTCCTTTCATTCCTCTGGAAAAATGGTCTACCCAATTTCTCCACCAAGAAATTGGATGGAAGATTTCAAAACCTTGCTTGTGCCCAGCTTCATGTTTTTAATGAAGATTCTTTGCCAAATAATCTGCTGGCTGACCTGGTCCAAAATGTGTTGTATTAATAGTTCAATAACCTAAAATCTTTACAGCAGGGGTGTCAAACTCAATTTCATTGAGGGCCGCATCAGCATTGTGGTTGCTCTCAGGGGGCCGGGTGGGTATGGCCAGGGTGGGCGTGGCCTACTGAGTGGGCGTGGCTAGAGTGCGTATGGCCTACTGATTGGGTGTGGCCAGCTCTACATCGTTCGCATCAAGGGTGCCTATGGGGGCCTGGGCAGGAGTGGGACAGAGCTGAGGTTCTCTGGGCCAGGGCCAAGGCAGTGGGGGCTGTTCCCTCACTGTTTCCAGGATGGCTTCGCGGGCCGCATGAAACCACTTTGCGGGCCGGATCTGGCCCCCGGGCCTTGTGTTTGACATGTCTGCTTTACAGGTAGCCCAGGCAGTTTTCCTGTTTGAATTTTTTAAAAGAAATAAGCATTCAACCTGAGAAACACTTTTCATGGGAGTCCAAAATTGGAATGTAAAATGTTGGAATTTGGTTAGGAGGTGGTGGTTAAGAAACAAAGTGAGTAGCCTTAGAGATGCTGAAGGAACCCATTTCACTCTTTAAAACTCCCAGCCCCTTCTCCCAAATGAGCTTCGATCAAGCCTACTTTTGGATATGGACCTCTACATTTTATAGAAAGCAAGGTATGGCCCTTCAAGGCAATAGAAACAGACTTGTTTAAAATATTTTTTTAAAGTTGTATAATTTTCCTCATTTCAATTTTTCAATTAACATGGTACCAGAGGAGATCTATTACATTTTGATAAAGAACTGGTAATTCAATGCCGATGAGAAAAAAAAATTACATTACCTTAAATCTTATGAAGAGATGCCATTGGTGTGCATCTCCAATAATGACTTCCCCAAAGTAAGGAGCTGTATGGTCATCTACCCTAAGCTTTTCTTCTCCAACTGTAATAGTTGGAAGCATCTGAAGCCTCACAAATTGACATAGGGAGTTTGTGAATGTAGGCTTTGACTACAAAGTTTCATCCAAAATATTAAAAATAATTAAAAGATTGGTATACTAGGGTATTATGAAAAAATAGCCTTGGTGGAGCAGTGGGCTAATGCCTCCTTAAGTAACACCAGCTGCCTGCAATTAGTGCAGGTTCGCATCCCACCAGGCTCAAGGTTGACTCAGCCTTCCATCCTTCCGATGGTAAAATGTAAAATGAGGACCCAGATTGTTGGGGGCAATTAAGCTGACTTTGTAATAATGCCGCTTGGGGTGTGTGTGAAAGCCCTAATAAGCAGGCATATACATAGAATGAAGGCTACTGCTAAGCTTGTAAGCCGCCCTGAGTCTTCGGAGAAGGGCGGGATATAAATGGAATTAAAATAAAATAAATAAATAAATAAAAAGCTAACTATACAGGTAGTCCTTGACTTACAACAGTTCATTTAGTGACTGTTCAAAGTTACAATGGCACTGAAAATACTGAGCTATGACCATTTTTTACATGACCATTGTAGTATCCTCATAGTCGTGTGATCAAAATTCAGGTGCTTAGTAGCTGGTTCATATTTATGACCATTGCGGTGTCCCAGAGTTATGTGATCAATTTTTGCGACTTTCTGACAAGCAAAGTCAATGAGGAAGCCGGACTCACTTCCCAACCAGGTTACTAACTTATCAACTGCAGTGATTCACTTAACAAATGAGGCAAGAAAGGTCATAAAATGGGGCAAAATTCACTTAACAAATGTCTCACTTAACAACAGAAATTTTGGGCTAAATTGTGGTCGTAAATCAAGGACTATCTATATTTACAAAAATACTATGTTAAACCATAGTAGCGTAATAAGAATTTATTTTTCAATCTTAAATTAGTTTAGATCTCCAAAACCAGATGAATTCATTCTTGGGCGTGGAAAATGCTATCAAATATGATCTCAAATCAGCTGACTTGGTCTGGATAAATGATATGATCCAGAAGATGAGAGAAAGGTCAGTTTCAATATTTAAAAAATGGTAAAAATGCTCCCAGTATTCAAATGAAGGAAGGGGAAAGAGCCAGGGACATACAAATAGGTTGCTTTAACAGCTGTACTCAGCAAGGTACTAGAATAGACTGTTAACCCTTATTCTACAAGTACTTAGAAAATAATGGCTATACCAAGACGCAGCATACGTTTGTCAGAAATGAGTCATATTAGACTATCTCTTTTTATAACTAACTTGGAAGTCAAAGGGATTGTTGTGAATGTAGCATACCACAATAAAGCATCTAACAACATATTTTATGAACAGGATGGTTAACTGAACTACGATAGAGAGTTCTGCAGCTCGTTAGAATGGCATCTGATTTGAAGAACTGCACCCAAAGGATATTTAATCAAAGACTCTGCATTGTACAAAATGAAATTACGAAGCAAAATTTCTCAGAGCTTTGTTCTTGGTCCCATGCTCTTCATCATATTTATAAATGAATGAAATATATGCTTAGCAAATTTATAGATGTCCCCCAAACTAGAGGGATTGGCTAACACCTTGTAGGGCAAAATCATGATTCAAAATAATCTCTGTAAATTTGAATATTGGGTTAAATCCAACCAGAAGTTGTTCAGTTTTAATACAACGTCCTGCAACTCAGTAGGAAACATTAAATGGGTTGACTTGGCTTGGAAGCAGCCACTAGGTAAATATGAATAAGTTATACTGTATGATTCAACAGCTAAAAAGATTTTGCATGCATTAACAAACTACATCCAAATCACAGGAAGTATTAATTCCATTGTACTTTACAGTAGTTACTAGCACACTTGGAATACTATGCCTAATTCTGGACACTAAGCAATAAGAGTATGAAGAAACAAGATCAGGCTGAAAGAACAGCCTCCAAATTGATTAAGGATTTGGAAATTAAGTCTCACGTTTAGTTTGCAAAAGTTTAAGGGGAGATATAACAGAGTTTATTTATAAAACTGTCACATACAAGAGGGAATGGATCTGTTCTCTGTTGAAATTATAGGTAGAGCATGGACCAATGACTTGAAATTAAAAGGAAATAACTTTAGGCTACATATTAGGAAGAGTGTCCTAACAGCAAGAACCATTAAGCAGGGAATGAGTCTGCCTAGGACAGAATTAAACTCTTTCTCATTGGAATTTTCAAACAGGATTTCCAAGTACAACAAAACTAGATACATTCTTCTCTTTAATTAAAACAATTCCGTCATCTTCATCTTACATAATTCTACGATTAGGGGAAAACAACACAAATTAACTTTTTCAAAACTGCACACCGGATTTCTACTCATATTACTCTAAGCCAGTACCATCTCCATCTTTCAAAAGTAAATCAATTAAACTAATTTTGAAAGGAAATGGGACAATTTTTTTTGTTATCTTTCATAACACTAAAAACCACCAATCTAGTTATCAAATCAAATTTATAGTCATTAGATTTAGAATGTACCATAGAGGCCATTTCTTCTTCTTTTCCTACATTAATAATTTTCACATTTTTTCAGGAGAAGATAGAAAGATAAATAGTAGCTTGAAGATAAAGACATAGGGTAAGAAAATTTGAAAAATCTTTTCAAATATAATGTATCTTCATTAGGTTCAGTAGCACAAAGGGAATGGAAATAGTTTCTTTGGCCCGACTGAAAGAACTTCTACAAATCCTTGAAATGTTGCTAAAAGTAGAGTCATATTAATTTTATTTATTTAACAGACTTCTATGCTGTTCCAATTTAAAAACTCATAGCTCCATCTTCCCTGCTGCCTTATAGAATTCCCTAGCAGCATCCTGAATGGCATATTCAGCACACAGTAAAAGCAAAGCACACTTATAATTCCAATACAACAGACACAGCTCTTAACAGAAACCAGTAATACAAAAAAATAATAAAAATCAGCCGTTTCAGCAACGTTCTTAACTAGCAACTTATGGACTTCATTTGGGGGGATGGGGAGGGGGGAGGACACAGAAAAAAGAGGAAAATACTAATTCTAGCCATGCTTTAAATGGGCAAACATCTCCATTTGTTCGCTCTTATGCATTATAAATCTTACCGTGAAAGTTGCCAAATGTGGCTGTTTCTACTCCTGGACTACGCCTGCCTGTTCCACCTCCTTTAAGTAAAGGAGAGAAAAAGTTGCCATTCTGTGAGCCAAGATTTAATTACTATTTCATAATAATTTTTGCCTAATAGAATAAAATGCTTTCTTTGCGAATTCAAACACTGCTAACTAACAACCAAGGACCGGTGGATTTTTTCTTGCCAGTGGGGTTTCCCAGATGAAGCTTTTATGGATGATGCCTGCAAGAAAAGCAGACAGTCTTTAGACTTGGTTACAAGGCAGAACAGGTGCCAATTGGCGCATCCTTGGAATCATAGCAATTGCTCAGTGCCAAGCGGACATGGAATTCACTTGACATTATACTTAGAAAGAAAAGAGAGAGAGATAGGTTGATGGGAATCTTGCTGTCCTTAAATTGCCATGCCTGAGGTCATATTGGGATAATACCTACAGTATCATTAAAAAAACAACAACCTTGGAGGGGCTTGGGAAGCCTATTCCATTTTTCCTAATCCTACATATGTGAGAAATAAACTTTGGTCATCCAGTGGTACATTTTAGATTCAGAAGTTGAATCCTGTTTTAGGAAGTGTACTTACCTGATGTGTAGGGGGGAAAATTAATGAAAATGAATTAAGCAATTTTTATTAATCACTAAATCCCTCTGACCAGTTTTTCCTGCCATGTACCCCGAAGTGCCCTGTTGAAAATGCACGCGAGAGGGCTGAAACTGTGGCTGTGGTTTTTTGTTTATCTGTGATGTTTGCTTTTGGGTTAAGGCAATAGAGAAGCAGTGAAGAAGCCGCGGATTAACATGCACAAGCTAATTCAGAAAAGGACACTTCTTGTACACGATACTGGCAGCTGTAACGTGCACACCCATGCCAGACCTAAGGTAAGTTTCCCATTTTATGTCCAAAAATAGCAGTACCTTTTACAAACTCATCTAATACAATGGAACCAGCAAGTGCTCTGTTGCTTGTCAAATGTGATTAAATCTGTTTCATTAATAAAACATCCTAAAAGAATAAAAATAAACACAGCTCTAACAGACCCCAAATCCAAAAGGCATAAATACTCAGTGAGGCTGCTAAGAAAAGAAACATGTCACTATCAAGCCACATTAGGCTAGATAGGCTGTGTCTGAGGAACAAGCTGCATGGTAAATTGAGTTTTTCACGATATGTTTTTACTATCTACACACTGGGAAATATGAATGATAAAACAGAGCTAATTCAAAACCAAAGTTCTCAAAAGAGCCAAATTGAAGTGACAACCATTATCAAAACAAACCCAACCATATTTGATTTATGCATTTGAAGGAGTTCAGTTCTCTGGTATGTGAAATCATATCTGTTGATGTATAGAGCTTAAGCAGTCTGATACCCTCCTATTGTTCATAAAAGTGTCATTATCCTCAACCCACATGGCCACTGGTGACATATTATAGTTCCAATCTACTGTATCTTGAACAGGAAAAGGCTGGATGGTGCTCACAATTTTAGTCCCTACCATGTTTTCTGCCCCACTAGACAATAATATTAGATTTATTTTATTATTTTAATTAAAACACTAATTATTAGATTATTTTAATTAATCATGATGCTGATGCTGGAAGGGAAAGGGGAGAAGAAGGGGGGAGGAGGAGGAGGAGGAGGAGGAGATGATGACGATCATGCAGCAGCATCTTACATCACCTGCATTTTCGGAAATCCCTACAGGCTCTATGTGAAATTTTAGGAAATAAGAACTCAGTGTGTTACTGCAGTCCAGAATTTACTTTGGAAACCTGGCCTACTGCCAAGAAAAAAAAGTAATTTGGGAACTGATCGAAAGTATCCTGGTACATGAGAACTGGTGGCATAGAGTATCCACACACTTGTGGCAAAGGGATATTTTTGTAACTGATCATGCCCACTTGACAATCACTTTGTGAAAGTGCCCACAGGATGCTGTCAAATTTGAATATCTGACCTCTCCTGGAGGAGGACAAATTGCCCACTACTTATCTAAACCAATACGGTATATAAGCTGTGTCAGGTGGCAATATGCAATATAATATTGTTGGCATAAATACTAATGACAAACCATTCTCTTTTTCCTTGTCATCAACTGCATATGAAGCAGTGGATGTCTTAAATAAGAGGCTAGTACGGAATCTTAACCCCAGTAATGATAGGTACTGTAAACCTTCTGTACTTCTTGCTTGTATTCAAGCTATGATGGCCCTCACTGGCAGACAGGGTTCCCTGTCACTGGATTCAGTTCATTTCAGAGTTTGTGTCAAGAAAGGAATATTTAATCAAACTGAATGGGACAATGATTTGGGCAACTGAAACAAATTTGAACAATCAAATAATCAATTATTAACTCTAAGTAATTTGACCAATGAGCAGCTCCTATTTTGGTTCTTTATTCCTCCCACCTTTTATTTGTTTTTTATTTTTGTTGCTTGATGTTGTTTAAAGTTACTGGTTTTGCAGACATCTTTGGTGTCACAGTACAAAGGTAGCTGCTGCAGCAGCACCATGACTATTATTCTTTCTCAAGAGAGGAATAATAACGAGATGTCTACAGCCAGAAAAAAGCTCCTTGAAAACCTTAGGCTGTGGCTCCTCTAAATTTTCAAGAGTTGTTGGCAAACAATAATACCTAGGCCACAGAAGAAGAAAATATTCAAATGTATGTCTGTAAATTAATGTTAAATTACGTAGAAACAGCGCTTAATAAAATTTTATGTTGTTGCTTCAGTTAATTTCTAAAATATTTTTTATCTTGACCAAAATCAGAATTTCTTGAATAACAGCCAACAGTGAAATGGGACAGGGTAACCATCAGCCAAAAAACAAAAACCAGCTATTTATGTTGATTTCTAAATTAAAGTGCATGAAAAGAACATACCAAAGCTGCTCTGTCCCTATGGGAGGAATCAGTCTGGGCCTGTGTCCCACCCTGTGGCACTACCTGTTGCAGCACTCTCCAGCCAAATGAGGCGTCTGCGAAGGCAAACCTATCCAGTTTATAATGCCTCACGAAAGGGGAAGGCGAGGACCATGTCACCGCCCTACAAATGGCCTGTGTCGCCCAAGCCGCAGAAGTTGCAGCATTACAAGTGGAGTGAGCAGTGATATGCCTGGGAACTGACAGGGAATGATATTGGCATGCCACTGCAATACAAACCCTGATCCACCTGCCTATAGTGGAGGCAGAAATCTTCCACCCCATAGTAGAGGGTTGAAAGGAAACAAAGAGGGCTTCCGACTTGCAAAAAGATGCTATACACTTAATATAGTGGTGCAAAGCCCTGCGGACATCCAGATTGTGCCATTGCCGTTCCAAGGCAAGAAATGGATGAGGACAAAAATCCAGCAAAATGACTTCCTGCACTCTATGAAACAAGGTATTGACGTTAGGAATAAAGGAGGGATCCAATCGAAGGACCACCCTGTCAGTATGAAAAACGCATAGGTCCTGTCTGACAGAGAGAGCTGCCAATTCAGAAATGTGTTTAGCCGACATGACGGCTATCAAGAAGGCCACCTTAATTGTCAAGAACCGCAGAGTACAGGTCCTGATGGGTTCAAATGGAGGAGAGGTAAGGGCCTGCAAGACCCGTGACAAATCCCAAGTGGGATACCAGTGAACCACTGGAGGTGTGGTGTCGGTCGCTCCTTTGATAAATGAGCATACCATAGGATGTTAAGCCAATGCCTCTGAATTGCCCCAAGTACATACGGTGGAGAGAGCTGCTACTTGTCAGCAGATGGTATTGGGCGCAAAGCCCTTGTTAAGCCCCTCCAATAAATAGTCCAAGGTCCTTGGGATAGTAATAGCTGAAAGATCTAACTGGTTCTTATCACACCAACTACAGAAACTCTTCCAAGTGGAGTCATAGATCCTGTTTGTTGTAGGCCATCTGGAGCCCTGAATCATTGTAATTACCTCCAATGAATGAGACTCATGTGTCAGGAGCCGCCGTTCAAGTGCCAGACAATCAACTGGAGCCACTGGGGTTCTGGATGATGCAGAGCTCCCTGGCTGAGTGGAATGCGATCTAGAGGAATCCTCCACAGGGGAGAGATTGACGGACTCACAAGGTCGGCAAACTATGGCTGTCTTGGCCAGTGTGGTGCAAAAAGTATCACCTCTGCCCGCCCTTGCAGTAACTTGCAGTTGACTGCCAGGATCAGACGGAGAGGCGGAAAGACATACAGCCAGCCTCCAGGCCAAGGGCTGCGGAGGGCATCCATCCACACTGCCCCCGGAGAGGGGAACTGGGAGGAAAACATTGGGAGATGGGAATTTGCTGGAGAAGCAAACAGATCCAGTACTGGCCGACCTAACCTTCCGATAGCTCTTCAAAGAGACCGGGATGCAGGCACCATTCGGAGTGATCCACTGTCGACCTGCTGAGAAAGTCTGCCTGCTGATTTGTCTCCCCTGAGATGTGCTCGGCCCTGAGTAATGAGAGGTTGGTCTCTGCCCAAGAGCCCAACAGTTGGGCCTCAGCCATAAGGGACCTGAAACAGGTACCCCCTTGCCAGTTCACATGAGCTTTTGCCGCTATGTTGTCCGTGAGGACCAGGACATGTTGTCTCACCACCCTGTTGCGGAAGTGGCATAGGGCCAGATGTATGGCTCTGAGCTCCAACCAATTTATGTTATGCTTTACATAGAACCGGGACCACTGGCCCTGAGCCAACTGAGACCCTAGATGTGCCCCCCAGCCAAACAGGCTGGCGTCCGTAGTCAGGGTGATCCGAACGGGCTCCTGGAACAAAAAGCCCCTGGCTACCACTGGTGAGGTCCACCACTGGAGGGAGTTTAGGGTCTGAGATGGAACCCTTACCCTTTGGTTGGAGGAGCTGGTGTCCAGTCTCTGAAATGGGAGCAAAAACCATTGCAGGTCCATGGAATGTAGTCTGGCCCATGGGACTATTCCCATGCAGGAAACCAACTTCCCTAACAGTTGGGAAAGAACGGACAGGGTGACTACACACTCCCTCTGGACCTGAAGAACCAGGGCTCTGATGCTGTCCTGACGGTCCTGAGATAAACAGATCCCGTACAGCTCGGTGTCTATGACTGCTCCCAAATGAAGAAGGCGGGTTGAGGGAACTGTCTGGCTCTTTTGAAAGTTCACCGAGAACCCGTGGTCCTGGAGAGTTTTGATAGACAAAGCCAGGTCTGATTGAGCCGCCTGGACCGATAAGAACTGGATGAGAATGTCATCCAGATAGCACTGGATGTGTATGGGGACAGACCTCAAATGCACGGTCAGCACCACCAAGATCTTGGGTCCTACTAAAGGCAGAATGGTAAGGCTCTGTACTGGTAATGGTGAGTCTTGTAGCAAAACCTGAGGAACCTCCGGTGGGCAGGAAGGATGGGAATGTGAAGGTATGCTTCCATGAGGTCTATGGATGTCAGGAAGTCTCCTCTCCTGATGCTGGCCAAGATGGACTGTAGTGTTTGCATCTTGAACTTCTTGTATGCGAGATCAGCATTTAGCCCCTTTAGATCGAGTATTGCCCTCTATCCTCCAGATGTCTTCGGAGCGACGAAGAGGATGGAACAGAACCCCCTTCCTAGCTGCCCATCCAGGACTGGTTCTATGGCCCTTATTTCTAAGAGGTGCTGAATAGCCTCTGACATGAGAGCCTTCCTGACCGCATTTTTTGATAGCAGACAAGGAATGAAGTGCTCTGGGGGGACGGACATGAATTCTAGGGACAGACTGCTCCTGATAGTGTTGAGGACCCAAGCATCTGTGATGGTGGTCTCTCATTTTTAAACAAACAATGTCAGTCTGCCACCAACTGGGGAGACCACCCTAAAGTCATTTAGACTTTCTGAAGGAATGGCTCCCCATGCCTCGAAAGGGCCGCTTTGCTTGGAATTGCGACCTGGGTCTGTCTCTGGTTCCCGGTCAGTCGAACTGACGGTCAGACCTGAGAGGGAAGGAACGGGGCAGGGCTGAGCAAACTCCGATCCTGATTGGAAAAATTGTCTGTGGATGTACAGGGTAAGCTGTCTATCTGCCCGTCTAAGAAGATGAGACATCACCTTACGCTTGTCTTTGTTTTCCACCAAATAAGGTGTCAAAGCCTCCCCAAAAAGCTGACCACCACGGTAAGGGGCAGCCACCAAGCGCCACTTGGATTTAACATCCGCTCGCCAGTGTTTGAGTCACAGGTGTCTGCAAGCGATAACACTGGAGTCTATGGCCCTAGAAAAGAACCTGGCGGCATGTAGAGATGCATCTGCTATGTACTCCGAAGCAGCCACTAACTTGGCTAAGTCCTGGTGCATTCGGACTTCCTCCAGGGGTACTCTGGCCTAAAGTTGGCAGAGCCAGAGAAGGGAGGCTCTGGCAAAGAAAGAGGTGGATGTGGCCGCGCTCACTGCCCATGCTGAGGCCTGATGGGTCCTGAGGAAGGAAAGTTCAGATTTCCTGTCCTCCGCCTTCAAGGTCTCAGCCATATCACCAGACACCATGGAGGAGAAGAGTGGAGTCAGAGGTTCGTCCACAGAAGGAACCTCTAGCACTTCCGACAAGACCAGGTCAAAATTAAAGAGCTTCTTTTCCGTCCCCCCTGGAGAGGGAAAAGTGCCAGGTGTTCCCCATTGCTTCTGTACCGTGTTGAGGAAGAGAGGGGGACAGGGGATGTGACACTCAGTGACCACATGCTCTGAAAATACCGGCCTTGCATCTTGGCTGGTGGACGAACCAGCATGGGGAACCTGGTCAGGACCAATCTTAGCAGTAGTGCTAGCCTTATGAAGCAGAGATTTAAAGAGTGCCGGATTGAATAGACCAACAAAGGGAGGAGAGTCCAGAGTAAGATCCTCATCCTCCGAGAGCGGCATTTCCATCGGGTTGTACTCCTCAGAAAAAGATACTCCGCTGCGAGGAGACCGGGCAGGAGAAATAGGGTCAGATAAGGCGGTGTTATTGAGGCCGATTCGGCCGTATACCTTTGTTGACATTGTAAAGCCAATCCCTGGGAGATCAGAGCCTGAAACTGCTCCAGCGACCACACTCCCTGTGCCTTTGAGGACCGAAGCCCAGCTGTTGTGGGCATAAAGGTGGCCTCGGGCCTGGACTGCATTGTTCTTAGGACTGGAAGCGTCAGTCAGATACCTGGTCCCTGGGTAAAGGAAACCATCTGCTCCTGCTCAGCCCTGGGAAGATAAGGTTGGTCATCATCATCCCCCTCCAGAGACCAGACCCTCTGGGCAGACGAGGGAGGAGGAGCAAGCTGTGGCCCAAATACAGATTCCTCTGCCAGAGGAGAAGACACCTGTTCAGCACCCATCGTGCCCTGTTTCTGGGCCTTGGCAAACTGCCTTTCTAAGGCCTGGTGCTTCCTGCTGGCCTCTTTCTCTGCTGCCTTGGAGGACCTTTTGCCAGAGATGGCCTTGGCATTGGCCCTAAGCTTTCCATCAGCCTCTGGTTTGGAGGACTTATGCTTTGATTAAGCAGGAGTGTTGGGGGCACCGTGTGAAGCCTGAGGTGCGGTGTTGTCTGCCATCACAATTGGAAGATATCTCAGTGGAATGCTGAGTGGGATCTCAAACAGAGGAGCAGAGTACTGATCTGAGGCTGTGTGCCAGGGATCAATAAGTACTCTATGGCAATGGTGGCTGCAGGACCAACTTAATGGACAACTGGCACACCTGGAAAGCTCCTGATGTAAAGACCAGTTGAAGCACCTTTGGAGCACAGGCCAAGTCTACTGTGGAGGCGGATCACCTCGGTGATAACAGCCAGCTCACATGTAGAAACCTAGTGGCGACAGATCACCTCGGTGATAACAGCCAGCTCATTAGTCCTAGTTGGTGGTGGCAAGGCCAAGAATGGCACGGCCAGCACACATCTTCTGTTGGAATGGACAATGAGACAGCTAGGTTGAGGCCTAGAGCTACAGTTGAAGCCTCCTGTACTTGACCATCCACTCTGAAAGGTTTCAGGCAAGGCAAACAATGATTGTGCTACAGTCAGAAGGGATCTGAACTCAGAACCCTCTGCAATGATTGTGAGAGGAGGAGCCTGAAAAAGGACCCCTGCGAACTGACCAGAGGCTCAGGGATCAAATTTCCTGAGCTGGAAGGCAAGGTACGCACCTTTGAAGTCTGTGGTTTTTTTGGGTGGGGGAGCGGCTGAAATCTCCCCCCTCTTCTCAGAAGCTAGCAAAGAAGGCTGCACAAGCCTTTTCAGCAGAAAAGCAATGCGATTGTGGCACCCAAAATGGTGGCCGCTACTGCTGATAGTAAAAAAAAGAGAAGCAACCTGTCCTTCCCCCTTAATTCAGGAGAGAAGGCAGGCAGTTCTGAGAGTCTTCACGTGCCTCTGATGCTATCAACACACTTAAAAAGGCAGCTTAAAAAAAGGCTTTCTGACGAAGAGCCTCCTCTTGGCCAGCTGCTGGTAAGCTGGAATTAAAAATGGCGGCCGCAACTAGCGTGGTGCAAAAGAACAGCCTGGGGCTTGTGAGAGAAAGATAAGGACTTTTAAAGGACTTTTAAGGTAAACAATGCCTCAGTCACTTGAAAAGCCCATACCTCGGAAACTTGATACAATGTATCTGGTCCTAACCTCTATAAGAGTCATTATAATACGACATGGATTAGGGATTTCACTGTGTTCATTACACTGGGACTTCATTGGTTGTTATAAGGGACTCTTCTGAATTTCCCTTCCAAGACAGGAGCAGGCAAACATCACAGCAGATCAGAGTGGAAAACCACTTTATAATACAGGGTTTTTTATTATTATTTTTCCCCTTAAAATTGTTTTTAATTGAATTGTACAGCTTATATGGCATGTTAAAGATGGGAAAAAATGAAATATTTCATCCTGGTCTTTTTTTTTTTACATCTCAAAAACCTGGCATTTTAACAGGAATGAATAGACTTTTTATATCTATTGTAGTTCTAGAATCTCATTGGTTTCCATATAGGGGGAAAGCTGCTTAAGAGAAGATATTCAGATTTGCTGTTCTATATACAATATATGCAACTTTGCATAATAATACAGTACTACAAACTAGCCATTTATATTTTGAATTTAGTGCGTTGTATGAAAACAGCCCATATGGTCAGTAGAGGGTGAAATCTGTCTTGCAAACACAGAAACTAGGAACGAACAAACCATGGATGATTAGCAATAAGGTGGACGGACTGAGTTATAGCAGCAATGAGTGCATTACTGGAAGATGTGAAGGGCCAGGCTGGAGACAGATCGCTCTAGAGAAGATGTTTGTATGTGCTCATTAAGAATCCATACTGATTTGACGGCACATAATTGAATCATGGAAAAATTAATTGTGGGTAACTGGTGTGAACACAGCTAAACCTATTTTTGTTTTGTCTTTTGTTTAAAAAAAACTAAACATCTGATCTGCTTTTCTACAATTTCATTTTTCTCTTTGTAATTCTGTACTTTACTACATTAATTTGATCTCCTCTATTGAAGGATCTACATCTTAACTGATGTTAACAAATAAAAATCTGACTAGAGGAAAGATTCAAACCCAGCAACATAAAAATCAGGCTCAGAAGTGCCTCTCTTGACCTTATTTTGGAATCTTAATACAAATAGGAGATGATGACTCTAGTTCCACCCTCCAGTTACATCTCTAGTCCTATTTTTAAAAGATGATAAAATACTCTCATAAACAGCGCAGGGAATGTAACCTACCACAGAAGCAAATTTAGAGCAAGTTCTCCTCTCAAAAGAACTGCCTCTTTAACAAATCACAACTTTGTATATACAGCAACTTCCTTCCTAGGCATTAATGCCAGATCTATCAAAAGGGGATTTAGTGTGTCCCGCATTATTCTTGTAGGATAAACTAATATGAATTTAAAGAGTTTCTATAGTGAAAAAAGAACATAAACTGGCTTTTTTAAGTATAAGACAACCCCAATAAAGCCATTTTTACAACAACAATAACCTGGCCAGACTGAAGAAGTTGAGGACTAACATAATATTTTTGGTATCTTCTGCTGCTTTCACTAACTGGGGAGACCAGGGGTAAGCAAGAAATCTGTGTAAGTACTACCTTGTTAAAAACCCCCCACTGTATTTAATTTATGCATAAGTACAATATCAAATACTACATACATAAAACTAGCTTCTTCCTCCAAATGCTATAGCAAGGAAGTAACTTTCACTGCAAAATGTTAATTTTATGCTAAAATTAAAGATTCTCATAATTTAAAACACGCAACTTGCAGTACATTACTATGATCAGCAATCACAACTATGAACTTGCATTTCTTTAAACTAAGGGAGAAAAAAAGAACAGTTATCCAGAAGCCATGCTGCCTTCAGCCAGGATCTTCATCAGTTGCAAACAGTTCTGTTCACAAATCCTTTTGACAGCAATAATACCTTTTCAAGTTATAGTTTTGGCCCACTTCCCAACAACATCATCTGAAGCTTAAAAATAGAGAGCGGGCAGGAAACTTTGATGTAGATAACCATGCAAGCTTCACTCCTCTAATGCTCTGCTCAGTCATGACAAGGATTTGTTCTCCCCTTCACCCAACCCACATATGTACACATTATCCTTGAAATCAAATATCTTAGACCCCTTGCAAAACAGCAATCATCTTTTTTTGGAAACAGCTGACATTGCTTTGCTTGCATTCATTAGCATAATAAAGATGTATGACTTTTCACTGGTGAGAAGTGCATCTTTCAAGCACTGATTAGAGGGGGTATTAAAATGTATGATTTGGGCCTTTAAAGTTCTAGGGCAGTTTCCATCTTGTTAACTTATGCAAAAGCTTCTTTGCAAGTACCACTTTCAGTTTAGCAGAGCTGTTTGCCCACTTCTATAAATACATGCCTGTTAGGGCTGGAACTATGTAGGTAACATAGACAGGAAGCCTACAATGGACATGTTTCCTGCCAAAAATGAATAAAATCTCTGCTGGACATAATGGCAATCCCTTGGGACGAAATATTTATTATTTGCTCATGTAGGTAGCTGCACCAAGCTTAGATACCAAGATAGTAGAATCTGACAAGCAAGCAAGGTCAGTCCTGGTTATTTCTTGGATGGAAGACAAGCAAGAAACACTCTTATAAGCTAAACTGAGAATTATTTTTTTAAAAAAAAACAGCCTGGAAAAGGGTGATAGCACATCATTTTCATATTTTCTATCAAGAATACGAGAGAATGTCTCCTTAAAGCTGCCAGGAACTAAGTTTGCCTTAAAGGATATTTTTTCTTTTCTTTAATTATTATTTACATAATAACCTTGTGAAGATATACAGCATACGTACCCATCCATAAAAAGATACACATAACAATATAAAAGCTTGTTAAAATGAACTATTGATTCCAATATAATATTCATATTTCCAGCTTCCTAAGTTGGTACAACATAAAAACTTATTCATATTCTTATTCAGAGCAGCCCAGGCAATAATTTTCTAAGTAAGTGAAGTGATGATTTATCTGTTCTTAACCAGTCTCATAAAGCATTTAACTCAAAAAGGAACTGTTCTGTGCTACAAATCCAGAGGGAGGAAGAGCAATGGAAATTAGGTGGCTAAGGACAGGGTCATGCAAGAACAAATATACGGTATTCCATAAGAACTGAAAATACAATTTGGTATCTGAAAGGGTTTTGTCAAAAAATGTGCTCAAGATGTAGAAAAGATGACAAAATTCAAGTAGGTGAGTCAAGGTGGAAAGACCAGGTACAACATTTATAGTGAATTCTTATAAATACAGATTCCAGCAATTTCTTGGACCCTGATGTACTTTTTAAAATTCCATCTGGCTCCTTCTAGATTCAACCAATGTTTATTATTGCTTCTGTGTGATTGTGGTGATCCATGAAAGCTCTTTTCTCTTAAGTATGCACCCTATAACCTGCAACCCTTTGCTCCTTAATCAAGTGAATGTGGGTTCAGAGCTATGAGGTCAGTCCATGAGCAGGGATTATATCTGTAGACTTGGAAGAGATTAGATTGCTTCCACCCTTTACACTTGTCTTTCAGTTGAAGTTGCAAGTACTAATAGGTAAAAAGATATAATTACTGCATTGTATTACTGAATTATTGCAATGACTTTGAGCACACTCAAATATTCTAGAGCCAAAGAACTCCAGTTTAAAATATTCTAGTATACTGATATTGAGGGATAAATAAGAAAGTAGTGATGTTTTGCAAAAACCCGGTCTACCTGCAATCTTGGAAACTCACAGTTGGCTCTGGTTGACTCTCAGAACAGTGTTAAGCTCAACCTACTTCACAGTGTTGTTGTTGTTGTGGAGAAAAACAACAGGAGGAGTTTATATACCATCTTAAACTCTTTAATTAAAGGTAGGATATAAATAAAATAAATTTTAGCTGCATTCACACAACACTCTAAACCAGACAGCATAGCTTGCACAATATAGTGCAGGTTTATGAAGTTTATGAATTGTTGAACTGCTTAATACAATGTGCTTGTATTAAACCAAAGCAAACACATTGTATTAAGCAGTTCAACAATTGTGAAGGTTATTGTGGGGTGCAAATTTTAAGAAAGGGCACAGGTAGGTAGACTGGAATTAGTGCTATTCTGCATCATATGGAAGGCAATGCAATATAATAAATTAGAAAACTTGAGCCAGTATCTTCTGCACCAAACTTTATGGTGGCTGCATGAAACCTAAATTATAATAATATAATGATAAGAAACAGGCAGGCACCTGCCACATAACACCTCAGACTTAACAACTATCATTATGAATGGCAGACAGCAGGACAGAAGAGAAAGAATTGGAGAAGATAACGAAATACAAAGAGCTGCAAAGAGAAATAGAATGACAGTGGCAAAAGAAAACAAAAATAGTAATAGGTACCTGGGATGCAATCCCCAAACAACTGGAGCATTGCTTGAAAACCATCGGCATTGATAAAATGCCAAACTGCAAAAGGTAGCTTTACTCAGAACTCCTTACATCAGACATGTCAAACACAAGGCCTGGGGGCCAGATCCGGCCCGCAAAGTGGTTTCATGTGGCCCGCGAAGCCATCCTGGAAACGGTGAGGGAACGGCCCCCACTGCCTTGGCCCTGGCCCAGAGACCCTCCTTCTGCCAGAGACCCTCAGATCTTTCCCACTCCTGCCCAGGCCCCCATAGGCACCCTTGATGCGAACGATGTAGAGCTGGCCACGCCCACCCAGTAAGCCATACGCACTCTAGCCACGCCCACCCAGCAGGCCACGCCCACCCTGGCCATACCCACCCGGCCCCCTGAGGGCAACCGCAATGCTGATGCGGCCCTCAATGAAATTGAGTTTGATACCCCTGCCTTACATCATACAATGATACCTCTTACACCATCAGACATCCACATCTGCCTATTCCAGGTCCTGGGAAGGACTCCATAGGTCAGGCATGTCAAACTCACAACGTCACGTGACATTGCGTGACATATTGTGACTTTTTCCCCATTGCTGGCAATGGGGTGGGTGCAGTTTTGCTATGATGCATCCGGTCCGCGGGCTGGCAGTTTGGCATGCCTGCCGTAGGTGGATAAAAATGCCAAATCCACTCTAAACATCTGGTTGACTATGCAACAAATTATAACAATAATGGACATCCTAGACTTGGGGTAACACTAGTTATCACTCTTGTCCCAAGCATAGACTTGAAAAAAAAAGAACAGGAACAGGACAAGAAGACAAATGATTTCACCTATTCCCCCTGACTGTGCTAAATGTATATTTTGATTAGAAAAATTCAAAATACCTAATGGAACCTTCAATCAATGATATACAAATATTCTGATCTGGTTCTGATGTGTTTCAGGTCCTGATTCAAAATAAAAATTCTCATAACAGAGGGATAGAAAGACTGCCCCTGATAATTATTTTGTGAATAAATGACAGAAAGTTTGGAAAGCATAATTAAGCAGATAAGGTTATGGGCAACCTCATATTATTTACGATAGTTGAAAATTCAAATGGATAGAAAGGTTTACTGAAAGTAAATGAAGGAGTGGAAAACAGAAAATCACTGCAAGTAAATACACCAAAGATTGAAATATTCTACTGTAAACTCACAAGTATAGCTTGATCTCAGAGAAACTCAATTTCTTTGTTTAAAACATTTTAACTCTGCTCTTCAGCTGGAAAATTCTCCCAGAGCTCATACAAAGATTAATAATAAGACAGTCTCCTGCCCTCAGGCTTACAATCTAAAGGACACGACAGCATAGAAAAAAGATCTGTGTTGTGTTGGCGTACTCAATGAAAACATTGACTCGGTGTGCGACAGCTGTGAAAAGGGCATGCTTCATGCCAGGGGTTATTGAGAAAGCAGGAAAAAAAATAAAGCTGGTGGTATTATAACCACCTCTGGTGCAGTGCACATTTGTAATATTGCATACAATTCTGTTCCCTATCTCAAAAAAAAACGGCAATAATGGACAATAATGGAGGAAAAAGAACAAAACGCAGCATCCCAAAGAGTGAAGAAAACATTCATTTAGCAAAGTGCTTATTGATGCACTTTCCCTTGTGGAAATAGCTATAATTTAGATTGCTTTTAAAAAGATGACCATTAGTTAGATGGCTTTTTAAAGATATGTTCTTCGGGAATTTTCTCTATCAATTATTATTTAGTCATAACAGCAAGGGAATATTTATGTACGAAGGCAGCATTCAGAATGAAAAGATTCTGCATTTTATTCATTCTGTGAGCTTCATGAAGGCATGTGGCTGACCACAACAGAAAAACAAGATAATGAATAAAATACAAATGTGATTTGCTCTGGAGTTTTTCGTATGTTTGCAGTCAATAAGAATATATTTGCAGTCATAGGAACTAAGAGACTTTATCTACCTGTAACACAATTAGAAGCAATTTAGTCAATATGCTTGAAAACCTTTGAAGACTGCACCTAAGATTTTTGAGTGCACTATCATTATTATTTGCAAGCTTATTTGAAGCTGCTGAAGATACCAGTTACAATCATTCTGTCATCCATTTCAAGAGTGGGGAAGCAAATATGCATTAGCCTTGATTCAGCACACATTTGAACTCCCACCTAGTTTTTTCAATAATTTGTTATGAACTGGGTCAGTGAGAACTCAGTAAGAACAGGATTTGAACTTTTTCTTTTCTTTTAAAGTGCTACACTTAAGGGAAATGATACTGAGGTTATTTCATGTTAAAATATAAAAGCAGAAGAAACAGCAGAGGCAAGTTATTCTAAAATGTACTCCCTTTATCTAGTTTTTAAATAAAAACACTCTCAGAATAAATGTTCAAACTGCTGTTAATTGCAGATTTCAACCAATCCAATATATCACAGGATATTTTCATAAATTGAACAAAATACTTTGGGAGAAAAAATTTATATGAAAAAAAATGAAACATAATTAATAAAATCCTATCTTACATAACAACCAAAATTAATGAGTCACATAAGGAAAACAATTCCCTATTTTTCAGTTCTTCACAACATCCCACAACCTTGCATGTCTGAATGCAAGTTCTCACCACTCACAGGTATGCACAGCCCATTCAAAGCTTTGAGTGTAGTTCCTGTTGCTCCTTTATGTAGCACTCACTTCAAATTTCTCTCCTACGTGTAGCACTCAATCCTGAAGTTAGCAATTTTCTGCTTAGATGACAGCCGTATTGTAGTGAATGGTGAGATTTTTGTTCCTGTCTCCTCCTCTCCCAGGCTCAAAGAACAGCCTGCGGTCTCTCCTTACCCTAACATACATTAATTCTGGCAGAGTTCTTTATTAAACTGAAGTTTCTAATTCAAACTCCTTGGGATTCAGGCAAATTTCTCACTGCTTTCTCTTCCTCATAAGACACTGTCTAACTCCGAAATACAATTCATTACAGAAATCTCATCTGAAGTATGAACTTTGGGTTTGAATCCATGTTAGCCTTACAAAGGCTCGGAGCAGTGTGTGCTGTCAAATTCTGGAATGCTCATGTAGATTTTGGGGTTTGCATTCTCAAAATGTATTGTAGGTGGGGAGGGAAGGTAAGAAAAGATGTACAAACATAATTTTATATCTTAGACCTTTTCTAAATTGCAATTCTAAGTGTGTGTGTGAGACTCTTGCTCTGAACAGATGGAAATGAAGCTGGCTTTCTAGGTTTCAGGTCCTCTGTTTTGGTCACAGTGATGGCCTGATCTTCTATCTGCATTGTATCAGTTGGTAGATTCCCCTGTCTCTTCACCCAAGCCAGTAAAGCAAACATCCATTATTTTCCTTCCTGTGGTTGTTCAGGTGGCTTCATGAGCTCCCATTGCATTGATTCCCTCTTAAAATGACACTTTCCCACCTGATTAGTCTGCCAATCAATCAATTTAAAAAAACCATTTTATCATTCTTCTTGCCATTTTGGGGCAGAAAAGAAAACTGGCATGATTCTCCCAATTTCATTGGGTTAAAAAAAGTTTCACTGTTCCATCCACTGAGGAAGGAAGGAAGGAAGGAAGGGAGGGAGGGAGGGAGGGAGGGAGGGAAGGATCAAAGCTTTACTACTATTCCTATCCTGGGGGATCTGGCAGAAACGTTAATTTTTCTGGTTTAAAAAGAAAGGAAAAGCCCACATTTTAAGTCCTATCAATGACCTTATTTATGTCCAAGTGGACGGAGAGACTATCCTACAATGAAATTAAGTGTATCAGATTCTGTTTGAATCAGCACAAGTCTAAAAACACTATTTTTGGTATGCAGCAAGAAGACAAGTGGTGGCTGCCTTTTGGTGGGCTGAAGGTGAGTTTAGTGTGATGTTCTGTTCATGCACTCAGAAAATGGCTAGTAGCTCATACTTTTATGGGGGCAATCTGGTCAGATGGATCAGCTCTTATTTTTAAATATCAGACAATTACTACTATAGTTGTGTCAGAGGCACCAAAGTGCTTCTGGGTTGAAAGGATTGAACAGCAACATCACCGTTGCCCAGGGACAACCAGTTGGGGGCTCCTTTCATGTTCCTGTTAAGTTGTCCACTGAAGTGGTGCCCATCTATCTGCTCACAGTTGCTCACTTTCAAATTGCTGGTTAAGCAGGAGCTGGAGTGTGTGACAGGAGCCCATCCTGTCCCATGGCAGCAACCAGGCCTCAAATGTGAGCTTGCTGTTCATTAATCCAGCATCCTAACCTCCTGAGCCACTGTACTCCTGCCAATACCATAACATTTAGAGCAGTAATGCTCAATCTAAGCAACTTTAAGAACTTAACGCTTCTACTCCTTTCTTGCAGGAGAGAAAACTGTCAGACAGCTTTTACTTGACTGAAATGAGTAAACTATTTGTGGCTATTTGCAAGTGTGACCTTAGTAAATGCAGCTATGGAGTGAAACAAGATCCAAAACAAGTTTTAAAGTCTTTAGTAATTCTGAGCCTCACTATCTCATTCATCCCAAATCAGGATAGAAGAAAATATGTTTGAATACAGGAGGATACAGAAACCCCCTCCAAAGAGATTCTCTTTGCTAGTGCCTGGTTTGATAATTGGCTGTAAAAAAACAAGTTTTGCCCTGCTGCGTCTCCATTAACGTTCTCAGCTGGCATTATTTGTTGACACCTACATTAAAAAGCCACTCATTTCCCAATGGAACAGTAGCACAACTTGAGCCAAGTTCCCCCTTTTCTTTCAGGATACGGATATGCTGAGTTTTTTTAGAAATATAGCTCAATGCTTGTGCTATTAATATCAACATTCCCAGACATCGTATTAGCTGGGTAGAAGAGAAAGACGAATTGGGAAGAAAAGGAAGACTATAGCTACTCATTAATCATTTCTCCGAGATTATCTGCCAAGCCTAGAAAGCGTATCTGGAGTAGCAGTATATACAGGTAGTTCTCAAATTACAACTACAATTGAGCCCAAAATTTATGTTGCTAAGTGAGAAATTTGTTGAGTGAGTTTTGCCCCATTTTTACAACTTGTCACATTTATTAATTGAATAATTGCAGTTGTTAAATTAGTAACATGGCTGTTGAGTGATTCTGGTTTCCCCATTGACTTTGCTTGTTACAAGGTTGCAAAGGGGGATCACATTACCTCCATAACAATGCAACCATCATAAATGTGAATCAGTTGTCATGCATCTGAATATAAATCACATGAGCACAGGGATGCTGCAATAGTCGTAAGTGTGAAAAATGGTCATAAGTCACTTTTTTCAGTTCTGTTGTAACTTCAAACGGTCACTAAATAAACTGTTGTAAGAACACTACATCTGATTTGGCCACGTTATTTTTTAAACTATTTCTGAATGATGCTGCAAGTTAAAATAAAGCACACATGAAAATGTGTCTTTTTTCCCCAAACTGGATTCTATGGTTATGAATAGTGAATAGTGAATGCCAACTGCTTGCAACAAAATGCAAACCAAACTAATTTTGTGACAAACCAAGGATTAAGGCCAACTGATGTCCTAAGCCACAGGTCTGCAACCCGCGTCTCCTGCGGCTCCCAGTCCTCTGCCACGTGCCGTCAAAAAAAAAAAAAGTGGGACTAAAAATGTTCAACCAATCAATTCAAATATGCATATTTCAATTGTGCATATCTCGCCTTGGCTCCACTCTTCAGTCAAACCCTGTTCTGCGCATGCGCGCATATATGCGCATGTGCACACATTTTTTGCGGCTCCCAGTTTTTGCTTTTGTGAGGGAACCGGTTCCGAGTGGCTCTTTCACTGTTTCAGGTTGCTGACCCCTGTCCTAAGCGCTGCCCAACAGCAGCACCCTTCAGCCATTCCATAATTTAACTGACCAAATAAGACACAGTGCTGAAGGTGAAATAACAGATTAAAAATTAAAAATTAGAAGTTTTCTTTCAGGCCATTCATCAGACCAGATTCCATAACGATATTATGTATAATTTTAAAAATTATTTATTTTAACCCTAAATAACAATATAGCAATATAAATAAATGATTTACTTCTACTGTGGACAATAGAAAAATGCAACACTTTTTAATACAGTTTTTGATAAAATGAATCATGCATTTAAAAAGTTACACCTGCTATCATGATTCATTTTGCTCCCTTTCCCTGGAAATTCCTGCCTCATAGGATTGTTATAAGGATAACTTAAGAGGAATAGTTTCCGTGCATAATTGGGGAAATATCCTACATATGAACAGCTTTAAATCTTGGCAATGTGCTGGGAGTCTATAACCCATCTAGCACGTTTGGATGCATAACCCCAATATATATGAAAGGCCCAGGACTGTGGGAACTAGTTTGATGTTGGGGATGTATAACACATTATTGCACAGAAATCCATGCAATATGGATTCCTCTCTAAAGCCAATGGTGTTATGTATGGGGATAAATAAAATACAAGCAGCGGCTCATTGTAACCATCAGGGGGCGCTGTGCTGAGACAGGATTGGCTGGGACGCAGCCGGCGGGAAAACCCAAGTAAAGGATTGGCTGCCAGTGTACCTGGCAAGGTTTATAAAGGGGTACAGGTAACCCCTATTGTTCAATCAGGCACTACATCCAATAAAGAGCTGTTTGCTGAGTCCATCGTCTTTGTCTCCCCATGCGGTCAAGACCCACTACACCAGGGGTATCAAACTCAATTTCATTGAGGGCCGCATCAGCATTGCGGTTGCCCTCAGGGGGCCGGGTGGGTGTGGCCTGGATGGGCGTGGCCTACTGGGTGGGCATGGCTAGAGTGCATATGGCCTACTGGGTGGGCATGGCCAGCTTTACATCGTTGGCATCAAGGGGGCCTATGGGGGCCTGGGCAGGAGTGGGACAGATCTGAGGGTCTCTGGCAGAAGGAGGGTCTCTGGGCCGGGGCAAGGCAGTGGGGGCCGTTCCCTCACTGTCTCCAGGATGGCTTCGCGGGCCACATAAAACCACTTCGTGGGCCGGATCTGGCCCCCGGGCCTTGTGTTTGACATGTCTGCACTACACAATAAATGGCTTAAATTCAAAAGCCAAAAGACTGGCTGAATGAAGATTCTTCTCATCAGCATAAGCAGAGTGCACTGAGAAATGGCACATATCATTTCTCTCACAGCGTTTACAGGTTGGAGGAACAGGAAACCCTCTATTTCATTTATGTAAATTAAGCATTCCTTTTCTCTCGTGGAATATTTAGGGTTATGTCCATAACTTTTAACTCATTAAGAAGCTTTGGGAGACCAGCTGTTCTCCTTCCTATTTCTGAAATATTACACAAGGTAAGGAGCAACCCTTATTTCTCCTGACTAGCTTCTCACTCTGGATCAAATCCAGCCTAAGGGTAATTGCCAAGAATGCTTAGGCTAGTTGACAAGCTGCTGCCCTTGATGGTTAGAGAAGAAAGGGAACAACTAAAGTGTGATAATTTGTTCTAAGTGGGACATGAAGTGTTCAGCATAAGGTGTAGGGCACTGAGAGACAAGCAAGATGATGAATTGAGAGACTGGCAAAATGGCAGGGAAAATGTGTAAGTAAAAACCAGGCGCTTAGGGTTATATTGGTTAATATAAAAATCAGTTGTTTGTAAATGATAAAATGCCAATGGCAGCCTTACTGGGCTCTTCAAAAGGCTCTCCTGGAGCATAACTCAAATCACTGCTCCTGATTAAAAAGGGTAATTGTAAATTGAGCATCTCTCAACAGCCCTTGAATTGCACTTTTCAAGCCATCTGGAGTTTAAAAAGAGACTTTTCCTCCACTTCCCCTGCCCAGCATAGTTCTAACACAATTAACATTCTATGGATATTTCTATGAACAACACATGTAATGTTGCTTCAAATTTTAGTTGAGCCAAAAGCAATAGTTAGCACCTGATGGGTAGTGACTCAACTGAATATTTTTACTCATACTCATGGGTAAGCTGTTGTAATAGGTATTTTTACTCATACTCATGGGTAAGCTCTGATGGTTCAACTGAATAAATTCCCAGCTTGTTCTTCCCCCACACACACTTTTTTGGTTTTCATATCTTGAAGTGCTGCTGTGCAACGATGCCTCCAACCAGGGATGTAGGTGGAATGTGGTGGTGACAGGAAGCTGTGTGGCAAAATCTGGCCCTGGTTATATGATCTCAACCAATAAGAGATTTTCCGAAAGAAGGAATTATTAGAGGAAACACGAAACGAGCTTTTTGGAGAGATTGTCAGCATAAGTTGAAAATAATTTTCTCATCTAGCACAATCTTACTGTAGGCAGGGGGTATTTGGTTAATTATTTTGGTAGTTAGTTAGGAAAGAATACCCTGAGTTTTTTTTTGTTGGACTGTTTTATGATAAATCTCCACAATCATGAAGCTCAGAACTCTTTATTTGGATACTGCATACAAGACTCTTGACGGCTATGGAAGCATCCTTCCTTTCAACATTTTCTTGAGAAGAGTGACATAGTACTATCAGTTATTGTGTTTATGTAATAGGTTGTTGAATTACTAGACTCCTCCACCTCTCACCAGGATTGAATAAATGATGTGACTGACAGCTGTCATTTGAACTTTCCGTGATAGGAAGTTTATTCTTTCTAGTTTCAACAAGATGGAGTGGCTCTTGAAGCTAATGGAGGCTAGCAAAGTATTGAAAAGATATTTAAAGAATGCAGCAATACAGAGCACAGTCTGTTGGAGAAAGAATATTATCTGACATTGGTTCTGACTTTTGGCCAATTTCATCAAGAAGCAGAATATCAAAAACAATACATATCACATCTACCAAAGATCCATTCTATTCCATTCCACTTAATTCCTATACACATACAAACAAGAAACATACACATTAATATATCTGTTATAAAATCCAGAATATACATACAGCAGCACATTCATCAGAACATCTATCACTTTAAGGATTTGGAAAAGCTTTTAAAGTAACTATTTACCTCCCTTTACAAATTAGCCTATGATGAATGATTCCTATCCACAACCCTCTAGAGCAGTGCTTTTCAACCTTTTCACCCATTGTACCTCTTTTAGAATATGGCAACATCCGAGTACCACCAGTTGCCTAGCAAGGTGTCAAAAACTTGAGGAAACCCCCCCAAAAAGAAAAAAGTGATGTAAGTCCTCGACTTACAACAGTTTGCTTAGTGACTGTTCGAAGTTACAATGGCACTGAAAAAAGTGCCCCCCAAGCCACAGCTGAGCAAGACACCTGCCTGCACGCCTGGTGGCGCTCTTCCTCCTGTCCGAGGTTTTCATTGTTGTGAGCATTTCTGTTGAGGATTGGCAGTGGGGGTGGGGTGGGAGGGTGTTTGGTTTTTATTCCCCCCGTCTGCTAGGTGGTTGCAGCAGGTTTTGGTCACTTCACAAGACCCTGGGACACTGTGACCGTCATAAATATGAATCAGTTGCCAAGCATCTGAATGTAAATCACAATACCCTGGAGATGCTGCAACATTCCAGCTGATCGGCACTTCTTCTGGGCTCAAAAGCACCAGGATCAGCGCCGAGCTCCAGCTGGAGCCTGGTGCTGATCCTGGCACTTCCACTGAGCCCTGACAGCCCCAAAGAAGCGCTGATCCTGGCGCTTCCACTGAGCCCTGACAGCCCTGCAGCTCCAGCCATCTCTTGCTGAGGCGTGTGCCGTGCTGCCATTGGTTCAGCTCATTCCCCTCCCCCGCTACCACTTTTCTAAGATGGTCGCGTACCACCTGCCAGGTGCCAATGTACCACAGGTGGTACCCGTACCACTGGTTGAAAAGCCCTGCTCTACAACAGGTATGTCAAACTGCCAGCCCACGCGCCAGATGCATCATACCAAAACTGCGCCCACCCCATTGCCAGCAATGGGAAAAAAGTCCCAATATGTTGCGCAATGTCATGTGACATTGCGACTTTGACATGCCTGCTCTATAGATAATCTTCTCCAACAAAGATTCCACAAGTGTTGAAATGCATTAAAAACACATATATTTTTGCAATGCAGCTGGTTTTGGGGTGTACGTGTGTTGTGAGAGTGATAATCCTTTGTAATATTGAAACCTTCTTGCTGTTGGTGTGCATATGTGTGAATGAGAGAGCCTGGGACTTTACAATGAGACTAAGAGCATCCTTGGTCTCCTTTCTTCAAATTCATTTTTGGATAGAGCGGTGGCTCAGTGGGTTAGGATGCTGAGCTTGTCGATCAGATGGTTGGCAGTTTGGCGGGTCGAATCCCGAGTGCCACGTAGCAGAGTGAACGCCTGTTACTCGTCCCAGCTTCTGCCAACCTAGCAGTTCAAGCACGTAAAAATGCAAGTAGAAAAATAGGGACCACTATGGTGGGAAGGTAACAGCGTTCCGTGCGCCTTTGGCGTCTAGTCATGCCGGCCACATGACCACGGAGATGTCCTCAGACAAGCGCTGGATCTTTGGCTTTGAAACGGAGATGAGCACCGGCCCCTAGAGTCGGAAACGACTAGCACGCATGTGCAGGGGAACCTTTACCTTTACCTCAATATAAAGCAGACTTGGCAGCCTTTTTCGATGTGATACCTTCTCTATTATTCCTGTATGCTCCAGTCAACCACTGCTTACATGGCCACCTAAACATCTGTATAAATTGTTCATCAGTTAAACCAAAGGTGCAGCTTTGAAAAATTAACCTACCATTCATTTGTCGACAAATCCCAAATATTGCCACCCTGCTTCAAGTTAACATCTTTATTAAGTTCCAACCTTCCATATCCTCAACTTAATCCTCTGGACATGTTTGCTAGAATTTCTTAGAGGTGCTGTTCTAACATGTTTGGAAACTGTTTGGAATGTACTAGGTTAGGGAACACTGCTTATAAGCTATAATTCCTATGTCCTATGTAGCTATTTGGAAAGCTACAAGAGTGCATCAATAAAGAGCACAAAACACAAGAAAATTCACATTTCATTCATTTCTGAGGTAAGTCCTAACTTCATATGACCACCTTAGATGAACTGATTTTATTTAAGAAGAAGGAAGAGGTAGCCCAGTTTAGCTAATTGAGAAAAATACCTGTATGCAAACTTGAATCAAGAATATTTTTAAAAATGTTTAATATGATTTTCTTCTAATAAGGTATTCCTCATTATTTTTGTATACTAACAAAAATACCCCGAAAGAGAAAATTATCTAAAATGTATGTATCTAAAATTTTAATTCATTCAATTAATATTTCTGATGCTTCCAATGAAATTCAATCTTTTATAATTGATCAATATTTATGCTATTTTTCTAAATGTTTACATGGCACTCACAAACTTTAACATCAACAGACAAATGGGAAACTAATTCAGATAAGATGACAATTAATATCTGTAATGATTTGCCTTTCTCAGATGAACATATGGATCAGGACTAGATTTCCCATTCTGTCTAAATCAAAAATTGCCCTGAAATACAACAGTGAGAGGATTATGAAAGAGAATGTAAATGCAGAACTAAGTTAACATAAACAAGTGGCCAGGCTGGAAATAATAGTTATGTCAGAAAAGGTCAGCCAAGTGCAAGGTTCCTAGTCCTCAGAAAAGACCAAATATGTGAAATGTGTACAGAGATTTGGAAGGAAGGAAGGAAGGAAGGAAGGAAGGAAGGAAGGAAGGAAGGAAGGAAGGAAGGAAGGAAGGAAGGAAGGAAGGAAGGAGAAGGGGAAGGGGAAGGGGAAGGGGAAGGGGAAGCAAGTAAGAAGTGCAACGATTAAACTTCTGGACAGGGACACCCAAGTTCTAATTCTTCCTTAGCCACAGAGACCAGCTTGGTGACCTTGGGCCAGTCATTCAGGGACATTCTTGTAGATACACTTGACTCCCTTTGGCTAAAACATCAAAATAGTTTCTCAACAAGAAACTGGGCACTGTACTAAACTTCAGAAATAATTGCCACAACCACCATACAATACATGTTCTCTCTGAATCTCAGAAGTTTCCTACCAATGTCATTTCTAATTTATCTGTATATACGTTAGAAATAAATCTATCTGACAGCTTACTAATATACTTAAATGGCTCTCAATACTTGTACTTGGGAAAAATGTTATATATAAAAATTGCTACTTTTAATGGCTACTGCATGGATTCCTTTCCCTATATAACTCCCATGTATCCCTCCCTGGACATTCTTCCTACTTCTTGAGACCATACTGATCTTGCCTCTCTTGTGATCCTGTGGAAACTGCAAAAAGGAAATATAATATCCAAAAGGAACAGCTGGATGCACCCACCACCACTACCCAATTTGCATGCATTCCACTGATTTAATGAATTCAACATAATTGAAAGTTTTTCAGTTAATCCAGTTGGTATCAACAAAAACAGTTACCATTCTTCACTAATATCTTTGCAGAATCAAAATACGGTAATAGTTTAAAAAACTGACGAGTATAGGGCAGGGGTAGGCAACCTCGGCTCTTTTATGACTCATGGACTTCAACTCCCAGAATTCCTAAGTCAGCAGGAATAGATTCATTTTTGTCCCATAGTAAAATATATTTTTCCACACTGGGCTGTATTCATTCATAACGTTGCACAATTTCTCCCCAAACTAATTTCTTGTCCTTCCATTATCACTCTTCACTGCAAAGTAACACAGTCTTATCAGTTTTTATACACACCCACAACAATCTAAATGATATCAATTCATACTTTCTGAAATATAATTCATAATTATAGCTAGAAACACACAACATACTCATTTTTCTTTATTAAATTTCATTCATGAATTCATGCTTTTTGCTGTCTACATTACTTTTCAAGTTGCAATCTTCCATATGCCGTGGCATTCACCAGATGGATCCATGAATATTGACCTCTGTCACCCATCATGGCTTTGGTCAATGGAGGCTTTCACATAACAGCATTTATAAAATAGAGGTGTTTTTTTATTTTAATCCCATTTATATCCCGCCCTTCTCCGAAGACTCAGGGCGGCTTACAATCTAAAGCACAAAATCAATGTGCTTAGCAATAGCCTTCATTCTATGTATATGGCTGCTTATTAGGGCTTTCGTTCCCCCCCCAGCGGCATTATTACAAAGTCAGCTTATTGCCCCCAACAATCTGGGTCCTCATTTTACCGACCTCGGAAGGATGGAAGGCTGAGTCAACCTTGAGCCTGGTGGGATGCGAACCTGCACTAATTGCAGGCAGATGGTGTTACTTAAGGAGGCATTAGCCCACTGCTCCACCAAGGCTCTTGGTGTACAGTACACTAGATTATCACCCTAATTTTATCTAGCAGCCTTCCCTTCTAGCAGTAATGACTGTACCAGACAGTTCTTGGTGTACAGTACACTAGATTATCAGCCTAATTTTATCTAGCAGCCTTCCCTTCTAGCAGTAATGACAGTACCAGACAGTTTTGCTTCAGCGTTATCCAAAACAAGGTCATGTTATTGTATGCAAGCTAGTATCTCTAATCTAGAGACTTTCTTGCAAGTCATGATACCGTTGGCACAATTTAAGATTGTAAACCTTTCTAATGAATTACTGATAACTCATTATGCTTTGCACTATTCCAGTTTATACATACAGTAACATACTCTGCTGCATTTACTTTGTAAATCACTTGCCTTTCTTTCCTCCATAACAATACCTATAGTCTTCCATCAACCTGACAATCATGCCTTTGTTTAATAGCAGAAAAGTACAAAATTTCAACGCCACAAAAACTATCAATCAAACATCTTAAAGAGGAAGACACATCCGTTTGCTTTCTTAGGGTGATCTTAAAATGCTCAAGTTCCTATTCCAATACCAAGATTAACTTCCGATTTGTAGCCCAAACCACAAATAGCAGGTTTGTAAAATGGCTAGATCCCAATAATAGATGTTTGCACATGAATCAAAGCAGCTCTTACAGCCATAGCAAATATCTTGACTCTGGCTCAGAAAACACCTCTCTCATCTTTCTTAGGAACACCCCCACCTTCCTGGATATAGATACTTCCTGCACTTAAGAAAGGGGGGGAGGCAAGAACTATTTCATAACTTATTTGTTCTTTATCCATGTTTCGTAGAGGTTAATAGCAAACTCCTTTTACAGTAATTTGTTTTAACAAAGAATTCTTTTAAGGAGGGTCGGCTCAAGAAGGACTGAATTGATAATTTATCATAGCCACTGTGAAGACATTAACTAAACTCCAGTATCTACAAAGCAAAAACATAGTTTTAAAATTCCTTTTCCAAAGCTCTATATCGATATGCAACTTTCAGTAGCAAAAAGCTGCAACTATACAAACCCCTTCATCTAGAGACCAAGAGAAGTTTCCCAAAAGGGACATACAGTTCAAATCCAGTTCCAACAATTTGATCCAATTTGAATCACTGATTCAATCTGATCTAACAATTAATTTGGGGGGGAAAAAGAGATTTAGATTTACTTGGGAGATTTGATTGAATTTCCAGTGAAATGGGAAAGCATGCTCCACATGCTTTTGGCTCCATGTTCACAACTTTATTAGATAACTCAAGCAGCAAAAAGCTTTAGGATTATTCTTTATTCCCAACCATATCAAGTTTTAATTATGAATCCTTTGACTGTTCCCTAACAAAAAATATTGTATAGGTAGCTAAATAGAATAGTAACATAAATAAAAACTTCTGGATGAACATAAACACATACAAACACATTGCTCCTCAAAATTCTATTTTCTTGTTAAATACTAATGAAGGGGGGGACAGAATCATGCTGCAAGCCTCACCATTATTATACAAGCTTCTATCGATTCCCATGGATTGAATTTTAAATAATGACCATCTCAACAGAAAAGAGTACAGGCAATCCTTGCTTAATGATCACAATTGGGATTAAAGGTATTGTCATTGGGTGCTTTGGCCACTAAGCAGGAAAATCATATCACTGCATACCCTTCCCACTCTATCATTAATCAAGTCACCAAAGTCATTAGGTGAAAAAATTCACAGGACTGAGACTTTTGATTTTATCTCTGCATTATGCATAAACTGCTTTGTGGAAGCTGGTTGGAAAGCACACAAATAAAAATCACATGACCGCAGGATGCTGACACTGCAATGGCCATAAAGGCACACTAGTTGCCAAGCATCTGAATGTCAATCACATGACAATGGAACACTGCAACAGTCATAAATGTGAGGACTGCTCGCAAAAATGTTTTTTTCTTTACACCAACATAACTTCAAACAGTCATTAAACAAGGCAGTCAATAAGCAAGGTCTAACTGGACTTGGCTAACTCCATTTAACCTGAGAAACTAAACAGATTGGACCCGGTTAGTATTTGAGTTGGAGATTACTTGCCAGGACTCAAGACCATAAATCTTATTTTGAAGTAGAGGCTCCCTGTGGAATGCCATCCTCAGGACATACAAAGCCAAGAATCACCTGAAGCTGATCAAATTCAGACACCATCTGAACAGTTGAAACAATCAGATGATGACTATGTAAGGCCTTCCAGCCCCTGCATTAGGAGAACAGAGTGAAGTGCAGAGCAAGGATGTTCTATGAGACTCCTTGCCAAGCAAGGGAATAAATCTCTTGATTAAAGACAGCTGGCTGCAGCCTGATTTAAAAGGCATCCCAACTCATGATTCCCTGTTAGAATCAGCCATCTGATCGCTGGCTCTTTTTATGACATTTGTGTAGATTCTTTTTGTGAAATTCTAACCTCTGGACTGACTGATACCTAAGACAGATGTAGCTCTTGGAACTCTGGACTGGATTTTGACTATTTCTCTGAGTGTTCCTGTAAACAGCAAAACCATACAGGCAAACCTCTTTAAAGATTGTTTTGGTTTGCACTCCTTGCTATACCTCTTTGATCTTGAGTAAATTACTAATTTCCATAACTATAAATGACTGTATAATTGAAACCAAAAGCAGGACACTACCACTGAATCCCATCCGGGAAGAAGGAAAAGCAAACCACTTACTTTAGTCCCCCCCCCCCAAAAAAAACCCCTACTTACGTTTGTCCATTAACTGAAGTCACTAGGAGTCAAGTTCAATTTAGAGGAGACATTGCCATTTACAGGTAATCCTTGAGTTACGAATGTAACGGAGCCTGCCAATTACATTCGTAACCCGAGGACTCATAGAGTAAAACATGTAACTTGAACATGATCGCTTCCCTGCTTTTGGCCACGCATTTGCTAATCGAATGCAGAGTTTGTTAAGTGCAGGAGGTGTCTCAGGGTGGGGAAGGCCATGGGAGGGGGTCCTGGTGCTTCAGATCACCCACTGAGATATTTCATACTTCCCCCTTCCCC
Source organism: Vipera ursinii (assembly GCF_947247035.1). Classification (NCBI taxonomy): domain Eukaryota; kingdom Metazoa; phylum Chordata; class Lepidosauria; order Squamata; family Viperidae; genus Vipera; species Vipera ursinii. The sequence continues at coordinate 40,003,394 of NC_139517.1, forward strand.
CCCCCCATCCTGCCCAACTGGGTCACTTACCTTACATAGATCTCAATGATCAAGGAAGCTGTCTCCTCTCCAGTCTCTCTGCTGTGGTTTAGCCTTGAGCAAATGATTGCTGAGGCCTGCAGGGATGAGACTGCATTCCTATAGGCTCTGGTCGTCTTTGCAAAAAGCCTTTGCCACCAAGAACGGAGGCCGGGAGGGGTGCGTGCATCCCTCTGGGTTTCCATTTATGGCAGCAAAGGCCTTTTCTCAAGACCTTTGCCACCGAGAATGGAGGCCAAGAGGGGCACGAGGCCTTTGCCGATCAGAACGAAGACCGGTAGGGATGTGCGCACCCCTCCCGGTCTCTGTTCTCGGAAGCAAAGGCTTTCCGCAAGGATGGCAAAAGGTTTGCAAACGGAGAGAAGGCTTTGGTGCTTCAGGCCTTCCCTCTGTTTGCAAAGCCTTTTGCCGCAGATGTCATCCAGGCCTCCGTTTGCAGAGAACAGAGGCCTAAAGTACCATGAAATCACAGTAGCGCTACTGATCTCATGTGATCTTGCTGTATTTTAAGCCTCCATTCTCTGCAAATGCACCAAAGGCCTGAAGCACTGAAGCAGGCCAAGAAACTGAAGGCTCAGCAGATCTTCGCAAGGTATCCAGTGCCTGTGGAGACCCAGCCGGAGGGAGGGGGGAATAGGCAGGACGATCGTTGCATTGCCTCTGCAGACATTCGTAACCGTGAATGACTGTCGTGGTGCTGCAACATTTGTAACATCAGGAGTTTTCGTAAGTACAGGGGGCTTATGTTGTAACTTCGAATGGTCGCTAAATCAACTGTCATAACTCGAGGATTACCTTATTAACATAATCCTATGAAGAAATTAACTTTAAGACATCCTATCACCTTTGGATAATAGCTCATGTTACAATTAAGACTTAAATTCATGTTATTAATGCATTAGCAATGGCATTAATTTTAATCAAGAGCATGGCACCATTTGCAAATTTGTTTTCTGTGTGTGTGTTTTTGTTTTTCAGAAACCTTTGCCTAAAACAGCATTCTCCAGACTGAAACCTTCCATCAAGTTCTTGGCCATACTGACTGTACATTTTGGGAGTTCCCAATCCAATATCTCCAGCAAGCATTGGGTTGATTTTGTTGCTTTATCCCAAACTGTTTTCCTACCCACTCTTTTATTGATGGGAAAAGTCACATCCTCCAAATGATGAGTATTGCTTTCTAAAAGCTGAATAGGGATTACTAACTATCAAGAAAACTTCTACTATATTTAATTGACAGTGGGGGAAAAAATCACCTAATTATGCTGAACCGTCAGCAAGCCACCACAGTGAAAAGAACTCTCAGTAATTTACAAGTCTTTCTTCAGGCACTGCAAGATTTTCTTTTGATTGGCCTCATCATCACAATTAACCAGATTAGGAAGATGACAGATTGACAGACAGAAAAGCAATGATATAGCCCATATGTACCTATATGATATATGCATATATAATATTGGGAATTAGGCAGTTAACTCAAGACAAGTACCAAACTTTCTCTGTTTTCTTATCTTTGCAATAAGCCCTCTTCTTATTTAAGTCAAACTTTCCTGTGTTTTTTAAAGACCCTACTTTGAAAACTTTTCTTTCTTCAGAAGATATTACTGGCTTTTAATCTCCCTTCAGAAATTCTATTAGTTTCAAAGATACTGCAAAATAAGGCCCAGAAGAGGCTTCTAAAACTCTTGCAAAATTGAAGCCAAGTTATTTATAATCTTTTACTTATTTTGCACACTAAAAATATAACACAAAATGCTTCTATAGGTTCAACTTTTATGAAAGCCAAGGGCTATATCATACCTTATTTTTACATTGCTACAAAATTTAAATCAATATATTCTGTTGGCAGAATCGTGTAAGAAATTAAGGAGCTTTTTAGATGGCAAACACTGATTAGAGTATTCAAAGATCTGATGACAAGATTTATCACACCCCACCAAAAAAAATGCATTTCTGTCTCCAACAGCTTATGAAGTTTTGTGGCCATTTATATATTCCTTATAAAATAATCAGAAATACACACGTTCAAGAGTGTGTAGATTTGACTATATTTTGAAAACTTGACTACATCATTATGTCTTATGCAGGGGTCCAAACAGATGCCAAGGGAGCTTCCCTATTCACAAACCGTCCATCACTCTATGAGTGATGAATAATGAGATTGCCTCTTGCAAATCTATTAGCTCCCACACTTCTACTTATCTATGAGTACCATTTCAATTTTTAAAAATGCCTTTGAAGTTCCATGTGACCATGAAGGTCCTCTTGTAAATTAAAGTTATGGTATACACTTGTGCATAGGGACGCGGTGGCTCAGTGGGTTAGGACGCTGAGCTTGTTGTTCAGAAGGTCGGCAGTTTGGCGGGTCGAATCCCGAGTGCCGCATAGCAGAGTGAGCGCCTGTTACTCGTCCCAGCTTCTGCCAACCTAGCAGTTCTAAAGCACATAAAAATGCAAGTAGAAAAATAGGGACCACTACGGTGCGAAGGTAACAGCGTTCCGTGCGCCTTTGGCTTCTAGTCATGCCGGCCACATGACCACGGAGACGTCCTCGGACAAGCGCTGGCTCTTCGGCTTTGAAACGGAGATGAGCACCGGCCCCTAGAGTCGGAAACGACTAGCACGCATGTGCGGGGGAACCTTTACCTTTACCTTATACACTTGTGCATATGCTTGCGTCTATCTCTTGTTTGCTTATTTAATGTCAGGTACAGAAAAAGCTGGCCTATGTGAAGGGATACATCTGTACCATATAGACACTTTGATCTTCATATAAGCGACTTAGCTGTAGAAACATTAGTACATATCTCTTACATGAGGAAGGCAGAGAATTAAGGCAAATGTTAAAATTAAAACGAAACCTTGATCTCACAGAAGTAAATTGAAGGCAATTGCATCTTGTTTCAGGCCTCTGCCAACTGTAATTGGGGACCAGAGAGTAAAGTCTTCTCTCAGAGGATGTTCATGTTTGACCTTTTTTTTCGATGTTTTTTTCAAAACTCTCCTCAGTATTGTTAAAGATGCCTCCAAACAGCACATACAGCCGATAGCTGTATGTTTTTCATAGTTAAGTGAAGGCAAAATAACTGCTATTCATGACCCAAAAGCAAAGGGTTTCTTTCCACTCCACCTACCCACCATCTTTCTGAATAATGGTTATCTCCCACAGGGCTGTGCAAAGTTAGGTAAATGAATAGAGGTCAAATATTGTGTGGATGGTAGGAGACAATTCAATTGGAAAAAGGCTATAGGATTAATTTCAACGGTGGAAGGTCACGTTGAGCACAACAAAGGTTGTGTTAGCCCAAAATGCTGAATGAATTTTTTTTAATAAAGTTTTTTTAAAAGAGAGAGAAAAGAAGAAGAAGAAGAAGAAGAAGAAGAAGAAGAAGAAGAAGAAGAAGAAGAAGAAGAAGAAGAAGAAGAAGAAGAAGAAGAAATAATAAAGAAAAAGGACATGCTTGAATTGACTAAAAAGCCAGGTCAATATAAGTACAATTATTAATATGTTTCTTGGTGAAAGATAAATGTAACTAAAGGGGCCAAAATACTAAGTCCAGTTAAAAGCAAAGCAGCACTGAAAATAAATTTTAAAAATCTCAACACATTTATATCCATACTTCCCTGTCAATTAAAATCAATTGATTCTAGTTCTTCCAGAGCTTTTATTCAAAAGGGCTGAATCTTTAGCCCATGCAAATAATCTAGTCCTACACCTCTTTTTATTCTCAGGATCTGCAACAAATGCTAATTGGATTAAAAATAATATATTTCCAGTAATTTCTTCACACTCTTCTATGGTTGACAGGGATGTACTGCTAACCTAATGGATTAACATCCCCTTTATGAAAGTTGAACATTGAAAAAAGTGTTTTTAACACAGCTTTCATTTAATGCTGCATTTCTAAGATGGCTAGTTCAGTTGGAAGCATGGGCAGATCTTTGAAAAGAAATTAAAAAATAAAAAGGATGACAGTTATTGCATTTCTTATATGCTGCCATGGAAATATTATCAAATATGACAATATAAATATGACTTTCAGATTTCATATGTTAAAGTCCCAGGAGGAGTCTCTTGTATGTCTTTGCAGGACATTTTCTCGAAAGCTATATGTTCTAGAACTTTTAAAAGCTAGGAAATTTTCTTCCTTTAAAAATGTGATTCTTATTAAAATAAAGAATAACCTGACAAGAAATATGAAAACCAGCTTAGCATTGTAATATTTTCAATCATCAACCTCAGCCATTGTTGAATTAGATTTGTACATAGAAACATTTGGGACAAAGTGTCTCCTTTTAATGAAAAATCTCAAAATAAACATTTTCCCCGAGTTTTGAATATCTATATTGTTTTAACCTCCTTTTCCCCATCCCTGGTTATTTAGTGCTATTTTGCTTCCTGCTTTGCTCTGTGATTACAGCAAATCAGGACTCATATAATAAGCCATATAATCCATGCTTTGTAGTCAATCAAATTTGCATCATTTAATGGCCTGGTTAACACAGGGCTGTATGATCTTATTTCACCATTTTGTTTGGAACAGTCCATAAAGCATTGCCAAAATGGGCTATGTTGCACATCATATTATAAAGCATCCTCCTGTGCCTTCGGGTGGGGGAGCACACTATTACTAAAATAGATTTTAAATGTAATATAATGGAAGTAGAAGATAACCTTTTGAGTTGACAATACTGTGAAATACACCAAGGACTAAAGAATCTTTGTCAGTTCTTGAAAAACCAAAACCGTTCATGGGCAAATAAAATAAGGTCTCTGATTTAGTGCAAACTAAGGTAATTTTTTTTAAGTCTAAAAATCTTTTCCTTGGCTTTGTATCTTTCCATGTCAATACAGCAGTACTTTCTACTTGATATATTTCAGTTTTTTTCCTGATTCCTAGGACACAGCAGTAACTTTCATTTTAAAAAAATCTACATCCTAGGTTTTGATTCTGATAACCTTATAATAGACCTAAGCCCACTTGATGATGACGATGATGATGTTATCCATTCAGTCATGTCTGACTATTGGCAATTTTATGAGACAGGTCTCTCCACATCTTCCAATCACCAACTTCATATTAAATACATATTCTAGTTCTGTGTTTCTCAACCTCAGTAACTTTAAGATGTGGGAACTCAACTCCCAGAATTCTGGGGCCAGCCACGCTAATTTCTAAAATTATTAGAAAAGTCTAAGAAAACAAATGTGTGTGTCCTCTTCAGTATATAGGGAAATGTTTCTCCATGGTTGTCAGTATTTTAAGAAAAAGTAAGCTATGCCAACATTAAAAGGGATAAACAACAATATTTCCTTTCACATGCATACTGAACCATCTTAAAATGGAGGAAGTAGAATTTTCAGTAGAAAACAAAACGAACCTAGAAAACAAAACAATGCTATGAGCAGCTTGGCATGCCTCTTTCCACTTTATATTAATTATATTTAAATGGGGATGGAGGATATTTGTAGCCAGAAATTTTGAGCCTGAGAATGTGATTGTATTATAAGTACTGTACAACTTCCATTTTGCAAGCAAAGACATGTATCTTGGCAGGCAGGCACAACACCTTTTTTAAAAAAAGCTGAAGACATATGGAGCAGGCTCCTCATCCGTCTCTGCATGGCAACTTCTGGAACCCCTAGCTCTCTGTTCAGGTGTGACAACTAGTTGGATTTCCAGCTTGCTGTGTTAAGCTTGTATTGGAAGACATGTTTTCCTGTATTAAGATTGCGTATAGCCACCATTTTGAGGACAGCTGTCATGGACAGAGACACTTGTGACAAAAGTCTCTCTGCAACACAGTGTGCAAGCTGTTGCTTGGAGGGTCCTGTCTTCACAGAAGGCATTCAGAAAGGATAATATTATGGCCTGCCCTCTGCCTGAATATTTTGATAAATGGCTTTGGGTCTTGTTACCAGCTCCTGGCAGACTTTAAAAAGCTCTTTAATAACCATACAGATGTTCTTTATGGTGCATCTGTAGGGCTTGGGAAAAAAGAGGATTTGTTTCCAGCCCAGACAAACTGAATTTCTTGGAGTACACTGATACTATTTTTGAGAGCCAATACATTAAATGGTTTGCTGAGATGGAGCTGAAGAGAAGCATCAGGACAAGAGCAATGTCTCTACGACTCACATCTAAATACAAAGGTGCCCACTAAGCTCCATTGTGCTGCTGTTTATAATTAAAACATTTGAGGCTCTGAGCAATGAAATGTTTCAGAGGGATGGGAAGGAAAGGTTAGCAATTTTACTCATCTAGTATAAAATCACAGCTTGTGGGCATAATGTAGACAAACTTTCAAAAATGTACTCAAATGCAAGACAGCAATTTAAAAACCTTGCCCTACCCAAGAACTCAATGCCAGATTTGTGTATCTTAAGCAGCCACGGACAGGGAATGGGTTGTTCTGATTTTCAAAAGATCCAACACTGAAAAGTTTAAGAAGGGTGGGGACAAATTCCAGGGAAGAGCTGAAAGGCACTTTTTGAAATTGCAGACTTGCCTTAATGGTTTGATTTATGGATACATGCAAATTTTGTAATGATCTCATTTTTAATTTGATACTCAATTGGGAAAGGACCACAAAGTGTACAAAAACTTCCTAAAGGACAACAGTTTTTTTAAAAAAAAGCATATCAGAAGATCAAGACAAATCAAAAGTTGGCTATAGTCACTGTTCAAAAATAAAAATCCAGACAGACATCTTTTCACTGATAATCTACATATTTCTGTATCTGAGAGAGAATTGGCCTAAAAGGGTGAGCTCTATTTTTATGGCTCTTCCACTACCATGAAGGTACAGAATTTTCGTTTGGACCATACATTGAGCAGCACTGTTCAGAACAGCCACATCTTAAATCTCACTCCTCAATTGAATAGAATTTATAGCAGTTACGTACAGCTCTTGACAACAGTCCAAACTGTAACCATTTGAAAATAACATCCACTTTTCTTCACAGACTCCTGCTCTGCTTCTTCACGGGTTCATGGTTGCCATATAATCACTGGTTGGTGGTTGTTGTTGTTTTGGTCATATGCTTTATCTTATAATCTTTCCTTCATGAGAATTTAATTCAGGACCAGGATAAATTTCTAACAGAAATGTGTAGTAATAATTTCTATTTGAGAAGGAATTAAGAAATACCACAAGCACTTAATCACTCACTTAAGTGATCAAATTAATTTAAAAATGTAGCTGAACATACAAGGGAATGACTGATAGCTCTTGTCTACAAAGAATTACTCTAGGTTTCCCACTTCTGTTCAGCAGGTATAATTTGTCAAAATCATAAATCACTTTAAGGATGCAAAAATTATCAAAATTATAAACCAAATACCAAGATCCTCAGATCTTGCATTCTTATAAGTTTCCAACAGGAAAAGGCTGTATATCGGTTACCATGGATCCAAATAAAATAGCTTTTCAATTTAGCAGAAGAGGAGTGCTATTTTCTTCATGTCTGGATTTCTAAATTCTCTCATGCATCTGAAAAATTTCCTTATTTTTCTGAAGATGTAGAAATGTTATACACAAAAAAGGTTTTGGGTTCTGTTCATATTTATATTATTGAATAGGGAAACAGCTATTGACTTGATTTTCAAAACCATATTATTGTTAGATGTTTTCCTTTTAAACAAAGTTCTGGAACTGAAAAAAAAATTTCCGGGATGTGATTTAAAAAAAACTTTCATTTTTACCCTTATGTTATAATTACAATAAAAAGTAAAACAAAAACAAATACAAGTTATGGTTAGAAAAATGGATTTAAGCAGCTGCAAAGGACAGAAAAAAAATCACATCTACAGCTATTTAAACTCTGAACAGATTAGTGACAGCCTAATCTTTATATCAGAGATGACTGTTCTGGATTTGATTAGGTCATCTATGTTCATATAATGCTAACAAACAGGGATATTCCCTCAGGGTAAAGCTAACTGGGTCAGCTGTGCCATGCAAACATAACCAATGGGAAACTTCTACTGGAATGATGAGTGAGAACTTATTAAATATCCACTTCGGCAATCTCCTAATTTTGACTGATGGGCCACAGAGATTTCAAAAAGAATCTTGCTGGAACAGATCCACACTACTAAGAATACCCTCTCTGGACTGGCAGAGATAGCCTCTGAGATATGTTGGAGGTCATCCAAGTTGTCCTAATTGACTTCAGCATTCAAAGAGCTCCTCACTTTTTCAAGAGTAGTATCTTATGGTCAGTATGATCTCCAGAGCTTCCATATGACACAATAAAATTTGAAGACCTGATTTTCTTGCTAGGTTTATCAGATGGAAATGTGAAAATTCAATGAAATTCTTTTAACATGGGTCACCAATGTAAAATTATAAGGACCCCAAGCTCTGATCAAAATATTTGCCACTGAAAACTGCAGGATGTGGATAGTACCCAGAAGAGGGAAAGGAACATCCTATCTGACATAATTGGTGATTATTTCTGACTTAGCTTTAGAACAGGCAAATTTATTTATTTTTCCAAGGGATTGAGTAAGATGAAATGACAGAAGACAAATTAGTTGAACTTTAACAGCAAAATACTGTGTACCACTGAATATAGGCTAATCCTTATAACGAGGCAGGGAGAGAGATCATTTTCAATTTAGAAGCTGTTTGGATTTTGTGCTTTGTTTAGGCAGGAAGTAATTGGGAACATCATCAGTGGGTTGGACTAAACAGTTTGGACCTTTAAATTTTTAAAAATCTTCTTTTGAAAGGGATAGAGACCAAACTTTTGCCTTAGGCCTTGAAGAGGCTCTAGTAGTCATTTGGCCTTTTAAATCCCTGCAAAATGAGGAAAAATCATCCTCATTTTGGGGAATCCTGCACCACTTTGCTCACTTTGCTCACCTAAAAAAGCCTTCCCAGTTTTGACCCACCCATTCCGAGAGCTTTCAGGGTCCCAAATTGAGCCTGTAGATTGCCCAGTCTTGTTTAAACTTTTGCCAGAGAATTATTATTGCAGTATTTTAACTTGACTGCACCTGCCAGTAATATCGGATTTTTACATTTATAAAAAAGTACAACTCAGATTTCATACTACTATAACATTTGAAGTCTCCTATTTTTATACAGCAATTTCAGGAACTCAACTATACTATATATAGTATTTCCTCCTCTAAATTTATATTGTCAAAATAATGGAAGGTGGTTGAGTAGAGTTGCAGCTGTATTCAGACAGTTCATTTAGACAAGGTTAACTCAGTCTAAAGAGATGCTACTGCAGTACCAAGGTGATCTGAGCAGTTCTCTAAAGGATAAACAGAAATGGACCTGATTGGGAGAGTTTGAGCCTCCCCTAAATACTAGATCTATAAGTTGGACTGGAAAGTAAAAAAAAAATCCCAGAAGATGCACTTCAATATTGTTGCCAAGAAAAATAATGGACCTGACCATAAAATCATCAGGAATCAAGATAGAGTTGACTTTACTAGATAATGGTTTGAAATGTTGTGTGAACTTTACTGGACAATGGTTCAGCATGTGGTGTGAACAAAGAAAGTAAATGATCCCATAGTCTTTGGTGGCTTAGTGTGGATGTGAATTTGACTCCTCCTGAAGTACCAAGCACTTGAACTAGATATAAATTTTACTAGCTGAAAGTAACATTCTGAATGTGCCTAGGATTTTGAGCTTTGGTATATAGAAAGTAAGGATATGGATAAGAGATTTGGAGTTATAACCATTATCTTACCTTTAATTCCTAACTGTCCTTACAGATTCATTGTATGTTTATAAAACTAGTGAATGACTCACTGAGGAAGCTAGCACCATAGCTGTATAATAAGCAAGATAAGACCCATGTCTCAAGAAACCATGACTCATTCAACAAATGTTAAGATCAGGCCAGTTGCTATGTTGAGGCAATAAAAGGGATAGTGAAGACTCAGTTCTAGAATTTCATAAACAGCAAGGATTACCTGGATTTTTTTATTCCAGTTTCTAATTACAATTTTGAAGCAGAGATGCTGAGATAAATATAATAGTCAAAAGATAAAACGGGGCTAAGCGTATCTTGGGTATTCTTTTGATTCACAGGGCATTCATCCAGACATGCTTGACTACATCTTCTGTCATCCTTAGCTAGCATAGTTCTGCTTTTCTCAAAGATTATCACAGAAGCTGATTAAAGAAGTTCAAAGCCTTCAAATACACTGCAGTTATTAACTCCCAGAATTCCAAATTAATGGAGCCACTGGCTGGGAATTATAGTTCCCATAATTTGAAATTATTTGGAGCACGTCTGTTTGAGGAAAGCTGATTTAGAGATTTGGTATATGAAAGCTGATTTAGAGATTTGGTATATGAATTTAGTTAGGCTTCTAAAGCTAGTCAATTCTCATAAACATAATATGCATGTAAACCTGCAGACTTCTTGGCACCAGGGCTCAAGGTGGTTTGCCACTAGCTTTTCTAAGGATGTGCTTAAATTTCCCAGTTTTAGCAAACCATAATAATCCCTGAAGGTCTCCTGTCCAAGAAAAATGCTGAGAGACAGTGACTCCTGTTTTAAAGTGCGACCTTCACATGATGACCCAGTGATTATTTTTTCCACATTTGGGATCAGATACTACTGATGAAAGGCAGTTGTATGTAAGGTTGCTGCCATGATTAGCTGCTGCCTCCAGATGCAAGGAAATCTTTGAAAGCAAGAAAAGATTGAAATAAAACTCAGCTGGGAGCCTATTTCGATTCTATAAGCTAAGAGAAGTACAGCTGTCTGATTTTTTTGCCTCAGGCAACAAAATGGATTAAGTAATTTTTGATAGGTAGATTTTAGACATATGCGGTTTAAAATAATATGTTCAATTAAAAAATACTAGTGAAAACATTGTTGGCAGCAGAAATGAATTAGAGCAACCCAAACATTTTCTGGAAGAAGATTCCCCTGATTTGCTTTTCTAAAAGCAGCAATATCTTTGATTAGGAATTTTCATTGCTTTGGTGTAATCCCAAAGACGACTGTCCAATTTTGCATGTCTTAGCCAGTGGGGGCCTCATATCAGTAGCCAAAGTCTTTAGGCTATTGTGAGCCAGACTGCTGAGAGTTTCAAATTAATCAAAGAAACCAGTAAGAAGACAATCTGATGCAGAATTGGAACTGTAGTCTTCTTTTTGAACCAATGTCAGTATATAAGCTGTTTGTTTAGCTTCAGTTAGCTATGGATTTGTCCTCAAAGGAAACATAGCCAGGTACAACACAAATTGAATGTAATATCTCTCCCGAAAGCAGAAATACTCCACTGAGCCACTCACTAGCCATTCTCAGCATGTTATTAAAAACCCACTGCCTTATTGGTGTTTGATGGCATGATAAGAGTTTATTATCTGAGCAGTTTGGCTGTCTCTCAGTACTAGCTGGATTTTGTTTGGGCTTCAAAGGTGTTTAACATGGTTAGCCCTCGGATAGGAGACATCCAAGGAATACCATGATTATATGCAAAAGGAAGAAGAAATACGGTAAGCAGTTTGAGAATAACTGGATAGAGATAAATTCAGCCTTCTTTAACCAGGTATCTTCTAAGTGTGAACTGACATTTACAATATCCAGACAGTATCAGGTTGGGAAAAATTAAGGCAACTGATTTATGTGAAACAATTGGGAAAAATTAAGCCAACTAAATCAATTCTTCCAGCAAGTACACAACTGAGTAAGGTAAAACTGGATATATCCCAAAAAAATTACAATAATACATGTATTCAATTTATGACACATAAGACCAGAATTCCCATTGTTAAGCAAGATGTTTAAATGAATTGTGCCCAATTGTATGACTTTTTGTTATTGCAAAAAACTATAGATATTAAGTGAATCACTGCAGATAATAAGTGAATCAATTGTTAAGCAAATCCAGCTCCCCACCCCACAACCCACCCCACCCACTTTGCTTGTCAGAAGTCAGATGGGAAGGTTACAAATGGCTATCAAATGACTCTGGAATGCTGTAATTTTCATAAATACCTGCCAGTTGCCAAGCACCTAATTTTGATTACATGATTGTGGGGATGCTATGACAGTTGTAAGCGCGAGGTGTCGTCATAAATCATTTTTTTCACTCTATTGTAACTCTGAACGGTCACTAAATGACCATTAGTTTAAGCTTATGTGATTTATTTGTGCAGCAAATAACATGTTTTCAACTACTGATCATAGGCAACCACTTTTGGAAGTTAAGAAATATCCCAAATTTTACTAGGCAGTAGCCTCCATCTAACTGCTACAACTAATTTGTTCTATTGTGCCCTTCAAGGAGAAATTTTTTCCCAGCTTTTTCCAAAAATACTTGTTAATGTAGGAATACTGGAAATTCCCTCAAGACCTTGCTAACTAAACAGAACAGGAAAACAGAAGGCATTGTTTTCATTAGCCCAATTATTATTTTATATATTTAATCTGACACTCTGCCACCCACATTTACCAATGATTGCTAATGTAAAATGCCTACTGCTATGATTGGGTAAGTCAGGTGATTATCTAAACCAGTCAAACTCCTATCCACAAAAACTTGCATTGTGTGCATCAGTTGTTATCTAAAAGGTAAAGGTAAAGGTTCCCCCGCACATGCGTGCTAGTCGTTTCCAACTCTAGGGGCCGGTGCTCATCTCCGTTTCAAAGCTGAAGAGCCAGCGCTTGTCCAAGGACGTCTCCGTGGTCATGTGGCCGGTATGACTAGACACCAAAGGCGCACAGAACACTGTTACCTTCCCACCATAGTGGTCCCTATTTTTCTACTTGCATTTTTACGTGCTTTCGAACTGCTAGGTTGGCAGAAGCTGGGACAAGTAACAGGCACTCACTCTGTTACGCGGCACTCGGGATTCGACCCGCCAAACTGCCGACCTTCTGATCGACAAGCTCAGCGTCCTAACCCGCTGAGCCACTGAGTCCCTTCAGTTGTTATCTACACCAGTTCATAGACGTTTGCCAGCAGAATCATTCTCTGTGAAGGTTTTCAACAATCTGAGGATCCTTTTATATGTTCTTACACTAAACATGATTAGACACAGATGAATTCATGAATTTTTGGAAGTCCATACGATAACAGTAGCAAGCCGGGAGTGGGTGGGTGAGCTTGAAATCATTGGTATGGAATTATTTTCAAAGTGGCACTGAAATTCTGTTTCCACCATGTAGGGCATATTCCACTCACTTGGCTTTCTCTCTCTCTATCTACATGTTTTGGGATTAAAATTTTCAGCTAACACATGGAGGATGTCAGGATGAGAAAAGTTAGTTGGAAAACTAGCATCTGATAATAAAGTTTTGGACTACCTAATTGAAAAGTCCTAAATTACTTGCAAAGACCATTTTCAGATCAAAATATTCCAACATATAAAGTAAATAATGCCCATTCCTTTGAACTCATTCAACTTTGGCCTCTCATGCTTTTCAGTTCAATTCAATGCCTTGCCCAGGCCTCAACAGTCTAAATCCAAAAATATCTCACAATACTACACAAGTCTTTAGAAAGTGTTCCAATGCAGAGCGCTTTTATAAAATGATTTGTATACTGTCAAAAATGCTAAAGCAAACATTCCAAATGGACAATTACACTCTTGGGCTCTCAGAGTATCTTCCACCCAGGAAACATGATTTATAGTCCATACAGAATAATAATCTTTTAACAGAATCTTGATCAAAAACACACCACTACTTTGAAAGGAAAATCAAAAGAAACAGTAACAATAACCCCACATTCAGGTTGAAGAAGGGAGTACATAAACCCTTTTCTAAAGTTTTTTTTTTCCTTTTAACTTACAAAACCCAAATCATTAGTAAGAAGGGGGTTGGGGAAATATTGAGAGGGAGGTGAAAGACTGTAATGATGAAAGAGAAATGGACAAAAGAGGCAGGGGGGGGAAAGGCAAAAATACCTGAAAATTTTGCGAAGACCAAATGGGAAGGTCAGCGTCTTGAGAGAAAAGAGACCGGGAATAAATGTAATAGAAAGAAAGCAGAAAATGAATGGAGTATCTACTGACATGGTTTTAACGGAAAACAGGAATTATAGGCAGACGAATTTTTCTGCTCTTCCTCAAAAACATCCCTTTTTCGCCTATGCAAAAGTACTGCTCGGGCACGTTGCAAAAGCACACTTCTCTCATACCTGCTCACAAGTTAATGGGGGAAGCGAAGAGGGATTTCGCTTCTCTCGCTTTGCAAAGTAAAATGGGTTTCTTCAAAAAGAAGGAGGAGGCGGTATGCAAGAAGCACCCGGATCCAGAGAAGTCTCCCCTTGCGATTAACAGCGCCTTCTCGCCGCGCCGCGTTCCCTGACTCCTTACCTGGACCGCTGCTGCTCAGCTAGGCATCGCTTGCAACATCTTATCTTGTCCAGACGAACAGGTAGTAACCTCCCAACTCGCGCCGGGGCAAATAGCGGATGAAAACGCCACGAGCTTGCCTCCAAGGACTCTAGGGGACGCGCACGCGCGTTATCCGGCCTCTTGAGGGTGTAGCTGATCCCTCGCCTCTCGCTGCCGTTGGAACGCCGACCAGGGCAACGTGCGGACCGCGACAGCTGCATCAATTAGTCCTAAAGGGGAAAATGTTTGCATGCACGCTGCATATAAAAAGGTTGCTTTCATTCATCCAGGCAGGCTGTGAGAATGTCTGTTAGAATAGCCCGACCAGGCGCAGAAAATGTATCCAAAATGATTGACAACTTGTCGCATATTCTGCAAAGTTTGGATGCTTAATCTGTAGGGAAAAAATTACTAATGTGCCTAATGCAAATTTATAAATGTATGAATGGGATGGCTAAAGAGAACGGACACACAGAGACCTGTCTGAAAATATTATATGAGTCCAATTAAATTGAGAGGTACCGTAGTTGATTCAGGACGGTTGAAATAATACACGTTTTGTGCATGTAGTGCATGTATCACTCCATATCCAAAGCCTGACCTACCATTGAACTGAATGAGATCACAGCCAATAGATCCTGAGGCAGTAGTTTGTTCTCCAGATGTTTTGGATGAGATTTTCCCTACCTCCCCAGCTGGCCTCCTACACCAGTGGTACTGAAAGATTGCTGGACACTTGTCTTGTTGAAAGCTACATAGGAAAACAAAGAGGTGTTTAGATTTGATAGATTCAGTTGTTAATATTCAAAAAAATGCAAGTTATTTAATAGGTTGCCAAGAAGCTTTGGGCAGATCATGGCTAGAAACACTGATGGGTCTATTTTCTGCTTCAGGAAGATCTATTGAATCTAATGATCTCAATACCTGGGAAGATTCTGGAAAAGATTATCAAACAACGAATTAGTGAACACCTAGAGGCAAACACAGTCATTACCAAAAGCCAACATGGGTTTGTCAAAAACAGATCATGCCAGACAAATATTATTGCATTATTTGACCAGGTGACAAAATTAGTGGACCAGAGGAATTCTGTGGATATAATTTACTTGGACTTCAGTAAGGCATTTGATAAAGTAGACCACAACCTACTACATAATATTACAAAAAAATGTGGGTTAGACCAGGGCTTTTCAACCAGTGGTACGGGTACCACCTGTGGTACATTGGCACCTGGCAGGTAATATGCGACCATCCTAGAAAAGTGGTAGGAAAGTGCTTACGCTCCACTTTATGGTTTTTAGGTTTCTTTGAATCAATCTTGACTCCTAGTAACTGTCTAGACAAGTGTGCATAGGTTTTTTTTGACATTTTCAGAAGTGGCTTGCCATTGCCTTATTCTTAGGGCTGATAAAGAGTGACCAATCACACACTGGCTTTGGTGCCTATGGCAGGACAATAACTCAGTTTTCCCTGCTCTAATGTATGCCTAAACTACTATAACCAAGTGGTTCTCATCTCTGAAACAGGTAAAAAGGTGAAGATCAATTCCTGGTTATTTCATGGCCTTCTGGGATGTTCTCTCAAAATCCCAATCTACGGTACTAAACTATTTCACTAAATAATCAAATGGCCAGTCCCAATTGTGATCACTAAACAAGCACTACCTACAGAGGCATGACATTCGTGAGATAATTCTCCTTTAGCCTGTTCTATCACCATTCTAGTCATTCTAATGACAAATAATTTGCCATTCCTTTTTTATGAGTGAAGGAATCACTGACATAACTAAGACTGCTGGAGGTGAGCTCTGAATTTTATATCCAGGTTTTTTTCTCCTCCTTTGTTGCTCTTGAGGGAGAACATGTGGCCCTCCTGATATCAGGGAAGTACAGTTCATAGCACTATCATGCTATTCACACTGACCTGATCAGAGCCACAATCACTACTGACTATGTAACACCTTAGTGCCTCCATTTATTGTGCAAGCTGGTAGCATATGTAATGTAAAAACATCATAGGAATAAAAACAAAGTGTCTTTAAGACAGTGCTATGTATTTTGTGATCACTCTGTGTCTTATCTCTTTGTCCAGAACCTGAAAGATCTCTTCCAGATCTTGACATCAAGGGGGACTGAAGTTAAAATAAATCTACTACAAATCTTAGATAATATTTGAGGTTAACGGGTGCCCTATCTAAGCAACAATTTGACCAAAGGTTCAGATTTGTACAAAGTACTAGGTATCATAGCATGGTGTGTGAAAATAGCCTAACAATGAAACAAGGCTGCAAATCTATAGAACCATTTACTGTGCTTCCATGCAGAGAAACATGGAAGATACACATCCTTCTCTTTAGAGAGACAGGAAGACTTTTCTCCCATTCATAGCTGGTTTGCCAAAAGACCTGCAGTTCAGCAGCTGGTGAAACTTTTCATAGCAAAATGCAGATCAAACATTATTAGCTGACATCTATTGACCATGTTGCCTTATAGGCAAGGAAACAAACAGTGCAGATGTCTTTGGCTGCAAGTTATAGAAAAAACGCACTCTGAATGATGGAAAAAGTGGGTGATAAAATCTTTTTTTGGAGAGGGAAAACCCAACCCTTTCATAGCTGACTTTTGGGAAACTGTCCCAGAGGAAAAATGCAACTGGTGATCTCTAAAAAGGCCTTCTATGCAATAGACAGAGACTCCCATTGAGAGTCTGAATGACTTGGCCGGGTATACTGAAATTTTCAGATGAAGGTAATGAACTGTCCTGAACTGAGACTGTTTGAAAGTGTTACATTAGCAGAAAAATCTGTTATGAAGTCCTAGCAGAACCTATTAACTTGCATCCTTCATAACTCACCTGAAACCAAGATGTATAGCAAGCTGTGCTTAGTTTTCCAAAATATTGACTCAGATGCTTCATTTTTCTCCAACATATAACTCAAATGAAATTAGCTAACAGTTCTTCATCTATATTATAGTAAAGTGTATCACATCACAATCAAGCTATGCTACCTATCACCCAGTTTAGAATTTTTATATTTAATAATCTCCTTGCATGTTATCAGAAAGAGTATTTCTTTTTAAGTAATAAGTTTAATGTATTATATCCATTTTCCCGTCCAATCTGCTAATTCTATTTATCGCTAGAAGATAGATAGATACATGCCCTGTAAGAACTGATTGTAGTTTCAGTCAGTATGTTATTTATTTCAGTGTGTTAGTTGTAATTCCTTGTTGTCCAAAGAGTGAATCTGTGATTGGAAAGTGTTTTCTTATGAAAAACCTATACTAATGAAAAGATAGTTCTATATAGGATTGCAGTCCATCTACCATCAGTTCTGTAACTTCATCAAGATGGATAGATTGCATTATTTTTGATATATTTGATATCATTCAGGAAAAGGGCAATTATTAAACAAGCTCTGGAAAAATAAAATACCGTAACACACAACTTGTTGTGTTGGTTTGATTTAAAATGCAGCTTCAGTTCAATATTATACTTAATTAGAAGCTTCATTGGTACTTATTCTCAGTGCTTTAGACTTACTTGAACAGCAACTACAGAAGAAAGGAGAAAAACTATGATTCTATTGGGCAACTATAAATAAATTCATTATTTTTCTAAAAAAAAATATTTATTAGAAGCAGGAAGATTTCCCTTGCAATGCAATGTGTCATTTTCCTCTATGAATAATTATAGATGCTCCAAAGCAGACATGTCAAACACAAGGCCCGGGGGCCAGATCCGGCCCGCGAAGTGGTTTCATGTGGCCCGTGAAGCCATCCTGGAAACAGTGAGGGAACGGCCCCCACTGCCTTGGCCCTGGCCCAGAGACCCTCCTTCTGCCAGAGACCCTCAGATCTGTCCCACTCCTGCCCAGGCCCCCATAGGCACCCTTGATGCAAACGATGTAGAGCTGGCCACGCCCACCCATACACACTCTAGCCACGCCCAGCCAGTAGGCCACACCCACCCAGGCCACGCCCACCTGGTCCCCTGAGGGCAACCGCAATGCTGATGCGGCCCTCAATTAAATTGAGTTTGACACCCCTGCTCCAAAGAGTTCTAAGTATGTTATAGCCTGCTTACTTATCCAAATGGGGAGAAGTCATGAAGTCAACATAGTAACTGTATGAAGTTTTGTGGGGTCATGGTGCTGTACTAACATCTACATGTGGGTTGACTCCTATTTCGTATTTAATAAATATTCAAAAAAATCACACTATTTGTAAGAAGTTAGTATGTAAACGTATATGCCATTCATATAATTCTAAATCTAATTTTTGGGAGATTTCACAGTAGGACTGCTAAAATTCAGATTAGCTGATATTTTTTTGAAAAAAAATCTTGACATTCAGGTCAAGCTAACTAATAGGGTTCTCATCTGCTAAAATTAATTTAGAGAAAGTTAGGTCAAGAAATTAATATGCTTGAGTTTTTCAGCACTAAGGCCACATAAAGGAAAACAGTAAGGGGCATATAATGGGAGCTATTCTGATTCTCTCCCACATATTGTTTTTAAATACATTTTTCTTACAGAAAAGGAAAAAGGCTGCTGAAATTGCCATTTCTCCCCTGAATGTTCTATTTTTATCTGTGGTCCCTTTTTTTAAATAGTTCTATATTCTTAGGAGTGGCTGTTTTTATAGTATGTTGTACTCCATTCTGAGTGCTTTTTAAAAAATATATAAAATACATTTTTGTTAAAATGAAAACAGAAGGTGTATTCATCATTACCTACAATGATAAATAAGTTATTTTTCCATTGTTTCTAGAATATGTCACCTTTCTTTTTTTCTCTTTCTGATAATGACAAGAAATAATTCCCTGATGCACCCAAAAAATAAAGATATAGTAGAGCTGGGCCACTGATGGAAATATCCTGGCTTCAGCGAGAGGATAACCTGCCAATCAGAGATGAGACATCAGACAGTCTCAAACAGAAATAGCAAAAAGGAAATGATGTAATAATAGAGGAAGAGAATCCCAGAGGCATTGCCAAAGGATGAATAGGGAAACACTTTTTTGAGGGTGTGATGTACACCTTCAAGGTCTGCTGAAGGGTCACACACTCTCCTGTGTTGTGTTTGATTTTTTTTTGTCTTGCCATATTCTTTCCTTGTTCCTCTTCTTTTCCTGACATTGTATGTATGTATGTATGTATGTATGTATGTATGTATGTATGTATTTATTTATTTATTTATTTATTTGGTTTATATACTGCCCTACTCCCAAAGGACTCAGGGCGGTTTACAAGGCAAAATTTAAAAATAATACAATATAAAAATAAAATAAAATAAAATTAAGTCGAGCCGCAAAAAATTAAAATCACAATTTAAAAACATTAAACCCCTCAGTCCACACCAGATAGCTCAAAGAGCCAGGTTTTTAGGTCCTGGCGAAATGAACGAAGGTCGGGGGCAGTCCAGAGTTCCGTTGGCAGTTGATTCCATAGGGCAGGCGCGCCCACAGAGAACGCCTTCCCCCTAGGGATCGCCCATCGGCAATCCTTGACCGGCAGTAACCCTGAGGAGGCCCTCCCTGTGGGAGCGCACAGGACGATGGGAAATTGATGCTGGCAGTAGGTGCTCCCTTAGATAATCCGGACCCATGCCATTTAGGGCTTTATAGGTCATCACCAGCACCTTGAATCTCACCCGGAGGGCAACTGGAAGCGAATGCAGCTCGCAGAGAAGAGGTGTTACATGGGAGTATCGGGAGACTCCCATCACAACTTGCGCAGCTGCATTCTGCACCAGCTGAAGCCTCCGAGTGGTCCTCAGGGGCAGCCCCATGTAGAGAGCATTGCAGTAGTCTAGCCGGGAGGTCACGAGCGCATGGGTGACTGTGTGTAGGGCATCTCAGTCCAGATAGGGCCGTAACTGGCGCACCAGGCGAACCTGGGCAAAAGCTCCCCTGGCCACGGCTCCTATATGATCTTCCAAACTGAGCCGTAAATCCAGGAGGACGCCCAAGTTGCGGGCCCTATCAACGGGGGGTAACACCTCACCCCCCATAGTTAACGATGGAAAAGATTGGTTAGTCTGAGATGCCGGTATGCACAGCCACTCAGTCTTGGCAGGATTGAGACGAAGCCTGTTTCTCCCCATCCAAACCCAGACCGCCTCCAGGCAATGGGACATCACATCGAGGGCATCACTGGGTTGGTTCGGGTGGAAAGAAAAAGCTGGGTATCATCAGCATACTGATGATACCCCACCCTGAAACCACGAATGAGCTCACTCAGCGGCTTCATATAGATGTTGAACAAAAGGGGAGAGAGGACCGACCCCTGAGGAACTCCCCAAACAAGAGGCTTCGGGGCGGACCTCTGCCCTCCCGTCAACACCGACTGCGAGCGGCCCAGGAGGTAGGAGGAGAACCACTGTAAAACAGTGCCCCCCACTCCCAACCCCCTGAGACGCCGCAGTAGGATACCATGGTTGATGGTATCAAAAGCCGCTGAGAGGTCTAATAGGAGTAGGACAGAGGAACAACCCCTGTCCCGAGCCCGGCAGAGATCATTCACCAGCGCAACCAATGCCGTCTCTGTGCTGTACCCGGTCCTGAAGCCCGATTGGTATGGGTCCAGATAATCAGTTTCCTCCAGGAACAGAGGGAGCTGAAGTGCCACCATGCTCTCAACCACCTTTGCAAGAAAGCAAAGGTTGGAGACCGGACGATAGTTGTTCAAAATAGCTGGGTCCAGGGCAGGCTTCTTGAGGAGGGGACTCACCACCACCTCCTTCAAGGTGATAGGGAGGGTACCCTCCCTCAAAGAAGCAGTTATTACTGCCTGGAACCAGCCTTGTGTCTCCTCCCAGGCTTCATATACCAGCCAGGAGGAGCATGGGTCCAATAAACATGTGGCGGAACTCAGTCTCCTCATGATCCTGTCCACCTCATCTGGGGTCACAGGATCGAATTCACTCCAGGTAACATTCTCTAGACTGCTCGATTCCTCCCCGTCAGTCTCTGCCCAGTCAGAATCCAAACCGGCTCGAATCTGATCAATTTTGTCCATCAGATGATAGCTAAACTCTTTGGCTCGCCCCTGCAAGGGCTCCTCCTTCACCTCCTGATTAAGGAGGGAGCGAGTCACCCTAAACAGGGCGGCCGGGCGATTATCTGCGGATGCAATGTAATTAGACTTCGTTGTCCTCATCGCCACAAGATAAGACCTCGTAAAGGTTCTTAACCGCAATTGGTCAGACTCAGACCGGCTGGATCTCCAACAGCTCTCTAGACCTCGTCTCCGACGCTTCATCTCCCGGAGCTCCACAGAAAACCATGGAGCCCACCAGGATCTGCGCTGGGTCAGGGGTCACAAGGGTACAACACAGTCAAGCACCTCAGTGGCAGCCCTTTCCCAGGCATCCACCAAGGCGTCGGCCGGGCTGTGAGCGAGGGGGATAGGTATAGACCCAAGCGCCGTCTGGAACCGTTCCAGATCCATTAGGTGCCTGGTGCGGAACCACCTGGTCGGTTCCGCAGTCCAGCAGCAAAGGTAGCATAGTGGAAGACCAACCACAGGAGGTAATGATCAGACCATGACAGACCATGATCAGACAATAGTTGGCGAGCCCCCTCCCAGATCATCAAACCATTGCCCAGATAAGAAAACTAGATCGAGAGTGTGTCCTCCCCCATGAGTTGGACCCTGAATTATTTGGGTCAGGTCCATGGCTGTCATGGAGGCCATGAACTCCCAGGCCAACTCAGACAACCCTCCCAGAGAAGGCAGGTTAAAGTCACCCAGAACTATAAGTCTGGGAAACTCAACTGTCAACCCTGAGAGGGCGTCGAGAAGCTCAGGCAGGGCCGTTGCTACACAGCTGGATGCCAGGTATGTTAGCAACAAGCCCAACTGAGCCCCAGGACCACACCTCAGGAGGAGGGATTCACTCCCGCCTATCTGTACAATAGTGGTCTCCCGCAGGCTCTTTCCTGGGCTCCAAGATCACTGCAGATGGGGACTGTAGCCAAGAAATTAAAAGACGCTTGCTCCTCGGGAGGAAAGCCATGGCAAATCTAGACAGCACACTAAAAAGCAGAGACATCACCCTGTCAACAAAAGTGCGTATAGTCAAGGCTATGGTCTTCCCAGTTGCAATGTATGGCAGTGAAAGTTGGACCATAAAAAAGGCTGAGTGCCAAAGAATTGAGGCCTTTGAACTATGGTGCTGGAGAAGACTCCTGCGAGTCCCTTGGACTGCAAGGTGATCAAACCGGTCAGTCCAAGAGGAGATCAACCCTGACTACTCTTTAGAAGGCCAGATCCTGAAGCTAAAACTCAAATACTTTGGCCACCTAATGAGGAGGAAGGACTCACTGGAGAAGAGCCTAATGCTGGGAATGATTGAGGGCAATAGAAGAAGGGGACGACAGAGAATGAGGTGGCTGGATGGAGTTACTGAAGCAGTAGGTGTGAGCTTAAATGGACTCCAGAAGATGGTAGAGGACAGGAAAGCCTGGAGGAACGTTGTCCATAGGGTTGCGATGGGTCGGACACGACTTCGCAACTAACAACAACATCTTCGACTAGTTGAAGCTTCAGAGTAGTCTTCAAGGACAACCCCAAGTAGACTGTGTTGCAGTAGTCAAGCTGTGAGATGACAAGGGCATAAATTACTGTCTGAAAGCCCCCATCTCCAAAGTAGGAAAAGATGCAATGGTCATACCAGACGAAGTTGTAGAAAGCCCTTTCTGGTCACAACTTCCACCTACTGTTCAAGCAGGGGTTAAAAGCCCAGAAAAATTCCCAGATTGCACACCAACTATGAAGGGAGAAGTGCTACCCCATTTCAGGTCTGAAATAGAATAGCCCCAGATCTGAATAGCCCCAATACCCACAGTACTCAGTGTTGATAGGACTGAGTCAGAAATGTTTGTTCCCCATCCTATTCCACACAGGCTTTTAGCACACAGACAGAAATCTTGACAGCCTCTGTTGGCTGGCCTGGAGTCAAAAGACATAGTTGCTATCATCAACATATGATGATATTTAACACGAAACTCATCCAGGTGACTCACCCAATGGTTTCATATTGGACTGAAAAGGAGGGGTTAGAGAATAGAACCCAGTAGTACCCCACATAGGAGGGGCCGAGGGAAACATCGCTCCCCTCTCAACTAATACTGGTTGGAAATGGCCCTGGAAAAAGGAAAGGAACCACTGAAAAAAGATGTCATGATCCAGGACTTGGATTCTAAATCTGACTTTGAAGAAACCATGTCAGTTGAACCTGTAGAATGTCAGCCTCAGGAAGCACCAAGCCAAGAATCACATGAAGCTGATCAAATACTTGGACAGCTGGAACAGTCAGATGAGTAGCTCTTTACCCAACAAGTAGAGAGGAGAGCAGAGTGGTAGCCATAAGGCTACTGCAAATCTATTGATGAGTGACAGCTGATTATAGTCCACCTTAAGAACCAGTTCTGACTGATGTGCCCATTTCTAGAAACAATAATTGATATCTGCCTCTTGCAAGAGGCTCCTCTGAATCCTGTATGTTCCTATAAGAAACCTTGAACCTCTGACCTGAAGACTGGCTGACAACTTTGACCTGGCTCTTAGAACCTGGACTGGATTTAGAGTATTTTTCTGCATGCTCCTATTAAAACCAAACACTTCAAGCAAGCTTTTGTTTTATTAATCTTTAGTCTTGAAGTAAAATTTCTAATCACATAGCAACTGTGTTTGTGTGTGATTGAAATAGTACAAGGGGAAGGTTGGAGGCTGGTTGGTTGTCAAAAACTATTCAGTTGTCAAAAACTATTCAGTCCAAGGTTGGCCTCTTAAGGTGGCACACCAATGCCTCTTTCAAGACAATGTTATCAGCACCACCCTCAAAGAGGACAATACCACAATCTATACCCAACTGTGAGGCAACTTCCTGGCTGCTTTTATGACAAAGGAAGGGCTTAGATGTAAACAGTAGGCTGAACTGACAACACAGAGAAGCCTATCACTTTCTCAGAGGCCAACAGCTAAAACTCATCCCAGAACACACCCAAAGGCTGTGCCCAAAGTTCCTACCCAATCAGAGCCTAAGTAGAATCTAAGCAATTTATTCATCAGGGAGCCTGAATAATTCTTACAGTTGCCACATGTGAGCACCCCCTCACAATGTTCTGAGGGGGCTCTCCCTATCCATAAAGAGCCAGGTCATCTTAAACAGAACTGCTGAATACCTGTCATTTGATTCAACACAGAGAAATAGTGATGTTTCATGCTCTTACTGACACAAGCCCATTTCTCTGATATGGGCTCTTACCTACTGTATGTCCAGTCATATTTGTATCCTTAGGATGATGTCTTCTTAATAGAACTTTTAATGGTTTTAGCTTATTTGTCAGAGTTAAATCTAACTCTGAATGAAAATCCAGAAGCAGGAAGAGATAGAAACTATTTTCTATAAATCTCAGAGCCAATATTATTTCTTATTCTAGTTGTTGGAATAAGAACAAGAGAAAAGGAAATGATTGGTCCATTTGTGGGAGAAAGTGGTGAGAAAGTGACAAACAACAGGGAGGAAGCAGAACTATTTAATTCATTTTTTTGCATCCATCTTTACACAAAGGGAAAAAACAGTCCAACCTATCAACAACAGTACTGTAAAAAACAGATTAGAAACATGTTAAAATAAGCAAGAAAATGGTAAGTGAGCATTTCTCCACCCTAGCTGAGTTCAAATCACCAGGACCAGATGAATTACACCTCAAAGTTCTGAAGGAACTGGCAGACATGATCTCAGAACCACTGAACTATATCTTTCAAAGATCCTGGAGCACCAGGGAACTACCAGAGAACTGGAAAAGAGCTGATGTAGTTCCCATCTTCAAAAAAGGGGAAAAAATAGATCCAGGAAACTACAGACCTATCAGCCTGACATCAATACCTGGGAAGATTCTGGAAAAGATAATCAAGCAATGAATCAGTGAACACCTAGAGGCAAACAAAGTCATTACCAAAAGCCAACATGGGTTTGTCAAAAATAGATCATGTCAGACAAAATATTATTGCATTCTTTGACCAGGTGACAAAATTAATGGACCAGAGAATGATGTGGATATCACTTACCTGGATTTCAGTAAGGCATTTGATAAAGTAGACCACAACCTACTACTTGATAAAATAAAAAAAACGTGGGCATCACCACCAAATGGATTCATAACTGGCTGACCAACTGCACTCAGTGTATAGTACTGCATCTATATGGAAGGAAGTATGCAGTGGGGTGCCCCAGTAGACTTCAACATGTTCATTAATGATTTGAATGAGGGGATAGATAGGAAACTCATCAAATTTGCAGATGACACCAAGCTGGCATGAATAGCTAACACTCCAAAAGATAGGCTTAAGATACAGAAGGATCTTATCAGACGTGAACATTGGGCGTTATCTAACAAAATGAAATTCAGTGGTGAAAAAGGTAAATTTCTATATTTAGGCAAGAAAAACCAAATGCACAGGTACAGTATAGGTGGTACCTGGCTCAATAGTTTTAACTGTGAGAGGGATCTCAGAGTCCTGGTGGACAATCACTTAAATATAATCCAACATTGCATGTAAAAAAAATGTTGAGACTCTAGAAAGAGTGCAGAGAAGAGTAACAAAGATGATTAGGGGACAGGAGGCTAAAACATATAAAGAACGATTACTGGAATTGGGTATGTCTAGTTTAATGAAGAGAAGGATGACGGGGGACATGATAGCAGTGTTCCAATATCTCAGAGGCTGCCACAAAGAACAGGGAGCCAAGCTATTCTCCAAAGCACCTGAGGGCAGAACAAGGCGCAATGGATGGAAACTAATCAAGGAGCAAGCAACCTAGAACTAAGGAGAAATTTCCTGACAGTGAGAACAATTAATCAGTGGTACAACTTGCCTCCAGAAGGTGTGAATGCTCAAACACTGGAAGTTTTTAAGACGAAGTTGGACAACCATTTGTCTGAAATGGTATATGGTTTCCTGCCTGAGCAGGGGGTTGGACTAGAAGACCTCCAAGATCTATTCTATTCTATTCTATTCTATTCTATTCTATTCTATTCTATTCTATTCTATTCTATTCTATTCTATTCTATTCTATTCTATTCTATTCTATTATTCTATTATTCTATTCTATTCTATTCTATTCTATTCTATTCTCTATTCTTAGTTTTGTTAAAATGTTAATTTTGTTGTTGTCTTATTAGGAGGCATGTGTCCATCAGAATGCTCAGATTGTGCACTTCAGTTGAGATGTACCCTCTTCAAAACCAATAGCTGAAACATCCATGGAAGTATAAATAATGTGCAATTCGTTTTGCCGGAATTCGGAGTCTGTTCCGTCTCATCCAGTCCTTCACAGATTCCAACACTATGTCAGGACTTCCATTGCATTTCCTGATCAGTTCATTAGTTGACTTCCTAAGGCACGGGTGTCAAACTCGCCATGTCATGTGATGTGTCGCGAAGTATCCCAACTCTTTTTGCATTGCTGGAAATGGGGTGGGTGCGGCTTCGGTATGATGAAACTGGCCCACGGGCTGGCAGTTTGACACCCCTGCCCTAAGGGTTCCATACCTCAAGTGGATGACCTCCCTCATAATATTAAATAAAATGAGGAAGAGGACTGAATCTTGGGGCACTTACTTCAATGAGAATTGACAAGGGTTCAATTGCTTCTTCTCAATTAACTCCATCTGGCATTACCCATTCTAAAATGGATCCTTTGCAAGATAGTGCAGGCCCTAGCCCATGCAAGTACACCAAAGGTTATCATGGTTGATGATGCCACTGACAGTTTTGACATAGGACCAGGAATGGTGCATCATCCATGTCCCACTGCTAGACATCCACAAGAATTATTAATGCCATTCTGTCCCAGGCTCTGATATAAACTGTGATTAATAAAGTTTCATTAAATTTGTTTCATCTCTACAGTTGGATCTAAACACCTTTTCTACGATCTGACATAAGAAGGGTAAGTTGCAGGCTATTCAGTCATTGACTAAGACACTGGATCTAGTTATGACTAAATTTAAGAGGGGTACATCATTGCTGCAGCATTATATCCTTCTCCTTTAGGGACCAGTTTACCGCCTCCAATCTACATGCTGTCATTCTCTTTCTGGCCACATGTGAAAGCCAGGAAGGACAAAAATTTTACAGTCAGCTGAGTTCATCCCACAGAGGGTCCTGTCCACTTCTTCAAGTGCTACAGGGTCAAGAATCTTGCAAAGTCTTGTTTTGTCTCTCATTTCATGAGAATCTGCCAAACTGATATTCACCCTGAACAGATAGAAACTATTTTATCTGCAAAATCCCTGCAAATTGTCCACTATAGTCAACAGGCCAACCTGAATCTTCCACAGTAAAATTAATAAAATTTAGGATCTTTCTGGATATAATATTAAGTGATGTAAATCTGAACTGATGCAGTGGGGGGAGGGGTGCCTACTAGTTGTTGAAATCATTTTTTCTGGACAATTCAATAATGTCTACTGGCAGCATTTTCCTTAGATTGAAAATATCTACAACTCTTAGATGATCTAAATAAATTTAAATATGATGTTTCTCAAAATGATTTGGATATATGGGCCTTACCTGAGCTGAATATCTGAGTAAAATTAATTAATAATGAATGCTTTGTAATAGGTAGTTTATAAAAAAAACCCTTTATAGAGGTTTAAAATCTATTTTCCACTGGGGAGCGGGTTATTTGGGCATATTTTTCTTATTTTTCCCTCAAAAAGTATCATTTGTCAGAAAAGGATATTTTAATTTTCCAGATTTACCATATGGATATTTACTTTCTCAGGTTAATGACTAGCAAAATTTGCCTCTTGGAAAAGCCCTGATAGATTACTTTGAAATTAGCATATTTAGCACTTAAGTAATCTGGAGAGTATAAAAATTCATATTACAGTATTTAGAAAATAGGAAATTCTTTTGACTATTACTAGCTACGTGAGTATTTCTGCTCCATTTTGATCACAATCATGCTAAATTAACATTTTTAGTAAACCAAACATCAAAATAGAAAGACAATTCATGGTGTGACTATGGAAACTGATAACAATGACATTTAGAGGGCATCAGAGTGGGGAAGGAAGACCCTCCAGTAGGGATACTTACAACAGATGTAACTAAAAACCAGTTAAACTAACTGAGTTTTATTTGGCAGCTAAGCAAAATCATAAACAAATAAGCACAGAGCTTTTAAGGCTAAAAGCTATGCCTCTTTAGCTATGTCTTTTGGGATAACAAAACTTGTAGTCCCATCAAGTGTGTTATGTGTAAATATTTACAGACAATGGCATTGTGTCTCATATGACTTGTTCAACCCAAAAACCAGGATTGATCAACTGAATCTGTTTACTTTGATGTTAAACTGGTTTAGTCATAATGTAGTGTATGAGTTAAACTCTTTTTCTACTCTAAGAATGTTTAAGATAGCTTCTCTTCCCAGAGCAGCCATTCTCAACACCTAATAAAAAATACATTTAATATATACAGGGCTTTCATCAGTTTAGCCCACTAACTCATGCCACCTGATGTACATGTAATTATTTGCAGCTGTTAATTTTATTGTTTTTGGAAACTCCTGACAAGATAAGCCATTAGCCTCACTGTATATTTATATATCTACAGTTTTCCTTCATTAGGTTCCAGTTAGGGGAGGAAATTAGAGGAGATAATTTGATACAAATGTATTGAGGAGCAGCAGAGACATTCAGCAGAAGCAAGCGAACTAATAATCCTAGTTGCTTGCTTTTCTCCATCAAGTGTGTTTATGCCTACTGAATGTTCACTAATCAGAGAATACGGAAATGTCACTCTGAAATTTTTGAAATTTAGTTGTTTCATGTGAATAGACAATATTTCTTTGTCTCATCTGACTTTTAAAATATGAAAAAGCATGCATTCTGCATGTGGGCTAATTGTGCTGGTTACACTTTGTAACCAAGTGAAAGATGTGCATTTCTCAGCTGCAGATTCTATCCTAATTTCTCTTATATAGCATTTATTATTGTTGGCATTATTTTCATTTATGGTTTGTACTTTTAGAAGCCCAAGGTAAGAGGCTCAAGGTTCTCTATGTCCACTGTTTTATCCATACAATAAGCATTTGCCTGAGAGATATCACATGACTCAAGTCACATGGTGAATTCCATGGCAGAATGGGAACGGAGGCTGGAATCTCCCTATTCTAGCACTCTAACCACTGTATTATTTTCACTGTCTTCTTCTCAAGAGGTAATGCGTTCCAACCCCCTACTGATTAGCTTGGGAAATATTATTAACAGTCATGCAAACCCTTCTATAGTACTGTAGATATGAAAATCTGCATATCTATGATCCTATCTTATGAAGTGCATCTTCTCTGACTTTTGTTATCATTTATAAGAATGCTAATATTTGCAGATCTTGGAGGCAGGCAATTCACTGTCCCCCAGTTTTGTTGAATTATAACTCTCATGAACACAATCGTGCTTTTGAGTAAAGTGGGCATTAAGAGGACAAAAGGTGTATTTATTTTTATTCCTTTATTACTTTCATAAATAACTCAAGGTGGCAAACACACATAACACTCTTTCTTCCTATTTTCCTCACAACAACGCTGTGAGGTGGATTGGGCTGAGAGAAAATGATTGACCCAAAGTTACCTCTCTGGCTTTCAGGCCTAAGATGGAATGAGAACTCATAGTCTCCTAGTTTCCAGACTGGTGCCTTAACCATTAGAACAAACTGGGTCTCATTTTCCTGATGAAAATTAATATAATAAAAATAAGTTTCCTAATGCTAGAGAACATATAAAACAATGAAGCCATAAACTGTTGCTTTGTTTTCTCTTTTGCTGATCTATGTTGCTTGATTCTATGCATATTTTAGTTCAATTCAGTTTCTTCATTTTTTCATAGAAAAATAAAAAATAAGAGCACAAGTGGCAAACAAGTAACTGTCCAGGACACTTCTCCATGAATAAATCTAGAGGCAGGGAAAGAATTGTGCTACCACTTAATATAGCAGCTGGAGTCTTTCTTTATGAGCAGATTTGCTGGCATGAAAAGATGCAAATTGCTGCTAGAAATAGCAGGTGCACTTCAATTCTAAGCAATTTTACTCACAAGTAAGTATATTAATCTGCCATTACAAACAGCAATTTGCACAGCTGCTGTCCAGCCTTGCAAAATAATAAGCAGGCAAGCAATACAGGACCATGACAGCTTCTTTAATAAGATGCTTTAGCTGATTTTTTTAAAACCTGAAAATGGATTTTGGAGAGCCTTTGTATTTGTATCAATTGTTTCAGAATGTGGTCTTATTCAGGAAAAAAAAATCCTGAGAAAATTTAACTCAATGGTTCAATTTATTTGTTGGATTAAGCATCATTTGTTTAAAGATGCAATTAACTTGATTACAGAGAACAATACTCTTTGAACATAAACATATTTATGTATCTTGCTACACCTTTGCTTACTCTTTAATTTTCCTAAAACTGATGTCAGAGTCTGAGAAAAAGATTGCTGCTCCCTTCAGATGTTCCATCCTAATGGTCAAGGGAGAGCTCAGACATAATGCAATGTATCAATCACTAGACAATTCTATTAGTTATATAAGCTAAATAATTAGGTGATGGGACAGATAAGGGGCTGGTTTTTTGCTCTTCAATCACCTTTTCTTTCCTTCATCAGGTGAAGCCTGTTTTTTCTCTGATTGGGTTTTCTGAATCAGAACACAGATGCACACATAGCTTGAAAAGCAATGTGACAGGCAAATATGAAAGCTAGGTTTTCTATACAGAACTTTGAAAGCCAAAGTAATTATAGCGTTGTCATGTAAATAAATTGAGATCATCAGAATCTGTGATTTGCCATTTCTGGATGTGACCATTGTGCTAATCCAGAATTCATTTTAGAATGAATTGTTCAGCAAACCATAAATTACACACAGTACTGAATCAGTTATGGATTGCAACACTTGTATTCATGCATCATCCTAAAACATAATATGCATAATATATCAAGCTAGCCATTCAGCTTATAAACTACAGCTCGTAGTTTAGTTTGTATCTGAAGCTAGTCACCTAGCTATCAATAGACCATGGTTTTAAATCATAGCTTAATGCTGTGTGTTAATCCAGCTAGTGTAATTATCCAGTATTATGGTTTCTTCAATAAATAGACTGTGGATTAGCATGCAGTGTGAACACAGCTCCTAGAATTCCCCCCCCCCTTTTTCTTTACAATGAAATTTCACATCAGGCAGTATTCCCTCTATTTTAGTATTTTTCTTCTAGCATTAACAGCTGAATGTTAAGTCAGCTGCTTTTCTTACGCTCTATGTGCCACTAAGCCCCTAATTTCTGGTTGACTCATATATTTTACTGAAATTGACTGCTGTCAGGAGCTCAATAAACTTTATAGTACCTTTAAAAACAGGAAACAATAGAAATCCATTCCATCTAGATTCATCAGAAAGGACATTGGTGATACCAGGGTTCTTGAGTCCACATTTGAAGGGGAATATCCCAATGCTTTTTGTAGACAACTAAATGCTACTACCGCACATTTTGCCCTTTGTGTTTTCATGGCTCTAGCATAGACACATTGGCTGCTATTGTATAAAAGGATCAATATTGTACCTTGATTTGAAATCCCACATCAGTATAAATGACTGCTGGAACTTTTTCTCATTCAGGTTGACAAGATTGAGGTAGAGCATTCATAAATTGAACTCTGCCATCCTATTAAAGAGATGTAATTGTATGAGTTATGAGATTAGTAAATTATAACTATTTGGAGACAAGCTAATTACAGTTCCATAGCTGTACAGGTGGGAAGCCTTCTTTCTTCCTTTAGAGATTATTGCTACTGGACACCCCAGTTCTAAAGAGGCATTCCCCTTCAAAAAGGAATGCCTCTTCTTTGACCAAGTGTAGAATCCTAGAACTAGAACCAACTTGAAGATTATCTACTCCAATCTCTTGGAAAAAAAGGACATATGCCATTACAGCAGCCTGATGTTTCTGCTTTTAAAAGCAGTAATGAAGTTACTAGGACTTTCCAAGGCAGTCTGTCCACTCTTGAACACCTCATACCATCAGAATGTTCCTCCTACAGTTAATTCTAATAGTTTGGAGGGGGAAGAGAGAAGAGGCATTGAACATTATACAGATTGCCTGCAATTGGGTTCAGTACTCAGCCACCATCCCCTTGCAAAAAAAGGAGGAGTTAATAAGTTAGAAAGGGACGCGATGGCTCAGTGGGTTAGGACGCTGAGCGTGTCGATCAGAAGGTCGGTAGTTTGGCGGGTCAAATCCCGAGTGCTGTGTAACAGTGAACGCCTGTTACTCGTCTCAGCTTCTGCCAACCTAGCAGTTCGAAAGCATGTAAAAATGCAAGTAGAAAAATAGGGACCACTACAGTGGGAAGGTAACAGTGTTCCGTGCACCTTTGGTGTCTAGTCATGCCGGCCACATGACCACGGAGAC
Source organism: Vipera ursinii (assembly GCF_947247035.1). Lineage (NCBI taxonomy): Eukaryota > Metazoa > Chordata > Lepidosauria > Squamata > Viperidae > Vipera > Vipera ursinii. The sequence goes on from NC_139517.1 coordinate 40,036,240, forward strand.
ATCCTCGGACAAGCGCTGGCTCTTCAGCTTTGAAACGGAGATGAGCACCGGCCCCTAGAGTTGGAAATGACTAGCACGCATGTGTGGGGGAACCTTTACCTTTACCTTAATAAGTTAGAAATAACTCCCCCTTTTTTGCAAGGGAATGGTGGCTGAATACTGAACCCCACTGCAGGCAATCTGTATAATGCTCAATGCCTCTTCTCTCTCCCCCATATCAAACTATTCTCTGAGTAGATAAGGCCAGGCCAGTAGAACAAGATGAAAATCATAATCATCTGGAGAGGAAAATAGCAAACAAAATAAAACCCAGAAAATCTGGAGCTGTTTCCTCATTTGTTTGTAAGGGGAGAATAGCTCTGCATTCTCTTGTTTTATCTCCTGCGTATAGACAAAGGAAATGGAAGTTGGTAAATGGATAAAATAGAAATATTGGAACAGAAATATAGGTAAATCTTTGACTTAAGCCCATGACTGAGACCAGAAATTTCTATTGCTAAGAGATATGGTTGATGTGCACCTGATTTTATTATCTTTGGGCAAACATTATTATTATTTATAATATTTTATTAATTTTCTCATTTTACAATTGAGTATTTTAAAGCACTGTGATGACTGGGTTAATCAATAGTTCAACAGCATACATAAATCTTTAGTATAAACATAATGTTACAACATCAGATATTTCCTCTCTTTTTCCCTTAATACCTACTATCTCATATTAAGCTAATACAGTTCTTATTATTATCAACTAAATAAAAATATCTTTGTTACAATTATCAATAGTGTTTAGCTTATAGATATCTTAATTGAGTTTGCATTCGATCCTTATATATAATCAATGTCCTGTTATTGCTTTCCCCCCCAAACTTTAATTTCCCATCAATATTCAAATTAGCATTTGTTATTTATGATTTCCAAGGGTTTTATATTTAGGTGACTAAAGTTTCCCTTATCTCAACTTCTTCCTTTTTCCCTTTTCATAACCAAGTCTAAATACTCTAAATACACATCTTATCTATTTGATCATAGTTATTTATTTTCCCCCATGTTAAACCATCTAATTAATAATACCATACCCCCTCTAATAAGTCAAAACCATTATATGTGTTATCTGGGTTAACCAATAATTCAGTAATATACATAAATATCTCATGTTGGGCAAACAAAATTCTTATTTTCAACTAAGTAAAAGCATTCTTGTTATATTTATCAATACTTTTTAGCCTATCCATAAACTTTAATTTCCCATCAATATTCAAAAAAACCCCAGTTATTTATGATTTCCAAATATTTTATGTTAGATGATCAAAATTTCCCTTATCAAACGGAAGGGCTGCCGCCATCCTGTGATAAAATGGGGGTCCCCTCCTTGCTTGTCACCCCTACAGAGCGACTTTCGACCCTTTCCAGGGTCCCCCAGCGGAAGAAATTCAGACGTGGAAGACGGAGCTTGCCTTCTTGTGTCCATGCCGCCACGATGGCAAACTGGAAGTCCCTTTTTGGCAAACATTATTAAGCAAATCACATGATCATTAAATGAATCCCGCATTTGTTAAGTGAATCCAGCTTCCCTCATTAACTTTGCTTGTTGAACCTAGCTGGGAAGGTCACAGATGGTGATTATATGACCCTACAAAGTTGCAACCACTGTAAATACTTGTGGTTTACCAAGTGCCCAAATTTGGATCATGTGACTCTAGGGACACTGCAATAGTCATTAAGTGTGAGTTGTAAGCCACTTTTTTCAGTACTATCATAAATGAGGTCCAGGCAGAAGAACATCATGGCTTCAAAATCTAAGGGAGTGGTTTGGACAAAACTCAGCAGCACTTTTTTGTCTGACTGCTGATAAAAACAGGATCGGCAACATGATCGCCAACGTCCGATAACAGATATGGCACAAGAAGAAGACCATAATTTTAGAATGCTTGTTAAACAAATGGTTGTAAGTCAAGGACTACCTGTACTCTCACTCTCCAGGTGGGTGATTCAAGCAAGGACAATGGGATATGCATCAAGACAGACTGTGGTGGGGTTTCTTTAATAGGTAGCTGAAAATTGGCAAAATATTATTGTTCGTTACTGTTCATGAGGAGTACATGACTGTGCCCTTTTAACTTAGCTGATTTTGATTAAAAAGTCTGTTTGACCTGACAGTTTAATAAAAGACAGGATGGGTGTCTGTGAATATCATAGGAAAGTAGTGTATATATCTATGATTCTGGCTGATAACCAAAAGACTTTGATTTGACCTTTCCAGTGCTGGCAATGCCTTTTTTCAAGAACTAAATTGCATATGACAGCTTCTGTTTTCCTTATGGCCTTTTTCTTTGAAAGACTTTGATCCTAGAGCTGAGGGAGGTCGCTGAGAAAGCTTTGGTCTTGCCATTCTTATAGACCCTCAGCTAGTAGAAGTAAATTCTTACTGATATTTCCTAGGCATAAAATTGAAGTTCAAGCTGTTGATCAAAGGTTGAACAAACTTTCATTCTGCTGTTACCCACCCATAGACTGGAGGCAAACCAATTGCCTTAGCTAAACCTGTGGTTCACATTGGTTTCTTTGAAAGGGAAAACCTTAACTACTCTGCTCTTAAAAGAGCAGTTTTAAAAACTGTAGCCTTATCAGAAGCCTATATAGCGTAGGAAATTAACATAATCACCTTGTCCCAAAATTTGGAACTGTTTCTCCCAATATTGCCAGTCAGTATTGTTCTGGGAAGTATATTCCCAATATACTATCAGTGTATTGCATTGGGACAAGTTTGTTAATTACAGCAAGCATAGGAACTTTGAATTTTGTGATTCTTGAAAATATGTGTCACGAAATATAATACCCATCTGTTTCCCACTATACTTTAAAAGTTACAAGACCTTTGTCTCTTTTTTGTATCTCACTCAAGGCAGTCCTGTATGACTTCTAATAAAACTGCAGGATAGTAGATAGGAAATACCTTTGGATAAACTTGGAAAGTTATATATCAAACATGATATAGAACTCAAACTCTATTCTCTTTCCTTCAAGAGAGGAAAACTATCTTGAAAAGATAGTTCAACCCTAGTTCTTGTATAGCACAACAGTGCCCTCTAAAGCATCTGGTAGGTTGACCCAAGCTGAGAGACCTGAATATATGAAACTAAGACTTCGTTTCCACAAAGTACCTCTCCCAGATAATCCCACTTATACATTGGCATAGCTGGCAGATAATGAGAGTGTATACCTTTTTAAAAGTTCACATCAAGATGCCAAGGCACTCAATAATTTCTGATCGGTTGGTTAGATCCAGGACATTAGAGAAGACATAGGGTATAATAAGATGTGCTCCTAAAAAGGCTAGTTTGCAACTATCCTCCATATTCTGCCAAATTAAAAATAATGCCACAAAGAAAGTCAGCCTAACCCCAAACAAGAGGCTCAGACATTATTTCTGCAAATATTCCCTCTGCACTGAACCCTCAATATGTGCTGAAATCCAAGAATATATTCAAGGAAAGACTAACTATAACAATATAAACAATGTTATTACATAAGAACAAAAGAGAGTATTTTGTTACATTGTATGTGACAAAAGAAAGAAAAGGTAGTGCCAATAATAAGAAATGGCTTAGGTGCAATCCGAAAGCACCACTTGAATATCATCAGCGTTGACAAAATCATCATCAGTCAATTGCAAAAGATAGCTTTACCTGGACCAGCTTATATCCTGTAACAATACCTTTACAACATCAATATCTGCCTATACCATGTCCTTAGGTGGATAAAAATACCAAATCCAGTATAAACATCTGACTAACTGTGCAATAAACCATTACATACCCACACAGAGAATACACAGATGTGTGTAAAAACTATAACTATTTTTCTAAACATATGGTTTAATTGATTTAATAAGCACATTTTTCATTCAAAACTTGTCCATGTGCAAGGCTGCACAGTTATGCTGTCACTTTTTGTATTTCAAGATTACAAGAAGATTCTGCATTCCTGGGTTTTAGACAGAAGACGCAACGTATCTTCTATTCTCATGTTCCCAGGATTCAGTTGAAGGAAGAAACCCTTTGTTAAGTGGAAACAAAATTAGAATGTGCAGAATGCCTTATACAAAGCTGGCAATGCACAAAGGAAAGTGTACTGGGACCTTTAAGAAGCAAACAGTAAAAGGCAAACTAACTTGAGTTGTATCATAACTATATTTTTACTCAGACAATATAACACAAAACAAAAACACAAATATAGTCCAGTTTTCAATCCAAGGTCAGTAACGAAGTATCACCGTTGAATAACAGTTCAGGAGTAAACAAAGTCAAAGTCAAAAAATCCTTACCAGTTAAAAGTCAAATATCAATACACACAGTAACAAGTCAGTCAGAGAAAAAACACTAGAGAGAGTGTAAGTCTAACATCTGAAATTCATTTATGCTGAATAGAATTAGTCACACCCTTAGGCCATTTCATTTCTTAAAGGTACACAACCATATTATATGTATTTCACCCAAACCAGGTTAGGACTTTAATTCCTAACACCCTTCAATGAAAACTTTGCAGCTGCACAGACTTGAGAAGTCAAGAAATTGAAATTGATTGGTGGCAGCAAGTTACGATTATGTTTCAATGGGGAATTCATAGAAGGACCATGCCAGCAGAATTCCTTCCAATTTGTAAAAAAAAAGGTATGAAATGGATTTAGCACACTAAAACTAGCATGACTCAGAACATGTGAACCCCAAAGAATTCTTATACATACAATTACTTTTTAAAAAAAAACATAGCTTGGTATGAGTGAATCTAGTCTATACTGTCTCTTCCATCAGGAGTTACGTAGCATCTAAATCAAATTAAATAAATATTTGCTTGATTAGATCTAGAATTCAAAACCAAGTTAGTCACTTGCAGAAAAATGATACTAAAATATTGGTAACACATTTGTTTAAAAAAGAATGTAAGCATTTGACATAACTGTTGCAAAACGTCATTGAAATCTTCTATGTGGACAGAATACACTCAAGGGATTCTTAACATTATGTATGTGTTAATGATAGTGTCATAAAAGTCTGTATCACTAACTGAAACTTCATGAAAGTTTTCTCAGAAGTACAGTTCAGTGATTAGTTTGATTAACCATGATTTCTGAAGTAAATCACAACTGGCTATGCTTACACAATACATTAAATCATAAATTGTCCTTTATAAAACATAATAGTTGGACTCACAGGCATATTCAGTCCCTTACAGTCAGGTAATTCCCATGAAGAAAACTTTCAAAAGCCGAACAGTATTTACTATGGATGAACTTGCTGATTACGAACCAAGAGAAAAAATTAGCTGTTCTTTCCTCACATTAACAACAAACACAAAACACAGAATCAACAAAACAATCATTTTAAGCTTTTTTCTGGAAAAAAATTAAACCATCTCCCTCACTCCTAATTTGCTTATCTTTGCTGGCTCCAGAAGATCTAGACAATTTGGTACTGTAACCTGGAGAAAATAGAGTTTAGAACACAAGAATGGACTGTGAATTTTAAAATTCAGACAAGATAAACTGCTGTCATGCGCGACTAAATCATAGTTTGCTTAACTATAGATTTCAACATAAATTTTCAAATTGCTGAGTCACAAACTATTATTTAAATTATAGCACCTGGATTCATACAATAATCTAAGCCATACATTATATTTTCCAAAGTACAGTTACTGGGTTTCTATAGCCCTCTAAATCCAGATGAATGTGTCATTTTGATTTAGTATAGGGTATAAAGCTATGGAATATCCTTTATGGTCTCCCCCCCACAATCTATAGTTACATTTGGATTATAATTTCTATCATCTCCTAACAATATGGCCAATTATGAGAGTTGGATTATTTGGCTTTTTTTCATTGAACCTCTACCCCATATTCTTTCAGTGTCAAGTTCAGATTCCAGAAATGCAGCTCTCTGGAAGAGCTCTCAAACTCATCTGCATAATGTTCTTTCTTCTCTAACAGACAATGCTGTGGTAAGCAGTTGTCATTAATGAGGCAAAGCAGAATGAATAGAGAACAGTTTTCCTTAATTTCCTCCTCCATCTTTCATGAATAGAATCAGAGGCAATTCAAGAATGTCTTGCAGGGGAACTCAAGACAATGTTGTCAAGGTTTCTAGAATTAAATTAAAAAATTAGGATTCCCTAGAATGGCACAATGGAACAGCTAGAAAGATATGGTAGTATGCAGGCTTTCTGTGAAAGACTTCTGGACTGGCCAGTAAGTGCTTGAACTGCTAACCTTTTCCATATATCAGAATCTAAATCTTAAATCAGACATTCCCAATCTGTTGGCTCACCTAGGCTGTGTTGAATGAAGAGGAATTGTCTTGGGCCGCATTATATATATATATTGTATTATATATATATTGTAAAAAAATCCTTTATTTTTTATATGTTTTAAAAAAAACTTTATGGGATGCACTGCTAGCTGTCCAAGGGTTGGATGCACCTGGTCTAAATATTTTAACCTGTTTCCCAAGACTTTAAACAAAGAAAAGACTATTTAGCCATAATAAGAGAGCAGGCTATTTTTTATTTGGCTATTTATTCATATTCTAAATCAGTACAGTAAGTGTTTAGCCTGAACAGTCAGGTCTATGCGTAATCTCTCAACTTGTAAATATTAAATTGATGGTCCACCTCATGATTCCTCAATTAGATTCTAGTTCCCCAAGTCTGCTTCACAAGTCCTGCCTAAGTCTATTGTCTGTTTCTGCAGAATAACACATTCTACTTTTTGCATATTTTACTGCAACTCAAGACTTCTGATCTAGGGTGACCAGATCCAATTGTAAAATCTACACAATCTGATTTGATGCTGAGCTCTTAATCTGTAGACTGAAAACAAAGTTTGGACGTTTATCTTGAAAAAGATTTTAGCTGGGGGATACAAATAGAGGAACTAAATTCCAGGACTTGCTCAGCAAATAAACAGGAAGTCCATAAAATGTACAAGAATGGGCTAAATATATTCTAAAGTAAGTATATGTAGTACAAATTTAGGTACCACATTTGTGACACCAGATATTGCTGAATTATAAATTCCAGCAATACTCCTTATTGGCCACACTAGCTGAAGCTACTAAATATTGGAATTCAGCAAGTTAAGAAGTTTAATAATTTCTAAGGTTAATAATAATAAAATAATTTGATAAGTGATAAAAATGCCAAATCCAGTCTAAGCATCTAGCTATGATAGTAGCACCTATCACATAACACCCCAGACCTAATAACTGTCAATAAAAAAGACAAAAAAGTCTGGATAGTAGATGTTGTAGTACTTGAAAACAGCAGAATTTAAGAGAAAATTACAATAAAGAAAAACCTGCAAATAGAAGCAGAATGACTATGGCAAAAGAAAGCAAAGTTAGTACCAATAATAGTACGGTAGGTGCCTTGGATGCAATCCCAAAACATCTGTAGCACCACTTGAACAGCATTAGCATTGACAATAGCCATCATTCAATTACAAAAGGCAGCTGTACTTGGAACAGTTTACATCCTACATCTTTAAAACCTATACCAGGTCCTTGGGAAGGATATGTGGATAAAAATGCAAAATTCAGTCTAAACATCTGGCTGACAGTTGACCAACAATAATAATTTGTAGTGATGCTTCCCAATTCTGGAGTCTCAATCTGCTAGAAATCTGAACATTGTTGCTCCCTGCTTCTTCAAATTCAGTAGTGATGTTTATAAATAAATGAGGTCCATTTTTTCTAGACTGTACTGCAGGAAGCAATAAGAAAATATCAGTTAAATAAGTCTAGAAACAAAGGGGAAATCATCATCATCATCAACAACAGCATCACCACCACCATGATTTCCAGATTCATTTCCCCGTAATGTTTAATTGTTATTGATGGTATTGATTGTTTTGATGTAAATTGTGGTATGGTAATTTCTAAACAGATTTAAAAAAAAATCTAGATTCTGGAAGGCTATTGCACTTTTCAGTTAGGCTTTGCAAAGGTGGGTCTAGAGGTCATTCATTATAAATAAATTATCTACACTTATTCTAGAAATAAAAATAGCAGATAGAACTTTACATTTGGAACTTTACATTTACATTTGGAAGAATGCCACCTAATACATTTATTATGCAGCAGACCACCCTCAAACTGAAAAATAAGCCAGAAAAAGAATGTATTAGTGGGGAGACAGATATAGATGTGGAAATTTTCTCATTGTTTAAGTCTGCAAAATCCCAATAGCAAGAGTTTACCAAAGCCAAGGCTTAAACCAGTGTTTCTCAACCTCAGCATGTTCACTGGAAAATTCTGGGCATTGAACTCCAACTACCCCAACCATGGTGAGATGAGAAATACTGGAACAATTGTCCTTATTTTCAATAGATAAATTTAGAAATTATGAACACTATACAAAAAGAGATATGATAATCTTAGACAATTGTATACAGGCAACTGAAATGTTCATAATGTTCTCATGAGCTGATGCTCATGAAAAGATGAACATGGAAAGAGTTAGAAAAAGAACGGGCACATCACAGAAGGTGAATAATAGGACAGATTGCAGAATTTTGCACAATTTCTGTTTTTACAAATCCTTATTCTCAGTGCCACTGTTTTGGCTTTCCCTTTTGTAATAACCGGAGACCTGTACAGCTTCTCTCCTTATTTTTCTACAGAAAAAAGGGTACCATTAAACAAAATTACAACAAATTTAGTAAGAGGCAACAAGAAAAGGCTGGCTGGTAGGCAGGCAGGCTCTTGTGATTTCTCCCACAAATTCCTACCCCACACATCTAGGACATTTTTTACTGCTAAGCAGAGTTGTTATCTGAAGGGTGCAGTGAGCAGGCAAGCTTAGGCTCTCTATGATAAAAATCAATAATGACAGAGGACTATATTACCGCGACCTCCATTTCCAGCCTTTCCAGTTTGACTGAACACGCTGTGAAGCTACAAATCCATTCGGGGATGAACAGTATTCTTTCTCTGTTGGAGGCTGATTACCTCTTTGCAACAGTGAGTCTTTTGACTACTAGGACAAATGGCCAGAAGCAAAGGAAGGAAATAATGTTTGCACCCTGGCCCTGTATTTATCTCTCACTTGGCCTATTGTTACTATAGTAAAACGAGTCTGTATTTAAGAAAGTCCCCACCACTTTCAGTTATAGTTTAGGTAGCAACATGGCTTTCCTATCCAAAGAATCTTAATAAACCTATATTTTACCTCAAATATAATAAATCTCTGCTAGCGTTCAGTGATAACTGGGCTAAGCCTTGCGTCTGCACTCAAGTTAACTATATTAGGAGCAATTTTCTTTGAAGGAGACCTGCTGCTAGAGAACACTTTTAGCCCTTTTCATTTGTTCAGGAACACAGCTTCCGGTTGTATTCAAATTCTCTTTTCATCTTGCTGACATTTTTCAAAGCCTATTAATTCCAGGCAGATCCCATGAGAAGATGTTTTGGTGCTTTAGTTGGACAGAGAACCTGTGGCAGTTCCACGTAAGGAAAGCTGGTTTACCAAAAGCCTTTCTCATCCATGCTGAAGCATGCTTTGAGTTTCATAGAGCAGGGCTTTTCAATCTTTTCACCCACTTTTAGGATATTGCAATATCCGAGTACCACCAGTTGCCTAGCAAGGTGTCAAAAACTTGATGACCAAAAAAAAAAAGAGGAAAAAAGTGATAAAGTACAGGTAGTCCTTGTCTTACAACAGTTCGCTTAGTGACTGTTCGAAGTTACAACGGCACTGAAAAAAGTGACTTATGACCATTTTTCACACTTATGACTGTTTCAGCATTCCCAGGGTCATGTGATTTACGTTCGGATGCTTGGCAACTGATTCATATTTATGATGGCTGCAGTGTCTCAAGGTCATGTGATCCCCTTTTGCAACCTTTTGACCAGCAAAGTCAATGGGGAAACCAGATTCACTTAACAACCTTTTATATCAGGGGTGTCAAAATCAATTTCATTGAGGGCTGCATTAGCATTGTGGTTACCATTGTGCGGGGGGTGGGGGTGGTGTCCTTTCTTCCTTTTCCCCTCTCTCCCTGCCTCCCTCCTTCTCATTCCCATCTCCTTCCTTCCTTCCTTCCTTCCTTCCTTCCCTGCTTCTTTCCCTCCTTCTCATTCCCATCTCCTTCCTTCCTTTCAGTGCTGATCCTGGCGCTTCTGCTGAGCTGTTGTGATTCAGGGTCAGCCTGTGGGTTCGGTAGTTGGGTCGGACGACTCAGAGGAGGAGGAGGAGGGGGGTGTTGAAGAGCTTGCTGAGGGGATTGGACAGCTTGATGAGAGCCCTCAGCCAGGCCCCTCTCATCTGGTCACGACGCAGACCCAGCTGTGTGAGCCTGACAGCGTGGATGAAAATGACCCACAGCTGGCCCTGTTCAAGGATGCCCGACGCAGGAGGCAGTCAATCAGGAGTAAACAGAGGAAGGCAATGGGGCTCCTCTGAAGGAGGCAGAGAGAAGCCACGCCCTGAACTGTATTTAAGGGGGAATGCGTGGGAGGGCTGGTTTGCTGAAGGCAACCGCTTGAAAAGCTCCTGTTTCTTGGTTCGTGTCTTGTTCTATTTGTTTTTGTAGCAATAAATTTTGCAGGCGTAATTCCAGCCTCTTGCCTTCTTGTAAAAGGGGTTGTCCCTGCCTTTTCTGCAGGGCCGGTAGCAGGCTGGTATAGAACATGAGCCCTGACAGCTGATTGGTGCATCTGCAGGGTTGTCAGGGCTCACCAGAAGTGCTAGGATCAGTGCTTGGTTCCAGCTGATCGGTGCTTCTTCAGGGCTCAGCAGAAACGCCAGGATCAGTGCCGGGTTCCAGCTGACCAGCACTTCTAGGCAGCTCAGCAGAAACACCAGGATCAGCACCAGGCTCCAGCTAATTGGTGATTCTGCGGAGCTCAGACATGGTGTCTGAGAATTTTGTGCAATGGCAAAGCAACAGTAGAATTAATATGCCCGTATATCATTATTATTGAATTCCCTATATGCCGTCACATCAGTGTCAACTCTTAGAGATGAAATTGATAGATTTTCTATTTGATCTGTCCCTAATCTGGTCTTTCAGGTCTTCCAATGTTACACTTATCACCACTTTAACTGAGTCCATCCACTTTAATGCTGCTGGTTTTCTCTTTCCTTCCAGCTTTTCCAGAATCAGAGCGTATAGGGAGCTATTACCATTTCAATTAATCTTCAACTTATGATTGTAATTGATCCCAGAAACATTGTCATAAGTAGTGAAGGTGGTGAAATAGGACATCTTGAGATCAGACCTAATTTTATGACTTTTGCAGTGGTCATAAAGAAAACACTGAGGTCACAAAGTGAATGCAGTGGTTGTTAAGTGAACCCATTTTTTGCCATGGGACCAATTTTGCCAGAAACTGGAAGTAAACACTGGTTTCTGGCAAAAATGCCAAAAATCGTGATCATGTGACTGTGAGGCGCTTCTAATGGCTGTAAATGTGTGCTGTTTGCCGAATGCCCAAAATGCAGTTATGTAACTGGGGATGGGGAACAAAACCAGAATTCAAATTCAGATCATAAATCCCATTTTCTGGGTCCATCATAATTCTGAATGATCCATAAGTAACAGGTTGTAAGTTGATGATTACCTGTGCTTCAGAGGTATTTCAGGAATTCCCACTGAGCAAGTTTCCCCCCCCCCAAGGAATGCAGCACTTTGGCAAATGAGGCTTCCTTCCATGACTATAATATTCGCACATATATAATAAAGAGCTATTTTCACCAAAAAAAATCCCAAGAGAGATGGAAAGATGGGTGAACATGTGCATAAAGGCCAAGAGGAATGGGTTACAGCAAAATTCTCCCCAGAAGCATCTTTAGGGTGGGGCCTATTTCTATGTATCCAAAATTTCCTGCTTTTCTGTCTTCCTTTTTCTTGCATGTGCTTTACACTGGCAGCTCTTGATTTTCTGAAGGTTACCTCTGCCTTTGAGGCTAAGGAAAATATCAGGCAGGTTGATTCCACGCCTGCTCTAGAAATAACCATTCCCCTGAAGAATAACCTAATTTTATTTTGGAGCATGACTTTGAAACTGCTGCTGCAGTGCATGTACACATCTCCCTCTACTTTTCAGGGGCATTGGGCAGGTCAATGACATGAATGACCTGAAAGGAGAATTTACTTTGGAAACATGAATCAAGGCTTTATAGCATGTAGAGGAAGGCCAGGGACATGATCTGACCTGACATATTTTTAATCAGTTGGGTGAACAAAGCAGGCCAATGTGGGGAGGTATTCAAGGCAACTATAGATTTCACCACAAAGACACTGGATGCAGAAAATAAGATAAGGCAGGCAGTGCAGGGTTAATAAATCAATCTACTCTTTTGACCTAATAAATTTCACTCAGCTCCTCTCAGAACTTGTCAGCCTGACCAGGTAGATCAGGCAGGAAATATGACCACATGATATAATTCTACTTTATTGTAAAGCTACAATGCTGTTTCTTACCTGTTTCCTAGACAGTATCTCCTTGCTCGTCTGCCTAGGTCTTTCTTAAATATCATTCCAGGACTCATTAAGGGTGGGAGAGCCAAGTGAGCCTTCAATCCCCTTGATTCCTATTATTTCCTTAAAAGCTTCCATTACATCTCCTCCAATAAACAAAGAGTTTGGGCAGACTGAACCCTAGAGGACGCCAGACTTGCACCCCACCAGAATAACAAAATTGGAAGGAACCTTGGAGGTCTTCTAGTCAACCCCCTCCTCAAGCAGGAAACCTATACCATTTTAGACAAATGGTTACCAGTCTCAAACCATTGGCCAGGCAGTTGATCTCTGATTCCTGCAGCCATGATGGCAGACTTTCTTATGCTGTCCAATAAAAGGAATTCAACCCCACACAGAACTATTACGATTATAATTTTTGTGCAGGGCCCAGATCACAACCTTGCCTCAAACTGTCCTTGGAAATAAGCAGCACAGGAAAGAGGTTAGGAGATGGAAAAGAATGGGTGGTCACGTGGCTGGAGAGGAAGGAGTGTAGAGAAGCATTCAAACCAGCTGTGCTCCATGGTTCTGCTGGCTATTTTGTGATTTTTGTTGTGGGGGGTCACCTTTTCTAAGCAGGCTGCCATCTACCCCTCATCTTTTAGGCAGCTGGGAACAATATCTAATTTCTCCCTCAATTAGCTTCTGATTAGTACCATCCCCTGGCTCTGGGCCAGCCTCCATTTAATGCACCATTAATAATTCATTTCTCACGCAGGAGGAATCCAGGGAATGAAAGGGCTGGCGAAGATCAGACTTTTGCCGGAACAGAGAAGGGAGAAAAGGTTGAGAGCAAAAGGCAACACTAAAACATTCAGTGCCCAATCTCATTTAGGGAGGAAGAGGCTCAGAAAAGCCTTTTTTTTTTTTACAGATCATGTAAAAGGATAGAATGAACATTCTGCCATGATAAAGCTCTATTTAGATTTTCCATGATATGTTTTCCCTTTTTTAATCTGTTTTCTTTCCTTTTCTATCCTTTTTTCCTTTTGAAGTATGCATGTGTACAAAGGTTTGGTCTGGAGTTAGAGGCTGAGTACGCCAGGTGGCACTGTGGTTTGTGCATTATGATTTGTGGATTATTGTGAAATTATGGGATTATAGGTTAATCAATAAACCATAGTAAAAAAAAATGCCACAATCATTAAGCCATGGAAAAAGCAGATGTTTGGGGGCTAAATAGTGATGTCAGCATATCAGGTATTGCTGTTTATATGCCATCTTATGAAGGTGGAAACTAATCCATAAAATGCTTAGGAGCATATTCATTAAATCTTGTTAACTGAGAACCCTAGACTTGAATGTAAATGTTGTGATTCAGGGTCAGCCTGTGGGTTCGGCAGTTGGGTCGGACGATTCAGAGGAGGAGGAGGGGGGTGTTGGAGAGCTTGCTGAGGATAGCCTTGAGGCTCCGCAGAGCCCTCAGCCAGGCCCCTCCCATCTGGTTACGACACAGACCCAGCTGTGTGAGCCTGACAGCGTGGATGAAGATGACCCACAGCTGGCCCTGTTCAAGGACGCCCAACGCAGGAGGCAGTCAATCAGGAGTAAACAGAGGAAGGCAATGGGGCACCTCGGAAGGAGGCAGAGAGAAGCCACGCCTTGAACTGTTTAAGGGCTGGTTTGCTGAAGGCAACCGTTTGAATAGCTCCTGTTTCATGGTTCGTGTTTTGTTTTGCTGTTTGCTGTTTTATGTTAATAAATTTGGCAGGCTTAGTTCCAGCCTCTTGCCGTTTTGTAAAGGGGTTGTCCCTGCCTTTTCTGCAGGGCCGGTAGTAGGCTGGTACAGAACAGTAAAGGTCTGTTTGCCGGCAACATAGGATTAGAACGCAAATCCAGAAAAATATATTTTAGTACTATGCAAAGAAAAATTATGCTAAAAGGACTGAAAGGAATAAGGGCACCCATTTTACACACACATACATACAGTTCAGGAGCGATTACCTATCCTTTTCTGCTGTTTTATTATTGTTAAGAGGCCACTGTGGAACAACCACAGAGGAGCTGAGGTGGACCCCCACTCATCTGGCCTTCTATACAAGTATAAAAACATGGCTCAGGTGAGCATGTAGCTATGGGATTGACTGGTGATCTGAAAGAGCCCCTTCCCCACCTTTTAAGGAATTATTATTACCATCCCTCTTTCAAAGTTTATATACAGTTTTTTATGCTTTTAATATTTTATTGTACATTGCCCAATCCCTCTATGAAGAAGTGGGCAGTTCTTAAATCTGACAAATAAAATGTTGTTTGCCAACCTTGGATGCTCCTGCCTGTCCTTGCTTTCCTGCATACACTATATAGAGCACGTAGGGATAGTTGATGCAAATTACAAAAAAAACCTGCAAGTCTGAAAAAAGAAGTATTGCTTTAATGAGTTGAAGAGAGGTGTTCTGTACATGCTCTCTATACCTTGCAAAGCACCTCATCTGAAAAATTTGCACAACCCTAGGAAACAAAGATGTCATCATGTAGTAACTTTTCCATGAGAAAAGATGTAAGTCACAGAAGTACAATTTGTGCACAAGATGGCAGTAGAAAGCACAAATACATGACTTCACCGGGAGGAGGAAGAAAATGTATCGTTAAAAAAAATACACAAAAAAGAGGGTCAGTTTGTGATTGTTATATACCGGTATGGTAACTGCCTGTAAAATGATCTTTCATGTTTTAACATATTAAGTGAAGCATGATCCCACAATAAGGCCAAGAAGCTTATTAGACTTTATTCCTAACCATAGAACTGATTTGTTTTATACCAGAATCTCAGAATCAGAATAGGTCCCTGCTCAAGCTGGAGAACCTATACCATCTCAGACAAGTGACTGTCCAGCCTCTTCTTAAAAACCTCCAGTATGAAGCACCCACAATTTCTGGAGGCAAGCTGTTCCACTGGTTCATTGCCCTCACTATTAGGAAGTTTCTCCTTAATTTCAGGTTGCTTCTCTCCTTGATTAGTTTCCATCCATTGTTTCTTGTCCTGCCTTCTAGTGCTTTGGAAAATAAGTTGACCCCCTCCTATTTGTGGCAGCCTCTCAAATACTGGAATACTGTTATCACATCTTCCCTAGTCCTTCTTTTCTCTAGAGTAGCCAAACCCAAATCCTGCAATCATTCTTCCTATGTTTTAGTCTCTAGGTCTTTAATCTTAGTTGCTCTTCTTTGCACTTTTTCCGAAGTCTCAACATCTTTTTTGTAATGTGACCAATACTGGATGTAGTATTCCAGGTGCGGCCTTACTAAGGCTTTATAAAGTGGTACTAATACTTCAAATGATTTTGATTCTACGCCTCTGTTTATACAACTAAGGATTATATTAGCTTTTTTGGCTGCTGCCGCACACTGCTGGCTCATAATTAAGTGATTGTCCACTAGGACTCCAAGGTCCCTCTCACAGTTCCTGTTTTTGAGCCATACAAATGGGTAACTAAAACTCAATGCACAATTTCATTTAGACTGAATTATATCTGACTTTGTGCTGTTAATTTGAGGATTTCACTCCGAAATAAAGGACAGAATCTAAAATGGGCCTGATTAGGTGAAGGAGGTCTCAAGGTGAAATGGGTGTTGTAAATCTTTGTAAAACTCCAATTTTATTCCTTAAATTTGCTCCAATTCAAAAAAAAGAAGAGTAAATTATTTACCTTGCCTAGCCTAGAGGATTACAAAAGTGATATTAGTGAGCTTTGACCCACTAACTACAGATTTTGCATTTTTGCAATAAATAAATTGTTGTTAATGAGGCACTCTAAACCTTGGATTCTGTTTTTAGTAATAGAGCACTGCAACTTTAAAACTTATCAAGATATAGCAGAGAACAAATTGTATAGTTTTTTCAATTCTATAGCAAAAGAATCTAAATGGCATTTTTGTCCAATCTCCGTTCTTTCAAACTTGAGATTATTATTGCTTTAATGCAATCCAACATGTGGGAGCATTTCTGACAAGGGGGCCAAGATATGGATATAAAACAATTTCTGAGCAGTTGGAAAAGCTGACAACAATTTTTCACAAGATTTTTTAATGCTCTTACAGTGCTGCTCTTTTATATGTAAGCTGAAACAAAAATACTAAAACTCTATTACACACAGGTGATGATTACAGGGAAACGATTCAGATTAAGCTAGTTACATTTATGACTCACTGAAATCAGTAAGAAAGGACAGTTATAACATAAATCTGAATTATTCCAGTGGAAAGCAAGCACAATTCATTTTTTGTTTTAACAGCATGTTTTGTTTTAACTAATCACAAACACCTCAAATTTCAGACGTTTTTAGAAACTATTACCTTTAAGAGGTGCCAGTGTGAACGCTATTAAATACAAAAGCAAGATTACAAAAATAAGGGTAATTCTTCCATACATCCGTGTGTCTTTTAAGTTGTGATCAAACGAAACATCTGATTCTTTAGGTAAGTGCACAGTTGATTCATTAAGTCTCTGTTCTGTCCATCAATCCAGTGCATTTCTATTAAAATATCAGGACCTTCTTTCTTCACAATTAATACACATTTGAAAAGGAACCATTCCCCTGAAGTACTATCATTCTCTCCAATTTCAAGGGCCAGGATGTCAGTAGCAAAGGTCTTAGTCCCTTCATTTTGATTACTGGAATTATGTTTGGATTCTGAAATAAAGGATGGTTCCTCTGTGCTGCTGCTTTCCCCAGTGTATCCCTGGATACTTTCATCCTGAATTGCAGGTGCATCATTGAGTCCATCCCCCTCTGATGACTCAACATCAAGACGAAGTACCTCAGATGATTTTTCAGTAGATCCATTTGCATTTCCTTCACACTCATTACTGGATGTTTTCTGATTCTTTTCTTCGGCCGATTGCAGAAAATCTTCAGACGCTCGAGGAAGTTCACGTAATTGCCTAACTCTGTCCCTCTTTTTTCTCCTTAAATGAATCCAGGAATTTTCCACAGCTGTTAGAAACAAGCTGACCTCATCTTTTCCACACGGAAGTGTTTTATGCTGAACCTATTGAAAGGGAATACACATCAAACGGTAGCGTGGCTCTTTTGGGCTACTAGCCATTGCCTGAAGCAGAATTTTTAAAAGTTAGCCTACCTTCAGGTCAGTGAGAAGTTTTCTAATCCATGCTGCAACCACTCCTAATCCTTCAACAGCACTGATTCCTACAGATGAGGCTTTCATAGCTAACTCTTTGGCTGTAGATGCCAAGACAAGAAACATGATTGGTTTCCGAGGTTTTTCTAGTTTCCTTTTCTTAGAAGGAGGCGACTGAGGGGGAAAGTACAATATTCAAGTTGAACAAAGTAATTAGAAAATAAAACGATATCCTGAAGAACATGAAGAGAACACTGAAAGGACGTTGATCCTAAGGTATGTATACTTAGTGAGTTCACAGAAAGATCTGCTATCCCATTCTTCACTAGGCAGCCACCCTCCTCCCCACAAAATGCCATTGGAAAGCCACATCTGAACGTGGTCAACATAACAGAAGGGATTATCAATGGGACTGGGAAAGGAAATGGAATGTATAAATTTAATAATATTTAATAATTTAATTTGTATACCGCCCTTCTCCCGAAGGACTCAGGGAGGTGAGATAAAGACGGAAACCTGGTTTTGCACTAAAGAAATTCACAAAAGAGAACTCCTTAAAAAGTGACGCCTCGTTATTTAGAAAGCTTCTGTCATTTTCCAGATATATAGTTGGGGAGGTAGATGTTGCTAGAGAAGAAAGCCACAATGAGGTCGTTTCCTTCTGTGAATTTTTCTAATGTGATGTTCCCTACATGTTAGCATGCATCTTGTATACTTTTTGAGCCAGCTTAAGGATAAGTGCATATTCTAAGTATTCTGGAAACTGCAGAAATATAATTACATCACATCTGAGGGAACAATTCTAGAATTATCATCTCCTCCAATTACTTACTAATAAGTAGTTGAATTATTTTCAGTATCTTCACTGTTTGCTGAAACAATGAATACCTTTTGACTGACAACAGTCAAAAGGCTATCTCCCTGGGGATACGAGATGATATTCTAGGGGGTGTGAAAACCTGGGTTTAGAAGTTTTGAAAATTATAGTGTATGTGAATAATTTGTTATTTTGAGCTTTTGTAAGGGGTGTGGTGGCTCAGTGGGTTAGGATGCTGAACTTGTCGATCAGAAGGTCGGCAGTTTGGCGGGTCGAATCCCGAGTGCCGCGTAACAGAGTGAGTGCCTGTTACCCGTCCCAGCTTCTGCCAACCTATCAGTTCGAAAGCACGTAAAAAGGCAAGTAGAAAAATAGGGACCACTATGGTGGGAAGGTAACAGCGTCCCATGCGCCTTTGGCGTCTAGTCATGCCAGCCACATGACCACGGAGATTATTTATTGTATGTTGTATTGTATTATTTATTTTTTAGGACAGATGCTTCAAAAGGGTAGTCCTCTTTATAGGTGAAACCACTGAGTTTATGGTTTCCTTGCAGTACCAACTTTTTCACAACTTTGTGTGCTTAATATCAGAATCAACTGCCATGGTAAAAACATAAATTAATTCCAGTTCTCTTCTTCACTCCTCCTCCTCCTCCACTGAGAGTCCATATATAGTAAAAGGCAACAAAGTCCAGCGTAGAACAATTACGATTATGCAGACAAATTATACCCAGATATTTAATGTTTAAGGGACACGGTGGCTCAGGGGGTTAGGATGCTGAGCTTGTCGATCAGAAGGTCGGCAGTTTGGCGGGTCGAATCCCGAGTGCCATGTAACAGAGTGAGTGCCTGTTACTCATCCCAGCTTCTGCCAACCTAGCAGTTCGAAAGCACGTAAAAATGCAAGTAGAAAAATAGGGACCACTACGGTGGGAAGGTAACAGCGTCCCATGCGCCTTTGGCGTCTAGTCATGCCAGCCACATGACCACGGAGATGTCCTCGGACAAGCGCTGGCTCTTCGGCTTTGAAATGGAGATGAGCACTGGCCCCTAGAGTCGGAAACGACTAGCATTCATGTGCGGGGGAACCTTTACCTTTACCTAAGGGGTGTGAGGTATAGAAAAGGTTGGAAGCTGCTGCTGTAAATGATTCCCCACAAAGACTCAAAGTAGGTACTGAAAGAGAACCACTTACTGGAACTCTGACATTTTCATAGAAGCTCCAAGCCAGGGCCCACCGCATAGTACGACCTTGGCAGAATTCAGTATGGGTGACTTTAGGAACCTTCACAGAAAAATAAAACCAGTCTTAAGTTTTTTCAGTTTTCCAAAAGCTATGAGGGCAATTCAGAAATAAACTTCCATTTGCTTATCAATGACAGACACTTGCAGATACAGAACTTTTATTATACACGTTAGAAACTACAACATTACTTTTCAAAATAATCGCCGTTCAAATTGAGGCACTTGTCGTAACATCTTAAAAGTCTTGAAATTCCTCACTTGTAGTTGCTCAGCGCCAAATCTAGACTCTGTGTGTGTGTGTGTGTGTGTGTGTGTGTGTGTGTGTGTGTGTGTGTGTGATCAAAAACATCTCAACAGAACTGCTTCAAAAGTTCTTGGGTGCATCTAGCGGTGTGTGAGCATTATTGTGAATCAACACCACACTAGAAGGGATGCCATGGAAAATCCCGCCAAATGTGAACATGCCAAAAGAGTACTGCTAGTGAACTTCATGAAGCATGGTTCAACCATCAGTTCAGAAGTCTATTGTGAAACGTTACGAAAACTCAGACAAGTCATCCATAACAGGCGCCTGGGCATGCTGACTTCTGGTGTGGTGTTCGCTTACGGTAATGCTCGCCTGCACACTGCTAGATGCACCCAAGAACTTTTGAAGCAGTTGGGGTGTTTTTGATCACCACCCTCCATAGCCCAGATTTGGTGCCGAGCAACCACTAATGAATTTCAAACCTTGTAAGGCGTTATGACAAGTGCCTCAATTTGAATGGCGATTAGGTCAAAAAGTAATGCAATACTGTAATTTTCTAACATGTATAACAAAAGTCCTATATCTGCAAGTGTCTGTCGTTGATAACCAAATGGAGGTTTATTTCCAAATTGCCCTGGTATATTCTGCAGTTGTCTAGACAATTTAAGACATCTGACATAACATCAAAAAATATCTCATATTGATACTGTATTTTTTTATAATTAACCTGTTACAAAAATAAAAAAATAAAAATAAGGAATAGTATGAAGAGGAAATCTGGATAGGTTACAGCCCACACAAGTCTTGAAATATAGTGTCCAGCTCACAAAATGCACTTCCTCAAGCATGCTGATTGGCAGTTCAGTAGGTTAAAAGGAAAGCACAGGTCTTGCAGGAGAGATGGTATGTGGACTCTAAACTCTGCACGCTGTTTTCTCATTTTGCTGTGTGTGGATGGGGAGGGCTGGATTTGAGATGATGTAAATTGGTGAGCATATATAACTGTACATATACAAGCTTGTGAGTGAAAATAAAAAACATAAGAGACAAATTTCTATAGGGGACATTTTTGCACAATTTGCATAGAGCCAAATAAGACTGTATCTAAATATGCAGATAACAGCTGGTCTGAAGACTACTA
The DNA here is from genome assembly GCF_947247035.1 of Vipera ursinii. Classification (NCBI taxonomy): domain Eukaryota; kingdom Metazoa; phylum Chordata; class Lepidosauria; order Squamata; family Viperidae; genus Vipera; species Vipera ursinii. Next base: position 40,057,289 of record NC_139517.1, read on the forward strand.
TAATCTGAATATGATCATAATATGATCAAATTTGAACTGACAACTTCATGTTACATGTGATTCAGCCATTATGTTTAAGCAATGCTAATGATAGTCTTGAAATGAACTTTTGTACATGCTAGTTGTATGATGTCCTTTGACTCAGATAGGATGGAATCAGCAATTTCACATAAACATAAGAAAAACCATTGTTTCTGCTCCAGATGTCTATGTAAAGTCCATATGGAAAACAAACAAGGTACAATTTACTGCAAAAGCAAATTCTGAAATGCGCATCCCCAAATAATATTGGCTTCTAATATATCTATACTCAAGAAAACAGTGGTTTAATGCTTCATTATAAGAGTGTCAGAGCTACTGTTTTTTCTTCTTAGAAGTTTTTATTGTTTTAACTAAAGCTAATAAACAACTTTATTTTTTCAAGATGTAACTTTATTTAACTGGCAGTCTAGTCACGAATTTTAACTAACAGATAACATTAGTGTCTTTAAAGAACTACTTACTCCATGGATTCGTAGTTCTTCTTTCAATGGTGCCAAACTGCATTTCTTTCCCAACATACAACTATACCACCTTTAATAAGGAAAAAAAAATTCAGAACCACGTAATGGGAAATAAAGTTCAAGTAAAGGAAATATATTTCTATATCAGCAGAAGAAACCATAGACTGGATGTATTGGGATGGCTCTCTTTCTTGGAACCAACCTTTTTCAAACAGACATGTCACTCTGAGTTTTTTGAAACAGTAAACAACTTTACATTAAGATACAAATAATTAATATTTATTCTTGCTTTATTTAAAACTGATATTCTGAGTTTTAATTTCTTGGTTGATTGTTTGGTATTAATCCCTGCTTATCTGGAAGCTGGCTGCTGGAAAAAAAATGTGCTCTGGTCTTTTTTAATTGTGAAAATTAAGTAAAAGAGAATGAAAACATGTATATTTGCCACCACATAAACATCATGATTATGGGCACCTTGTGGGAGGGTGGATTGTTATTTTGGTAATGGAGCATTTGATTAGCGTGGACTGATTTTCAATAAAACTTGCACTTCTAATTTGCTGTTGTTTCTTCTATTGATGAAGAAGGATAGTACGCTGTTTTCTTCCTCTCTAAATCTTACAGCAGCACTGATGTTATTTCACTGGGTAATGAAACGTTTGCGAGCAAAGAACCAAGCTCAAATTCTCCTTTCACGGACTCCTTTGGGATATTTACACATGGCACCTTGAATTAAACAGACTATTTCGGATACAAAATATATTCCATAAAAAATCATTACACATATTGATTAGACTTTAAGTCAAGTTGTAATATTTGTGGATGTCCATATTGTTTTGAATTACATACCTACTACATAGGAACTGATGACTGGATAATGAAAATGGATTCTTTACAGCCTGCATATTGTTTCTTATTATTAAGAAACTTGTTCTTCAACATTAGAAAGTTAAATTTATGGCTACAATTCTTCACTGGATTGAAGGAAGTTATTCTGAAGTTAATTATGATGTATAGGCATCGTGTGTGTGTGTGTGTGTGTGTGTGTGTGTGTAATACCATCATTTTGCTTTTCTTTAAATACATACAGTTTATACTAAATATCAGTGTTTTTTAATTCAATGTAACCTCTTACCGTAATCTTTTTTTAAGTTGCAAACTATCATGAATGATTCTCTTGACAAATTCTAGCTCTCCTCCTTCAGCCATGATCTCAGTTATGCCTCCTGTATTGACCGAACTAGGAGGGGGCCTTCTAGGATTACGAGAATTTACTCCCTGGAAAAGAAAGTATTTGGGTTGAAAACTAAAATGTAAACAACTAATAGTTATTACTGATTTTTCCTGTGAGATAATTATGTCATATCTTATTTTCCTTTGATTAACATTTTGTTTTTTCTGCCATTATAATATTAGTTCAAAAAACAAAACAGATAAAAGCAGATAAAGCAGTTGATAATAGAACTGGAGTAATCTCAGGAACCAGTAAATAAAAAGCGGGAATAGCTTAAACTAAAATGTGCCATTCATTAGAAAGATGAAATTAATTGCTTTATCATAAACAATTGGATAATGGTCAAATAAAACAGAGTGAGCGCCTGTTATTCGTCCCAGCTTCTGCCAACCTAGCAGTTCGAAAGCATGTAAAAACGCAAGTAGAAAAATAGGGACCACTACGGTGGGAAGGTAACAGTGTTCCGTTCGCCTTTGGCGTCTAGTCATGCTGGCCACATGACCATGGAGACGTCCTCGGACAAGCGCTGGCTCTTCAGCTTTGAAACGGAGATGAGCACCTGCCCCTAGAGTCGGAAACGACTAGCACAAATTTGTGGGGGAACCTTTACCTTTTACAAATAAAACAGAACACCTGTTGGTAAACTGCTTAAGAATAGATTCTAGTAACTTATATTTTTACATTTTCTTAAAAAAAAATTGGGTGGCTTTTCTAATTACTTTCTACTGCCAATAACCAGGATATCAATAACCTAACCTCTCAGCCCTGTGCTACATGTATTCTCCACTACTATAACAGTAGTATCAGGACTTGTATTATAAAGCACATAATAAAGAGTTAATGTACTGTTTTGTAGATTTGCTCTAAATAAGAAAACATAAAATTCATGTAAGGACTCATACTGTTTTACTTTAATAATAAACATTAAGAGCATCAAAATGTATCAGAATTTTATCTATTTCACAATGAAAAATGAATCATTTACTATTTGCAATTCTAATGCCCAAGAGATAGAATGACAAAGATGAAAAAAATTATCTCAATTTTTAAAAAAGTAGTGAAGAACTGTAGAACAATTTGTAGTAGCTAATTATAATAAATATATTTAATAATGGCTTTAGTCTCACTATTTTTTATGATGGAAAGATTTTTGTTAGGACAGAGAGGCCCTTTTTCAGAAGATGTGCTAGAAACATTTGATTTATACTTTTACTGTTATCAATTTACCTATATAAGCACTACATACAACACTCCCCTCTTGAATTAATTTGGGTAGAATTCATTTGTATAATTGTTATATAATAAAAAATCTAAAATCATTAGTGTGGTAATAAATTTGTTATAGAACTTTAGCAATATTTGCTACTACTAAAATGAGGTCATAATTATTGGAAATACACACCTACACAACCATGCATAAACACACTTCACAAAAGCAAAATTGAAAAATGCAACATTGTTTTGATTTAAAAAAAAATAAAATAAAAATGGTTGGTAACAACTTTGATTAATAGAATTTTCTTAGATTTGAAATTATGAGGTCAGTACATATTGTCTTGTAACAAGTTGAATGATTCACTTTACAATGATTGGACCTTACAATTAACAATTCTTATTAAAACAATAAAAACCGTACCTAGTTATAGTAAGACATATGTAGTTCATAATTTTAAACATTAGTTTTAATTCTAATCTCCCCCTCCAAAAAAACAGAAAAGAGGAAAGAAAGATTGTTAGATAAAAACATGAATGCACTCCTGAATATTTAATCTAATAATATCTGTGGTCCAAGACATACTTCCACGACATCTACATTTCTGTTTCATTCCTTTAAGAGGCCAAAATCTATTATAACAGTAAATAACTATTACAAAAATACATTGGATAATAAGGGTCTTTATAGCACAGTATTCAGATTTTTATGTCCACATTTCAGCAAATTCTTCAAAATTTTCCTGGTAACTCACAAAAATATATTAATTAAAGGCCAAAAGAGATGATCAAAGGTATTGAAATAATTATGTAAGATACATAAGTGAAGCATGTATTAAGAATGGAGAAATTTGTTGGGGGAAAAAATACTAAGTGGCAGTTTTTCCAATTTTATGGCCTCCAAATGTCTGATTTCAAATACCATAATGTAAAAAACATCCGGGTTGGGAATTTATGAGAAAAGTCCATTATATTTTTAACTATTCACACTAAGAAACCTCTGTAGGTTTGGCAGCAAACAAATATTTATGAAATATAAGTAATAATGCTGGTATTATTGCTCTCTACAAATAACAATGAATGCACGAGATAAAGGTGTTCATTACCACAGATGATAAGATGAAATAGACTGACACATATTCAATGGAAATATAAAATGTAAGTTCTCAATTAAAGTCCACTGTGAACTTAAGAAATTATAAGGTAAATAGGGATAGGAAATCACCAAGAAATTACAGCAATATAGGTCGCAGAGTGAAAAAAAGTGAGACGCTTTCATAGTTCTCAAAGAAATAAAATGTAGGTATGTATCTACTCACCAGAAACGAGGGTAAAAGACTGTACATCTCCTGTTTGTAAGCATCTCAAAAGAAATACTTTTTGCTAGTATGAGAAACAAAAAGCTGGACTAAGATGGGTCCTAACCTGAGGGATGCTTTACTTTAAGCATTATGCAAATAAGCAAATGGGATAAAACCATTTTTACATGTTTAGTTTCAATTATCAAATCACCATTCAGCTTCAAGAATTATAAACATGAAATGTCCTTTCAACAATAATATTCATCAAATGAAGAAAAGGCTCATTGATAAAATCATAATAAACAAACCTTTGCTTCTAGTTGGTTGGCAAAAAATGGAGGGTTGCACATACAGAAATCATAAATAACTTCAGACTCTTCTTCTAAGGCATCCAGGAGTAATGTTTTTTGTGGTACTTTAACCACTAGAAGAAAAAAAAAGAATTAGTAGACAATCTTTCATTCAAACATTAGAGATCGTTCCTAATATGTCAAAATGAAAAATAAACATTTATGTAGTTTATATTAGTAAAAAGATTTTAAAATATTATACAGCCGTTTTGAGCTTTACGTTCAGAACATGTGAAGTATATAACTCACTCTGGACCTTAGATTCTCAGTTTAATAGCTATATTTTTATTATAAACCTAGTGGTACTTCATTGTAACAAATGAACAATTAAAAGAGATCACCGGAAACTCATATAGTCAAATAATTTTAATTATAATTAACCTTTAACACCTTCTTGTCATTATTTTATGTTCTTAATAGAGTGACTGGAAGAAAAGCTAGAAGTTTTGTTAATTGATATCCTATTCATTGCCAGTAGTCTTTAACAAAGTAGTTTAAAAAGAATCCTGTGAATCAAATATAAATCATGTAATTTATATATAATTTTGTTTTTAAACAACAGATAAAGAACTCTGCCTAGGCACTATAAAAGAGAAACAAAGTGTTACCTTTTATAAGATCAGATAAGTTATTTTGCTCTACATTTTTCTTGGCATAACTGAAGCACACATCATCCACTTCTGTTGCAATAAAATACCATCCATTCAAAGTTGCACCAAGTAATGGGTAAATACAGGATGCACCAGTACCTATATTACATTCAAGGAGAAATCTGATTAATTAAAAGTGAAAAATAGGAGAGAATTCCAGCCCTGAGTGGTAAGAGATTGGTCACCCCTGCAGCTAATTTTCAACCTGCCTGGAGACCCTAATGGGCCCAAGCCGCCCCGGAGAGGTGGCGAAGAAAGAAGGGTGCCCCGGCGACTCTGGAATGACGGTGGTCGTTCTGTTCGTCTTGGGGAAAGCCTTCTGACCTGACAGGAGAAAGGCTGTATTTCACCGATCAGCCCAAGCTACTTGCAACCGAAGTTCAAAAGAACTAACCAGCACAACAGTAAACAGCTTGTTTGAAACTGGGTGAGGAATCTGATTTTCCCTTTTCTATTCTACACTTAATTTCCTGGAAAAGATCCCCAAGAAGCAAAATACCTCCGAAAGTGAAGTAGGGGGACTTCCGCCCCACCCTTATAGTAACGGAAGTGGCGAATTAAAATTTCCATGGAGGATCAAAATATATTTATTTATTTATTTAAATTCCATTTATATCCCGCCCTTCTCCGAAGACTCAGGGCAGCTTACAAGCTTAGCAGTAGCCTTCATTCTATGTTTATGCCTGCTTATTAGGGCTTTCACACCCCCCCAAGCGGCATTATTACAAAGTCAGCTTAATTGCCCCCAACAATCTGGGTCCTCATTTTACCTACCTCAGAAGGATGGAAGGCTGAGTCAACCTTGAGCCTGGTGGGATGCGAACCTGCACTAATTGCAGGCAGCTGGTGTTACTTAAGGAGGTGTTAGCCCACTGCTCCACCAAGGCTCTTGTAGTGAAATAAATTTATAAACTTGAAAGCTAAAATTTAACTTTGAACAAGTTTAAAATTGTTGAATAGTTAAGACTCTCATTTTAAAGACCATTGTTCATATTGAAAACTAAATAGATGCTGACACCTAATGGTGGAGGAAGATTATGACAGTTATGATTTCCATAGAGAACTTGCCAAAATCTGGGAAAAACTAATTGTGTTTGTGACCTTCAAAGCTTTAATAACAAAGAACAGTTGTGACAAAAAAAGACAACAACCTGGGCTGCAGACAAAGAGAGAATTATAAACTTAAGGAAAAAAAATCTTTTTTGAACTCTTTGGATTACAAATATCTATTTAACCGGGACTCTAAAGCTATTTGCAGATAAGAAGGAAAACTTCAACTTTTGGCCATCATGGATCAGAGACATGTAGATAGAACACACCAAGAAAACAGAAATACCAATTAATTCAAATAACACTGAGTTCAAATCACAAAAAAACAAAACAAAAATAAATTTGAAAATATAAATCAATCTATTTCTAAGTTAACTCTACAACAAAAAAACTTTCAGGAAACAACAACAGAGAAGGAGCAGACAAAACAAATAAGTGGACATAAAACTGAAAGACAGAACATAACAAAGCAAGAAAAAATGATTTAATCCTAGTGGGGAAAAATTTACAAGAAATGAAAAAACAACTCATCCCTTAAGACTACAAAATAAATCTGAGGACAAAAAAACAGATTGGATAAAATGGAATGTAGAGATGTTGAAAACATCAGAGAGAAAGGAAGTGATAAGAGAAGCAAAGAAGGAGAAAAAGTTTTTCAAGAAACATGGAAAGGCAAAAGCCTCATATAAAGACACTTTATTCAATTTTACTTCTTATACCTACAGCAACAGTCATGAATATATGGAAAAACTTTTTGATTCAGCAAAACACATTGATCAAGAAAGATGCTGGTCAAAGGAAAAAGATTAAAGTGAAAATTAAGAAAATAGATGATGGGATCTACCAGAGAGAATATATAAAAAAGAAACATTTGTTTGAATATGGTTAAAGAAATAGAAACGATTCTAAATACATATGTCATTCTAAGAGGGATGAATTCTTTAAATAATATTGTATGCTTTTTTCCCCTTTTATTTCTTGATGTTTTAGATAATTAAATGTGTTTGAATTTAGGGAAATTATAATGTATAAAAAAGAAAAAAAATGTTTTGAATAAGAGTTAAAGGACTAGATGACTAGACACATTAAATGGAATATTTAAAGATTAAATATATTTTAATTATGGTTAAAAAGAATGAGAAATTTTGGGAATGAATATATATTAGTGTAGGAGGAATATATATTTTAAGTAGTATTTTACCTTTCATGTTTCTTTACTCTTGCTCTCTTTTCCTTTTGTTTACTATTTTTAACCTATTCTTTAAGAAATGTAAAAGTGTTGATGGTTTATATGGGAAAATGGATTTAAATCTTTAAATGTAATTAACTGCTGACAAAATCTTAATCAGCAAGAATACTTTGAACTTTATGGGAGAAACAAATCTAAATAAGAACTGTAACAGGATATGAGGCAACCAGAATGATTAGATAGAAAAGAAATATTATACTGATGTGATCATTATTTCTAGGAATATTGGGAAAAATCATATATGTAACTGTTATTTATCAAAATAATAAGAACTGTATTAATTCAAGGTTTGCAAAGAAGACATTTTGGGGAAAAGGGGAAATCAACTAAATGTACTATGTGGATTATGGATTATAGAAACCAATTGTTAATTATTTTTCTTTACAAATGTAACCCCAGCAAACACACTGTTTACCAACTAAGTGATTTATGTTTTAAAAAATCAATAAAATACATGAAAAAAGGTGAAAAATAGGAAAAACATACTTTCATGCCTTTTCAAGGAAATCACACTTAGTCTATTGCAGCAATGAATTACTAAATGAATTCTGCATGAAAAAGAGAATCTTTTTGCTACTTTTTAGGACATAAACAGCAAGTAAAAAAAATAGGTTCATTTGAGGTTAGCTTAATTCCTGGTTGACTGCATGATCACATCCATGTGGTCTACAACATACCTATGTCTATTCCCCACGTAACAGAACCTTTAGTACCAGTATCTTGCTGAGCAATTAGATCTTCAACCCAGTGGATATAGTTAAGTCTCAAAGGAACAGTTGGAATAAGCCTTTCTAAAGGTATATCAATCTGAAGTCCAAAATCTTCTTTCAGCAGTGTACATGTCAGGGCTCTCACTGCTTGTGGATCCTTGAAATTTACACTGGAAGATATAAGAAACAAATAGAGAACTGTGGAATGAGTAAACAGATAAAAACAGGCTTTAAATAATCTGCTATATATGGAGTAAACTGCTGTTGTTTTATAATCATATCCTCAAAATGGGAGGTCAAAGATAAAGCAGTATTTTTCTAGTACGAGTCTAGGGACGGTTAATAGTTGCCAAATATAGATGGATCCACGACGGACCCCTTAGGAGATGGTGTACTATAGTCTCTTTCAGAATTGCTGCAATCATTACCTCTCAAAGAGAGGCACTGTAACCACTGGTAGCTTTCTTTGTCCCCTGAATAAGCCATTTAGGTTCTAGCCCACAAATAGAGAGAGACAACCTAAAGCACTCAACATTGCATTCACCGGAATTACCACAAGATAGCTAAAAAAACCCCCAAGCACCTGTCAGAACCCATTTGGATTCATAAGGTCAAATCATTTTAATTAACCATCTTAATATATAAATCTGGCTACTATTTCCCATTCAACAGGCATAAGTGCACACTATGTGAAAAAAGTGGTAGTAAAATCTCACATACACTCTATAAGCTTGTAAATACTATCAAAAGGACATTCATGATTCCTTTTTATTATGGATAATTATCTGGCAGATAGCGCAGCAGAAATAATTTTAAGACAGGCTGAATGAGCATTGTCTATCAAATAGAAATCTCTAAAAATGTGCAGTAGAGGTACTAATAGTAAAGAGGCTTGAAGATCACCAAGGTGGTAGTGCATCCAAGCACCTATTGTGCATAAGTACAAATGTTAAAAACTATACATTTGCAGTCTTTTAAAATTAGTAACTGGAGAGATTTTTTCTTTCTTTCCCTCTGTCTACTTCCCCTTCTTAGGAGTGAGATTTTAGACTGTGAATCCTATCCCATCAGATGGGAATTGATGTTACCTAGTTAGGGTAATGAAACGTCTGCAAGAAAACAACCAAGCTGAGAGAGCACCGAAGACCCTTCGTTTCAACCCTGAGCTACAAATATTTTCCTTTATTGGTACTGTGAATCCTCTTCCAGAAAACCTTTTCTTATCCGGTGAAACACTGTCTTCACTGACAGATATTTATAAAAAGAGAAAATATAAGCAGGTGCGCATGCTGACCTACCTCACTCTTCCTGACAAGTTAACTTGCACGTGCTGCTTAAATTCTGGATATTTGGACGCCAGAAAAGCGAAGTCAGGAGGTTTGTTTTTGTACCTATTTCTCGCATGCATAGATTTGTTGAGGGCCATCTGGAGGGCCGAGCAATACCTACTGATACGAAAAGATTAAGAGATCACCTCAAAAGTGCGCGGTCCACCCAAAGACTATCCACTCGGATGTCTTCCAGCTAGATCCCCTCCCCTCCTCCCCCCCAAGAGAAGAAGGCGCAGAGAGAGAGAGAGAGAGAGAGAGAGAGAGAGAGAGAGAGAGAGAGAGAGAGAGAGAGAGACGGAAGCTCGCCCGTCCTGAGGGAAGAAGCATTACAAACCACCGTTCAAGTCTCTTTGGCGCAACTGCGCTCCTCCTGGCACACACCGGAAGTGTACCGAGTGATTTCGTTTGCTTTTTTAAAAAGGAAGTCCTATAGGGCCTCTCTGGACGTCGACACCTCTATGGTTAAAGCCGGTGTGGTTACCCACCTTCCCTTGGGAAGCGGAGGGGCGCGAGGCGTGTCGGGGATCTATCTTTTCTTCGTCGTGAGCGAGAACTAGTACCACCACCCCTCCCCACAACACACTTTGGGTTGCTAGAAGTTGTCGTTCACTAACTGGAATCTCGCATGCCTACCACTCTCAAAGTTTAAAAGAACACTGAAGTGTATTTTAAAAGTACAATAACGAATAAAGAGCAGGTTGGGAATTATACAATATTATGGCGTCCTAAACGTGAACCTCTAAATAATTGTGTAATTAGCACCACTCAGTTGTACTCCATCTCCCAACATTTAAAGCATGATTTGTGCCTACACAGGTAAAGTTTAAATTAAAATTGAATAATAATTTACTATTTGAATTCTTTTACCATGCCATATCAACTATGAAACCGAATGTCTAGAAATTTCTAGATATCAGAGTAGGAGCAACTGGATCTCCAGACTAATAAAATATTTAGACATTTGCAGATGAATTGATAAGTAATAACTTGTAATATAATTCACAGGTAATACTTTTAATTTGCATAGTTTTAAATTTTTAATTGCTTTTCTATTTATCTTGTTATGATCTGTAAACTTCCCAGAGTTTTTTTTATCAAGGAGATGGGTGCCATATAAATTAAATAACTGCATTTGTGTCACCCTCAGTAAGTAAATCAAGCAGGAATCACAACCAGCTTAGCTGATGTTACTGTATTGTAAAGTTACATTGTCTATGCTGCACACATGAAAGAAACATGAAAATATGGAACTGTTGTTGAAGCACATCCAGTACACCAAATACAACTGGTATATCTGTGGAAATATAAAAGTAATGGCTCTGCTCGGAATGCACTTGACATATACCAAATACTAATTTTACATATGCAAATGGGACAGCTGTGCAAGAGAGTCCCATTACATTAAAAAGAAATGGCTACCATTTCAGGCAAAAATGTTGCACATGAATCACTTGTTGACTCTGCAAAGATGTTTTTGCCTCTGCTTCACATAAAACAGATCGATGAAAAATTTTGTGAAAGCGTGAATGAAGAAGCTGTGGGTTTTTGTTATTTGAGACAGAGGTTTCAAAGAATTAAGTGATGCCAAGATTAAGGAAAGTATTTTTGTTGGTCCACAGATCAGATACATCATCAATAATAAGTGGTCTGAAGATCTGTTAGTGGGGCCAGAGAAAATCACCTCGAAAACATTCAAGGATGTTCTTGAGAATTTTTTTTGGCAATTACAGAGCACTAAATATATTCAGCTGGTTGACAAACTGTTTACAACAAGGCCATGAAATGCAACATGTCACTGAAGATTCATTTTCTGTATTCACCCTTGGATGGGTTTCCCCAAAGTCTAAATGCAGTAATGAACATAGTTCATTTCATTAGGGTATTGCCATAATGAAAATATATCAGGGCAACTGGAATTCATCAAGGCTGGCTGATGCACAAATGAAACTCAGCGACAAAATATTTTTAATCTTGTTAAACTCATGGATTATGTGAGAAATGTTATGGTATATGATATAGGGTCGCCTTGAGCAGGGATTAGACTAGAGGACCTCCAAGATCCCTTCCAGCTCTATTCTGATTGAATTATGCAATTACCGGTAATTACATTATATAGATACTTCTGTACTTACAACCATTCATTTAGTGACCATTCAAAGTTACAACAGCACTGAAAAAAGTGACTTAATAACTGTTTTTTCACACTTATGACCGTTGCATGTGATCAAAATTCTGACATTTATCAGCTGGCATGTATTTATAACAGTTGCATTGTCCTGAAGTCATGTGACCACCATTTGTAACTGACAAGCAAAATCAATGCAGGGGAAGCCAAATTCACTTAATGACTGCATGATTCACTAAACAACTGCAGTGATTTGCTTCAATTGCAGTAGTGAGTTGGGGACTGCATACAGTCATTGAAAGTTAATTTTATATTTCTTGAGATTTGTATATGATATAGTCATTCTGAAATTATATTTGATGTTGTTGATCTACTTTGTTTTAGGTTCCTTTTGTGGACGCTTTTTATCAAGTGGGATCCATTTTATGACTGCCTTGGTCCACTTGCCATCAGCTCTTCTTGCTATGTGACCAGTCCATTTGCCAAGCTAAGCATAATTTTCAAGAACAACCTCTCACTATGCCTGAAAAGAAAAGTTTTCAATCAGTGTGTGCTATCTGCTCTAACATATGCCAGAGAAACATGGACACTAACCTCACAATTGATACAAAAGCTAAGAGTGGCGCAAAGAGCCATGGAAAGATACATGCTCAGCATTCCAAGACAAGATAGATAGATCTGCACATGGATTAGAGAACAAACGGAAGTATACAATATCATCAAAAGAGTAAAAGAATTGAAATATTCCATATTATTTCCAGGAATTCAAAGTGGCATCAGCAGTATATATTTTAATGTATCAAAGTATACATTAAAAAGGTATAAAAAGGTACATTAAGCAGAGAGATACTAACTGGTTCTAAATCACTGAGTAATCTTAATTATAAAGGGAGAAAATGAATTACTCTGCCAGCTCCAGTTTAAAACTTTGAGGAAAAGCCAGTATTCAATTACAGAATGAAGTATAAAGTGTAAATACAATCACTTTAAATTTGTAATGTTAATTAAGAAATGTTAGTCATTTTATTTACATTAGAGGTTGAAGAATTTGCCATACACAAACATATAGCACACATAACTATTGTACTGTTTATCTTTGGGATAGGAATGTTATGCAGACGATGGAAAAAATGTTAAAGCCAGTAAGACAAAGGCAGAAGAAAAAGGAAACAGCTAAAACTAGTTTATCCCAATACTATACCTCTCCATATTTTTCTGTCCTTACAACTCATCCTTTCTTTCTAGATCGATAAGCTGCTGCTTCACACATTACCTCTTCCTTTTTCTTTATCTCATCAGTTGGACTTAATTGGAACTTTCTTGGTATTCCTGTTTCCCTCAATTCATTCACTCTTGTCTCATATATACATGTTCTGATTCATCCTCATTCCCTTGTGCTATAAGACTAAATCTGGTATAATTCTTTCATGATGCTCATTCACATTTACATTCAGTCTGTATCTTCCTTGATATTGCTTCTTGTTTTACTATGTAATGCCTACGTGCAGTACTTCATTCCTGATGCTTTCAACTTCTTTTATATACACGCTCAACTCTCATACAACAAAGTACACAGGAGCATGTTCTGTGCAACATTTCTTTTGACATATTGTAATAAATTTAGTCACCACTATTTTTAAAAACATTTGCACATCTTAAAAATTTCTCCATTAGTTTCCCCAATTTCATTCAGATTATATCCTTCCCCTTTCTTAGTTTCAAAGGCACGTAATGTATTTTATGTCGGCTTTCATTAGTTAATTCATATTTTTTATGATTTACATTTCACGTCAAACTCTTCCTTGTACCATGGTTATTGTCAGATAAGTCCATGGATGTTTACCCCTAGTGTCCATCACTGCTTTGGCCACATGAGGCTTTTACATTATGCTTGTTAGTTATTTACAGAAGATGTAGATAACACTGCCAGCCTTAGTTATAGCTGTGCCACATGCAATCTTGTGTACTAATAGTAAGGATAAGACTAGTCAATTTTGGCCAGTGTGCTATAAGTACAAAGTTTAGTTTCACTTCAAGTGTGCTCATATTACTCTATGCCAACTAGAATCTCTAGGCTAAAGGCTACACATTGATGCCTGCATTCCATCAACAACTCCCATTGCATTCAAATTACTTTCATATTTCCCTGATATAAATCACTCAATTCCTTGTAACAAAATAGATAAAGGCATTCATTCCTCATCTCAAATAACATATTACTCACTATTTGACTTAAAATTTCCATATCTGTTTTTCTATATTTAAGTGGATTAGCTTTTAGGACACTAAAATAATTATTCTTTTCACAGAGAAAAACAAACTTTAAAAGCTTCCTAAATTGTACTTTAAAACACAGGGAGGGGCAGAAAGTTTAATGCTTCTTCACAAAACAAGTTTTTTTAAAAAAAATCCTTTATTTTGTTTCTAAGAAAGATAGCCCATCAATTAATTTTCTTCCCAATCAACTGGCATATAAATTAAACTGAAGTTCAAAAATATCACAGAGAAACAGTGAATGAGCTCATGTATGGAAAAAATGCAACACAAACTTTATCAGCACAGTTTAGTGATTTTATTTTTGAGATTTTTTTTAATCACACCTTTATTCTTTTTATAACTAACTCAAGGTGACAAGCATATCTAATACTTCTTCCTCTTCCAATATTCCACACAACAATCTCCCCAAGAGGTGTGTTGGACTGAGAAAGTGTGACTGACCCAATGTCATCCAACCGGCTTTCATGCCTAAAACAGGACTAGGACTCACAATCTCTGGGGCCTTAACAATTAGACAATGTCTATTTTGATCACATGGGTACTTCTTTGCCTTCTGCTTTGTTATTTTGGCCTTAAACGTTGAGGACTGAATCCTGTACTATAGCCAGACTCCAAGTCATCTTCCTCTTAGATAGCATCCAACATTTTTAGTGAACAAAGCTACAAGAAAATGAAAACTAGAAAGCAGGTATATCAGATCTGGATTGCAAAAATCCAGATGACCATTAGATGGTATCAAAAGGATTTGGAAAACACATGACTACCATCAAGAACAGTGGTCTTCAAACCTGGCCCTTTTATGACTTGTGGACTTCAACTTGCAGAATTCCTCAGCCAGCATGCCTGGCTGAAGAAGTCTAGGAGTTGAAGTCCACAAGTCATAAAAGGGCCAAGTTTGAAGACCCCTGATTAAGAAGATCATATTAAATTTTTGCAATCTGTGTACAGTAGATCTAAGAAGTAAAAGAATAAGATGTAGACAATACTGGGCAAGCACATTTCCATTCATGCAACTTATTGAACAACAAAGAATTATGCCCTCTTATTTGCGCTCGTTTTCCATGCAACTCAAATATGCAGCACAGCTGACGTCCACCTTACTGGGTTGGCTCAGAATAAATATTGGCAATACACAAGGAGTCCCTTGAGTAATTTGTTTACTCTTCTTCAATCTGTGACACCAGTATGCACAGCCCAGTATCCATTTCAGGAATAGGTGCGGTTTTATTAGCCATTTTACTTATTCTTTACATTAATTGTTAATTTTTTATTTTTTAAAAAATCTCAGTTGCCAATTGTCTATTCAGTCACTTGTTTGAGATAGGAAGCTATACACATTGAATAAAGTTCAATCAATCCATAGTATAAAGAAAATATTGTTGAGATCTCAGGTTCCATTTCCTTGTCCTTGAATTAATATCCTATGCTGACTTGGAACATATTCAAGCTTCTGAACTGTGATTCCTGCTGGAGAAAAATACATTCTTGATAACTTGCCACAAACTCAGGCAAGAGGTAGGATACAGCTATATCATGAGCATTCATAGTTTGGAAGAATATTGGCTAGGATTAGATTTGTGGTAAAAATTACATTTTCTGTGATCCAAATTTTGTGTTTGGCTGCTGATTTGAAGGCTTTATTGATGGAGTTTTACAACTACACTAAAGAATATTGGGTTGGATCCAAAATAAGTCATGTTTTAGTTTCATAGATGTTTATGGAGTAAGTTAGCAATGGCTAAGACCTATTCATTTCTGAAAGACTAAAGTATGACTTAATTTGGATGTAATCTAAGGCTATCAAGAGATCCAGTAATATTTAGTTGATCATCTGCATTGTAATAGGCTGTCTTTGGAATGCAAATAGAACCTAGAGAAAATAACACTAACAACATTGTGTTGGAGTATTTATTTCAATGATCACTTTTATTCTCTATCAGAAATAATTTAGCTTTTAAAAATTATTGATATAGTTTTTGTTACCTCTTCAAAGGAAAATTGCATCTACCGAAGAAAATTGAGTCCAATTAAAGTTTAAATTGATTTAAGTTAAATGGGAGGCAGGCAGACCTTGGGTCGTGTTTTTTTCGGCTTCTAAACTGCATGGTAAAATTTAGTGACAAAATATATTGAACAGCATAATTTTTGGCAAAAACAAAAACGATTTCATCATTTTCATCACTTATCACTATATATAGGTAGTCTTCAACGTATCAGTTCATTTAGTGACCAAAGTTACAACGGCACTAAGAATATTGAGCTATGACCATTTTTCACACAACCATTGTAGCATCATCATAGTTGTGTAATCAAAATCCAGATGCTTAGCAGCTGGTTCATATTTATGACGTGCCAGAGTCATGTGACCACTTTTTGTGACTTTCTGATAAGCAAAGTCAATGAGGAAGCCAGACCCACCTATCAACCAGGTTACTAACAATTGCAATGGTTCACTTAACAACTGTGGCAAGAAAAGTCAGTAAATGGGGCAAAACTCACTTAACAAATGTCTCACTTAGCAACAGGCCCAGTTGTTCATAAGTTGAGGACTACCCGTATACTTCCTGCATCCCATGGAGAATGAACTTTCTTTAAAAATCAAAGTACAACTTCTAATGAGAAAAAGAACCTTAACTGAGCTAAATGAAATAAAACTTCAATTTAATTTAGTTTCAATTTTAGCTGAAAATTCAACTCTGTTGGTCATCCACATTTTAAAGGTTGAAATATAAGCTTTTCAGATTCTAGCAGAATTATTTAGCTTGTCTGTTTAAGTAGTGCTTATGGACTTGGAACATTTTGTTTCAGAGATACAACCTTGAAAGTCCTTGCAGAACCAGTATTTGTGTTAATTAGTATAGAATCCTTGTTCTTGAAATTTAACTGGTAGACACTGGAATTTTTCTTTATTCTTAATATGATAGAGGAAATGAGTAACCTGGATAAAGTTCACGGGATGAGCTCTCTTTGACAGTTGACAGACTTATCTGCCTAAATATTTATTTCAAAAAAGGGGTTTAATTGAGAGTTTGGGTAGTAGCCACTTAAAATAGCAAGGCATGGTGCAGATCTTGTTAACACCTAGGGCAGGGGTAGGCAACCTCAGCTCTTTTATGACTCATGGACTGACTCAGGAATTCTGGGAGTTGAAGTCCATGAGTCATAAAAGAGCCGAGGTTGCCTACGCCTGACCTAGGGTGTATTTTAATACAAGGACATAGGACAATACTCAAGAACCTATTTATGATGATCTAGAACAGTCTTTTAGAAGACTTTCAATATGAAGACTGAAGTGGAAACTTCAGGTGAAGAAAACTAAGTATCAAGGTTTATATACCTAAGCTCTTAATCTTGTTATCCTTCACATATGAGACCCAACCATTCTGAGGTGTTACAGATTAGCAGAGGACAATAATGACATCAGCTTGATCTTTCTTCTTCAGTGAGATGACGGTTTGAAGAATTAGCAATACATTTGCCTCATGTAGTTGTTGTAATTCCTGTTTTAGCCCTTGAAGGTGGCTAAATAAAAAAACAAAAGTAAAAGATTAAAAATGTAAATGAATGCTAAAATCATGCATTAAACCCTGGCAAAAGAGAATTAAATACAGAGAGAAGTCCAAATAAAAGCTTAGGAACTACATTTCATTATTTCAGAGCAATGCAGAAAGCTTAGCTGCTGTATTTTGCACCAATTGGAATTTCTGGGCATTTTTCAAAGATAGCCTTACATGTTCCCATAGCCAAGATAGGATGGAACTAAGGTATAGAATAGATGAAATCTTCACTAGCTTTGAAAGTTTAATAGTTGGTATACTAGGTTTAATTCTGTAAAAATACTTGTTGCAGCTGTCATTCAGTGACAGCTGAGGATTAAAGAGCTCTCTCAGGGTGTGGACCTGCCCTTTCAGAAATTGAATCGGGTCCAAAACTGACTAAACAGTCAATAATTGTAGTTTCCTACTTATTTGGACTTTTGTCTTCATTTTTTCCCTTTCACTCAGAATATTATCATACTTAGGAAATTTGAAAAGGAGGAAAAAGGAAGAATGGAACTGAGTACCATCAGTATAATGTTGGGATAGCTCTGACATGATCTCCCCTAACATTTTCATATAAACCAGGGGTCCCCCCACCAGGACCCCTTTGAGAACTGGGCCACTGAACCAGTGGGTGAGCATGTGAAGCATATGCACAGGATTTATGCTGCACACATGAAACCATTCACTGTCCACTGCTGAAGCCATCTGTTCGTGAAACCAAAAAGGTTGGGGAGCCCTGGTGTAGGCTCTGAATGTGGGTCAATTGGGTAGATATTAATAATAATCTCCCAGCATCAGTTTTGGGTACAAAGGATTGAAACTACTGGGGAATGGCAGCCCCATGTGACACCACTGTACAATATTGGATCATATGATCCAGAAGCACTGTGAATGATATGTACTGAAAATTGCCAAAAGGTCCAGGATAATTAATAACTTATTCTCCCATTTGTGTTACAGAGCTTTGTTGTGCAGCACTGGGGTACTTTAGATAGTTCGTATCTTTCATAAAGTTTGTGAGGCAACTGTGATATGACAGGGCTTCAGTAATAATTCTTAATGGAATACTACTGCCCCAGAAGTACTTGCAGCCCCTACCTTGCTGCAATTCAGTAGCCAAAACTGAAAGGCAATCTTCTCATTTTTCCAAAAATAGATGGAACATCATTGTTCAACTTTCCTGGGATAAATATGGACATCAGGGGGCTTATAATTCCAATTGAGGGCTTATAATTGCAGTTTTTAAGCGGGTGGGTGGGTGGGAGACTTTTCCCAACTGTAATATTGCACAGATTTACATTGGATACATGAAAGGGGATCTTATTTGCATTTTTAATCATTTTGTTGTGTATATTTGTGTAAGACTTCCAACTTGCAATATTTCCTGCAGGTTTCCCAGGAAGAAATTTTTAAGGCCAAAGGCACTGGTATGCTTCCACCATCAGCTGCTATAACACGATCCACACTGACTTTCTCCCTGCAAGTGTTCCAATTCACTTGTGGGAAGTTGTCAAGCTGATCTCCTCTTGTTGCAAATAAGGATCAGTGTCATCATTTTAAGTATATGCTTACTTAGAGAAATAGGATTATCACTGGAGAGCAAAAAATCAGTGGGAGTGAGAGCTACTTCTAACTTCCTATCAGTTTCCCCACTGAATGCCCTTGTGGAAATCTGGCAGAGAGCATGAGAAATCTTTCCCTTCCTTCCCTTTTTTCTCTCTTCCCTTTCCTCCCTTCCCTTCCCAGCCAGGCAGGCTGTGGCTATTTCTGAGTGGGGGAGAATTGAGGGATTGCACAAGTGATTGGGAAAATGTCATGGAATTTTGAAAATGTGAATAAGATGACTGCATCAGCAACCCTGCAGCTCTGACGCAGCCACAACTTCCCCAAATTTCATTCCATCAGGAGTAAAGGTTCCATCAATTTGTAAGTTAGCCTGCTTGAAATACCTTTGTTGACTAGGTTTTGCTCCATGATGCACCACTTCATCCAGTTGAAAGTTGCAGATATGAGAAATTTAAATAATTTATAGATTATTCCTTATCATTAGATGTTTACCTGGTTTGAAATTTTGCCTTCCTTTTCTTAATGAAAGCAAAACATTTTAGGAAAAAAAGTAAAAAGTGCTATAAGAAGATATAATGATCTATGTTCCCATAGAATGTATTTTGGACATGATAATGCCAGTAATTTATCACAGGCTGGTGTCTCATAAAAAAAAATATCATAAGGATTTTTTGTTTGAAAATGAGTTGAAATTATTTGAAATGTTACATGAGAACAACACTTCGCTGCCATTCACCAAAGCAGCCTGACTTTTTTAGGCGCTTGCATACATAAGGATGAAAAAAAGATCCTTTTTTATGCTTTTAAAAAATCAAATGAATCATTTGCTACTTTTTAAAGGAATCATTACCTTCCTTAAAGAATGGCATCACTTGTGCAAGTATGAAAAACAGAAGACACCTTTAATCATTAGAAATGAGCTGTGTTTAGGTGAGGTCCAAAGCAGTTTCTGAATACAGTAATCTTGAAGTATGCACAGCTTTAGGCAGTTGTGTTTAGTCTGTTGTAGGGCTCTTATCACTATATTTCTGTACTAATGGATGGGGAAATTTTATTTCAAAATAAAGAGATTAATCCTGGGAATGATATTACTATTATGGGGAAAGGCTACAGCAAAAAAAGTAAATTTATTAGAAATGGATATTAGCTCAGGAATTCAGTATGTTGCTGCCTTCAGGAATTATAGTATGGAGAAAATTCTAAAATTTCACTAGGAATTTCTGATACTAAAGAACATTTAAGGCAAACAATCATGGAGATTTTCCCAGCATGATGGACTTGGCCTCCAATTTAAAACTTTTGCATTTGACGAATCATTTACATGATTATTTATATTTAAGGGAGGGCAGCACTCCATTTCTGCCCACTTTGCTTTTTTTCATTTTACATCTTATTGAAGTAGTATTTTTACGTACTCCAACAATTTGCTTACATTGTTTGATCAGGATCAATGAATGTCTTTTATACAGCTCATGGTTTTCACGCCTCCCATAATAACACAGCTTAAATATAAAACTAGGCAAGTGAAAAGATTCCATTTTTGAAAACGCGTTTAATATTCATATTTTTGTCTGTAGGGCAAAGCCAAAACAGTCTGGCCTAGTTTCAAGTCACAAATCCATACACCTTTCTTTTCCCCTTTCAGTTAAATGAACAGTGTGGCAACAAAAAGGCTTGGATACCTGAAATAAAACAGTTCAGCAACCGCTTAAAGAAGAGTCTGTATTTCTCATCCAGAGTGATTTAGCCAGGTTTAGTGATGAACTCCATGGAAAGAGTAGAAGCTTCTGCTCAGGTACAATTAATGAAGATCAATATATCAATATACTATTTAATGGGTGAGCAGACAGGGAGGGAGAGTCATATTGGAATTTTAAAAAATTATGAGATTCCTTTTAAAGCAAAATTAAGTACTGTAAGCTTTATTTGGGATAGGATTCCTGCTAATGATCAAGAATCAACTAAATGATAAAGTACGAAATGCAGATTTCTATCTATTTCCAAGTAAGAAAACTGAAAAGCAAAAGACTACAATGTTAGACCTGAAGCACTGACATGGACAATCTTTCATATTTTGGATTCAGCTATGGAAAAATAAAGCAAACCCTATCCCAAAATAGATGATAATGGGTCAACCGTTACTGTCCAAACAAGCTGAAAACAGCCTTATCTTGTCATGGCAGCAGTGATTTCTGCCTAGGTATTTTGATGTTTAATGTGAACTGCGTTTTGGTGAAAGAGCTTCGAGTAACCATGGCAGATATGAACCCTGAAAGAAACAGACACACGAGTTGACTTCTCTTAAGACAAGAAAGCAAACTGAAAGTTGGGAGAAGGGAAAAAACAAAAAAAAATACCTATTATTTTCATAGGTGTCAAAGGTAATTAACCACTTTATTGGGAGAAACAGGTGCAATGGATGTAATTCACCAGCAATCTAGATAATCCTGGAGACTGCTTACATTCTGTCTCCTGTAAAAGATACTTAAGTATCTATCAGTTGTTTCTCTAGGAAAAGAAGCAAGAACTATGATTGAGAGTAAAAGAAAAAAGGAAGACACCGTCCATACTGATGAGAACCTCCCATTCTGAAGGTAGTCATAGGCTCTATTTGGGGGATATTATTTTAAAGATGACCACTATGAGCTTTCATATGGAATCTTTAGTGGTGAGAGTGACATATTGCATTTTCTTACTCTTTGTACAGGCTCATTTAATTCCATTTAAATAAGAGGATCATCTTCTGACCAAACGCTGCATGCACTGCGGTGCTTCAGAAGCAAGGGTGGGGAGTCCAAATAGACCTAATAATCAGGTCTTAATCACCTGGTCTGCAAATATAGCCAGAGGATATCCTCATATTAGTTTACAAAGCCCTTATGTCTAATTTTCCTCTCTCCTCCCAATTCTCTTGACTTTCAAAATGTTTGGCCTCTGACTGCTTCTGTTTGTACTATTAACTATAAGACGTTAAGGGAGGACTGAGAATCATCAGCTGTAAGTGAAGAACTGAGGTCTGTGCCAGGGTACTTGATCATACAGTACTGCTCAAATAATTTGGGGCAAACATCCTTTCAACTGTTTGCAGAAGTAGCATTTTGCCACAGGTTTCAAGCAACTGGATTCTTCTTTGGTTTTTAAGATATTTTTTTTAGAAGATGAAAAAGTTAAAGAATGTTAAAAAAACACTTCCTAAGAAAGAAGAAAATTAAACACAAGACAGAAGATTACAAAAATCTGCCTCTTTTACATACACTTCCTTCGAGGTGTAAATGCAGCAAATGCATCCACAACAATGCAGAAAGAAAATATGAAAAATTAGGAAGGATAAGAACTTTGGCTAAAGGATTTGCTAGAGCCAGCATTTGTGTGCATGTTAAAGAGAACAGTTTTCTAAAGGAAACACCAATGAACGGATCAAAGAACTAGGTGGAGAAAGAAAAAATAAAGAGAAATTCAACATTTATTCAAAGGGGAGAACAGACAACTGTCAAATTCCTGACAAAATAGTAACTTTCTTAGGATGCTGAGAAGGGAGAGAAATCTAAGCTCACAGTTGTTATGTAATCTCTGCATTGCATTCCTTTCTCACAGATTATGAAGTCACTCTAAGGAAAAATTGCTGCCACACTGTCTTGTTATTTATTTCATCTTGTATCCAGAAAACAAATTTGTTACTGAAGATGAAATTATTTGGGATAACATGCTAATAATGCTGGTGCTGTCAATAGGCAGGAAACTGCACTCTCTTGTAGAGAGCACAAAAATCCTATGCCAAGCCTTCAGTGCAACCTTATACCATTCATTGACCTATGTGGTTTATTCCTCTTCCCTCCAATGAGATGTAGTCTTACAAAAAAGAATTTTTTTTTAAAATATTGATGGCGGGCTGTCTCCAGCCTCTTTACCCTGCCACCAAATCCACATTTCTTCACACTAAATGTGTGCATCCTGCATCATGGAACCGCACTCTGGGTCTGTAGTGTTTGGAAGTTCACAGTACATGGAACCATCTTTTTCCTTTCACTGCCCAGAGCAGCTAGTGCTTTTGCAGTTGCTTAGCACTAGACCAACCAATCTTCTTTTCCTTGGCTACTTAACTTAAGCTGCCATAATCCTTGCTGAGAAGCAATGATGCCTTGCTCTATGGATGGGACAAGAATGCAAGAGGAAAACAAAGAACCTGATCCTGGTTTCTCGGAGCCATTTTGTGGACTTCTTGCCAGTCCCAAGGCTGCATCTCAAAACATGTCTGACTCTCTCTGTTTCCTTCTGCAGTTCCAGTTATATCTATATTTTTGGCCTATTGTTCCTGCTCAGTTTGAAGAGCTGTTATTAGAAGATCCAGAAGTTGAGGCGACAGCAGCACCCGCTGGGCTACTTGTTGATACAGATTTGCGGATGTGAGGAAGTAAGTATGGGTCACATGCCAATTGTTGGACATCTATCCGATCTTCCTTCCTATATGCTAGGCAGCGCCTAATAAATGCCTAAAAATAATGAAAGACAAGGAGAAAATAGGCACCAGAAATGAAAATTGGTATTCTCTCTCTTTTATAAAGATAAGAAACTAGGAGCACTAGCAAAAACAAATCAAATTTTTGTGTTAACGAAGTGTTATAGCAAATTATTCCTATCCTATATGAAATTTGCCCTAGATTTCTCTAGATCAAGTTTTCATTTGTGATATAGGAATTCCTCTTAAAAATCTGACTGAAATGCAGTTATGACTCTTCCCTACATTTATTTCACTGGTATTATGTTTTAAAGCAGGGCTTTTCAACCTTTTCACCCACTGTACCACTTTTTAGAATATGGCAACATCCAAGTACCACCAGTTGCCTAGCAAGGTGTCAAAAACTTGATGACAAAAAAAAAGAAAAGAAAAAAAAGTGATGAAGTACTTACAACAGTTTGCTTAGTGACTGTTCAAAGTTACAATGGCACTGAAAAAAGTGCCCCCCAAGCCACAGCCGAGCAAGACACCTGCCTGCCTGCCTGGCGGCGCTCTTCCTCCTGTCCAAGGTTTTCATTGTGAACATTTCTGTTGAGGATTGGCAGCAAAAGTGTGGTGGGTGGTGTTTTCACTTCCCCTACTCTGCTGGGGGTTGCAGCAGGCTTTGGTCCCTTCACATGACCCTGGGACACTGTGACCGTCATAAATATGAATCAGTTGCCAAGCATCTGAATGTAGATGCTGCAACATTCCAGCTGATTGATGCTTCTTCAGGGCTCAGCAGAAGCGCCAGAATCAGGGCCGAGCTCCAGCTGGAGCCTGGCGCTGATCCTGGTGCTTCTGCTGAGCCCTGTCAACCCTGCAGCTCCAGCCGCCTCTCGCTCAGGCTTGTGCGGTGCTGCCACCGGTTCAGTTCATTCCCCTCCCTGCTACCACTTTTCTAGGATGGTCACATACAACCTGCCAGGTGCCAATGTACCACAGGTGGTACCCGTACCACTGGTTGAAAAGCCCTGTTTTAAAGAACCTATCTCCATGGAAGAAAGATAGGCAGACAACAGGTTTATGGAATGCCAGAACATTTTCCCCTTCTCAATCAGAAGTACGTGATAAGCAATCCAAATGATGAATAAACTCAAAATTTCAATGCTTTTTTGTCCAATAGGAGAATTAAACAAACCCCTAAAAATAGACTAATCCTATTCCACTGTACCAAATATAACCCTTTTTACCTTTGCTTCTGGTGTTACCACTGGCTTAGGAGGAAACTGCACTTCTGTAGCTTTAAGGATTGTGTTTTCCTGCAGAATATCTTGCTGAGATTGGTTGTGACCGAAGGGCTGCAGAGGAAGAAAAAAACTCATCAAGTACAAGGATAACTACAAAACTAAAAAGTTCTAAAAGACGAACAAGAAGTGATATGAGAACATTCTGCTCTACTGAAAGGGATCATACAGAAGGCTGTTCACCATTGTCCCTGGCATGGCATAATGGTCAAGCTGTTGTAAGAAAGCTGGCTGGTAGGAACACCTCCTAATAGTAAGAGCAGTTCAATTGTGGAACCAGTTAACGAGAAAAACCGTGGCTCTCCTTTGCTGGATGTGTCTAGGCAATGGTTGCCTGATATCTTGGGAGAATGCTTTACCTGAATTTCTTTAGTGAGAGTAAATTGCATTTGAAGTGTGAAACAAAACTGCTAGCTGTAATCATTAATCAAATTCCAAGTATATTTTTTCAGAAATCCTCTCATTTTTTTTATATCATCTTTCCTTTCCCAAATTTCATCTGACATTCCTTTGAGTTAGACAGCTAATCAAGATTTTTAAAAATATTACATTTCAAGTTCACAAATAAAAAAATGATTGAAATCTTCAAAACATTCATATTGTTGGTTAACCGCATTTTATATATAATGCTGATCTAATAGTTTTAACCATGTAAGTGTTAATGTTAATATGTATTACCTGCAACTACTGGGAGTCCTTGGTATTAATGGCAATATTAAAATTTGTTAAATTCAGAAACTTTTAATATATAAGCACAGACATTTCTAACAGAATCTGTTTGCACAAACT
Source organism: Vipera ursinii (assembly GCF_947247035.1). Taxonomy (NCBI): domain Eukaryota; kingdom Metazoa; phylum Chordata; class Lepidosauria; order Squamata; family Viperidae; genus Vipera; species Vipera ursinii. Next base: position 40,082,920 of record NC_139517.1, read on the forward strand.
GAAGTTATATCAACAGGATAGAACAGGGCTTTTCAACCTTTTTATCCATTGTACCACTTTTAGGACAAGGCAATATCTGAGTACCACCAGTTGCCCACCAAGGCGTCAAAAACTTGACCAAAAAAGAAAAAAATGATAAAGTACAGGTAGTCCTTGATTTACAATTCACTTAGTGACTGTTCAAAGTTACGACGGCACTGAAAAAGTGACTTATGACCATTGTAGCATCCCCAGGGTCATGTGATTTACATTCGGATGCTTGGCAATTGATTCATATTTATGATGGTCACATTGTTCCAGGGTCATGTGATCACCTTTTGCAACCTTCTGACAAGCAAAGTTAGTGGGGAAACCAGATTCACTTTACTAATTTAATTTCTCTCCCCCTCCCTCTTTCTCTCTCTTCCCTTTCTCCTTCTCTCTTTCTCTCCATTTTTCTCTTTCCCTCTTTCTCCCTGTCTCTCCCTGTCTCTTTCTCCCTTTCTCTCCTTCCCTCCCTTTCTCCTTCTCTCCTTCATCTCTTCCTTTCTCCCTCCCTATTTCTTTCTCCTTCTCTCCCTCTCTCTCTATTTCTTTTTCTCCCTCCATTTCTTTCTCCTTCTCTCTCCTTTTCTCTCTCCCTCCCTCTCCGATTGTCCCTTTCTTTCCTTCCTTCCCTCCTTGTCCTTTCCTCCTTCCCTCCCTCCCATTGTCATTTCTTCTTTCCTTCCTTCCTTCCAAATCCATTTTTATCAAGAAACCTGACGCCCACTTAACTCTTTATGAAGCACCGGAGGAAAGTTGGGGAAGATCTGTCAATGATACTTGGAGATTGCTAGCTCATTTAATAAGTTTATACCAGCAACAGAAATACCTCATATTCGCTCAGTCAATCCACGCACGCCAACAATGCTGCTGTGGAAGACGCACCAACGCACCCTTCGCCCCGCTTGCCTTCTGCAGATGCGGCCGGAGTCCCGGGTGGGGGGAGATCCGGCACTCAGGGAAGCGCACGCTGCAACTCACAACCAGCTGCTCTTTCCCAGGGTGGCCCCCGCAGTGGAGCACAGTGCAGGGCACCAGCATGTCCCACTGCCACAGAAGCGGCCCACCGGAGCAGCCCCACCTCCTTCACCCCCAACAGGCTCTCGTCCCGGAGCCTCCCACTGCTGGAAACCTGTGGTGGCAGCATAGCAGGGCTTGTGAAAAGTGGGGCGGGTGGCTGCTCCCGGCAAATAGGGCAAGGCCGCTCCTGCTTGAAAGCCAGGGTTTGGTGGCCGGCAATGCGCTGGTGCAGGGCTCTCCCGGGGCTGGCGGGCCGAATGGGGACCGGCCTCTCCCTCTTCGCGCTAGAGCAGCACCCGTGGAGGCGGCCCTGCTTTCTCTTGCACAAAGCAAGGTGAAATGGAGTGAGGGAGATTACCAGGAACATGAATCGGCTGATCTTGCGCTGCTGCAATCTCCCTCGCTCCGTTTCAGCTTGCCTTGCTGTTAAGAGAAAGCAAGCTGAAACGGAGCGAGGGAGATTGCAGCAGCGCGGGATCGGCCGATTCGCGTTCCTGGCAATCTCCCTCGTTCCGTTTCAGCTTGCGTTCTCTTGCAGCAAGGCAAGCTGAAACCAAGTGAGGGAGATTGCAGCAGCGTGAGATCGGCCGATTCGCGTTCTTGGCAATCTCCCTCGCTCCGTTTCAGTTTGCTTTCTCTTGCAGCAAGGCAAGCTGAAACCGAGAGAGGGAGATTGCAGCAGCATGAAATCGGCGTTTCTCAGCACGTGCCAATTCGTGCTCCTGGCAATCTCCCTCGCTTTCCACTTGCGGAGGTCGGGGCTGGCCATACGGATCAGCTGGCGATTCTGTATGGCCGGCCCCGACCTCTGCCAATGGGCTCGTTGGTGGTGGTCAGGGCCAGCTGTATGGAGTTGCCAACAGTGTGTGGGGGGGAGGGAGTCGGGCGCTTTTTTCCCTCCACACCTGCGTTCTGATGGCTTTGCCTGCCCTGGCATGCATCAGGAAAACAAACGTGGGCCTTGATTCCCACCTGCTACAGCAGGATGAATCCTCGGGGAGGGCGTGTGCCGTCTGGCCACTTTGTTTTCCCCTTTGCATTGGGAAGATGAGAGGGGAAAATCTCTTGAGCCCTGGGAGGGAGGCAATGTGAGGGCTGTGAGGGGTATCACAAGCTTGTGGGGGGGGGAGGAAAAGAAGATGGATGCAAGTGGACGCAAACACCTACCGCTTGTTTTGGGGGGAAGGACAACATGGTTGCTGCACAATGAGTCCCAGGGCAGGGCGGAAACTCACTTTGCGCCTGTGGTCTTCGCGCGGCCTGGTAGGTTCCGGCAGCAGCATGTTTTTTTGGCAGCAAGTAAGCTAGGAAGGAGCAGGGGCGAGGTGGGGGGGAAGAAGACGACACTGCATACCACTAGCCACGTGCTTGCGTACCACCAGTGGTACGTGTACCACCGGTTGAAAAGCCCTGGGATAGAACAGTGATGGCGAACCTTTTAGAGACCGAGTGCCCAAACTGCAACCCAAAACCCATTTATATATTGTAGGGTGCTGGGTGGGCATGGCCCATTGGGTGGGCGTGGCTGTGGTGGTAATGGCAGACTGTGTGGGACTAAAAAGTTCAATCAATGAATTCCAACTTTGCAAGATCTTTTTTTTTCCTGCGAGAAGTTGAAATTGATTGATTGATTGAACCTTTTTTTTTTTGCACACGCGGCAAAGGCCTAAAGCAAAAAGGTTTTATAACTCAGCTGAAGGCCTAGGACTGGGGCGATGGCGCGCGTGCCCACAGAGAGGACTCTGCGTGCCACCTGTGGCACGCGTGCCATAGGTTTGCCACCACAGGGACAGAATATATGCTTTAACACTTAAACCAGATGTTAACTTTAAAAGATTTTTAGAAACCTGTACCTGATGAAAGCTTATACCTTTTAATAAAATTTGTTAAATGGAAAAGATGTCACCACGCTCTTTCTAATTTTAGGAATTGTTAACATAAGACTTAGGCTCAAAATGATTGAATATTTTTTGTAGTATCTTAGTTGTCCTCTTGTTTACCTTTCTGCCATAAAGACATTGGTAGAAGATAACTCCTACTGACCAAACATCAACTTTATTTGAAATCTTCGGAGGCTCTTTTCCAACCACAAAACATTCAGGGGGTAGATACCTGAGGAAGAGGGAGCAATAGCTACATTTATTTTAAATACCCATTTTTCTCACCATTAACCATTTATGTCACAGAATGTTATTTCACCCAAGGACTATTACTGAATTTCATATGGTTAATATTCAGGCTCCCCCCCTTTTTTTGCTTATCAGGGCATGTCTGGTTCTATATAACATACACAGTCCCAAATACTAGTTGTTTGAAACAGCTACTATAAATTTCCATTAACTTTCTTTTTTGTTGTTGCAAAAACAGCAGCAAGATACTGAGTTCCTTTAACTTGCTTCTTTGATTTAAAATTGAACAAAATGTCTCTTACTTCAGCTCTTTATTACAACAATTTAGTTGTAAATAGCAAAATTATTCTTAACAATACAAAAATTCAAGAATGGGAAATCAGTTGGCTTTATTAATATATGTCCAATTATTGGAATAATAATTGGAATAATGATATAAACATTACTGTTATTGCCAAATTTCACACCTGTTTTACATTAATAGACCTGCATTTTCTGGAGAATTATTTGCAATGTTATAACCAGGCTAACATTGCAATTTGGTGATTAATTCTTCACTTGAAAACAGCAAGTATTCTCAAGTATGCTGCTACGTCAACTGATTTGTAGCTTATAAGGAAAAGACACTATACCTTCAGAGATACGTATCCTCAAGTGATCTTTAGTCCATCCACAGCTTACAGTATTGCTTATTTGTTCAGGTCAGGCAAAAGACCATCCATCTTGTATTTCAAGTAACCTACCACAACCAGAGCACTTCCGATTTGCTTTTCTTTGGAAGTGTATGGTGTACCAATAGCTAGCTGTAATGTTCACCTCATTACCCATTCAGGATTCTCAGATATCATGCCCTTCAGACAGTTGCAGTCAAATATGTGTAGAATGTGGACAAAATGTTCTGAACTTGAAATGGAAGTTATGAGTATTTCAACCTTGGAACAAAATATCCAGTGCTCTATAATTTTATCTCAGATATAATAGGTCTTTTAAAAAGAAATACTAGGATATTGAAATAGGTTCTTATTTTCTCATTTTTTGTCCCAGGTCTACAAAGTTTGTTGGGGTAATAGGCTAGGGGTGTCAAACTGCTGGCCCGCAGGCCGATTGCATAATGCAGAGGCCGTGCCCACCCCAGCTCCAGCAATGCAAACAAGGTTGTGATACATCATGACACGTCACGTGATGTGACGAGTTTGACACCCATGGGCTATACTGACTTGCCTACCTACCTGCTATTCTAGAGAAAAATATTCATAACTATGATTTTTATTATTTTTTCAAATTAATTTCCATAGTAAAAATATACAAAAAAAAGCATGTCCTTTGCAATTACTTTTCCCTTAAATATTCCCAGAATAATTTTTCTGTTGCCTTGAGATGCCATAGTTTGGAAATGAGGCAAGAGATGGACCTTCTCACATATCCAAAGGAGCCTTTGAAAATCATTCAATAGGTCGGATTAGCAAATGAATAGGAAAAACAAAGGATGTGCAAAACTCAATGATTTAGGAATAGAATGTTCTGAGGTTATCTAGAGAACACAAAAAGTACATTCTAGAGAACTATTCCTGAGTTGCTTTGCATACTCCTAAAAGATATCCTCTGAAAACTATGATTTTGATATACTAGATGAATCCTCATTATTTCTCCTACTTTTACAAAAATCTTTTGACAAAATGTTTTTACTCAAGTTTTAATGACAAGTATTTTTTGTGGAATCAGCAGGACAAAAAACAGATTATATACACACCAGTATGTACCAGCTCCTTGTGATGTCAGCTCCATGCCATCAACTGAATTGTAACTGTCATCGTCCATGATTTTTGAGAGGCCGAAGTCAGTGATTTTAATTTCACCACATGCAGTACCATTTACCAAGAGGATGTTTCCTGGGCAGGTAAAAGAAAAAAGCTTTGAAGTTGAACAGGCCTATTAAATATGTGGGTGGATAGAATAGCAAAAGAGTTATTTTCAATCAATGTGATACCTTGTTGTATTAACTAACCTAAAAGATAAAAAGATGCACTGACATTTCCCAAAATTTAATGTAGTTTGTGTTTTCTCATGTCCAAAAGAAACTCTCCTTAGACATAATGTTACAGGACAAAATAATAGGTGCAGGGAAATGGTAAATTATAATAATAATTAAAAATCAAATCTTGGTTATCAGACACCAAATATGTGAATAAAATCTAAAATTTGCTTTTCTATGGATGATCTGAAGCTTTGTGAAAAACCAGAAATCATTGTCGGTTATGGATAAATACCTTAAGAATTTTTAGCTCACACATAGCAATGGAACTTGGCCTAAACAAATGTACTATAGTAACAATAAATTGGGATAAAATCATGAATAGTAATGGAATTAAAAAGGTGAAACTATCAAGAGCCATAATGAAGAAGCCTACAAGTAATTTACAGTTGGATAACATCAAATATGAACAAGTTAAAAATGTGATTAGTAAAGAATACATCCAGAGTGAAAAAAGTGCTTAAAGACATGATTGAACGATGGAAACTCCATCAAAACCATTAGTATCTGGGCCATACTCATGATGTGATATACTGCTGGAATTTTAACTGGACAGTTTGTACCACAAAACAAGAAAACTGATGATTATTCACTATTCATTATATCTCTACTGTGTTATTGATAGGGCATACATGCCCTGAAAAATGGAGGTAGATGTTTACTTCAAGTCAAACTACTGAAGAAAAAAAAACATGCATTGACTGAATATCTAAAAGGCGGTCAAGGACAAGCATTGATGAAAGTTAAAAATTGGATCTTAATGAATGTGCAGGAAACAAAACATGAATATCAAAATAACATAATAAAAACAAACAGAATGCAGCCAAGCAAAAGCATTATATGGCCAATTTCTACAAAAGATCAAAATGGAGAAGGATAAAACCTGGCAATGGCTTAAAACTGGAACATTAAAAAAGTAATCTGAAGCTTAAGGTTGTTTGCCCAAGAGAAGGCTATTCAAACTAACATAGTTTAGCCCTAGATTCAAATTGCAGATTGGGTAAAGAGGCAGAAGAAACAGATCATAGCTCCTGCAAGATCACACAAATCTGATATAAATAATGATGTAATACTTGCCAAAATATTCACTGGAAAATCTGCAAAAAATTACCATGTGCTAGTAATAAAATTGGTGGAAACAGAGCAGAAAAAGTAGCTGAAAATAAGCCGGTTAAAGTATTTTGGGATTTCCGAATACAGACTGATAAAGTCTTAACTATTAACATACCAGCTATAACTATAGTTGGAAAAAAAGTATAGCTAATTGATACAGCAATACCAGAAGATAGCAGAATGTAAGAAAAATAATTGGATAAAATCACAAAGTATTAAGATCTGAAAATCAAAAATGAAAGATTATGATATAAGCTGGCTGTGGTGATCCCAGTGGTTTATCAGCACACTAGGTGCCATACTAAAAAGCTTGGAACCTCAGAAGGATGGAAGGATGAGTCACCTTGAGTTGGTGAGAATCGAATTGCTACAAGTTGGCAAAATTAGCCTGCAGTTCTACATTCTAACCACTGTGCTACACGGCTCTACCACAACAGCAATAAGGTTGCCATTGAAGCTTTTCCCCCCAAAATAGCTAGTACAAATATTAAAATGCAAATACTGTAATAACAAATATAAGCACCACCTCACTGAAAGAAACAAATCAAAGTAACAAAATGACAGTATCCTTTGGAAGAGAGAGAAAGGATTAACAATGTTCTCAGTTATGACTATGGAAGTTTACAGTGATGGGAATTGGGAATGTTATTGCTAAATAATCAAACCAAACTACATATTTCATATTTAATTTGTCAAGGAAGTATAATCTTGTAAAATACATCATATTCTGTTTTTTCCCCCATGGTGCCGTACCATCTTCACTATGAACTTACCTGGTTTGAGATCGTAATGAATAATAGGTGGCTTAATTTCATTTAAATATTTTAATGCATTTACAATCTGCATGATTATAGATCGGGCTTCTTTCTCTGTCATTAATTTGTGCTGTTTCAGGTAGAAATCCAGATCGTTCCCCTCACAGTATTCTAATACTGTACAAAACCTGGAGGAAGTGAAATCAAACAATCAAATATGTTTTATGCATGTATCAAAATCTACTTAATCTATTTTAAGAAATCAAAAATAATTTTACTAGATCTGTACATCTGCACTGATGTATGAATGGCTCCAAAATTTATGGTATTTATAGACCTATTAACATGGCTAACAAAAGGCCAAGAAGTGATAGATCTCATTTTTTTATATGAGCTTTGTTTTAAAGTGTGTTTATTTACCGATAAAAAATAAAGTAAGTTGGAGCAACACAATAACATCATTTGTTTTATGTCTGATCAGATTCAGCATAGTAGCTATTTCATGAGAGTGACATGACATGCTTAAACATTTTAGGTATCTACTGATCCAAAAAGACTGCTTTTCTTTTTTACATAAATCTTGATTGGTATTAATGTACCATTTTTTAAAAAAATATACTGAATTCACCTGCAACATATTTTAATAGAATCTCTATGAAGGTATTTTTTAATTCATCTGGAATTTTAGTAAGAAATTATTCTTTGTAGTAATATTTGATACTATTCCTTTCAATACCAGAAAAGGAAAACTTTGGGGCAATATGTATTCCTACTGAAACTTCTACGTACTGTTTTGAGAAATGAAATTCTGCATTTTTAATATAAGAACCAAGAGTCCAATATTTTCAGGTTATTTTTAATTAATTTCACCAATACTTGGTAATTATCATACAAATACATTATTTTTGGCATAAACACATGTTTCTTCTAATTTTTATCTGTTAACAAGACTTTAGTGTGTTTCAAAGTGTCCTATTTTCAACTTGGATTAAAAAGATAAATATTAAACTGAATAAAATTATTGCAAAAATGGGCTAAAATCAAATTTACTTAGTATATTTAACATAAATTTCAATTTCATAAAATTAACTGCTATTTGGTACCCACAAAATAAAATATTGCTGCAGCTTCTCTTATGTGCAAGGTGATAATATTTGTATTCCTTTCATAAATCCTGTTTTCTCTTTCATGAATTTTCCGAGAATACTAATTATATTGCCTTTTCACAATTTGTTATGTTTGTGAAAGAAGGCCCACATGTATGTTGTTACCAAATTATGGAATATGCATCCTCAGTTGTACTTGGTTTCTACTTACTTATTTTTTTTTGGAAAGGAAAAAGGCAGCTTTAGCATGGCTCTTTTGATGTTAATTAATTAATTAATTAATTGTGATTTTAAATGTTTTACTCTTATTTCAGCTATTTATATTTTTTTAATTGTAAGCCACCATAAATGCTGTGTAGAAAAAAATATTATTTTTTGAGATGTATACCTGTATTAGTATCAGGGCATTCTAGTCCTTTTAATTTAATAATTAAAAGCTCAGTATAAATATTTAAAGATAATCAAAAGCTAGGAATAAACATCATAGAATCTGGTAAAATTTAACTAATCTAAGGGCTGAATCCAAGCTGGAACAAAACTGCTTTGTTTACAAAATCCTGATAGCATTTTGGGCCATCTGTTCTTCCAGAGAAAGGTATTTCACAAACATAGGCCCACCACTCAGAATGCTTGCTGCATTTTCTATGGCCCATGCATCTTTGTAAGGAGTGGGGACTTGCGAAAGGCCTTCTCTTAATCACTGGACTGGACAGGGAAGTTCAATTTCTGGCAAGGCATTACTTTAAATGTTAGAATCCTCCATTTCCTCCCCCACTAATTTCTAAACAACTTAATCACAAATTTTCAAATGACTTTATTAACAGTGCAAATTACAAAGACAGCAGCACTTACGAGTCAGTGTCCAATGAGAAATAGTCATACAATTTAACTATGCGAGGATGATCCAGCTCTTTATGGATTCTGTATTCTCTACATGCATGCCTAAAAGAAAAAGACTGAATTATTTGTTATGTTTGGCTTCGACTTATCCTCCTGCACTTCAGGAGGTGAAAAACATGTGGGTGATGCTTTGTTAGGTGGCTAAACACAAGAAACGGTAACTTTGGTAACCAAAAGTCTTCCTCAAAATTATTTCATAGACTACTTCCAGGAAAAGTGTAAGCTTACCTCCAAACAGAAGGTTGAATATATCTGAGCTGGATATTTTAGAAATGTTAGGTCATATATCACAATTTAGTTCACACAATGTTAACTCAAAACTGAATGTATTGAATATCACTTAGTATGCCTGACTTCTAACTTGAACATGGCACATAAATGGAACCATTAAGAAAATATTGTCAAGATCATGACAAGGGACGGCGCAGTAATGCACACTGCATTTTATAGGGTTAACCTGAACCTGAAAAAAAGAAAATAAAATTCTAAAGGCCTTTTGGAATAAATCCACCTTGACTCCCTTTTGAAATGGAGCCAAGGCAGCAATCAATGTTATCTCCAGATCATTATTCTATATTTTTCTCTGAGCATGTTCTAGTTTTTCTGAAAACAATCCAAAGAGTGATAACTGGAAGTGGACATAGTATCCAGCTAGATTCAAATTAACAAAGAATAAAACATTTTTGGTGATCTGGAATATAACTTGGCTGTTGTCAGGCCGTCCAAGAATGACACAGAACAATCCATCCAATGTTCAGCTCTTTGCTTGCTTACATCAACAGACAGAATCTTGCAGACTAAACTTTTACTATTCTCACACTAATAGATGTATCCAGGGGGATTCTAGAGAGTGGCTATTCTAAACCTCTTCTGTGTTGTCTCGTCTCGACTATTTTCAGTTAGGCTAGACTATGAAGCATACAACTCCAGAAATGATATTTACTATGAAGAAATTTATTTTTGCTCTCAGGGAGCAAATGTTTCATGTTTTTCAATTGTATCTAGAAACAATACTTGTATTTACATTTTTTAATTATATTTTTATTTACAAGTTATAAACTACCGTAATAAAAACTTCAAGCAATACGATCTGAAGGGAAACCAGAGTATATACTAACACAAAACTATACCAATTATTCTATACATACCCAACAACCAAAAACTATAGTTGTTAAGTGAATCACATGGTTGATAAGTTAATTTGGCTTCCCAATTAATTTTTCTTGTCAGGAGCTGGCTGGGAAGGTCAGAAATGGTGATCACATGATTCCAGAATGCTACAATTATCATAAATACATATTGGTTGTCAAGTGCTTAAATTTTTATCATCTAACTGGGGAAATACTCACTTGTGATAATTTTCTTTCTTTTCATCCCTCCAATTTTTATTTAATTGGTGGATTTTTACTGCTACATACCTCTGTTCTGTTAAATCAAATGCCTGAAAAAGAAAGATAGCTAGTAAATATTCAAAACATTACAAAGACTGCCATCTTTAAATATGAAAAAGATCAGTTATGAATTGTATTTTTAGATTATAAGTACACTAGTTATAAATATTTTAAATATTTAGGAATAAATATTACAATCCATAAATTATTTGATAAAATTTTATTCCCATTTAGAAAATAGGCCTTTATAGGATGACAGATTTTTACAATAATATACTAGGTAACAACAAATAGATAATTGACAACGTATTTGTGATTCTTTTTTCTTTGTCCACATGACTAAACTTCTGAAACTTTTTTAGAATGAGGATGTAAGAGTTTCAGCATTTCACTGCTTAGCACATTTTGGAAAATTAATACCCCTCCCAATCTAAGGAAAATATATTATTATTGTTATTATTGTTAGATTTCATCTTCGAGTCACAGTCTGGGATTGGTAAAAACTTAATAGTTGAAGTCCTAACTAAAGACCTACAAGCCATTAAGGTTGCATCTGAGTATATAGACAGTTGTGGTGATGATGATAGGTCAAAATAAAGCTTGGGATTTAGACTTGGGAAAACAATTGGTAAATGTAAAATAGCAAACACTATGGAAGTCAGTCTTTTCATCAGCTTCTATACAGTAAGAGTTGCTATGAAAGTAAATACATTACTGATTTAACTTCAATAAGAATTGCTTAAATATCTCTCAGGTATTAAATAAAATGTTGGAGGGGTGTAAAAAAAGGAAATCTTTTGAAAGAATGCTTCTGGAAGAAAGTATGTAATTATAATTAAACAAAGAATAGAATGTGCTCCAGAACCGGGATTATTAAAAGGAATTCATTACATTTTTACTCTGGCAACTATATGAATCATAATTCAACAAAGTAGTTTCCCAAAAAATTCAATAATTGAAAATTGGTATTATTAAGGTATGGTCAATTGCCCTCCCTGAAAAAGTTATTGGTATTAAGCTCCTGGGGGAATGAATTTTTTTTGCAAGATCTGGAAAGACTATATACATATATTAGTGAGAACAATAGTTCCTATTATTGCAAACTTTGTGATCTATGGAAACTATGGGTGAACTTCATGGATTTTAAAAAAAAGTTCCATTATGAGGAATATAGAATTAGTAAATAACACTATGGGAAATATAGAATTAGTAAATTATTCTATAAAATTTTCTAAAGATTATTTAAATTACACACAGATTAATGGAAAGAAGGACTAGAGGTGATATGATAGCAGTGTTCCAATATCTCAGGGGTTATCACAAAGAAAAGGGGGTCAAACCTATTTACCAAAGCACGAGAAGCAAGACATGGAAACTAATCAAGGAGAGAACCAATGTAGAACTAAGGAGAATTTTCCTAACAGTTAGAACAATTAATCAGTGGAACGACTTGCCTCCAGAAGTGGGTTCCAACACTGGAGGATTTTAAGAAAAGATTGGACAACCGTTTGAAATGGTATAGGGGTTCTTGCTTAATCAGGGGGTTGGACTAGAAGAGTTCCAAGATCCCTTCCGTTATTCTGTTACACTATTCTGACTGACATGCTAAAAAAAACCTTTTAACATAAGGTCAAATTTGGTGAGTATGAAATGACAATGCTAAAGTAAAACCAAAAAAAATCATTTAATTGTAATGAACATACAGAGATAACTTTCATTACTTGAACCAATTGACTTCTCAGGCCAAACAAGTCTACTTAAAACTGATAAGACTGCTTAGAATACAAAGGCACAAATAACACAAAGAGACAAATAACTAAGACTTTACCTTCTACACCAAGGGTGTCAAACTCAATTTCATTGAGGGCCACATCAGCATTATGGTTGCCCTTGGGGGGCCCGGGTGGGTGTAGCTAGGATGGGTGTGGCCTACTGGATGGGCGTGGCCAGCTCAACATCACTTGCTTCAGGGGTTCCTGGGTAGGACTGGGGCAGATCTGAGGGTCTTTGGCAGAGGAGGGTGGGACTGGGGCGAGTGCTGGGACATGGTCCCTCCCACCTCCCTCCCTTCCATCCTCTGTTCTTTCCTCCCTCCCTCCCTCCCTCCATTCCTTCCTTCCTGTTCCTTCCTTCTTCCCTCCCACTCTCCATTCCTTCCTCCGTGTTCCTTCCTTCCTCTCTCCCTTTTTCCCTCCCTCCCTCCCTTCCTTTGCCTTCTCATGTCTTTCCTTCCCCCCCCCCCGCACTCGCAAAGGGGTGATGGGAGGGGGAGGGACTGCCAACACTAATATGCTGCTGCTGGTCATTCCTATATATGTGGGTGGGTGGGGGCAGTCCCGTTGAAAGGGATGCCTCGTGGCTGCAAGGCTGGAGGTGCTGGTGGGGTGTGTGTGTGGCTGATCTATAACCTGGTTGCGTCCATCAAAGCCAGAATGCACTCGGCCTAAGATCCACTGGAATCAGCAAGGAGCTGCCTTGCCACCTCTGCCCCGCCCCCTGGATGCGTGCACAAGAGACAGCCTGTGCCGGCGTCCTGGGTGAAGTCAGCATGTGTGACAAGACAGCCAGCAGGGACACTGGACTCTGCTTGCGCACACACGCAGGGGGCGGGGCTGCCCCGTGGATTTAACCAGCTTTTTTTCTAAAAAAAGGTGCCGGAACTCTCATCTTGTTAATCTTTTATTTATATAATTTTATTTATATATTTATTTATATAATTAAACAGTTATATATTAAATTCTTAACATACATTTAATTTATTGTATTTAAGGCAAATGTTCATAGAAAATTCCAAACATTTGTCCAATTCTCGTCTGGCAAATCTTCTTGACTCCTTTCCTTGCTCTTAGTATCTATGGCCGAATGTCGTCCTCTGAGTAACCACAGATCAATGTACTTTGAAGGAATGAAAAGTCTGAGGTGGTCCGACACGTTTGATGAACAAAAGTGCTGAAATTGTCTTAGTCTTTAACGAAGCTCTTGTTGGGGTGGTAATTAGATTCATCTGTGAAAACCCACGTTCACATTCACTTGAAGAAATAGGAATGGTATTCAGAGTCTGTATCAAATGCAACAGTTTTTCTGGATATATCTTTTCGAGAATTTATTCACGGAATCCACGAGTCATTTCTCTTTCATTTAGTTGCAGTCTGATTGATAAGTTTCTAATTTCCACTTCTCCAAATGTCAGTTGAGTATTAACATCTTCAAGCCAAAGGTTTTGATCAAGTACGCGAGACCAATACGCCAACTCATCGTCTTTGCTATCAAGTAATCTTTTTTCAATTGACTCTTTCAATTTTGTATAAAATATACTTGGGTCAATGGGAGGATCCTTTTTTTGAATCTCTTTTGTGAAGTAAAACTCCACGAAAGCGAAGATCACTTACAGCAGCAACAGCACATTTATAATAGGGCCCAAAGTTCTGTCTTCTTTCTTCAAAAACTTGTACCAGTATTTTTATTTTCTTATTTGCCTTATACAAGTCGATGTTGAGGTCCTATAGATCCAAACTTAAATCTGACAATTCTTGGAGAGCATCACACATCAATCCAAGGTCCAATAAAAATTCTGTAGATGTTATTTTTCTTTTCAAGCCATCATAAGTGCATTTATCATTTTTATCTCTTGTAGGATCATGCATTTCTTATTCAAAATGATACACAAGGGATTCAAAATTATTCCATACAGCCAAAACTAGATGACACACATCGGGTACTTAAAATTCTTCCAATTTTCAGCAGCTCAGTCCCCAGTAATTCTGCACATGAATGCAACTCTCTTGATATTCTTTGGTGAAGCATGGTATATGACATACAGTTTATCAATAAATGATTGGAATCTATTTATTCCTGAAGTTTCCTTGGCAGCATCACTTACTGATAATTCTAGTCTGTGATTAGCACAATGCCAAACTATAATAGACGGAAAATGTTCTGACTGCAATTTTTTCACTCCACTTTTACATCCAATCATCACAGCGGCGCCATCGCATGCCAGAGAAATCAAATATTTTTTCAAATAATCTTCTGTCATCCCATAAGAGTAAAGACATTGGAGTAAGGAATCAAATATCCCTTCTGCTGTTACTTTTTCAAGTTCTACCAAGTCCAAAAACAAATTTACTGGTGAATTCATTCCCATACCTTTGATACAGCATCGAACAAATACTATGAGGGTAGTTTTTTTGCTTCTTGTGGTTGATTCATCAATTATCAATGAAATTTTGTTATTGGATCAATTTCTTTAACCACAGTTTTCCTCATTTCTTCACTTATATGATTAACAATATATAATCTTAAAGGGCCCATTGTGACAGAAGATTGCTACCACTGCTCCAGGGTTTGGCTAACTTAAATATGCATAGCATAATTAGATTTATTATTGCTGTTAAAGCTATTGATTACGGATTCACATTTCCCATGGATTGTCTTCTGTCCATGGGAGGGAAGCTTGGTAGATTCTAAATTTCATAATTTTAGTTATTCCTTTGTGGTAGGGCAGACATGTCAAACACAAGGTCCAGGGGCCGGATCCGGCCTGCGAAGTGGTTTCATGTGGCCCGCGAAGCCATCCTGGAAACAGTGAGGGAACGGCCCCCACTGCCTTGGCCTTGGCCCAGAGACCCTCCTTCTGCCAGACCCTCAGATCTGTCCCACTCCTGCCCAGGCCCCCATAGGCACGCTTGATGCGAACGATGTAGAGCTGGCCATGCCCACCCAGTAGGCCATACACACTCTAGCCACGCCCACCCAGTAGGCCACGCCCACCTGGGCCACACCCACCCGGACCCCTAAGGACAACCGCAATGCTGATGTGGCCCTCAATGAAATCGAGTTTGACACCCCTGTGGTAGGGTATATATGAGAACAAGCTGCAAAGGTCTTTAAAAACATGTTTCTCACATATTTATATTTTTAAATCATAAATATTAAACCTTTTTTTTCTTTCCAATGATCCAAACTAATGCTTTAGAAATATAATTTCCAGTTTTAGCTATAGTAAACAAGCAAATTACACTAAAGCTAAATTTAACGTTATTTGTTAAAGATATTTACTATATTTCAGAATTAGTATTCTTTCAGTCACAATCTTATTCCTATTCAATTTGGCTGATTTTAAAATGTGATGTAAAATCATAAGCACATAAAAAGAAAACAGCAGAAACAGCTGCAAATTAACTTAACAGTTCTATGCTTAGCAACATTTCCATTTAATCAAAGTCCTTGCTCTTTCCAAATCTATTTCAGGGTTAACTTTCTATATACACAAACAATGGAAATGAGTTTCTGGGCTGGTTCAAATTTTTTACACATTCCAAAAATCTCAGGTAATGTATCTGTTCCATATAAATATAAAAGCATGGTAGGCTCTGTATTTGTACAATGGCCGATTATCCCAGTGTGCAGAAACGTGGATAACTACAAACAGAAGTTGCAAGCCCTCTCCTTGACTTCAGAGTCATGCTGGTGAGATAGTCAGCATATAAATTTATTAAATACCTTTTTTTTTTCAAATGCCCCTATCAGGAATTCAATTTGAATAAAATTTCAGAAAAGCAAATGTTCTGTGCTGGTGGTATTAAGCTCCCAAAGATCTAGCATGGGATAAATGAATTCTTTCTAATAAAAATAACTTCTGCCTTTTTTCTAATCATCATTTCTTCCCTACAGCAATTTGAAAAGTAAAACAAAGTGAAACAAACCACTACTCCCTCCATGCAGGGAAAATTTCCTTGAGTCATACTTGGATATCCTATTTGTAAATAATATCCTACTTACCTAGTTGAGATGGTGTAGTTGGGGAGCAGGGAGGAGTGCAAACTTCCTGCCTTCGCTTGCAACATTTGCCTGCCAGGTCTTTTGGCAAGCTCAGCAGCAATTCCTATTGGCTTCCAAATGCCAATAGCACAGCTGACTCAGGAATTCTGGGAGTTGAAGTCCATGAGTCATAAAAGAGCAAAGCCTGCAATAGGCTTAGCCTTAAGCCAATAGCAGCACAGCTTGTGCAAAAGCTTTTTTTGCCAAAAAAATAAAATAAAAATAAAAATAAAAAGGTGCCGGAACGCCGATCTGAGCGTTCTATGAGAAAAAAAGCCCTGGATTTAACGCTGAGCACGTTCTGGCTTTGATGGATGCAATCAGGTTGTAGATCAGCGCCCAGTCGGCCTGGGCTGGGCCAAGGTGCAGCGGGCCAGTTCTTCGCTCTTTTCAGAGCAGGTCCCCGGGCCAGATGGAACCACATGTCGGGCCACATCCGGCCCAGAGGCCTTGTGTTTGACATGTCTATTCTACACCAAACAAACAAAATAGAAAGATGATCTAACTTACCTTATATACTTCACTAAATCCTCCTCTGCCTAGGAGATGTAACAACAAATACCTATCATTTAGTGTTGGATGGTCTTTAAACCTAATGCAGAGAGAACAGGAGACTTTATCCATATAATGGTTTGAACATGGTCTTAAGCAAATCATCTAAAAAGATAGGTTATTTGACAAATGAAAAGCTCTTTGTCTATGAGTTGAATGGTTTGAGGATGCAAGTGAACTGGCAATCTATTTCATAGGCAAAGCTAGATTTGTTGAAACGCAGCTGACAGTCTTGCACTGCCCACCACAAACACATTTTTGCCTGTATTATCTTTATGTTTTCTTGTTTACATTGTTGCTTGGAAGGATATTCTATCCAAATAGCTAGGAGTAAAATAGTATTTAATAAATATTAATTATAAGCAAAGTTAATTCCAAGCAAACATTTCTAGTGTATTTTAGCAAGCTGCTCATCTTTCACAAGGTTGTAATTTGCTCCTCTCTTATGGCCAATACTCACTGTGAATTATCTTCATTATGTATCCTTTTCAATTCCCTGATATGCAGATTTCTAACCCGTTCTAATCGCTCTAATTCCGCTTGAATCTCAGCTTCTTCCTGCACAAAGAGGAAGATCACTTTACTGTACTATAAACTGCTGTACTGAGGATTTAAAACCAAATTTGCCTGATAGGGATCTTTGCAGAAAGCTTTTCCTTTATACAGTATTCCTCAATCAGAGAAAGATGTCATGATATGTAAAAAGTAAATGAAAAGACATTGAGAGTGTCTTTATAAAAAATATCTAAACATTGGACTTGACAGCACCCTGCAAATTACTGGCTAAAACTTCTTACAATATGCTTATTATCCATAGACAGAAATATTGTGAACCAAATGTCTTGCTTGAAAAGTGTTTGAACTGTTTAGATGACAGGAATTTTTTTGGAAGGAAGTATTGAATTTTGCATGGCTCTGAGCTATTTTGACACCTCTTATATTTTCACTTGCAAATCTTGTCTGTTCTTACCAAGGTTTGGAGAGATCCTTTCGCTAATGCTCACTCCCTTCTTTATTATTTGCTGCAATGTTGCAAGGAATAACATATTATTTCCTAACTCCTTGTGTAAGCTTGCAAAAGAACAGAGAACATTTCTGGTAATAGATTTTTTGTTCTGATATTATAAATGGAAGAAATGCATTGTTTCTTTCTTCTTTTTCCATTTTCTTTTATAGAAGATCTCTCTAATTTTTCTTAATTTACCGGTATCACAAAACATACTTTTTTTTACATAATTATAAAAAAGTAGGCTCAAAAATTCAAGAACTCTATCAGTTTTCTAAGAAACAATGACTGTGTTTCCAAAGGTAATAAAACAGCCATCAAGATTAGTAATAACTGATAGTTCATTCTATTCTTAACTTTGATAAATCTCCATTCAAAACTATTTAAATAATCCATTTTCTAAAAAAAGGTACTTTCACTTGTTAAAATTTCCTGTATTTAGTTATAATGGGTGAGCTAACATTATAAGATGTCTGTATTTTGTCTGCATGCCTCTACCATATCTACCTATATTTGCCATCTTCTAAAAATCCCCAGATACTTTACTACAGCCAAGTAGATTTAGCAGATTAGTCTTCTGTGAACAAAACACAAATAAAGTGGTCAGAGAAACAGGAAAATCTTATGTTTCCTGATACTGGGCTAAAATTGTAACATTGAAAAAAGAACAAGAAAATAGGCAGTTTTTTTCTTCTTTAGTTACTGAGTAAAGCAGCTGATTTGTGATTTTAAAATGGTTTTTCAATGATTGAAGTTCCTAAAAATAGAGAATCAATAATGGCAATTCTCCCTAAAAAAAAAGTTAGAACAATTAATCTGTGGAACGACTTGCTTCCAGAAGTTGTGGACGCTCCAACACTGGAGGTTTTTAAGAAGAGACTGGACAATCATTTGTCTGAAATGGCAAAAGGTTTCCTGCTTCAGCAGCAGAATAGACTAGAAGACCTCCAGGGTCCCTTCCAACTCTATTATTCTGTTAAAAATACCCATCATTAATATTATTTAGCAATGCGTATATTATTTATTGCTTTAGAATAAAGTTTTGGTTCATGCAAGCATGCAGTGAGAGCTAAGAGTCTGCCAATATTCCTTATAAAATGACCTTATGCATTAAAGAATCTTCCAAAATTCTTCATATTGTACTTCTTCATATTGTGCTAAAGTAGACTCACAAACATAGCTCTGTGTAAACTACTTCCTAAATTTTTTGAAAACCATTTGTAGAAGAGCTAGTATTTCTGGTGTTTAGAAACAGATAGCTATAAAGTTTGAGACAGAGAATTTCATAGAAGGGCCTATCCTCTTAAACAGAATAAACAAACATAAATCAATAAAGAAATAACTAAGGACTAGAACAGAGGTGTCAAACTCAATTTCATTGAGGGCCGCATCAGCATTGCGGTTGCCTTCAAGGGGCCGGGCGAGTATGGCCAGGGTGGGCGTGGCCTACTGAGTGGGCGTGGCTAGTGTGCGTATGGCCTACTGGGTGGGCGTGGCCAGCTCTACATTGTTCGCATCAAGGGTGCCTATGGGGGCCTGGGCAGGAGTGGGACAGATCTGAGGGTCTCTGGCAGAAGGAGGGTCTCTGGGCCAGGGCCAAGGCAGTGGGGGCTGTTCCCTCACTGTTTCCAGGATGGCTTCGCGGGCCACATGAAACCACTTTGCAGGCCGCATCCGGCCCCCGGGCCTTGTGTTTGACATGTCTGGACTAGAACAAATAGGAAGTCAAAAACATAATTCAATGCGTACTTGAAGTTATAACGTATCTTTTTACCTTTTTAAGATGGCCTAGTCGGAGTTTGAATATTTCCTCTTGTTCATGATATTCTGCTAATGTTAACCTGTACATGTATAAAATAAGTGGTTCAAAAATTAGAAATGCCTTACACCAAGAAAGGTAACTTACACAGAGGAATATATTCAGATGCCATTGGCAACCCTCAGAGTCCACTAAAAGTTACCAACAAAGTCTATCGGATGAAATCATTACATTCACAATAACAAGGATTAATAAATTAGCCCCATCAATTTAACTAATTGAAATGAGTCCACTAACTTTTTGTTCCAAGCCTGATTACTTTTTTGAAAGTAGACCTAGGCCTGCCACTCACATGTCAAATATGACCATCAGTCTACAAAAACCAATATAATTGTGGAGAGAAACTTTATCACAAACACAGAATCTGGGGAGGCCTACTTGGGTAAAACCTAGGAAGTTCCTTCCATATGACAGCCCCAGAAAGGATTCTGAAATGTTTGTGCCACCTACGTCTCGTTTTCTGCTCCATTGGTTTTGTTTTTGCGCTGCTTTTGCTCATTGGTAGCTGGAGGAGCCTGGCCCATGCCAGGTGGTTTTCGTTTTGCTAACAATTTCCGTTGCCTTTCTATTTCTTCCCTTTGGGAATTTATCCTTTCTTGCTGCCTAAATAGAAGTATAACACGGACATAATTAGAGAACATAAAATAATATATCCCACATAAGGGGGTTGATCTTCTACATCCTTAGTTAGCCACATCCAAACAGTGCATTTCTGGTAATCTGCCAGTCTTTAGAAGACCAAATATTTAGAAGCTTGGGCTTTGGAAACGTAACTGACTATTATCAAGCAACAGAATAAACGGTAAATCCAGTTTCTAACAAATAATCACCTTGGTTTTAAATTTAAGAAGTATTCATAGTTGCAGACATTTTTCAAATGAAGAGGCTAATTTTTAGGGGCACGACAACTGCTTTAATCTCCTCTGTGGAAAAAAAATTTTTTTTTTAGCCTTGTTATCAGTTGCTGAGTTCAGGGTCAGACAGGTATATGTACCTTTGTATTTCTTTTCTGTCTTGCACACCAGATAAGAAATCAGTTATTTTATGCATGATAAGAAGCCTAGTTGTTTTTTTCCCCTTTTTAAGATATAAGGTATTTGAGGATTAGGGAAACAAAATAATTCCATCAGCCCAACAAAATATTTGCTTATCATATTGTTGAACTAGAAGAGTTCTGCAAGGAAGAATAGGAGGAAAAATCCGAAATTAAGTCTAGAAAAATTCTTAACTGGGTATAGGAAATTTTTGGAAGCTGTTATTTTTACCAAAGGTGGTGTTACAAAATACTAACTGGAAAAATAGCCAATTTTTTTGCAGCTGCTTTATTTTTTTCATATTTAAAATCTGTACACAATTACACATAGCGAAGTATGTGCAAAAGCAAATCTTTAGAAAGAGATTTATATTAATCATGCAGATTTTCATCAGTTTCTAGTCCTAAATTTGGTCAGGGATACCTGAATTTTTTGCACTCAACTGTGTAAATAAATCTGGATTTAGTCCTATGTCCCCAAACACCAAACATCCATTGTCTCATGTTTACCATGGGTTACAATCTTTGAGAAGGAAATGTTCCCTCTAGTCTGCTTAAGAACAAAGGAATCCTGCATAAAAATGTGCCTTTATTTACAAAATAAGACCTGGGTTTTGCAGTTATAGAATGAAAGTTTAAAAATTATTTTTACATATTTTAGATAGTAAAAAGTCATACTCATCAATTATCACACTAATACATGTAATGGCAACCTTAAAATTTTAATCTATTTAACAGCAAGATGTTCAACAATAAAAGAAAACAACTATGTAAGATTGTTAAAACAAATAAAATTGGATCTGGAAAAGCGGAAAAATTTATAACTTTCAATGCTGGGGAGAATAGCAACAGTGAAAATGAATATCTTACCAAAAATACTCTTTTTTATTTCGAACAATACCTATAAGATTGGGAAAAACCTTTTTTGATGAACTAAATACAACAATACTGAAATTTATCTGGCAAGAAAAAAAGCTAGAATTAGACTGAAAATGCTACAAGAAGCGAAAGAAAATGGAGGACTTGGGCTGCTGGACTGGACACTATACTATTAAGCAACTATATTAACATGGCTAATAGAGTAGATAATGCTGAGAGATAAAAGACTATTATACCTAGAGGCGCATGACCTACAACTTGGATGGCATGCCTTTCTGTGGTATGGGAAGAATAAAACATAGATACTTTCAAAACCACTTTATAAGAAATGCACTTCTTTTAGAATGGGAAAAAATAAAAGCAATTTTTTTATTAAAATACCTGGATGGCTTTCAACAATGGAAGCATTTGCTTACCCAAATTTAATCAATTATGAGAAAGTTGTGACCTATAAAGATATTTTGGACAATGAAGGGAAATTGAAAGACAGACAAGATTTACAAGAACAAGGTGGTGGCCATACTTGCTAATTCAAACAAGATATGAAAAAGATGCTAAAACAATGGGATATTATAAAGAACAGACAGAATTTGACCAGATACTGCTAAAAACACATGAAAAATTGATTAAGAAACTCTATGAATATTTGTTAATTTAAAGATGGAAGAGGAACAAGTAAAAGAAGCAATGATAACAGGGGCAAAGAACTTAGAATTAAATACTGGCAAAGATTATGGGAAAGAAATGCTAAATTAATAAAAGTGGTGACTTACAAAGAAAACTTATATAAAATGTTTTACAGATGGCATCTAACAGCAGTAAGATTAGCGAAAATATTCAAAAATACATCAAAAAATACATCAAAAAGTGTTGGAAAGGTAAACTAAAACCAGGTACTTATTATCATATCTGGTGGACATGCCCTAAAGCTAAAAGATTTTGATCAAAAATACACATATGGATGGAAAAAATGACTAAAAAATATAGAATTCAAGCCAGAACTGTTTCTGTTAGGCACAATAGGAGGAAACTACGAGAAAGATTCTATATATCTAATTTTACATTATTAACTGCAGCAAGAATTGTATTTGCCCAATATTGGAAAAATGAAAACTTACCAACTGAAGAACTAATTAAGAAAATTTTAGATTATGCAGATATGGACAGATTGACATTAAAGATAAGAGAAAGAAGACTCAGTGTACTTTAGAACTTGGGATAATTTTTACCAATGGCTAGAAAAGCGAGTTAGAGAGAAAGAAACATGATATGTACTATGTAACATTGAATATATATTATTAAGATTATTAAGCAATTAATTAATATAATATAGAAATTAACTTACTTACTGTTTTTAAATACATGAATCCAGACAATATGCTGTTTGCTAAATATTAAGAATGTTATTTAAAAAAAACCCAACCCTAATCCTAACCTCAACCCTAACCCCTACAAATTTAATAAAATATTTATAAAAA
Source organism: Vipera ursinii (assembly GCF_947247035.1). NCBI lineage: Eukaryota > Metazoa > Chordata > Lepidosauria > Squamata > Viperidae > Vipera > Vipera ursinii. Next base: position 40,105,977 of record NC_139517.1, read on the forward strand.
ACAACTTTAATCTACATATTTCCTATGTTATTTCAAAAAATGATAACATTCAAAGACATATAGTAAACAGTGGTGAAATTTATGACAGTGATATGAATAAGGTTCCTATATGCACTTGCTATGGTCAAATAAATATCCATATTGTTGAAGTTAAGGCACTGATGAAGATATGACGCGGGCTTGTTCAACTCTTGACCTGCCAACTCCAGTTGTCCTTTTCCTGGCACTACGATTTTCCTAATTATATATGATAGGCAAGCATTACTTACTAGCAGTAGAAGCATGCTTATCCTGTATTTCTAAGATTGTTGTTGCATTTGCTGTTTTACAAATATTATGGAGTTATTTTTGTTTCAGTAAATGGTACCTTTCCTGACTTCATGCAAACTTTTATTTAAAAGAGAATAGCCACAAACCTTGTAAGTTATGTATGGATTAATATAAAAAAAACCCAACTAAATCATCAGTAATCTTTTCTGCTTCTGGAAAAGGCAAAATGATAGAAAAATACATACTTGATTAAATTTTGGAAAGCATAGCCATCTGTCCATTGCTCCGTGTAAGATGCCCCATGCCGGACTGTGGCAAAGTGACCTAATCGCAACCGATCCTGCATACTCTTATCTCGGCAAGCCATCTTTTCCTGTTTCGACTGAAAAGAAAAAAGTAAAGTATCTGAATGATTTTGCAAAGTATCTCTATTTATTTATTTAAATGCTTTGAAAGGTCATCCATCTTAAGAATGTAATTCTGAACAACAAAGTTGATAAAACAAAGTTGATTCTCGAATGTCTGTCAATTTTAGATTTTTATGTAAAAGATATACAACTGCTCTTTGCTTATCGATCATTTGTTAGAATTATGAAGGAACTGAAGAGACTTATGACTGGTCCTTGAAGCTGCAATCATTGCAGCGTTCACATGATCATGTGATCACGATTTGGCCACTCAACAATTAGTGCATATTTACAACAGTCACAGTTGCTCATTGTTACACACGTATTTAACCATTAAATATTTACCAGCAGACAAGTCAAGCTCAAGGCCCACAGATCAGATCCAGCCTGTGATGTGTTTAGATCTGGCCCACAAACAACTAGAAGGAGAAGGTGATTGAGTATATAGGGTCTGTATGTGAGCTGAAGGGTGGCAGTGCCAGAGAGGCCTGGGGAGTCAGATGCAGCTGCAGTGTTGCTGGGGCTCTGCTGAGGCCCTGGGATCAGCATGTGCAGCTCCAGCTGATCAGGTCTTTGGGTGGCCTTTGGAGTGGCCGGCAGCCACACACAGTCTTTGGGGGAAGAGTCAGCTAGAGCTGCAGGGCTTGGTGGGGACTCCAGAATCAGTGCACACAGCTCTAGCTGATAAGCACTGTGTGAAAAGGCCAGCCGGGCAGTGAGTGAATGCATGGGGGAGGAGATAAGAGGATAGAAAAGGAAGGGGTTTGGTGGGAAAGAGGAGGGAGAGGTGATGGGGAGATGTTGGTGGGGCAAGCCTAAGGGAGAGAAGGGGTCAGCAACTGGCCCTTTGAGGCCAATCATAATGCTGATGTGGCCCTCAATGTAATTGAGTTTGACACCTCTGTTCTATTGCTTATTTTTTCAACATTCTAATGTTTTTATTAATACCAGTTGACTCCAAACATTTGATGATGCAACTATGTGGTATATTATTATTATTACCACTACTACTGCTTCTACAGTTATTATCTGAAACCTAATTATGCAGGTTATGGGGATATAACTTCAAAACAAGTTGTGCTGGTTATAACTCACCTTTTCTACAAGTAGCTTCTTGCTCATTGTTACACACCTATTTAACCGTTCTTTGTATTTCTCAAGCATTTTTTGATGTTCATCTATCTGTCGTCTTAAGTCACAATTTGCCTGAAAATAAAATATCAAGCAGGTGAACAAAACAAAAATTATCCCATATTAGTTACAATTATCTCTCACAGATAAGGAGAAAAAAATTAAAGCTCTCACAGTTACAAAATACAACAAAAAGTATTGTCATGCATACAATAAATTTGGATTTACCATTTACTTCAATTGTTTGAATCTCAAGGAGGGGAATTCATATCTCCTAGAGCAAGAAAGAAACGTCCATTTTGTCACTGCCTCTCCAGATGGAGGAACCATCCTGGATCCTCCTGGACTGGAGAATCAATGTGCAGCCACTCAACCCAGCATTATTATTTCTTTTAGAAATCAGACAACTTACATTTAGAAACCATTATTAGCAACACTGGAGAAACAATAAAAAAACAAGATCAATTTCCAGGTCAGCTAAGAATGCTTTCTTTGTCATTCTTCTTCCACAGTAATAATATAACTGCTCGATTCTTTTAAGACTGAAGCATTAAAATTGCAGAAATAAATATATAAAACTGACATGAAAGTTAACGTTTTGATGTGTCTCCTGGTTCCAAAAAGGTTTAACATAGGCTGTCCAAACTGGTATACCATTTGTGGGAAAGTTATAAAGGCTTACTTGTTATTTGAATTATTAAGCAGACATCCTACTACGCCGATCTGCAATCTAGTTCCTTTTCTCTGCTAAATTATCAACTATTAAAGGATGCTTGATGGACCAACAGTCTATGGCTGTCAAAACACTATTATGCTCAAAAGAGAAAAGTCTAAGATCTCCAGGCTCCATTTAACGACCTCTATCCCCCCTTCTGATCAGAATACGTAGAACTAAACTGGATCTATTGACAACTCCCAAATATTACAGAAATATGAAGCAACTAGAGGTCCCCTTCAGTTCTGCAATCACCCCCATTATTTTTTAAGTAGGCAAAGGATATCTGAAAGAAAAAAGGCATTTATGTTCTGATGTTGCCCGAGTGCAATGCAGTCCAAACACATAGAAATGTTTCCTCCATCCTGAGAAAATATGTGGATGAGTAAATAACAAAGGTATGTCTGACTCAATTAGTGATGTTTATAGTAAAAGTGTAGCAAAGGTGTCCTTATTGTACAAGAATGTAAACATATCCTTCTGATGATCCATAGATATTAGAAAATATTTTCAAAGGATGATGCTACTTTATTTTCGAAGGATGATGGTACTACAGATCTGAGAGTTCATGATTGCTTTAATTATTTTGGATCAGAATGATTTGAGCATTTCCATTCTGATGCCATACCCGCCCTTTGAAATACTATCCTGCATCAAGGTCAATGTGACCTTGGCCTGTTAGACTTCAGAATGATCTTAGTGATCTGAATTTTTTCAGAGATACTGGATCAGGACAATGTATAAACTTACTTGATATTGTTTATTTATATCTGTCTTGTCCTCGGTATAGTTGTTTTCATTGTATAAATTTTGCCCATATCATCATTTTAATGGCAAAAAATTACTGAATGGCTTTAAGGAATTTTAATTTGAAAATATTTGAGATATTTTTTGGATTATAAGATTGAGTAAAATTGTTCTGAAGTCACTAACAGAATTTTAGGAAGAAGCCATGAAAATCTTTTTTTGAGTCACTTCTCTGAACTAAACTTGGCTGAACTAAACCACAGCCATATAAGCACTAAGAGCTTGTCCAATTGTTCATTGGCTGCCTGGCATCATACCCAGGAAGTAATTTAGTTTGTTAAGATTTTTTTTAAATGTCTATGCTTGATTTCTCCTAGAATGAAAATACCCAGATTTTAATGCTTTCTGAATCTGTTTGAGGTCACAAGAGGAATAAACATTTTGGGCCATAAATGAAGGAAAAAAGCAAATAACATTTGTGTTGGTTTAACAGTTGAGGCCATTCTGCTTTTAAAAAAATACACAGATGTTTCTGGGAAGGGCATGCAAGGAAATTGGATGTGTATAGGAATCCAGAGATCTGAAATTTCCCATCTTTTCCTAGTCCTTGGCAACTGCAGTGTAACAGTACCGTATGAGAAAAATGTTAAGAAAAGATAATTAAGAGGAGAGGATTCAGAAAGTTTTATTAGTTTCTTTCAGAAATGGATGATTCCGCACATCTTTCTAAGCTAACCAATACTTCAAATGGATCACTTTTGCATGCTATATAATCTAATGCCTTCCTTTCCTATAATGGGGACAAGGAATGAGAAAACATCTTGCAGGTTACCACTGGCACTGTGTTGTTTTCTACCCTAAGATTAAAGCTAGCCATATGGAGTATTCTTTGTTGAAAGATAAATTTCTCTCAACTTGAGGAAAGAAATAGCTTGGAAGAGAAAATGTGTCCCCCCTTGAGATATTCTTTCTGCCCTAATTTCTCTAGGACAGAACGTCTGCATATTGGGGTGAGGGAGAGGAATATAGAAATGATGGAAATTAAGGCAATATTTACAAATAATGAAAAAACCCCGGTTCTGAATTCTGTAAGAGCCCCAAACTATTCCAATCAATTTGTTTGATAGTTGTGGGAATTTTCCCACACAGAAAAGCAGTTGAAAAACTGACTTTTCTTACATGTTCTACCTGAAACTACTAAACTGAAGTTAAAATGCTCTATATGGTATTCAGGAATATACAGAAGACAATAGCAAAAATTCAGATTGCTCAACTATTTGGAACACATAGAATTACTGTTTCATTAAAAATAATTGTTCAATTGTAAGAAATTTATATATTAGGATTTGATTGTGTTTAAGGAAAATGTTTTGCAAGTTAAAACTAATTATTACAAGAGTTATCAGAATACAATCCATTTAATGACATTTTTTATTAAGTGTCACAGGCTATTTTAGTATTTTTTTATGCAGTAAATTACTGACAATCCTTCTAGATGTTCAAATTAAAAAATACTTTGTAGAGGAAGTATAAAAAGGAGGTTGTTTGAGTATTGTAAAGTTCTTGAGTAAATCTAAATATATATATTTACCAAGAGAGGATAAAATTTCCTTCTTATCAAGGGCTTTTCATGTAACTGATTATATGTCATCTAGTCAATGTCAAACCTTAGTGATTGCTTAGATTTTCTCCATGACAGCCCATTTCCATTTCCATAACTATTAAATAATACCCTTAACTTCTTACCTATGTATTAAGATATATTCTATGGCTTGAAATTTGAATATAGGATGCAGAATTACAACTACTTACCCTTAATAAATCATCTATTCTGCCTTCTTTTTTCTCCAGATCAGAGTTCTTACTGTTTTCTAATGCAGATAATTTCTCCATCGTAAGATCAGACTTGAGAGGGAAAAGAAGTGTTCTTAAGAAATAATTTACAAAGTAATCAAATGTGTTATGAACACAAAAAGTAGCAAATATTTCTGTTGTGTAAAGTAACATAATCAAAGATTGGAATGTCTTACAATTAGTCAGGAAGATTATTATTAAGCAAAATCGGATTAAAAATATAACTAAGCCTGGATTTCTCAACTTTTTTTAAGCCTTTTCTGGTCTACTTTAAAGAAACGGCTTGATTTTTCCCATATTTATTTATGGTATTTCTATGCTGCTTTGCTCCAATTACTGAATGAATAACAAATCTGGGAAAACTATTTCAATATTGAAGGAACCAAGGAAAACAGATAACCAGGCCATACAAGTACTATGTTCTTGATTTCCACAAACTCACACACACTTGTGAAATAAAGGGAATTCTCCCAGAAGCTGCAATCCATAAGAGGGATGCTACAGAAGCTTCAAAATCAATGGAACTACGACAGTGTCTACAATTTGTCTGTGAACATGGTTTTGATTTTCCCTATGCATTTTATGTAAGAGCACTTTGGATTAGATAAGGCTCATATTGCATAGGAATATTTTGCAATAAAAGCATAACCACCTTGAAGACTAAGATTCTCCAAAAACCTACTATAGGTTCATAATATTTTATTTATGAAATTTTTATATTGCCCATCATACTTGCATGGCTTTGGGAAGTTTACAAGTTTACAAATAAAACAGTAACCCTTGAAAACTTGGCAAGCTGATAAAATTTTGAGACAAAAATAGCATAATATAACATATATAACATAGCATAACAAACAAATGAAAGATCTAAAGAAACAAAGCAGAGCAACAACAAAGTTTAATAGAAGTTCTAGCCTTGGGAAAAGGCAAAAAACTGCAAACAATATATAATATTGTTTGGCTTTCACTTATAAAAACAGGTGATTTTTAAATATTCTGAAAATGGTAAACTAGGTTTCCTAAAACACATTGTCCTCTGACTGAAAAATGTTCCTTGCATATCCTCAGCTATATAAGGCTATGATGGGGCTTGCATGAATTTATATTTAAAGTTATAATTGTAATCAACAGCAAAAATGAAAGCAAGGAACTTCCTAGATGGCACAAATTTTAAAAGAAAGATTTTCCAATATTGTCCTGATCCAGGCAAATGAATCCTTTAAAGAACTGAGAAACCTAAGTTAAGTAGAAATATACTAAGTATATTAAAGATGAGTAAATCTTTAGCCAAAATATGAACAGAATATCCATTTTACAAACTAGAAAAAACAAACGTTTTCATTGATAAAGCAAAACAAAAGATGTTAATCATTCAAAGGGGAGAAGCTGCTGATTAAAGCATACCGGTAAGTTAGCAATTCAAAGGTTGAGCAGGAACAAAAGTAAAATTATTCTGGAATATGTTGTCCAATAGAGACTATTTTACTTCAAGACAGCCTTTAAAGCTAAAACGTTCTTAGACGGAATAATCACAATTGAGTAAGTTTGAAATTTTTTCTGACTGTATTATGTCCTTACATCTTAAGTTTCCATTTCTTTTTCTAGTAAAAGGTGAAAGATTTACATGATCTAAAGAGAAACAAGAATATATTTCTATTTATTTGTCAAATGGACAATATATTTGATTCTAATCAGATATAACTTTGCACTGTGTTATTCATTAGTCTTGTACCTGTGTCTGTTTGTACTGGACGGAAATCTGTTTTTGAGAGCAGCAGGAATGCTCTGTGTTTCCTGAAACTGCAGATGAGGGACTACCTTGCTGGGTCTGTAATAAGAAGAGATGTAGCATGTAAATTATACGTACAGTATTTTACAAAATACATTCTTCCCCACTGTTATTTGAAAGAAAAATCTTTAAGCTAACTATCTGTACGTGATCAACCTTAAGAAGCAGCAAGTTGCATACTCATTTTTTTCCTAGTTCTATACTTAAAAGATAATCCGATAAGAGAGATCAGGAATAATTTTTTAAACTTCTGTGTAGACATGATTCATCCTGGATTATCACGCTCGTCTTAAAGTTCAAGTTTTTCTGCTCACACAAATAATGTAATCTACATTAACATTTTCACTAAAACAGTTCAAATAATTTTTGTGAAAGGATCTTTTTTTAAAGTTTGAATGCTGGCTTCTGTGACAATGGCTTGAATAGTAACCTCTAAAATTAATTTTGTTCTTGCAGATGAAAGTCCCTTCCTCTTGAATATATATGAAGACAGAATTTGAAAAAGCATTGGAGAAAAGAAGTAACTGAATGATTGATGAGGAATAAACTTTTCGAGATAATAGTTGACTTCTAAATAAAGTTGAATAGCTCCAAATTAACACTCATTTTTACAGAAACAATTTTTATAATAACTACACTGTAGTTTATTATTACTTCCAACATCTAAAATTCCTACAAAATAGGAAGTAATAATTTTCATATATTGGGAAATTTAGGTTTTGAGCCTTTGAAGTAATGTTTCATCATCATGTAAGCATGGAAACTATGCAAATGCAGGAATATGCAGGAGATAAGAAATGATCACTGCAGAAGAAAGAAATATATGTTTATCAAAAAAATAAGTACTTAAATAAAGGATAATTCCAAAATAATTCTGTGTAGAGGGATTATTAATATTATTTGCCATTATACTGTTATAAACTGCAGCAATCAAGTACCAGAATTTTAAGAAAAAGAAACAAAATAGATTCTACTGCAGCAGTGGAAATTACATACTGTCTAACCATACCTGATCCTTTCAGCCCCCCTTGAGAGGTCTATGACAATTTGCCGTGGCAAACTCACTACAGCCAACTCATTGCAGGACAACCCGCCATGGCCAACTTGCCGCAGGGCAACTCGGGACAAGAGTTACACAAATATCAAAGAAATGGCAGAATACAATCATTAAAGAAAGGATGCAAAATAAGGGACAGAATGAAATGTGAATGGCAAAAATTTAAATATTTTGTTATTTATTTTAAATAATTAAATAGAAATATTAAATTGCCCCGTAGCAAGTTGCCTGTAGTAAGTGGTCCATGGTGGAATTGTCCATGGTGAATTGGCTGTGGCAAATTGGCCATAGCAAACTAGCTGTGGCAAGTTGTCCCATTCCAACCCTTGAGTTTGGTCATTAGGCCTTGCTCACCGAAGGAAATGGAAAACAGAGGCTTGTACCCCTCTGCGCCAGCTGCTCGCCCTCTAGCCGTTGTTTTGCTATCATTGTTGATACCAGTGTTGGGAGAGCAGAAAGCTCCTCTGGCACTTCCTTGGCTGTAATGCTGTCTACTCCATAAAGTGGTTGCTCCATTCGCCGCTGTAATACATTAAAGAAAATAATCATTAAAAAAGGCTATGTGGAAACAGTTATAAAGCTGAGCCATGCAGCAGCTTGGACACAAAGATAGTAAAAAAAAATTTCAGGGAAAAAGATACGGTACATCTAAAAAAGGCAACTTTTAGAGTACTCTCCACATTTTTCTTAACAAAATGAAATGATCAGTGTTTTTTCTATTATATTAGAAATGCATGCTTGAGAAGCAGAAGCCTAGGTTCATGTGATACCTTCTGAATGCTTCATTCTTCATTTCTGAAGCTCCAAGAATCAACAAAAATTAACAGTCTATTGCTGGTTGTGTGATTTTGTTATATTAAAACAAAACAAGGTAAAAAAATAAGTTCACTAATGCCACAGATGGCCCAATAAACTGGACACTGGGGGAGAGTCTTTGCTCTTTCTCATGGTATTACCACCTGGTCTTATAGCCACAGAGATCTTGCTTTTTAAAAAATAAAGTGATGCTCCTCCCCTTCCAGATAGTAAAAGGTTAAATATTCCTATTGACTCTAATGCACTATACTCTTATATATTTCATTAAAATCTTCCCTCCAGAATGTATTCATTGGATTTTTATTATATCTTTTCTTCAGAAGCTCAAATTGGCCAATTTTTCTCCACAATAGCAAACTGATTTTTTAAATATCCTTATACTTTTTGCTTCCTTGTAGTAATAGAAGCCAAAGACAGCAGGCAGGCACACACACGAACAGCAAACAAATACTCTTAAGCTCCACTGCCTCTATCCTTAGGATCATTTACTGGACTCCAGAGTTCTTTCTCTCAGGTCTTGATGAAGACCATATGACAATGGATTTAGATAAAAAAAATGTTTACACAAGCATCCTCAAATACCATCACCTCATTTCTTTTCTTATGGTAGTAGGCTTAGTAAAGGGCATCCTGGACTCTGAGAAAAACAAACCTGTGTTTAAACAGAATATTGAGAAAAATGTGCCAATGGCACCTTCTGCTCAAAAGGCACATGTAGGAAATCATTGCAAAAAACCAACAATAAGCACAAAGGGTAGCTGCAATATGAAACTTCAGCTGTCAACTATGAGCATGCATAAACAGGATAGAATATTTTTGCAAATATACTTCTGTACTATATACCTACACGTTAAAACATTTTGCCTAAAATGAGATAATGAATGTTCATTTCTTTGAATAAGTTATGAAAAAACTTGCTAGTCAAACTTCCAAGATTAATCTTTTTAAGAAAGGCAAAATACATATATTTCATAATAGTGGAGACAGAAGGATAAGTCTACCAAAAGTCAACTTCACAGGCATTTATTTTCCTTTATGGTGAACCTTAATTCCTTTTTAACACGAGTCCATTTACAGCAAACCAACATATGGAGTTGTCAGTATCAGATTGCAGCTTTAGCAACATTTACTCACACTTGTACTATATGACTTAATTACGTGAAATAGATCTTAATTAAGCCCTAGTCAGAATTGGATTATAAAGACAATTATACAGCTGAGAATTAACACAGAAGGACAGGAAAGGAAGGCAGAGATTCTACTATATAATCCTAGAAGATCTGCACTGTTTCTATCACATATACATATTAACAGATCTATAAATGTGCTCGGAAAATTCTCAGGATATGACTCTATCCTGTTAAGTACTTACAGGTAAAGGATTAGATAAGGAATGTTGTGGTGAAGATCGCGCTACTGGTGGCACACTTCTGCCAGGGCTTGTTCCTGGACCACTTCCACCAGCAAACTAAAACAAGGGAGGAGACAAAAGAAAAAATAAGTTACTACAGGAATGTTCTTTACAGCAGGTCAAACGTAGAAGTAAAACCAAATTATGTCTGTGAAGGAATTAAGAAAGTAATCAAGACAAATTGCCTGGAAAACTTAATCATATATTTTCAAGGGCCTACCACTGAAGAGTACACATAGAGTTTGGAGGCTGTTTCTTAAACTAATTCATATATATATATATACTGTATTTTCCGGCGTATAAGACGACTTTTTAACCCATGAAAATCACCTCAAAAGTTGGGGGGTCGTCTTATACGCCCAGTCGTCTTATACGCCGGAAAATCAGCGCCTGGCGGGAGTCGGCAGGGCAGTCCTGTGCACGTGCGCACTCCCCGGCTGCTCCTTAGCAGCTGGGGAGTGCGCGTGTGTGCAGGACTGCCCTGCCGGCTCCCGCCCGAGGCTTTTCCCTCTTGAGGCAGCATCGCTCCCTGGCTCCTAAGGAGTCCTCGGGGATGCTGCCTCAACTGTCCTGCATTGCCCCCATTCGTCCTCCTTTCCAATTCTCCAAATCCTCCTTTGCTTCATGAATTAAGGCTAAGCAACGTGGAAGGGAAGCGGTATTAATTACACACCCGGAGTGATGCTCGTCTCTGCCTCATTTTATTTCAACAATCTGTTTGGGGGGGAGGGGTAAGTATTGAAAGGTCATCCCATTCACCAATGGTTTATTTGGACATGAATCTGCGTATAAACATAAACCCACCTTATCCTACAGCAGTTACAAGCACCCAAAGGAGGAATTCAACGATTATAGAGATCTCTCCAAGAGGGAAGAGAGCAACATTAACCCCTCCCTCCCTCTCCCCTCGGACGCGCGACTACTCTTCCCCCGCTAGCAAAGAAAGCGCTCCTGCTCAAGTAAGCCCGCCGGCAGTTGGAAAGGGAAGAGTCAGAGGGGCGTTGAAGGCAAACGCGCGTGCAGGCTCTGATTGGTGACTTCTCGCGCAGGCGCCCGAAGGCAGGAGCCTAGTAGGCCGTGGGGCTTTTTGTCAAGGAAACGCCTGTTTACAGTTGTTGCATCCTTCTCTGCTTCCACCGCAACCGCCTTCTTTTCTCTCCCCTTAGAAGACTTTCACGTTTTCGCTGTCCACGTCTAGTTCCAGGCAGGCGAAGAGTCATGCCTGTACGCTGGAAGGTGAGAGGGCGCTGCCGTCGTGTCCTCAGCGAGAGGCTCTCCCCTCTTTTCCTAAGAAGCTTTAAGCTCTAGACAAACGCTCGGCTTCTGTTCTTTATCTCTCCTCCCCCCGCGCATACTTGGTATTGGCCGTTGTATTATGGTCGTTTCAAGAGAAGCGCCCATTGTTGCCGCTTCGGGGGTTTGTTCTGTCTTCATCAGGAAATGATTCGTGTCGGCAGCTGCTGTTTGTCTCGCAAACCCTCGCAAGACTTCCCTGCCGGCACCCGTCCGACGCTCTTCCCTCTTGAGGCAGCATCCCCGAGGACTCCTTAGGAGCCAGGGAGCGATGCTGCCTCAAGAGGGAAGAGCGTCTGGCGGGAGCCCGCAGGGCAGTCCTGCACACGCGCGCACGACTGCCCTGCCGGCTCCCGCCAGCCTGCCCTGCGATTTTCCGGCTTATAAGACTGAAAATCATCTCAAAAGTTGGGGGGTCGTCTTATATGCCCAGTCGTCTTATACGCCGGAAAATACGGTACACACACAGAAAAAGTTCTTTGACATAAGTTGCAAAATGGGCTTACCTCAAAGTAGTCACTAATTTTATGTCCCCTGGGAGTAATTTTGTCTGGAAAGAAAAACAAACAGCATTACCATAAGTTATATTAAATTAAATAATTTGAAAATACTATAATACTTTAATTTTTTTACTGAAATTTTCATTTTGAGATATAAATCAGCATATATGGATAAACCGCAAGAAACATATGCAACCAAAAATAGCTCCCAATAGATAAACTGAAACAAAATTTCCTCTTAGTTTCCCTTAGCCTCTTCCTAGAAGAATACTAAAAGGAATAGTAAAAGAAATTATTTTAAAAAAGGACATATGTAAGAAAAAATGTGTACTTATGCAAAACTGGTCAGTGAAAAGGGGAGGAAAGAAAAATAATCATGCACATATGAGGAAGACATTAAAGAAACAATTCAACACAAGAGCAACAATGGCAGATCAGAGAAATATGCAAATGCTGCTGAATACAACTTAAAGTTCAGAGCTTCTGGTTGTGCTTTATGAATGTATTATAGCAGAAAAGACACATTTACTTAACTATCAATTACAATTTAAAGTAACATTTTTCAATATACCATTTGCAATATAGCCCATTTTAATATAACTTTCCCAAGAAATGTTCCAAAATAAAATATAGTATATATTTTATAATTTTATTATCTAATATCATAATAATTTCATGATATATTAGAAAATTGTTGCATATGTTCTGTATATATCTGCAGAAAGCCATCAATTTTTTAGAGATCCTAAATAAAAGTCTTACTTTGACTGGTTTCAAATGGTTCACCTTTCCTTTTCCTATTGCGCTGATCATTCTGTTTTTTTTCAGGAGTCTTAAAAGAGTGAAAAAAATCCCACATGATTTTCTACAAATATCCAAGACTTTAAGGTCACAACTTTTTAAAAAAAGAAATATGGTTATCAACAACTCCTCCACGGGTATTTTAACTTTCAAAACAGGTTACATTTCTCCTTTTTTATATTTTTAGATGTAATTATGGAATACTATGCTAAAAAAAAAACCATTTACTGATTAGTGAAAATTATTTAGTTAAGTTGCTGTAATAGCACTGAGTTAAGCACCTCTTTTATTGTGAAAGATTAAATTAAAGCTTTTTGGTCAACATTAGCTGCAATATATGCAGTCCTCCATTTATGATTGTTTAAAATTAGAACAGCCTTGGAAAAGGTGAGTTACAACTGTTACATTGCCTTGTGGTCATATGATCACAAATTAGGCACTTAGCAACTGGTTCACATTTTCAACAGATGCAGCATCTTGTGCTTACAAGATCAAAATCTGTAACCTTCTCAGCTGGCTTCTGACAAGCAAAGTCAATTGGAGAAGCCAGATTTACTTAAAGACTGTGCGATTCATTTAATGATTCCAAAAGTATGCTTAAATGTCTACAGTGATTTGTTCAATAAGCACATAGTAGTCATAAAATTGGGTCTGGTCATGTAGCGGGACCTGCTTAACAACCACATCACTTAGTGGCTGAAATTCTGGGCTAAACTCATCTATGAGGATTATTTGAAAATTATCACTTTAATTACCTCCAGTTCCTTGTCACTCAGGGATCCCACACTGCACAAACTCTGATTGGAAGATTCATTGTTCAAAGGACCCTAGTGTAAAGGAAACAAAAGTGTGTTACCAACAGGAATTTTTTTCTTCTTCAAATCAACTGCATATTTAACCATGGAAGTCACTGATAATTAAACTATAAATTATGTCAATTCAGATCGTTCTCTCTCTTTCTAGTATCACACAAGAGGAACTGTTAGTTCCTTGATCTGGATGTTTGAGATTTAATCATTTCAAAGAATGTTAGACAACCAAGACCATGACCTTCTTGAATTCATTATTGCCATTAGTTTTTACCATTTAGAACAGACATGTCAAACTGCCAGCCCACGGGCCAGATGCATCACGCTGAAACCACACCCACCCCATTTCTGGCAATGGGGAAAAATCCCGATACATCGTGGCTTGTCACGTGACGTCGTGAGTTTGACATGCCTGATTTAGAATGCTATTTTACTGACAATCTTACCAGGATACGACTTTTGAGTTATATGCTGTAGTAACTTCCTATTCAGATAATTATGGTGTTAAGAGCAGTCAGATTTGAATGAAGCTCACAGTGTTATCTCCCCCCAAAAATATCAATTAAATATTTAAATTCAAAAATACAAATGGAGAGGAATCAGAAATCTGTAGTAAACCTCCTAACAACATATTAAAAAACAACATCTAATTTTGAACCACTTTGTGTAAAGTACTGGTAATATAAATGAATTAAAATTTATAGGACCAGATAAATTACTTTCCAGGGTACTAAAGAAATGACCAGAAGTGAATGCAGACTGATTAACTGTGACCTATGAGAACTCCTGGAAAACTTGCAAGGTTCCTATAACTAAAGGAAAACAAATATTATCTCTTTCTTCAAAATAGGGGAGAATTTAGGAAATTACAGACTTGTCAACCTGATGTCATTACTCGGCAAGGTCCTCAGATTATTACATATTTGTGAGCACTCAGGTAAGATTGTATCAATTAACAAAGTCAGAATGAGTTCGTCAGAAACAATTAACGGCAGACTTGCCTTTATGTCCTAACAGTACTAGGCAATGCTATTTTTATAAGATCAGCAAATCATTCCACAAAGTCTCATATGATACACCTTTATTAATAAAATGGTAAAATGTGTGGTAGACTATAGGGTAAGTTACAAACTGTAAGATGAATTTCTACCTGGCTGAATGACTATTAAGCAGAATACCATAGCACTCTGCTTCAGGTCATTTGCTATTCAACACTTTTTATTAATAACCTGGATGAAGAGGTTAAAAATGGGATTATCAAATGTATGTTATACACACAAAAAGTGGTTAACACTTTAGAAGACTGAAAAAAATAGAAGCTTGAACAGGCTAAAATGAATAGGGTCAAATTTCATGGAGAAACATAAATGATAGCAACTTGGGGAAAAACAAATGAAAGGGGGAAACCCACCTTGATAATACAGTAACTGTGAAAAGTATTTGAATCTTCTAGCAAAACACACATTGAATATTAGCTAACAGTGTGATTAGTCACTAATAGCACTGAATTTAGACAACTGCATATAATTGTCTCATTCTATTCTGTCTCTATCAAGCCCTACTTGGAATATTGTTCTGAACACAGCAGTGTAAAATGAGCACTGACAAACTAAAACAAATCTGACAAAGTTGGAGACTAGAAATCAAGTTCTAAAAGCAATAGTAAAGGTAACTATTTTAGTTTGCTTAAAAGAATGTTAAGTTTCGGATAGGGTTGTCATACTGCTGAGGAAGTAGACTCATCTACTAGAGATGGCAGGTCTAGAACCAATAAGTTACAACTACATAGAAAGAGACTTGGATTAGATATTAGGTTTTATTTCATGACAACTAAACCTATCAATCACTGGTACAGGCTGTCTATACTCTCTGTACCTCTACTGTATATGATAATTTATTCTGAAAATTTGGAGGATGCCTGTAAGAAACAATTTTGGAGGATGTGGTAATGCAGCTAGTTACTTTAATTATTTTTGGCATTTGTAAGTTGAATTTTAGCTACATTTTTAATGTTTTATTTTATCTATGTGGCCCTTTACTAATTACACAAGTCATGTTTAGAGTGTGATTTAAAAAGGCCAGTCACAACTATCTTGTTTTTGAAGATGCAGCTCAGTAGACCAACAATTTATATGGCCTGGGCAAATTCCATTATTATCATACTTATCACTAAAATCAACAGGTTGATAATAGGACTTTGAATCATTTCCTTTGTGTGAAATATGACTATGTGGATCTTGACTGTATCCCTGCTATCTGACATATTCCCACCTAATAAAATGTTACCCAAACATGAAGAGATGTACATACAATTAGCCAGCTGGTTATGCACATAACTAACCTTAGCAACACCTGCTCCAGTAAACCTGGCCTCTAACAGTTCCTGCCGTCGTGGATCCAGGCTATGCAATTCTTCCATCATATCTGCTAATAAAGAATATACAACACTTTAAGAACAGTCAATATTCTTCTAATTACTGGAGTGATATGAACTTGTTTATACAATTACCCATAAGGATTTTTCATGGTACACTATTAGTTTATAATGATACCACTAGAACAGATATATCAAAGTAGCATTTGCATTTCTATAAGGTTAAATATTCTTTTGTTCAGGTTTAGTTAGTGCATTTATTATTTATTTGTATTCTGTCTTTATTATTTTTTACAAATAACTGAAAGTGGTTAACATATCCAACATACAGTATCTTCCTCCTATTTTTCCCACAATGACCCTGCTGTGAGATGAATTGGGCTGAGAGACAGTGACTGGCCCAAAGTCACCCTGCTGGCTTTCTTAGCTAAGCCATGGGTTGAAATTATAATCTCCTGCCTTCTAACTTAGTGCCTTAACCACTAGACCAAACTGATTCTTTACATTTTTATATATTATACAACTATAAGAATGTGGTACAATTACTTTCTCCATTTAACATAGTTCCAATGGATTTTTCAAATTTAGTCACTTATCACTTATTCAGTTGAATTATCTATGGTTTACTAAATAAACAATTGACTGGGTTCAGTCAACATGCTAAGCCAAAAGCTATGTTTATAAACTGCAACAGCTAAGTTTACACGGCACATTTAAACAAATTAGCTTAGTCTAAAAGTGCCTTAAATCTCCATTACTATAGCAAAAGACTACAGACCAGCATTTTCTCCTCTAGAACTGTTAATACTGCTGTCTACAAGCCTCTTATACATACACACACACACAAACACACAGAGTGTTTCTTGGAAACCGGTTATCAATAAAATCCTTTACGTTAGAATTATTCTAGGAGGTAAACATCTCTTTACTTCCCATTAGGAAATTAAGGATAGAGAGCTATTGAACTCCAAGTGCACACCAATGCTGTAAAAAATAAATGGTATAGAAAAAGGTTTAATTATAGATCTATAGCATAACTGCAGAGAAATAATACAATTGTATACGTACATAGAGTACCATAATGTGGTCTAAAACGACTGTACCCATCAGATATTTCCTTGCAACAAGGAAGTATACAATTGCATTAAATATTGTCATTGCTCATCATTAACTATTCTTCACATCAAACCACAGAAAACACGACTTGCTTTTTACTATCCAAGATATTCAGAAATAGAACAGTTTCTTCAGACAGAAGACTGAAGGACTCCTTTCTGATATGTTTATTTCATTCCTATGTTCAATTAACTGGGAGGGACAAGTTCCAACAACATGCACATAAGCAACCTGATATATCAAACTGTGTAAGATACAACACCAAAATGATCTTATATGCACACTAACAATTGCATGTTCCTAGAAATTCAATTCTTAATTACATTCCCTTCTAAAACTGACATTATCTTTGGGAAATAACTAGAATATAGCAAGTATCCTTTTTAAAATTTAAAATGCAAATATATTCATAAACAAAATAGTTACTATATGTCCTCCATTGTATAACTAATTAACCTCTAAAATTTTTTAGAGTGCAACAGAAATGAGACCTTTATTGATAAGAAACTTTTACTTTTCATTTTCTACTAACTGATTAAATTCTAGTCAGCTCTACCAGGAACATATTGCTATGGTATTAAACAAAGATAGCACAAGGTTCTCAAACTGTGTATTGTGAATCTTTATGGGTTACCAGCAATTTAGAAGGAAGTACACACATTGTTTAAAGCTAGTAAGGCCTATGCAGGCAAAGCTGGAGCACTGTCAAAAGTCACTCCTGCTTTGCTTGGGCAAACCCATAATGGGAATCCTGGCAAACAGGCAGCAGATCCTGAAGTGAACTGAAATCCATTTACACAGACAAAGTCCAGAGGAAGTTTTGAAAAATAGCTGAATCTGTGGGTCTAAGCCATCTGTCAGAACAATTCACCAATCATGAGGGTTTTTTTAAACTTTGTAGTTTTATTCATGGGAATAACCCAAATTCATGTATCATTTAAGGCACTATACTATTGCAAACTTTAGAGAACATCTTAGTTATAGAACTAAATGGAAGTGAGTTTTTGAAATGGAGATAGCAAAATTTTCCGTGAACAGTTTCAATGAACTAAGTCAGGGGTGTCAAACTCAATTTCATTAAGGGCCGCATCAGGATTGTGGTTGCCCTCAGGGGGCCGGGTGGGCGTGGCCTACTGGGTGGGTGTGGCTAGAGTGTGTATGGCCTACTGGGTGGGCGTGGCCAGCTCTACATCGTTCACATCAAGGGTGCCTATGGGGGCCTGGGCAGGAGTGGGACAGATCTGAGGGTCTCTGGCAGAAAGAGGGTCTCTGGGCCAGGGCCAAGGCAGTGGGGGCCGTTCCCTCACTGTTTCCAGGATGGCTTCGCGGGCCACATGAAACCACTTTGCGGGCCGAATCCGGCCCCCGGGCCTTGTGTTTGACATGTCTGAACTAAGTGAACTGATTTTAAGCAAAATGGCATAATTGAGAAGTATCAGACTGACTGATTCATACATTTCCAAACACTTTATTCCCAGATTTGTTCTATTTTCAATTTCCCCAACAAATGATAAGGCACTGAATCACTCAGCATCTAGCACATGCTTAAGAGGAATATTCCTGAAGGGCAGCAAATGCCCTTTAGAGAGAAAAAAAATGCACAATGACATCATACCAATTATTCTCTTTGCTTTTTATTTTACTCCAACATCACTTCTCTGGAAGATTGCTGTAGAAGAAAACCATCTATGGATATTGTTAAAGTTCAGTGGCCATTATAAAAACAGGGAGATCTTTTTTATAATTTGACACCAAGTAGTACAACAAATACCTAAAGGACTGTTTTCTCCCATATAAGGCTATAGGTTCAGTTACATTTTCTGGACAAGTTTACCTCTAAGATCTGCCAACATCAGAGCTAGGTTTACTCTGGATTATGGTGCAGTCTGTTTGGAATTCTCTATATAAGAAGATTCACTTCATCCTACTGGCACTTCAAATGGTAGATTAAGATTCCCCATCCCCACCAAACATCAGTTATTCCCTCTATTCTTTTGTTAAGTCTTTCTGAGATGTTAATTTATTTTCAAATATTTTAATAGGTGGATGCAAATAATTGAGATGACCAGAATGGTTATAATACTATAAGGGAATATCCAATGAATTTATGAACCAAAGCCTTACAGAGGTAGCTTCTAATTATGTAAAAAAAAATCTGCAAATGATGTAACATCCAAGAAAATGAATTTGGGAGCAGAGAATGTTTAAATAAATCCTTTCCTAAATTACAATAATGTAATATTTTAAAGAGACCTAATTATTTACTCCTCTATATCCCCATCAGAACCTTTGATAAAAAAATTGAGAAATTAATACAGTTTGTTTGAAGGATGGGTGGTAGTGGAAAGCAGTGTGTTAGTGAAGTGTTCCTTTCAGCTTTCTCCAATTTAGTGAAATTCCACATGTGCTGGGATTACAAACTGCAATTTCCAAACAGCATACCATACTTTTTAGGAATTTGGAGAACTCCATTGTAATTCATGTGGAGGATACCAAACTGAAGAAAGCTAAGTCATCTTCAAGCACTGATATGAAAAAAACAATCCCCTTTTAATTTATAAACCTATTTTTATAAGAAGCCATCAAACTTTTTGTTCTTTTCATAAGTACATTCCATTCTGTTTCCTATGTTTAACTTCCAAAGATACATTAACATTCATTTAACCTAGTTTCCTAAGATACAACATTCATGTGGGGCTTACAAATTTCTCAGTTATTGGTTGATCCTAATGGTAATATAATATAAACTAGGTCTTTGAGACCTAAATATCTGTGGGAAATACTTGGATACATTACAAACCATTTTCACTAAAAAGGTGGAACATACACCCTCCCAAATTTTTAACAGAGAAGTTGCCAAGTAGTAACTTGGAGTATCAACTCTTAAAAGTAATTGCTCATTCCAAATCCACTCATTGACACAAACAGGAATTCATCCAACTTAGATCTAGAGGAACAGTCCCGCTCCTCCTTTGAACCCCTTTTAATCAATTAACCGGCCCCAAACATACCCAAACTTCCAGCTGAAGTTACTACTACTCTTCCTGGCCTTCCCTCCCCAGGGGACGTGGTCGCAGCCATCTCGCTACCTACAGGATACACCCAAATAGCTCCACACTTCTAGGCCAAGATTCAATCCTTGAAGCTAGGCCCAGCCAACCTTTAACGGCACCCCGAGTTTCGCTCAAGGAGTAAACGCGACCCCACGCCACTCCGAGAAAAGAGTAACGCTAGTCTCTCCCACCCACCACTTTTATAGCCGCGAGGACGGCTCCCCCCAACCGACTAGAACGCTCCCATAGCAACAGCCGGGCGTTCGCCCCCCATTACTCGCCCTCTCGCAGCCTTCAGATGTACCCCTTTAACTCTACAATGTAGGCCCGCCCCAAGGCCCGCAAATTTGGGTCGCCATGCGCGCCTATCAGTTTCGTTTCCCCCCCCCATAATATCTTCTCTCCCCAATTGATTTTTTAAAATTTTTAAACACAATAAACTCTTCTCTACCCGCGGCCTATAAAATACACAAGCGTGTGCTGGTAATGCCCCCCATAACGTTACCATAGCAACAAGAACCCCGTTTCTGAGGCTTAGCACGGGGTGTGTGTGTGTACGCATTCCCCTTTCCTCCGCATAGTTACCATCGTAGCAAGCAGGCGAGGGGCTCCGAGGCCCGGAGAGTCGGCAGCAACCTCGTTCCCGGCGGTATCTGCACAGCAATTAAGGCAGCGGGGCGGAAGAGGAAAAAGCGAACCCAAGGCCAGCGTCCCCCTCCCTTTAAAAGATACGTACATCACCGCCAAAGAGGCTTAAGTAGTTGCAGGAGCACCACGTCCCAGCCCCGAGGCCTTCAAGGAAGACCGGAAAGGAGACCGGCCTGCTCACCCACCTACTAGCCACAGTCTTGATGGCTATGGAGAGAAGTGAGTCCTTTTTCTCTCCCAACAATGTGGGGATGAGTGACTGATTCACGGGACGCATCTCACCTGTGGTGGCTCGGCTTCACTCCTAGCTAGCCAGCTGCGGGGCCTTTTTTTGTTTTGCAACAAGAAGATGGTGAGGGAGAGAAGGAAGGACGGAGGTGGCGGGGCGGGAGAGAAGCAGCTGCGGTACCTTCTCAGCAGAGATCGGGAGAAATACAGGCCGCAAAATCCTCGGCCTCGCGTAGTCTATGTCCCCGACAAAGGTAGCTTCCCTCCCGGGAGGAATGAGGGACTCTTCACCTCCTTTCCCCCAAGGAACAGATTACAGAGGGAAAGGGAGGGTGGTGGGATGTGAAATGGGGGTTACAAAAAAAAGGCTAGTCAGGTGTGTGTGCGGGGGGATTGCAAGTTGCGATCGATGGGGGAGGGGCACCCCCACATTTCACTTTTTCTCCCCCCCCTTCTCTACACCCCCTTTCCCCCCGCCCTTCTTTATTTAGTCATTTTTTTTAAGCCCAGCCCTGGATCGATTGGTGCAAAAAAAAAAAAAAAACAACGGGGGGAAAAGCACTACTTGTGAAAATGCATATTGTCTCGCGAGATTTGCACTTGGGGTGGGGAGTTGATGTTGGTGAGAAAAGGTTGGGGGAGGGGAGAGGTCAGGCAAGGAGGTGCTAAAAGCATGGGGTGTGGCGATGGGTTTGAGGGAGGATCTAAAGAATGGACATAGTTAAGTCGGCTGATATAATTATCTCGATCTTAGTGGAATTATAGCGATGGGATACGTGCTCCCCAGGTCAAAGGGAGAAATCAGATTATTTTTCCGGAGAGTTGAGACCTGGTCCAAGAGATTCCTTTTTCATGGCAGTCATTGCAAAACAAAGACTCGAGCAGGGTATCTTGGAGAGAAATCGTAAAAGCAGCTTCTGCCGCCAAGAAGAGGTGTGGCAGGGGGTTGTTTTGATACAGGGTACCCTAAGGTAGGTACGGTAGCTATTTTGATGTGGTCGGACTCAGGCCGGGATGCTTCTTCAGAAAGGAAGAGACCAAGAGCGCGGAAGAGCCTTATCAGTATGATGAAAGCAAACTGGGAGGGGGAAGGGCGCGCGTGTATATATTTAAAGGGAACTGTAGCTTTAAGCATGTGTCCTCATTAAGAAAGTCAGGTGTACTAGTGTTTATCTAGGGAAGTTACTGTGTAAAACAAAATGGGAAACTCTTAATTTCATCATCTTCAGTTACAGAATGCAGATTGTTACATAGGAATCATTAGGAGAAAGCTTAAAAGGGCATGTCTACTCAAAATTAAACCTTATTGAATAGAGTACAGGGTTTCAATTGTTTTGTAAGGTTGATGGGAGAAAGAGGGGAAATGACAGGAAGTGTGCAGTTGGCTGAAAAAATTCTGTCAAATGGACAGTAAAGCAAAATGATATAATGTACACTGAAAAGATAATGAACTTTGTTTTTATGTTAATGAACATGTTAAACATGTATGATCCTTGTGTCTATTAAATTCAGTAATAGAATCGTATCTGTGCTGTTTAGTTTTATTCTTTGTCTCTTGAAAGAATTTCCATCTAAAATTGAGAGTGGAAATCATCTTTATAGATGCACATCTATACCCTTAATGGTCTTATTCTCCAAGGAATTTGCTACTCTGAGACATATATGGTGTTAATTGTGACATTTAAGATTCAGGCAACTTGGCTCCAATTTTAATCTTATCACAATATTTTGGAGACAAAATTAGAAATACAATGAGAAATTCACAAGTAGTCACATACAAACCACTTGAAGTCTTTTCAAATACAAGTTTACTAAATGATAAGCCAGTGTTATTGCTTATCAATTCGTAAACTCAAAGAGTATTCAGAAGAAGCATAAAAAACCCCATTCTGCCTATAAAAAAGGTAAAGGTTCCCCCCCCCCCGCACATACTAGTCGCTTCCGACTCTAGGGGCCGGTGCTCATCTCCGTTTCAAAGCTGGAGAGCCAGCGCTTGTCCGAGGACGTCTCCATGGTCATGTGGCTGGCATGACTGGACGCCAAAGGCGCACGGAACACTGTTACCTTCCCACTGTAGTAGTCCCTATTTTTCTACTTGCATTTTTACGTGCTTTCGAACTGCTAGGTTGGCAGAAGCTGGGACGAATAACAGACGCTCACTCTGTTAACGCGGCACTCGGGATTCGACCCGCCAAACTGCCGACCTTCTGATTGACAGGCTCAGCGTCCTAACCCACTGCATCCCTTTTATTCTGCCTATAATTCTGTCTAATTTATTACCAGAAACATGCAATGATAGGTAAAAAGAGGCATTATATATGTCTTTTCAAGGTCTTCAGAGTGCAGATTTGAAACGAGACTATCCCTGTTGTTGGGAGAAAGTATTTTATATACACCTATTGATTAAACACTCAGTTGGAAGATTCGGTACCATTAAGGAAAGAAATGTGCAACAAATATGCAGATGTAACAAAAAATGTGATATACCCCAAGTACAATACTTCATTCAAATCCTTTCCAGTCTTAAGAACATTCCCATTTTGCTATTACCTTCATAGAACTTTAATCTTCTCTCCCTTGCTGCATCTCCTACGGTACTTACAATGAGATGAACTCTTGATGACGTATTAAATATGCTTGATCACTTGACAACTACTAATTATAAATTGCACACTACTAGATTAATTTATAGCATGTTATGGGAAGTAGTTATGATTTTCTGGCCATGTGATGGACATACAAATGTTCTAAAGATGAATCTGAACTGGAGGACTACTGCAAAAATGACACCTCAACACAAAACATTCTGTAGTCTGTTGGACACAAAAATGAATTCATTACAATAGTTGGAATCTATGCAAGTTAACACCTTTATTTAATGTGTTTGCCTTTTCCTAGAAATAAAACAGTAGAGTCTTGGGAAATCTTTTGGCATCTCTTCAATATAAGGTGCAACTATTTACAGAGACCATCCCAACCTTTTTGCAATATGCAGTCATACTGCAGTTGCATTCAGCAACAGCCTCCGGAATAGTACATACCCAGCAGTGCAGTTTTCCAGTTTCACAAGTTATTCTACTCTGAGATTGCTGATTAACCAGCCATATGCAATTTTACCTTAAAAAACATCAGTTTGTAGCCATACATGTCATCCTCACTCAGAGAAACCCAGTAAAACTCCTG
The DNA here is from genome assembly GCF_947247035.1 of Vipera ursinii. NCBI lineage: Eukaryota > Metazoa > Chordata > Lepidosauria > Squamata > Viperidae > Vipera > Vipera ursinii. Next base: position 40,130,179 of record NC_139517.1, read on the forward strand.
GTGTATTTAACAGCATTCTTACTATCATGGCAAAGGGGCAGGCTGATCAATAAACATTTTCTGCCATAACAGTACTGTAACAGGTCACTCCCGCCATATTTGCTGAGAGGCAGTTTGGTGTAATGGTTAAGGCAATAGGCTAGGAACCAGAATTCTAGTCCTGCCTTAGTCATAAGGCAGTTGGGTTAGCTAATCACTTTCTCTCAATCCAGGGAAGGGCATAATGCCAAACTATTTCTGAAAAACCTTGCCATAAAAACTATAGGAACTTCAGTTCCAGGTAATCTCCAAGAATCAGACATGATCAAATGACAGAAGAAAACATTATAGTACCATTACTTATCTGTTTATTGCATGGGCACATGAACATGTGTACATGCTATTTGCGTGAATATGATTCAAGTTACATAAGTCAAACTACAGACCATTCTTAATAAATACTACTGAATTTGCTTTATCCTAGCTTCAGCCTGATGAGGAAATTGGTATATTTTATAGACTAGGTCAGAGATCCGCAACCTTTTGAGCAGTAGGGACCAGTTCTGTGGAGAGGTTTTTCTGTGGACTTGAGGGGACATGGTTTCATGTACTGCCTGCATCCCGCAGATGGGGCTTTGCTTATTTGTGCGGACTGGTGTCGGTCCACAGACCGGGGGTTGGGGATCCTTGGACTAGGATATCTCTATTATCATTACAGTTTAAAACTTTCTAAAGGACATAGTCCATAAAAATGACAGCATCAAACAATTTGTAGGTATTACTCCAGCCTAAGGAAAATTTGAACAAGCAAAGATGCAAAGCATAAATGGGAAGTAAATTGACTCTTTGCACCCAACTGCTTAACTGTAAAGCAGAGATAACTTGGAAGTGGCAAGAAAGAGGGAACATTATGTAATGCCGCTCTGAAAAGAAACCAGGCTATTGAATCTAGGTTATAAGGTAACTACAAAGAGATGATGGGTAGTTAAGCTAGCCTTTGGGTACTGAACAGACCATCTCTGGAGAAGACCCATGCTACTCTGGATAATGGGAGGGGGCTGCCCAGGCCAATCTTGATGTTTGTAGGGTTCTCATAGCTAAATATCATGTTACTTAGAACTGTGCGTACATGCCCCATTTTGGATCATTTGCCTGTAATGTTTATGACCTGTATCTCTGCAAGAAGCCCATATATGTCCTGCTTACTATGGCAAATTGTAACCTTTCTAAGAGATCTCTTAGATAAAATGTGATAAAAAATAAATTGTATCAGTCTCTAAGGGAGAAAAGAAGGTTATATTTTATCCTGATCAGACCATCTCCTCATCTTTCACAGACACACTCCTTCCAATAGTACAAGTCCTTTGCGCTTCAGAATAGCAAACAAAAACTTCCGGGATTATTATGTAGCATCTATATTTCTACAGTTACTGACCTTATGATGTTAAATGTGATTGCCAATGGACTTGACATTTGGCACCAAAGTAAGCATTACCATACCAATACACATTGCAATGAGCTGTCACCCACATAAAAGGTATTTCTCAGACCTGTGAAATCTTCCTTGGCCGTAAGAAAAAACAACAACTTGCTGTAGTTGATTTTTGCAACTAAAATGGAAAATTGGGTAGTCATGTGGAAGTTCTTGCCAATAAATACTACAAGTCTTCTATGTCTTTCAGAGGGTGCTATTGCTGTGCTAAAATGGCAACACTTTGAAACTGTGGGCCTAGTAAAATGCAGAGCTTCACAAATGCATGATGTTTGATGCTCTGAAGCACATCTACTCAGGGTCCAGAAAACATGCTAGCACCAGTTACATACACAATCCAGGAAGAAGCAAGATTATGCGGAGCTGTCTATTTTAAAACTTTGATCTGTGAGATTATGAACAGGATAGATATAGAGCACAGGAAAAGATGGCTCTTGGGGCTTTATAGAACCTTTGCCTATGTCCCATCCTCCTATTATCCCACACCTTTAATAAAATATTCTATAGCTTAACTATATCTGGAGTGTATCCCAAATCTCATCAACACTACTATTAAAAATAAGCATAACTTTCAGTGTTTGCCCATTCCTATAATATTTGTAATTGCATAGCATATGCTCTCAGCGTCAAAGAAACTATTCATACTTTCACATTTCATGCTAAGAATAGGCTTTCATAACTCTCAGCAAATAACAAATTAGTATACCTGTTAATCTTGCAAGCACATATTCAGTACTATTGTATGCCGATGGTTTCATTTTTGTTCTATACTTGTCCATATCATTTCCATGCAATATGTGTTCCTCTGTATCCTAGCTTAACAGGGAACAATATTCCTAAAAACGATTTGGTAATTATTCTGAGCCATTCCTATTCAGAGACAATGCAAGAATATGAGAAGAACATGGTTTTTATCAGCAATTTAACTTTGAAAAATTTGATCTAAGAGCTGATCAGCTTGCCTGCATAATATTGTAGACCAGGAGGTCCCCAACCTCCAGGCTGTGGCCAGGCCACAGCTTCTTTGGAAACAGGCCGAGGAAGCAGTCAGTGAGTGAGAGCACGCACACGTGAAGCTGCATTTCTGAAAGTGGCACACGCAGGAAACTATCCCTTCACCCACTCCGTCATCTCCTCCGCTGGTCCACTAAGCCAGAAAGGTTGGGAGACTGTTGTAGACCTTCCAAAATTGAAAGCTATTTTGTGATACAAAATTCTCCAAACCTAAAGGGATTCAGTATTGACCAAAAACACATTTTAAAATTTAATGATCTTTTTAAACTAGGGAAAAAAGACCAACTAAGAGAAAACTTTTCTCTTTTCTTTGGCAATGGATAAACTGGGACTGAAGCTGTTTCTGTAAGAATGATGAATAACCCCCAAATATTTTATAAGTAATTATGTAAGTTATGAGAATACCAGGTTGTATCCAAACTCATTAAAAATATTGGATAAACTGAGAAACTTTCCCCCAGTTCCAAATTTAAAATGTTCACCATCGAAAAGTAATGATCATCCAAGAACAGCACAACAGTTATATTGGTGTATCATACATATGTTGATTTCCTCTATAGCATGGAAACATTCTCCCAGAAAAGGATATCTCATTAAGTTCAATTAACAATTGAAGAAATTCTCCCTGCTACAAACTTATTATCTCCTGGTGGCTTCTGATATTTACATTGGATCCAGACCCTGTACATGGTGATTTGTTTTCCTCTGTTCACCTGGAGGCGGCGGTCAACAATATTTTGAATTTTCTCTAAGCCAGCAGTAGAGAATAGTAAATCCAACTCATCTACGATACAAAGGAAAGCATTTGATTTACCTAAGTTTTATTATTTATAGCTGTAAAAAAACAAGTTCCAATTAATTATTAATTGCTACATGGCAATGAAATCTAAAAATATTAATAAAGCCAAGTCATTAAAATTACACCTTTTATGGAAACCACTGTTCCTCAAGACAATTTAGAAGGAATTCCACAGACTATTGAAAGGCTTTTAGAGAGATTGTTGTAGATATTTGGTACCACAGAAATTTCCCTATTTGTCATGGGAAATCATTCAGAAATATAGCCTCAGAAAATAAGAAAATCTGTCAAGCAGTCATGATGGAAAACAAATGAAGTCATGTAGTTCCATAACTAGGAAGACCAGCTAATTTTAAAGATGACAACTAGTACCCTAACTGATTCTGTAACTGATTCTGTAATGATTCAGAATTAATGTACTGCTCCAATGAGAATGAGCTGTCTATGGGGATTCTCAATTAAAGCTATAAGATCATCCCCTCATCAGGAATGCCTCTCAGTTGCAAGCCTTCCTACCCCATTCTGTACCCTGTACATATTTTATGGATGAAGACTAAAATTTGACCTCAGGAAAAAGATAGCAGAAAAGTAAGTAAAAGTGCATTCATGCAGAGAGCTCCTGACACTACTTTGGCATTGGGCAATTATTCTTTTTTTTTAAATTATTCTTAGTTTGTGAAATAAAGACAAAAGCAGTGGGATAATATGGAGAAGATACTATTGTCTGGTTGTAACATTTGGGGAACAGGACAGTCTACTTGTATGATAAAAGGTCTGGTAAGAAATACCCTAGATATTTACAGTTGTTCTGCTCTAAAATGCTAATTTAGAGTAATAGTGATCACAGTTTGTCCAATTGGGATATCATGATAAATTGATTACAAAGAAGCAGAGCCTGCTGCATTTTCCTAATGGCTAAACTTACATCTTTTTTTCTGTGAACCAAGACTATGTAAATTAGACTGTTATTTTTAGGAGGTTTTTTTGTATTTATCTCTTTAATTTTGAGTCTTGTATATTAGTACTATGATGTCAGCATTTAAAAATATCTAATAGCTAGCTTTTATGGTTGGGTTAGGGTTAGACGTCCTCGGACAAGCGCTGGCTCTTCGGCTTTGAAACGGAGATGAGCACCGGCCCCTAGAGTTGGAAACGACTAGCACGCATGTGCGGGGGAACATTCATTTATTTATTTATTTATTTATTTATTTATTTATTTATTTATTTATTTATTTATTTATTTATTTATTTAATTGGATTTGTATACCGCCCTATTCCCGTAGGACTCAGGGCGGTTTACAGGGCAGTTAAAACCATGAATACAAAAAATTAAAAACAAATAAAACAATTAAATTAAATTCAAGCCCCAAGAGTAAATCTAAAACCCAGTTAAATTAACAACCCCACAGTCTGGACCAAACAGATCGAAGAGCCAAGTTTTCAGGCCCCGGCGAAATGAGCGAAGGTCGGGGGTAGTCCTAGGTTCTGTGGGTAGTTGGTTCCATAGGGCAGGCACACCCACAGAGAACGCCCTTCCCCTGGGAATAACCCGCCGGCATTCATTAACCGGCGGTACCCTGAGAAGGCCCTCCCTGTGGGGGTGCACAGGACGATGGGAAGATGATGCCGGTAGCAGGTGTTCCCTTAGATAGTCCGGACCCAAGCCATTTAGGGCTTTATAGGTCATTACCAGCACCTTGAATCTCACCCGGAGGGCAACCGGAAGCCAATGCAGCTCACGGAGAAGAGGTGTTAAATGGGAGTATCGGGAAGCTCCCATCAAAACTCGCGTAGCTGAATTCTGCACCAGTTGAAGCCTTCGGGTGGTCCTCAAGGGCAGCCCCATGTAGAGGGCATTGCAGTAGTTTAACTGGGAGGTCACGAGCGCATGAGTGACTGTACGTAGAGCATCTCGGTCCAGATAGGGACGCAACTGGCGCACCAGGCAAATCTGGGCAAAAGCCCCCCTGGTCACGGCTCCTATATGATCTTCCAAACTGAGCCGTGAATCCAGGAGGACTCCCAAGTTGCGAGCCCTATCAACAGGGGGTAATACCTCATCCCCTATTGTTAATGATGGAGAAGGCTGGTCAGCCCGAGATGCCGGTATGAACAGCCACTCAGTCTTGTCAGGATTGAGACGAAGCCTGTTTCTCCCCATCCAAACCCGGACCGCCTCCAGGCAATGGGACATCACAGTGAGGGCATCACGGGGTTGGGTCGGGGTGGAAAGAAAAAGTTGGGTATCATCAGCGTACTGGTGATACCCCACCCCGAAACCACGAATGAGCTCACCCAGCGGCTTCATGTAGATGTTGAACAGGAAGGGAGAGAGGACCGACCCCTGAGGGACTCCACAAACGAGAGATCTTGGGGTGGACCTCTGTCCTTCCGTCAACACCGACTGCGAGCGGCCCAGGAGGTAGGAGGAGAACCACTGTAAAACGGTGCCTCCCACTCCCAGCCCCCTGAGACACCGCAGTAGGATAACATGGTCGATGGTATCAAAAGCTGCTGAGAGGTCTAATAGGACTAGGATAGAGGAACAACCCCTGTCCCGAGCCCGCCAGAGATCATTCACAAGTGCGACCAATGCCGTCTCTGTGCTATGCCCAGGTCTGAAACCCGATTGGTACGGGTCGAGATAATGTTTCCTCCAGGAACAGAGGAAGCTGATGCGCTACCGCACTCTCAACAACCTTCGCCAAAAAGCGAAGGTTGGAGACAGGACGATAGTTATTCAAAATCGCCGAGTCCAGGGTGGGCTTCTTGAGGAGTGGCTTCACCACTGCCTCTTTCAAGGCAGAAGGGAAAACACCCTTGCTCAAAGAAGCAGTTATTACTGCCTGGAAACAGCAGTACCTTTACCTTTATGGTTGGGGACCACACGCTGTAGTTCTATGGGAATATAAGAGTGGTAATATAAATGCTATTTTGAGGCTTTATCGTTTTCAGTTTTTCAAGAAATAAAAAGCTGGAGAGCAAATAAAATGCTTCAGACTTTAGGGCCTAACCTCATACTGATATTTAAGCCTCATTACTGTGTAAAACTGCCATTTGATTACCTTGTGTGAAGAAATAAACTCTGGTTCCATCTCCTTTCACATAGAAATTATCAGCCAGACACTGACCTGAAGAGAGGAATGAGATTTCACTGCAAATGCATTTGTTCCAATTTCCTTCTTTCTCCCACTACCTCCCCACAAAAATTAAAGGCAACAATAACCCATTCACTGTCAAAATACTTCAGCAAAGACAATAGTTTTTTCTACACTTAGTACACAGTGGTACTTCAGTTCTTGCTGAAGCATTCTTAAATTTATGAACCATATGCAGAAATCTAGTAGCAACAACTAGACAGTGGTCTTTGGATAAAAAAGAGCTCACACAATCTACAACTTATTTCTGATTTCTTTACCCTCAGAAGTGCTTGTATGTCTGTCAAATATTGAAAATAACATTAAGCAACTGTTCCTAATTTACTTTCCCACATTGTCAGAAATATTCTGATATGCATTTTGCCAAAGACATAACTTGCTTATTATTATTGGAACAAGACAGCCACTTCCTGCATGGCTATAAGTAATTCCTGGTTAAAAGCTAAAAACGTTGCCCATGAAAGAACAAGAAAAGGCAGTTTTTATCAAATAGGACATAGATTTTGATGTTTACTTTGTGTGAATTACTAAATCACTTTCTGAACTTTTTGAAGATCATCACACGTTAGGGTTTTGCAGTGCAGTGTCTGTGATTATATCTGCACATATGACCTCTATAATTGCATTCATAAAACCTCAAAATTAAATTAAAACTTTCTTTTTTAAAAATGTGAAATCTCACAATGGAATATCACAAAATATCAGGGTACACATCTGAAATTCCATGAAATGTTAAAACAGAACACCAGATTTCACTGGACCTGATGATTATAGATTATAGGATTTAATCCCTTTAAAAAAATAGTGCTCATATCACATACTTCTTGCAATCATCATCATGAATCACCATTGGTGCACAAACCATAGAAGTCACTGATATTGGAAACTCCAAAAAAATTGTCATTCATTTGCATACAATAATATCTTTTGAAGAAATTGTTATGCTGTTTTTGTTAATAGAGCAGAACAAACATAGTCCTGTACCTACTCAAACCACTTCGATATCTAGTTTCATGAAAATGGCTAGTATTTCCTTTTACCAAGATGCAGAGTGATTACAATTTTTAAATATCATATTTTTACCTTTACCCTACCTTTCTTAAAGCGAAGCTGGGCTAGATCAAAACGGCCATAATCTCGCAATAAAATAATTCCACCAGGTTTTAGAAGTTGGCTAAGCCTATTGATCACACATTGCATTCTGGGAAAAAGAAAGAGAAAAGACTCAATGCCAATTGAGGCTCAGTACAAAAATTTTATTTAGGAACAGGCTATTGTATCTCTACCCTCCCCAATTTCTCTGTTAGACAAATACAATGTAACATCATTGTTACATTGGTGGAGCAGTGGGCTAATGCCTCCTTAAGTAACACCAGCTGCCTGCTATTAGTGCAGGTTCGCATCCCACCAGGCTCAAGGTTGACTCAGCCTTCCATCCTTCCGAGGTAGGTAAAATGAGGACCCAGATTGTTGGGGGCAATTAAGCTGACTTTGTAATAATGCCGCTTGGGGTGTGTGTGAAAGCCCTAATAAGCAGGCATATACATAGAATGAAGGCTACTGCTAAGATTGTAAGCCGCCTTGAGTCTTCGGAGAAGGGTGGGATATAAATGGAATTAAAATTAAAAAAAATCAGTATTTCATACTTTTCTGGAAGAATAGATGAAAGGACGAAGATAAGAACTACCACATCAAGGCTCTCATCTGGCATTGGAAAAGGAATCTGATTCTTGGTCAGGTCATGAACGAAGGCAAAGCAACGAGAGGCATCATATTCTGGATGGGCCTGTATGTTCACACAATTATCTTTCTTATAGCAGTTCTTATTTCACAGAAACCTGTGGAGTAAATTAAGCTAAGAGACAGCAACTTGCCCAAATCCCACCCAGGCAGCTTCAAAGCTGTATCAGGGACTTTCCAGATGTTCCAATCCACACATAAACTTGCTATAGCAAACCACAGACACACACAGAGACTTAACAGGATAAATAGTTCTATTTCACACAGATGCTTATTTTCAGAAATGAACAGCATTTTTTTAAAGGGGCTTTTTAAATGAAGAGTTGATGTTCTATGAGAGGAGTCATGAGACAGTAATAAATGGAGCTCACCCTTCTCCTCACTGTTCTTGTTTTTTGTTTACAGGGGTGATGTATTGTTTAAATTTCTCTACTCTTAATATTCAACATAATTATGTTAGGTGACAATAAACATTACACACTTTCATAAATAAAGGAGACTAGCTAAGAAAATTTTAAAAAATGACTTCATTTTTTAAAATTACCAGGACAAGATCCACTGCTGTAGTAGAGAAGTCACAACAATACACAAAAAGGCCTGGATCACTGAAATGAAACAGAAGTTTTATCAGGAACACTTTGTTTACAAGGGACAAGCTGCTGCAGAGTATCCAAGATAGCATCTAGAGCACGATTTTCCATTAGAAAGCTGCTAAATATGGCATAACAATTAGGCCCAGCAGGAAGATGAACTTTCAATTCAAAACTTTACTCCCCAGTCAAGCAGAATTAAATTTTAGCCAGGTCAAATCAAATGACTAGAAACATAACAAAGATGGAGCAAAATGTCCACTGTTGTTGCAAGGACAATTTTTATTTAAATACAGTGATTGGCTTTCCTGCTTTCAGATATATACAAATTATTTCTATTATACAGATATAAACTGTACATAATTTCAGAAGATTAGTCTTCATGTTTGGGAAAAATCTCCTGAACTGGAAATGGATTACTTCAAAATGGATTACTTCAAAATAAGGATATGCATCTAAGTGATCACACAATGCTAGAAAGTGTCTATGCAATCTATAGGTTTGCATTATTTGTAATTTTTCTTACCTGTTGGTTTGAAGGATAGGAAAGACAGTGTTTCCTGTACCACATCCCACCTGTCAATAAAAGAAACAGGTTTGAATTATTTTGCTGTGATAAAATTAATGTAATAATAAAATTGTTAGCTTTGCGATATTCAAAGACTTTTGTTACTTTCATTTCAAGAGATTACTGTGTTTTCCCTTCTGGAAATAATTGTTATTATCTTCATGTATTGCCATAAACATCTTATTTCTGTGGTCAGCAATTAGGCCTATTTTTTTTTAAAGGACTGCACTTGTAAATCAAATGCAACAGATAAAAGCATCTTAATACTCTTTGGAAAAGTCATGCAGTTTCCTTTAAGAGCCATCTAGTTTAAAAAGTTGCCAGTTATTCATTCCTAAAACTTTTTTCATTCATATTGTACTTTTCAAATGCAAAACACACTATCTGGCAAGGCTCACAGGCAGCACGAATGAAGGCATATAGTAAGTTTTGGAGTAATTATGACTTTGGAAACAAAGAAATACAGGCTTGAACTCTCTCTTAACAGTTACTTAATGACATCTAACACAAGGAACATACCATCATAATCACTGTCTGATGTTATTGTCTTAGGGCACCTGCAACAGTTAGAAGGTCTATGCAAATTGATGTTGCATTGCATTCAAAGCTATTGTAGAGAGACTAAAGATAGAATTCAAGGTGACATTGTGATTCAAAAGTGAAGTATTATGCTTCAATGCCTTCAGCAATGGACAAACAACTTCACTTTGTCTGGGAAGTAATTAGAAAGGCTAGCAGAAAGCAGAAGTATGTTCTGTGCATGTGCAGAATAAAGGTAGACCCTTACAGCAGCCACTTTAATGTGGCTTGGCTGGACTGAGCTTTTAATTAACCACATGGACCTGCTTTAGTTGAAATAAAGTGCCTCTTTGATGCTTTGCATAATAGTAGTAGCCATTCCTCCTGAACAGGGTGCTGAGTTAATTAGGATTGTGCACTGAATGCAGCCTGCCCATCCTTAAATTATGACTTGCAGTGTTGTTACCTCTAATATTCTGTATGTGGCAGATGATCCTGGGAAGTCACTGTTTTTTATTACTTTCTTTTCCTGCAGCTGTGATGCCATTTTATCTTCTGACTGCAGCTGATAAGTAATGTTGCTATTATCCTTTCTTTCTGTATCCAGATGTTCCAAGCCTTTATTATTTCCTGTACAAAGTTTAGAGTAGCTTCCAAGAATTGAATTTTTGATGTTTTTCACAGTTTCCTTATGCATGCCAGTCTGACCTTGATGATGATTTAGAGCTAGTTCAGGAAATTCAGTGAACAACCAGTGTCGATCTTTAAAAAATCCATTTTCATGGGTTTTATAGAAATCATCCCAATACATGTTGGCATTGATTTCATAAGCATCTTTGAAGAAAGGCAGAGGATAATAAGTCAACAATTCCATTTACAAAAAGAGTCTCACAAATTACATAGCATAATTTAGCAATATCTTAAGTGTAGCAGGAACTCTGCTTTAAATTGCTGCCCTTTCATTTAAGACATTTGCTGTTGTAACTAGTTTCTCATACACCCAAGAAGCACATCCTTCGAAATCAGATAATATCTGAATCTGTTCTCTGAAGTTAAGAGACACTTATGCTAGGAGCTTGCATATTTTTTAAAAATGATATTCTAACTAGGAAACCTGTAATTAATACATTTGTGTCAATCATGGATATCATGAAGAGTTAAGCTACTAATCTGTCCTAATGATTTCAATGGAACTAAAACCAAAATTTTAGATTGAGATCAATATATTTATTACTATCCTTTGTTTTTACTATATTGTTTCATGTTTGTCTTAATTTTATTAAAAAATCATTTGATAGAAATATATATGGTTCTGTTGAATATATATATTGTATTGTTAGGGTTGTCAGATATAAAAAGAAGCATTTCATTATATAGTCTGAAGTACCTTGCTGATCTTGTGGTACTAACTGCATGCTCTGTTCTTGGACCTTTGATTGTGCAGCAGCTTCCTGCTCTTCAGACCATTCCACATTATCCCTACAAAAAAGAAATGTTAATTCACCACAGTTAATTGTTAAGTATTAAAATCCAATTCTTTAGTACAAAGATAGAAGGCTACAGAAACATCAATAATAGAGGAATGGATTGTAAAGACAGCCTAGTTTGCAGAAATGGCTACATTGACTTGTTTAAGGAGGGAACTAGAATTACATTTATAAATTACTGGAAACCCTTTATAGTCATTTTGCTGAAAATGGATAAAAATTAAATTGTTTCAATTGATTAGAAAGGTTTGTTTATGGGACGAAAGGAAGTATATTTTCAATATGGGAGAGTGGAAATGGTAATTTCTAAGAATAACCAATGCAAATAAGACAAAGCTGCTTTAAATACTTTTCTTGCTTTTCTTACTTTTTATTTTTCTTTTACCCTTATATAATTCTTTTCTTTTTTCTAATTCTTCTGTTTCTGCAGTTTTTAAAATCTTGTAAAATCTTTTTAATAAAAACTTCATTAAAAAAATTAAAACTAATTCAGGCCTAATTTTGCACACAGTTGCCATCAAACAAAATAACCAAACATACAAAGGACAAATATTTTTGTACATATGATGTAGGGAAAGTGGCCAGCGATATCCAAGGCAAAATTTAATGTCACCAGCAATTATATCATGTAAGTATAGCTAATTAAATACAGGTAGACTTTGCTCACATTTAGTGACCACATGAAGTTATAGCAGGATATTAAAAAGGCTTGCAACCAATCTTTGCATTTACAACAGTTGCAGAATCATGGGGTCACATAATTGCCATTTATGCTCTCTGCAACTGGCTTGTGACAAGCAGAGTTAATGGGAGACCAAGCAAGTAAAATTGTAAGTGGCAGTTATATAATATTTGCTTAATGATCAAAATGGCAGTGAAGTAGTAAACCCAGGGCTTTTTTTTTGTCATAGAATGCCCAGAACGGAGTTCTGGCACCTTTTTTGGATGGAACCTTGTAGGGTAGACAAGGCAGGTTGTATGACCTTTGTGAGTTCCGGCACTTTTTTTTTTTTTTACAAAAAAAGCACTCGGTAAAACCATCACAATCACATGATTTTCTGCTTAGTGACTGTGACCCTTCACAACAGAGTTACCATACTGTACTTGTGTTCTGAAATAAAATGTGGCACTGTGTTATGACATCATCTTTTATGTGTCCTCACTTTCACGCCATAAGGAGTAATGGAGTTTTCAGTGAAAGATAAAAATCGGAGCTAAAATAGCTGGTGGCTTGGTGTAGTCATAAGGCTTTATAAAGATGAGAAAAAAACAATTAAATACTGTGTATTCATCCCCCCCCCCATTTTTCTCTCATGGAGCCCTTATTCTTGATTACTACTGAAACTAATTCAGCTGAACGTCATGTTCATAAACATAAACTGAACATCATCTCTTTATTTACCATTTCATCTTCCTTTGTTAACTAAGCTTAATATTTCATCCTTTCGATCTGTTTAGATCCAGCATTAATATAGTAAGGGTGGAGAATAAAACCGATACGCGGTTTTGTTTTACTTTGTGAGATCCTGCGTAGGGAGCTGGCACAAACTACGGAGTAGCTAAAAGGATAAGAAAAGAGATTGCAGAAAGAAGCAGCACAATCGTTACTTACCAGGCGTTGTGTTGAAAAATCCGAGCCGCATCAGTGAGAAAACGATTCCCAAACTGCTTCCTTTTCTTTTCATCCTGGCTGGGCGCAGCCATAATGTAAGGCTAACACGGCAGACGGGTCAAGAGAATGAACATCTGACCCGGAAGAAGAAGGAGAGGAATTGATTTCTTGTGCTTTCTATAGCTTTTGACGTTCACGGGAAGGAGAAACGAGATCGCCCAATGCGCGTGCGTGAGATGTTAAGGCTTGGTTTAACTTGCTTCCGAAGCGTGCCTTTACTTTAATGAGGAGATTGCCTGCTTCCAGGATTTCTTATTTCAAGTTTTCTTCGAAAATGAATCTTGAGACAGCTTGTCGCCCTAGAGTTTTGTTCCTTTCTAGAAGGAAGGGATATCTGCCCATAGACATTAATGGATCCCGTCTTCTAAAAAGTACTGTATTGGGTTGCAAATAACACTTCCGCAAAACCCGAAAATTGATTTTAACTAAACATCTGACATCTTTACAAGTCAACGAAGAACAACATTTCTGCCTACAGCTGAGGTCTAGAAGTCACGAACAAAGTACCAAAAGATCTTGTTTACAACCCAAATGAGAGCATTTTAGTTGGAAATGAATGACAAGTCCATACTTAATCTTTAACTGGTATGGAGGTTTGATCACTCAGAAGTGAGTAATAAATATTATTCCTTATGCACAATTTCTATCTTGTCATATGTTTTAAAAAGAATTAAGACACTTGAAGGAGCTGTACACAGATGGTACTACTTAGTCAAATATAATTAATTTTGAAAAAGTTAAGCAGGATTGATTAAATTAGTATTTTGATGAGGAATCCTAGAGACTAGACTGGGAAGTTTTAAAAACAAAACCACCTCTACATTATTGTCCTCCCCCCACCCCCAAAAAAATCCAACATGGAGATATGTTGGATTTTTTTGTGTAAGACTTTACAAACACAACTGTTCTGTGCACAGAACATGACAACTGGGATAGATGGTCTGTGCCGAAATCAAAACACCCAAGAACTGTTTGACCCCTTTATGAACCAAAACTCAGTTGTTCTGGCAGAACTGATACATACATGGATTGGGATTGCTAGGTAAGAATAGGAAATATCCAATGATATTGCTGCCAGCTGTAGCAAGGAAAGGCCCTGAGAAAATTGGGGGCCAGAAGAGTATGGTGTGCTGGAAGCTAAATACAGTGATGATATAAAAGAACTTTGATTTTATTTAACTCATAAAAGGAAAGGAAACTCACAATAATAATTTTTGTTTCTGATGAAATTGTTTGAAACTGGCAGAATTTCTGGAACGCAATAGATTGTCCCATAGATTCCTAAAATTGTACATGAAATTATCAAAAGTCCCAACCTTAAAAATGCAGATTGTGCCCTTTGGCTGGATAATGGTCTTGAGTGTTATTCCCCCCCCCACCCCATGTGTATGTAAAAATATAAGAAACTCTAATTACACTGTTGGGTTATTATGGCTAGTCACACTCCCTATGTCACACTCACCCAACCTATGTGACACATTTATTGTATTGAAATAAGCAGGACTCCTATATGGGCTACCTCAAGTTGTACAAAAAGAAGGATATAAACTTAAACAATCAGCAGATAATTTTATTTTTCAGCTTGAGGGCCCAAGATACATAATGCTTTATCTGACAGCATTCTCAGTCTGCAGTTAACATACAGTAAAATTTCCTTCAACTCAATCATAATTTCTGATAACTTCATGGTCTTCATATAGTTTTTCTGGCAATAATTCAGGTATGTCATTGCCTTCTTGCAGGATTTTTAACCTTTTTATGTTTCTATTTTCCATTCATTTAAAATCATGGTATGCTGCTTCATAACTGCTGATTAAGCCCAACCTTTGTTAGTTGACTAGGGCTGGGAACCTGAGTGAATAAGCCTGTAATAAGGTCAGCTGGATGTCCCAGTTTGCAATGAAGAAATAACTTCATTGGTAAGGTGATTTTGTTGCAAACTTAAAAACAGCACAACTGTCATAAAATTGGATAGGGGTTTTGATCCCAATTTTTCCACTGATTTGTGCAAGAATTTCTTCCATTCAGAATCATTATTTTTTCTTTTTTTCCAGTTGAAAACCAGATTTACCTGTTCAGTAATAATAATAATAATAATAATAATAATAATAATAATAATAATAATAATAATGATGATGATGATGATGATGATGATGTTGGAAGGGACCTTGGAGGAGCCAGATTGTTGGGGGCAATTAAGCTGACTTTGTAATAATGCCGCTTGGGGTGTGTGTGAAAGCCCTAACAAGCAGGCATATACATAGAATGAAGGCTACTGCTAAGCTTGTAAGCCGCCCTGAGTCTTCGGAGAAGGGCGGGATATAAATGGAATTAAAATAAATAAAATCTAGTCCAACCCCCTGCTCAGGCAGGAAACCTTATACCATTTCAGGCAAATGGCTGTCCAGTCTCTTCTTAAAAACCTCCAGTGCTGGAGCATTCACCACCTCTGTAGGCAGGTTGTTGCTTCTTGTCCTGCTTTCAGGTGCTTTGGAGAATAGAATAGTAAGAATAGAATAGAATAGAGAATAGAATGGAGAATAGAATAGAGAATAGTAAGTGTGATCTAGTTATTATTCTTGGTTAAGCATTTAGATCATGTGTTCATAGAGTAGCCAGTATGCCATTCAATAGAATCTACATGCAGTTCAAAAATGACCATTTAATCTACAGGTGCATACTCTAATAATTAATGCTAAATGAATTCAATGGAACATTGTAACAAATAATGGATTAAGCACTGAAGGAGGATATTCTAATCATGACTAATAGCTTTGTAGATGGAGAGGAATCTGTATTGCTAACAGAAAAATTGGATCTAGAAACCTGCAGTGATGCAGGATAATAGCTGATACTTTTCTGTAGAAAATGGTATGGTATTTCAATAACACAATCTACATGTAGAGTACCTGTAGATCTCAAAATGGACAACACTGTAATCACATAGATTATATCTTCTATAGTAGTGGATGGAAAGTTTTGTGCTGACTTGCAGAAACATCAGTTACTAATCACCAAAAATGCATCTGACTGAAAAGAATTACAAAGAGTCCAATTCCAATGAGACGTAAGTTTGAATGTGCCTGAAGAAAATAGATTGAGGTTAGCAACAAATTAAAACCTGGACCTTGTGGACAAGGGAATTGTGAGAGAATTATTGTTAAAAGAGGAAGCTGGAAATTGCATAAGAACAGCCAGAAAGAAATGAATGTATTGACTATCAAACAAAACCACAGAAATAGTAAAAGAAAGGAGAGGAGATGTTGGAGAAACTACAAAATTTAATGAAAACTTCCAACAACAGACAGTACGAGATAAAAATATATATCTGAACTTGGCATGTAGATACACAGAAAATAACAAAATGACAAGAAACAATATATAGTATTTAGAAAAATTAGGGAAATTATGGAAGCATTTCAACATGAAAACATGCAAGGAATAGACAGAAAAACTGCACAAGAAGACCAAGTCAGATGAGATTGTATTCAAGAGGAAAGAATTCTAGGATGAGCTAATAATGCTGAGGAGGAGGTCAGCTGGGCTGTAAACCACCTGACAAAAAGGAAAGTCCAAGAAATAATTCAAATTTCTGAAAAGTACTTAAAAGGCTGGCAAGGAAACAATATTATAACCCCCCCTCTGTCACCAAATAACAAAAGAAAAAAAAGCAGCATGGTCACATATGATGCCTGGATGCAGTGAATGGATTCTGGGCAAAAAGCTTAAAAAGATTGACTCTTGAGTTATAATGGGGAGGAAATTGCTTTATGTTTTTTTGATAATTAAGATCAATATTCAGTACTAGAGGAACTTAAACTCAAAAGTTAATTGGAACCAATGATGAAACAAAAACATTTCTACTTTGGACACATCATGCTGATGCAACTACGAGCAATATGGTAATGCTGGGGAAGGTGGATAGAAGGAAAAGAGGCTGACAGTGCATGCCCTGCCAAAGTAAAGTAAGCAGACTCTGGTATATGAAAGATTAAATAGAGTTTAGGAAAGATGAATAAAAGGAAAATGCCTTTAAGATATCCTTTTCCGATAATTACAACTGTCTCTGCTTCTAGCTTTGGATTTACTATGGGAGGGATCAGAATTGTAGCTTCTCATCTATGAAAAACTTTACTACATGGTGATAGATTTCTACAAATTCTACATCCAACTAGATTAAAAGAAAGAAAAAAAGTATGAGTGGTTTCACCTTGGTGGAAGAATTGAAACTGAAATAACACAATGTATCTTTTCTTGCTACCTCCTTACTCTTTTGAAAATGACACCTAATTTAGGCATTGTTTGCATTAAAAAATTGTACCTTGCAGCACTTAAATTATAAATACATAAAAGCAAGTTTTTAAACCTTAAGTTGTGAAGGAGGCACTAGTGTCTCTGAACTCCAAAGCCAACCTCTCAGATTCCTTCCACATTCAAAAGTGAGGCATGCCACATGGCAGACCTTCTGAGGATCTAGCAATTAAAAATAGCTAGGAAAAGGGTAGAGGAGTGACATAAACCTCTTCCTTCCTACCATTACTATAATAGCTGGCTGGAGGCGGTGAGGGTCTGGATGGGGAGGAACAGGATTCGTCTAAATCCCGACAAGAGTGAGTGGCTGTGCATACCGGCATCTAGGGTTGTCAATTCTATTCCATCTTTATCTATAGGGGGTGAGGTGTTATCCCCCGTAGATAGGGCTCGCAACTTGGGTGTCCTCCTTGATTCACAGCTCAGTTTTGAAGATCATATAGGAGCTGTGACCAGGGGGGCTTTTGCCCAGATTTGCCTGGTGCACCAGTTGCGGCCCTACTTGGACCGAGATGCCCTACGCACAGTCACTCATGCGCTCGTGACCTCTCGGATAGACTACTACATGGGGCTGCCCTTGAATACCACCCGGAGGCTCCAGCTGGTGCAGAATGCAGCCGCACGAGTTGTGATGGGGGTTTCCCGATACTCCCATGTAACGCCTCTGCTCCGCGAGCTGCATTGGCTTCCAGTTGTCTTCCGGGTGAGATTCAAGCTGCTGGTGATGACCTATAAAGCCCTAAATAGCATGGGTCCGGGTTATTTACGGGAGTACCTTTTGCCGGCGTTAACTTCCCATCGTCCTGTGTGCTCCCACAGAGAGGGCCTCCTCAGGGTGCCGTCGGTCAGGGAATGTCAACTGGCGGCCCCCAGGGGGAGAGCATTCTCTGTGGGCGCGCCTGCCCTCTGGAATCAGCTCCCTGTTGAGCTTCGGATGGCTCCCGACCTTCGCTCCTTCTGCCGCAACCTGAAGACTTGGCTATTTGAACTTGCCAGCCTGGACTGAGGGACTGGGATTTTAGTTCTTAAATTTTAAAAATTTTAAATTTTAGAATGTGTTTTATTGTTTAGGGCTATTGGTTTAATTTCATTTTAATTTTTGTATATTATGTGTTGTTTATAGTGTTTAATTGCCCTGTACACCGCCCCGAGTCCCTTGGGAGAGGGGCGGTATATAATTCCAAATAATAAATAAATAAATAATAAATAATTCTGTGGGGGTCCTGCAGTTGCCCAAAAAATCCTTATTCCCTTCCTGCTTGGCCTTCACTATTTATGCTCCTCCCAACTTGGCTGCTTCATAGGTATCCCATACCTGGATGGTATTGTTTTGCTGCCATTTAGTGATGTTTTGCAGCCAAATTTGGGACCCCCAGGCCTAGTCTTTTCCCCCACACTCCTTTACAAGACAGACAAGTGAGAGATGTGCCACCCCATCCTATAACCCTGCTTCCAGTTGAGGGGAAGGCAGGGGAAAGGCTCCTCATCGTTCGTTGATTTTAACTTCTATAGCCTATTCCGCTACACTTTTGATTGGGGCCTTGAGCTGGCGCTAGCATATCTCCTTTGTAAAGATCCAGACGGACAGTACAATAGTTTGGGAAAAATGTAACTGCCAATAGCTGTCATTTAGTCCCATGAAATTTTGCAGCTCAGAAATGGTACCCCTCTACATCAACTGGGCGGGCTTAAGCTGGAGGGCAAGGGCTGAGCAGCAAGGGAAAAAACCCAGTGATTCCTTGTCCCTTGACTGCCAATGTTACTGCTACCAGAAATGAGGTGCAGAAATATGGTAATCAGAAAAGAATGAGCAAAAACCACTGAGCAAGAATTAGCAGATGTAAATTATACGAAAAGGAGCGTGTATTTGTCTTTATTTAAGACAGTGTTTCTCAACTTTGGTAAGTTTTAAATAGAAACATTTTTGGCTCTTAGAATTCTCTAACCAGCAGGGCTGGCTGGGGAATTCTAGGTGTTGAAATCTATTTATCTTAAATTTGCCAAGGTTTAGAAACCCTGACGTAACTACAGATGGCATATATTTGGTGGTACTTAAATTTATATACCACTTCATAGTGCTTTACAGCACTTTCCAAGCAGTTTATAGAGTCAGCATATTCTCAAAGTGTAATCTGGGGTCCTCTAGGGGTCAACAAGACCTTTCAGCAGGGAGTGTGCAAAATCTAAGAAATAATTTAAAATTTCTCAATTATTTCTCATAAATAAACTTGAACTCTTTTAAGATCCACAATATTTTTAAGAATTTAAAGCTTTTTATAGTTAAATTACTGCTCTATCTCCTCCTTGTTTTAAGTTGGTGATTCTTCCTAAAATAGTTATTCTGTTTCTAAAATTTCTGGGATGGTGTTCTATCCTGATTATAAAAATATTTTATCAGAGAAATTAACAATCCCTGGTATAAGTGCCAATTTGTCCTTCAGAATTGCATCATAATTTGGATAAGATCACACTCTTCATTTTATACAGATATTTCTGGAATGAAGTTTAAATATACATCCAAATATAGAATCTTTTCTATTTGCATCTGTTTTGTTGAATCACCTAGAATAAACGGAATGACGTGCCCTAATTAATGCTGTTTCATAACACACTGTATTTTCAAATATAATATCCTCTATCCATCCATAGTTAGTTCCTTTCCGGATATAATTGCATTGTTACAAACTAAACGTTAACAGTCCTAGCAGTTGAGGGGAAAGAGGGAGGGATAGAAAAGTTCTGGGAAGTTAGGATAGGAAGAGGATAGTGGAACATGCCAGTCTGGGAGTCCTTTCCTTACTGTAGAGCAGAGGCCTCCAACCTTTTCGGCACCAGCGACCAGTTCTGTGGAGAAAGATTTTTCTGCGGACCAGAGGGAGCGTGGTTTTGTGTACTGCCTGCATCCAGCGGATAGGGCTTCACTTCTTTGCGCAGCCCGGTTGCTGGTATGCCGTGGCCTGGTGCCAATCCACGGACCTGGGGTTGGGGACCCCTGCTGTAGAGAACATTGTGATTAAGGCCCATTGCTGTGGGAACTAAGAAAATGGGCTATTGGACAATGTCATGTTGCTTTATTGGCAGTGATGGCAGAATTGGCTGAGAAGAGACAGGGAAAGAAAAGCTCTGGGAAGACTGAGGGAGCAAAACAAACTAGCATGGTTATATTTGCTCTGTGAAATCCTTCCCACTGGGTTTTAACTAAAACCTGGAATAATAAAAAGGTTGAGAGTTTAAAACAAAACACATTTCTCATTTATGCGCTCCCTTGAACAAGACATGAATACATTGTTGGCTTTGCACATTGAATGAAGCCATAATATAATTAACTTGTTTCTTTTTTCCTTTTTCTTTTTTGCAGAACTTGCTAAATGCCCTTCATGCAATGTGCAAACTTTGTTTCTCTTCTAACAACTTATCTCCTGATGGAACTTATTCCTAGAGAAAGATGGTTATTGAGAGTTGCTTTAAGTTAACTGTTAAGGCTGGGAAAAGAAAGAAGAGAAAAAATATTGTTAGGAGAATGGAATCTCCTTAAATCTGGATGATAAAGACTTGGGTGCTATCCCAAATCTTTCTTGATTTTCAAGATTGAATACTTTTCACCTGTTTACCTTCCTTGTGCCTGTTAGTGGCACTCAGTAAAAATGAGAATAGAAAGATGACAAGAGAGATGCTTTGCCTCTTCAAGCTTAATTTTTCATTGTATTAGCCAGGGTACAAAGTTGAAACCTTGCACTATGTCTCATAGAAAGTGTGACCTGCATACCAGCCTGAGACTGATCGAGGGAATGCATTCACATAAAAGGAGGAGCGCTGGTTGCAACATCTGGTGTTACTTCTGACTTCTTTTTGATTTCCCACTAGTAGTGATCAGTTTATCTACAGGAGTGGCTGGCTGGACGACTCGTTGGCAAAGTTTCTTATCATATTCCCGAAGTTCTTGGGGTGACACCAGATCCTGCAAGACATTCCATGACCAGGTGTATGTAGAGAAGATCTGGTAGAAGCTGGGGTTGTCTGTCTCCAGCCCAATCTCTCCACCACGTAATCTCTTCCACAACTTCAGAACTTTGTTGCGTTCACGAAGAGCCATAGCTTTCCGATAGGAGCCTGTCACTTTCTTGACCTGAATAGGAAAGCCAGAGAGTATGGATGAGAGATAAATCATCAGAGTAACCTTGGAAAACTTTAAAAATTCCAATTCCCAGTCAAACTATTGAATTTGGAAAAAGGAGGGTAACTTGAAAGATAATTCTTAGAAATTTTGTTTGAATCCTTTCTAAGTCATATGATCCTAACTGAGCCCCAGATAGCAATAGTGCTGGGGCATTAGCTGCAAATGCCTTAAGTGCAGGAGGGATAAAGTGTACTTTTCTGGAAAAAAATATTTTTAGATAACTGATGCAGATCTTTTTGCACTGTGGAATATGTAGTTCAGGTGGGCATTTCTTCTTCCTGAGCTTGAAAAAAATATTCCTAGATATCTAAAAATCTTAACCTGCCCAAAGCACTACCCTCCTAAGTTTCAGCTTCTCTGTTTTGGCCATTAGAAAAAGTTAGCATGTCTTTAAATTCAAAAGATTATTCAGGGAGACAGTAAGTAAATTCAGGTAGGCTAATTGTATTGATTTTAGTTCAAATTCTCATTCCTTTTCCTAATAAATTCCTCTATAGATGTGGAAATTTAGCTTTATTGGTTTAAAAAGGCAATTTCTCATTAAAATGTTTTCCAATTAAATGTCTTTCATGGTTTTCTTCCTACAAGGATTGGCTTTTATGTTCTCCAAGTTCTAAATGATCTCCTTTTCTGGTCTTCCTAGAAATGAGCCTAAGGGACAAATCACGGGAAAATAGACTCCCCACCTGCAGAGATTTCAGTGTGTCAGGAGATTCAGCCTGAGTGGTGGTTGACTATCATTATGATCTTTTATTGGGAGTTGAATCCACCAGGATTAGCCTAAGTAACCAGCAGAGATTTCTCATGTATTGAAACAATCCACTTGTATATTTAGTCACTCATATAGTGAAATTTTGACACTAAGGAGAAAACTGCTCATTCAGATTATAATTTATTAAACAAGACTCTTTGCTTAATGTGCTATTTCAACAGCAGTGGGATAATGCCTCCTTAAGTAACACCAGCTGCCTGCATTTAGTGCAGGTTCGCATCCCACCAGGCTCAAGGTTGACTCAGCCTTCCATCAATAAGTTGACTTTGTAAAAATGCTGCTTGGGGCCCCCCGAAAGCCCTAATAGGCAGGTATATACATAGAATGAAGGCTATTGCTAAGCACATTGTGCTTTAGATTGTAAGCCGCCCTGAGTCTTTGGAGAAGGGTGGGATATAAATGGGATTAAAAAAACCTCAGTCTTTTACAGTGATATATTAAGCATAACATGATTTACTTAATTTTGGTGTACTGAGTAACAGCAGCCACACAACCACATGCATACAGTTGCAAGAAAAAGTATGTGAACCCTTTGTGATTACGTGGAGTTTTGCATGAATTGGCCATAAAATGCACTCTAAACGTCATGTAAGTCACAACAATAGAAAAACACAGTCTGCTTAAAATAATACTACAAAAATATTAGCTGTTGTCATGTTTTAATTGAACATAAGATGGAAACATTCACAGTGCAGGGTGGAAAAAGTATGAGAACCCCTAGACTAATGACTCCAAGAGCTACTTGGAGCCAGGAATGAGCCAACCTTGACTCCAATCAGTGTGATGATATTGGATGTGTTGCTGACAGCTGTCCTGCCCTTTAAAAACACCTGTTTTGGGTTTACTGGTCTCAAGAAGCACTGTCTGATGTGAACCATGCCTCGCAGAAAAGAGCTCTCAGAAGACCTACGATCAAGAATTGTTGACTTGCATGAAGCTGGAAAGGGTTACAAAAGTATCTCCAAAAGCCTTGATGTTCATGTGCCCACAGTAAGACAGACTGTCTACAAATGGAGAAAGTTTAGCCCTGTTGCTACTCTCCCTAGGCGTGGCCGTCCTGTAAAAATGACTGCAAGAGCACAGCGCATAATGCTTAATGAAGTAAAGAAGAATCCTAGAGTGTCAGCTAAAGACCTACAGAAATCTCTGGCACATGCTAACATTTTTGATGACACATCTACAATAAGAAAAACATTAAACAAGAATGGAGTACATGAGAGGACACCACGGAGGAAGCCATTGCTGTCCAAAAAAATATTGCAGCACGTTTGAAGTTTGCAAAAGAGCACCTGGATGTTCCACAGCACTACTGGCAAAATATACTGTGGACAGATGAAACCAAAATTGAGTTGTTTGGGGAAAACACACAACACTATGTGTGGAGAAAAAAAGGCACAGCACACCAACATCAAAACCTCATCCCCGCTGTAAAACATGGCGGAGGGACCATCATGGTTTGGGGCTGCTTTGCTGCCTGGACGGATTGTTGTCATTGATGGGAAAATGAATTCCAGAATTTATCAGGACATTTTGCAGGAAAATGACCATCTGTCCGCCACCTGAAGCTCCGCAGAGGATGGGTGATGCAACAGGACAATGACCCAAAGCATACAAGTAATTCAACAAAACAATGGCTTCAACAGAACAGAATATGCCTTCTGGAGTGGCCCAGTCAGAGTCCTGACCTCAACCCGATTGAAATGCTGTGGTATGACCTTAAGAGAGCGATTCACACCAGACATCCCAAGAATATTGCTACACTGAAACAGTTTTGTGAAGAGGAGTGGTCCAGAATTACTCCAGATCATTGTGCAGATCTGATCTGCAACTACAGGAAACATTTGGTTGAGGTTATTGCTGCCAAAGGAGGGTCAACCAGTTATTAAGTCCAAAGGTTCACATACTTTTTCCACCCTGCACTGTGAATGTTTCCATCTTATGTTCAATTAAAACATGACAACAGCTAATGTTTGTGTAGTATTATTTTAAGCAGACTGTGTTTTTCTATTGTTGTGACTTACATGACGTTTAGAGTGCATTTTATGGCCAATTCATGCAAAACTCCACATAATCCCAAAGGGTTCACATATTTTTTCTTGCAACTGTAGCTATTGTGATCTGCTGATCAGGGTTTATAGTTTAGTAACTTACATGTACTTAGTTAATATTTATTCAGTAAACAATGGTTTATTTTATTTGTTAAATTTATTTGCTGCCTATTTTACTATAGGCCTACGCTAGGCAGCTTGCAATAATAAAAAGAAGACAATGAAAGAGTGTAAACAGAACAGAAGTAAAATAATGAAACAATAAAATAAACAATGAAAAAGAATCATATCAAGAATGCATCAATATGGTAACCAGAAAGACGGATGGGTGGAGAGAAAAGCACAAGCAATGATTAAGTGAACTATGCTATATGTGAATTTGACATACAAGATCAGCGCAGATGGATGTATCCTTTAGAAATATGTGAAACTCGAAAAGCTCATACTATATTCCAATTCATATTGTCATTAGAGAGCAATTACTCATTCCTTAAGTCAAAGGCTGCATTGATTTTAATTATAAAATAAGACCAACTAATTTAACTTGGTCCAGCCCAATAAATAGTACCTGTCTCAAAAGAGCTTACCTCTTGTCGGATTCTACTCACGTCATCCATAGTCAAACGCTTCTGACTTAGCTCTGGAGAGAGAGAGAGGGATGGTTTGGAAGCTTTGGCAGATTTTGGCTATGTATAAAACAAAACAAAACAAAATGTATAACAAAGGTTTCTCAAAACTGAGCAGATCAGTATCACATAAACATACGGAAAAGCTACCAGAAGGATTTAATCATTAAATGAAAATAGGCAATATTTTTGATGTTAGCAGAAATGGAATTGTATACTCACTATTTGCTTTATCCACCTCTTTTTATGGAGGAAATGGTCTTCAAAGGTGGAGATGGGTTCCATCTTCCTTTGCACGTCTAGCTTCTGGATATCCTTTTTTGGCTTCCCTTTCACCAAGACATCCCGATTAGGGATCAAGGGAAGGATAGGCACTTGGCTATAGGGACTCTCTGAAGGATTAATTTTTGCTAGGTAAAGCAAAACACAGTCAAATGTCAGGATGCTCTTAGCTGTTGATATCAGTACTCATCAATATCCAAGCCCCACTCTAGTGAAAAGCAGAGAAATTGAAGCAGAACACAGCAGAGCACAAGAGAAGCAGATAGCCATTGTAAAAGGCGTAAAAGGAAGCAAGACAGCAAATTTAGCCTTTCCCCCAAAAGCTAATTGGAAATGATTGTATTTCTTTTTCTTTGTGCTTTTCTTCCATACTGTGGCTTTGATTGAAATCACTTCTTACCCAACTCTTACTAGCTTTTGGAGGAAAAGCTTTGTAAGCACAAGCACAAGTATTCAGTATAAATTATAACAATGCAAAAATGACAAAATGTGCATTTCACAATGCAAATTCAGCTTTTATATGTATGCCCAACATTGTACATGAGAAGGTAAATTATTCCTGCAGATATTATTTTTGTTTACTAGCTAACTGAAGTCCTAGGAATTTGGAAAACCCATAGCAAATGCCCCTCCAACCTGCAGTCCAAAAGGGTGGTGGGAGTACTATAACTTGTATTTGCAGCAATAGAGAAGATTGCATTTGTCCTATTTGGCATATGTGTTCGGCAACTAATAAATTAATTGGTACAAGAAATTTACTGATACAAATCAGTGCAAAAGTATAAAGTCAATATATTTCCCATCCCCTTATTCTATCACATCACTATAATTATTTAGAAAAGTAGAAATTCTTTTTAGCACTAAAATAACTTTTAACAGGCATGTCTAAAACCTTATGAAATATCAGAATGGTTATTTTCCATTAGAATTAATTCCTTTTGTGGAAACAGAAAATAGAGCACAGACTTCTTCGTAATCAAATGCTTTGTGCTTTCCCTTCATTCCTAATCTGGAAAAAAATCTCAGGGAATGTGGTCTCCAATTGTGATATTCTGGGCAACAAGTTTTGTTTGCTTCATTGTCACCACATGAGCAAAAAAAAATCCAACCAATGGATTTTTTGCTGGCTTCCTGCTTCTATTACACAAATGCTCACCCTTAGGAGAAAAAGGAGAGATGGACAAACCCACTGTTGGACTAATGCAATGCAAAATCTCTAGCACAGTCTGTAATAAAAAGAGTCTTGAAAAGGAAAAGTGTTACTCTCTCGCAATGTCACTCATAAGATACCTAATGTGCCTGGAACTATTTATCAAAGCAGTTTTATAATACCATCCTCTGCATCTACTTTTTTTAATCTCCCCCACCCCTCAATCATCACCTTTTTTCTAGAGTGCTTTTGCACTAATACATCAATTCTTATATGTATTGTAATTAAGCTTAAATACACATAACTGAGTGGGACATGTATGCTGTTCTCTTCGTTGATCTCCTTGGTGTAGTGGTTAGAATGAGTACTGCAAGCTACTTCTGCTGACTGAAGTTCGGCAGTTCAAATCTCACCAGCTCAAGGTGGAGTCAAACTTCCATCCTTCCAGGGTCGGTAAAATGAGGGCCTCGATTTTTGGGGGCAATATGTAGATTCTGTAAACTGCTTAGAGAGGGCTGTAAAGCACTGTGAAGCGGTATATAAGTCTAAGTGCTATTGCTAAGCGCTATTGCTATAACTTATAATTCTTTCAAAGCATGTCTTCTGTGCTGTTATATGTAATAAAGCAGTACAAATGTCCTACAAACCATTAATAGCAATGAAACAAACCACCAGCTGTGCCTAGGTGTTTCAAGGTAGGAACATGGTGAAGGGCATGATTCCTGCCAAAGTATTTTGCTCCTTGAAAGTTCCACTAAGTTACTCAAGCTCTTGCCTGCCTACTTGGACTTGAGCTTCAATTAAGGCAGAGTGATTGATCAAAACTTAATTATAGTAACAGACCAGCAAGGCATGCTTTTGTGCAAAAACCCTGAGATTATTAGATATGTTCAATGCATTTTCTCAACTCCACTACAAGATAAAACCAGGGAAATTCCGTGGCTCAGCTTAGAGATTTTTTTCCCTAGTGTATGCTCCATCAGATTCTTAACAAGATATAGTTCAGCCCTGAAGTTTGCTGCAGTGTGAGTGCTTACCTTGGAGATTTGCCACATACGATTCCAGTTCCTTTTCGTTCATGATGCAGATGCGGGCAGCACCAGCAAAAGCAGCTATCGGGGAAGACTGGCTTTTGGGCAACCTTTCTTTATCAGAATGGTGTTGATCCTGTTTGGCTGACCTGCTATCAGGCGGCCAAGCTCTCTTGCCTGTACAGTCTAGGAACTTTTGGCGATAATAGCTAGAAAACAAGCCAAGGAAAAATTAAAGTGATCATTGAATA
Organism: Vipera ursinii; assembly: GCF_947247035.1. Classification (NCBI taxonomy): domain Eukaryota; kingdom Metazoa; phylum Chordata; class Lepidosauria; order Squamata; family Viperidae; genus Vipera; species Vipera ursinii. The sequence goes on from NC_139517.1 coordinate 40,157,845, forward strand.
AAACTAAGTAAGACGGTTAAACCATTTGCTTTTTTCCTTGTTGGCTTTATAATCAGAGTTTTTCTCCCTGTCTTTTTAAATCTTGGCCCTCCCTCATTCTCTTTAATGATATTCTGTGCAACTAACCTTTTCTCTTTTGCACATTATACAATATTTTCCTCTCATCTTTTGCAGGACTTTTTTTAAAAAAAATCCAGTCTCTTCATCCTGCAACCATCCTTTTCATATATTTATATATATATATCCAATCAGCAAGATTGCATGCATTTTACAGATAGTTCTCAGCATACAACCACAACTGAGACCAGAATTTTCATTGTTAAGCAAGGCAGTTGTTAAAATGAGTTAATCTTATGACCTTTTTGCCATGGTTGTTAAGCAAATCACTTGCAGTTGTTAATAACGCGATTGTTAAGGGAATCTAGCTTCCCCAATTGACTGCTCGCCGGAAACCATGTAGAGAGGTCGCAGATCTCAATCACATGATCCTAGGACTCTGCTACTGTTGTAAATATATATTGGTTGCTAATGTATAAGTGAATATTAATTTGACCATGAAGATGTTGCAGCGGTTGTAAGTGCAAGTACCAATTGTACATCATTTTTTCCAGTGCCGTTGTAACTTCAAATAGTCACTAAACGAATGGTTGTAAGTCAAGGGCTACCTGTATAACATAATACTGTTCATCAGATTCATTGCTATTATAGCATAACTTTCTTTATTTGTAAGACAAATGTTCTGCCTCGTGCTTTCTTGTTAAGCTGTGTGGATTTAACTTATCTCATGCTTGAGAAGTTTTCTTTAGTAGCAGCTGTTTTGTATTGCTGCAACAGAAATAAAGCAGAAGATGGTACAGGAATAACTTTATTGATTTTTTTCCACCTTTAATTTCATTGTATTAAAGTTTTGTAGATTGCAGCTATATTGTTAAAATACAACCCAAAACATGGTCTCTAGAACCTGGGAGTCCCTGGACTCTGGCTGCTGGTGCTGCTGCTGAATGCTAAGTTGGCCTGTAATGAAGCTCACCTCACCCATGATCAGATTATGGATGATAAGGCTGCCCTGGATAGGCACAGGATGAGGGTATTTCCTCTCTCAGAAACATGCCCCCTCCAGGTGTTGAATGTGGCAGAAGTCAATATGAAGTAGGAGTGGTGGTGTGGCTGCTGTTACTCAGAAGTCTCTAGTGGCCTACTACATGCGTAGCTGGACGTAAAGCTCTTTGTAAAGCAGGGACATAGGGATCAGTTGAGCTTGCTGCTTATCTACTTTTCTCCCTGCGGGACAGCTGTGGCCTTGCCTGAGTTTCTGGATTCATGGTGGTGATATTCTCCAGACTGATGGTGCTTCAAATAGCCTTCTGGGCTCAGAGATATGGCCTGAAATTCATGGCCACCATGGGAGCCATGGGTTGAGCCCAGCTTATTCATAGAAGGGGCAACACATTGGATCTGGTGTTTGTTGCAGGACAATGGCAATGTGCCCAGGATCCTCGTGTATAGAGGTGGGGGCATGGCAAATGAATCCCTGCAGAGTTGCTATGAGGACTATTCTAGGCATCTGTTAGATTAGGGCCACATCCAGAGCCACATTCAGCCAGGGCGTCATTGCAGCCCAGCCTGTGGCATTAGCGGTGGGATGGTGGGGCATTGACAGTGGTAATGGCAGGGCATTGATGGTGGGGGCAGGACATCAGTGTGATTTTGGCAGAGGGGCAGGTGAGCATCAGTGGAGGCTGGGACATCGGTGAGAGGAGGTGGGGCAGTGTCAGCAGGGGCGGTGGCAACAGTCATCCACAACAGTCTCAGTTTCTCAAGTGGCCTTTGGGAAAATTAGAATATATTAGATAGAGTTGCTCAACTTTAGAGCGGGCAGGTCCAGTGAAGTGACTGAGGCACAATGTAGCTTAATTATTTCAAGATTTTGAGCCAGTCACTTATCGGGTCCTTTTTCTGTAAGCTTGGCCACCTGCAGTCTGGATCTATGCTCTTTCTAGTTAATTAAGTTAATTAAGACCTCTTGAGAAGTGGCATTTGATTGGATCCAAGTGGTGGTAAATGGCTCTTTTTGGGAGGGGTATGGTTCTGCTATCCTTGAAAGAGGTGGTAGTTCACTACCTCACGAAGAAACCATCCATGGACCCTACAGTCTTGGATAACTTTTGCCTGTTCTCTAACCTTTCCTTTTTAGGCAAGGTTATTTAGTGGGTGTGGGAAGCCAACGAAGTAGACTATCTAGACCTTTTGCAGTCAGAATTCAAATCAGACCATAGTATTGAGACACCAGTGGTTGTTCTAGAATCTAGATTAAATGTTAATATACAGTATATTGCTAGTTCATGTATGATATGCCGTATGGTAAATAATCACTGGTTGCACTTGTGGATGACCTTGGGAGGTCTTGGCTTAGGGTGATGTGTCCATCTTGGCCCTTCTTGACCTCTTGGCTGCTTCTTGACCATGGAGTATTGCTGAACGGGCTGTAGGGTTTGGGAGTGGCACTGTTTTGCAACGTTCTCCTTTCTCTATTGCTGGAACCAGCCGGTGCTGGTGGGGGGAGAAAAGATTCAGCTCTAAGGTCTCAGGGTTGAAGTCTCTCTTGCCTCCTATTTAATATCTATATGAAACTTCTGGGAGAACTCATCTGGCAGCACCAGGTTTCAGTATCATCAGCATGACACCTTTTCATTCCTAATTAAACCTAATTCTTTAGTTCGCTGTATATTTTTATCAGTTCTACTCTATAAGATCAGACTACTTTTATTAAACTTATAAATGAGGCCTCCTTTTACTTAGTTTTATAGATACACATTTATTTTTCTTTCTTTGATTTTGTTAGTTAATTCTTGGTGTTCTCACATTCCAGCTTGCATTCTTTCATATATCATGGATGTCCCCATCAAATTATCACTGCCATTCATCAAACTTTGGTTAACTGAGATTTTCACATAATACACAGCAGTAAGTGGAAAGGGAGGAATCTTTAGAAAGGTGAAGAATAATTTGGAAAATGCAAGTGACATTTCAGTGAAGAACATGAATGAAATAGGAATTTCATACTAAATACCTGATGGAGAAGTATGCATTGTCTTTTTTTAACTAATATTTTTACATTTAATAAATAGATTTATATTGATAACCAATCCTTCTAAGAACAAAAAATAAACCCTCCTAAATTATTATTATTTAGTTATTCATTAACCTTTTCTAATACAAAGAATGCTAGATAATTTACATTAGCTGTAATTGTAAAAAAAGATTCCTATTGAAATAGTCTTGTATAATTGAGAAGATTTCCAAATTACTGTGAATAAAATGTGATTTAAAACATTTTTCCAAATATTGTTATTCCAGAGAACTCTAAATCTAAATTCTTGTTATTAAAGTTGTTAGTTACTGAAGTATTATTCCATGCTCTTAAAATTTAAAGACTTTTGAACCCTTTTGTAAGAAGAAACGAGTCTCTGGGTTCATATAAACATGCAAGGAAACATGATTAAGCATAATATATGAATTAGTCTACCGGTATATGTTTTTGTGCACATGCAGTATGCTTAGGATCTCCTCTTTCTTACCTGACAATAGCCGTAGTACTATGCCTTGGCAGTTTAGATGTTTCCACCAGCTTTGACAAGAGCTCAAAGAACAAGATTCCACGGGCATCAACAGTCTCTGTGTCATCTTTCTTAGGGGCTGATGGGAAATAGAAGATTTACATCAAGAAATTGCCAGAGTGAGAAAAGAGAAGGCTAACAGCTATGCAGAAGGGCTGGTGGCATAAGACTACCCTCATCTGGGACCACAAATCTGTGTCTTTTTTTCAGAGAAGCATGGAAAGTCCTAACTCCGGGAGTCAATTCACAAGGTTTATTTGACTCTCTAAAAAAGCTAAAGGGAATCTTTTTTTCATTCATCCCAGGATAATTACTGGGTATAAAAGTAAACTATGAAGCAGTTTCCATCAGTAGTTCCTTTAATAGATATTGAAGAGCCTGATTTCCTAATCTGAAGTTTAATTTTAGACCTTATCTAAAATGAAATGGAAACCACACTTTCAGCAGGGGGCTGCTTCCATTTTGTAATGAGTGTTTGACTACCTGCATTGCCTCTCTGCTCTCTCTTTTGCTTTCTGCAATTCAGAGAGAGGACTATGCATTCCAGGTAATGGCGACTCTCAGTGAAATGGAAAAGGAGAAACCTCTGGTTAAAGGCAGTGCAGAGAATACAGGCACCTTATAGCCACTTACACTGGGTGAGAAATGGCAAATTTAGACTGGCTGGAAGATAGCATAGGAAAGTGACAGAGTAAAAGTACTTTTATCAGTCAGTGATATGTAGCTAGGCACTAATCTACCTGTGGAACTTAGTTATGTGCTGCTTTCTTGGTTGATTCCTTAGTTACTGTAAGTTCTGCTACTTAGTTTGTGTTTGTGTCAGAAGCACCAAGGTACTTCTGGGTTGAAAGGTTTATCCAGTGGCATCACTGTTGCATGAGAAATGCCCGGTTGGGCTCCTTTCATGTCCCTGTATCTAATTTCTGAAAGGGCCTGACAGTGATGAAACATCATCATCCCTAAAAGATGGAGAGCTTGAAGATCAAATATTCTGATGTTCCATGTGGCTAAGCTAGACACTATATCACGGATATTATTATTATTATTATTATTATTATTTATTAAATTTTTATACCGCCCTTCTCCCGAAGGACTCAGGGCGGTGAACAGGGCATATCTTAAAACTACAAAAATACAAAAATTAAAAAAAGAATTAAATTATTGCCCACAATAAAAACAATAAATATATAAATATTAAAACCCTAAGTCATTCCCCATCAGGCCAGGCCAGCTTGTTCAAATAAATGGGTCTTTAACCCGCGCCGGAAGGAGCGGAGATCTGGTGCCATCCGGAGCTCAACCGGCAGCTGGTTCCACAAAGCCGGAGCGCCCACAGAGAAGGCCCTCCCCCTGGGGGCCACCAGCCGGCATTCTCTGACCGGAGGCACCCTGAGGAGGCCCTCTCTGTGGGAACGCACGGGGCGGAGGGGAGTTGACGCCGGCAGCAGGTGGTCCCCGAGGTATTCCGGACCCATGCCATGTAAGGACTTAAAGACCATCACTAAGACCTTGAACCTCACCCGGAAGACAACTGGTAACCAATGCAGCTCGCGGAGCAAAGGTGTAACATGGGAGTACCGGGAAACTCCCAAGACAACTCTCGCGGCCGCATTCTGTACCAGTTGGAGCCTCCGAGTGGTCTTCAAGGGAAGTCCCATGTAGAGAGCATTGCAATAGTCAAGACGAGAGGTCACGAGCGCATGAGTGACCGTACACAGGGCATCCCGGTCCAGATAGGGCTGCAACTGCCGCACCAGGCGAACCTGTGCGAAAGCCCCCCTGGTCACGGCTACTACATGATCTTCTAAGGTGAGCCGTGCATCAAGGAGGACTCCCAAGTTGCGAGCCCTATCTACGGGGGGTAAAGACTCACCCCCCATAGAAAGTGATGGGACGTTTTGAATGTCCTGGGATGCCGGAATGTACACCCACTCAGTCTTGTCAGGGTTGAGCTGAAGTCTGTTCCTCCCCATCCAGACCCGAACCGCCTCCAGGCAACGGGACATCACAGCGAGGGCATCACTGGGGTGGTTTGGGGTCGAAATGAAAAGTTGGGTATCATCAGCATATTGATGATACCCAACTCCAAAGCCACGAATGATCTCACCCAGCGGTTTCATGTAGATGTTGAACAGGAGAGGCGAGAGAACCGAACCCTGAGGAACTCCACAAACGAGAGACCTAGGGGCCGATCTCTGCCCCCCTGCCAACACCGACTGCGAACGTCCCAGGAGATAGGAGGAGAACCACCGAAGAACTGTGCCTCCCACTCCCAATCCCCTGAGACGCCGCAGCAGGATACCATGGTCGATGGTATCGAAAGCCGCCGAGAGGTCTAATAGGACCAGGACAGAGGAATATCCCCTATCCCGGGCCCTCCAGAGATCATTCACCAGAGTGACCAATGCCGTCTCCGTGCTGTACCCGGGCCTGAAACCCGATTGGTACGGGTCCAGATAATCCGCTTCATCCAGGACCAGAGGGAGCTGATGCGCCACCACACTCTCAACAACCTCGCAAGAAAGCGAAGGTTGGAGACTGGACGAAAGTTGTTCAAGATAGCTGGGTCCAAGGCAGGCTGTCCGGTGCCAAAATTCAGAACCTCATATTCAATTCTAATTAAGAGGATTTGTTGCTCACACATATTTGCAAGAATCTAGTCAACTATCAGCACCAGACTGGCATTATATAAAAGAGCCAACGGAATTCAAGGGGAGATGGACTTGGACCACTTGTGAGAAGTAATGACTCCAGACTGATTTCTCTTTCAATTCTGCCCCCAGAGTCTGCCTCTTCTTCTCCTATAGATATAAAAGGAGCCAGTTTGTAATTGTGTGTTAAACGGAGAGTGTGAGTTTTAGTCCTCTCTTAGGCATGAAAACCAGCTACTTAACTTTGGCCAGTTATTCTTTCTAATTCCAGCTTACTCACAGGGTTGTGGGAAAAACAGGAGGAGGAAAGTATATTATGTATGTTCTCTATTTTCAGTTATTTGTAAAACATCTAATATGTAAATATTTCTGACCCACACCCACATTCCACATCCCTTCCACCCTTTTACAGAGAGAGGGAGAGGGAGAGAGAGAGAGAGAGAGATCCCAATTGTATTAAATACTACAGGTTAATTTCTCATGAAAAACCCAAAATGCAGAATCTATATGGGAAATAGGGATCTGTCCTACTAGGTTTTCTTTCTTTCTTCTCACCTACGGCCTGGATGAATCGCTTGGTATCTGTGATGATGTTGAGGAAATCTGTGAAATTTACTTTTCCGTCTCCTGAAAAACAGTTCCCACAAAAGAAAAAAAATCAACAACAAGCAGTTAATAAGCTAAACTGAAAAGGAGCTACTTCCAATTATTCTTACTTCTGGTGGCAACTCAACAATCTTGCCTGAACTATAAAGGTGGTCTTTCAATTACGACTACCCATTCCAAGTGATCATTCAAAGTTACGATGGCACTGAAAATAGTGATGATCGTTGCAGTGTCCTTGAGGTCACATCTATGACTATCTATGCACTTGGCAACCAGCTCACACTTATGATGGTTGCAGCATCCCGGGGTCATGTGATCACTATATAAGACCTTCCCAGCTGGCTTCTGACAAGCAAGGTCAATGGAGAAGCCAATAGGAATTGCAAATCATGATCACATGATGTCTTGCTCAGCGATTCATTTAATGACCATGGCAAAAATGGTCATGAAATTGGAGTGTGGTCACATGATGCTTTACTTAATAAGTGTATCACTTAATGTGAAATTTTCCAGTCCCCATTGTGTTTATAAATTGAGGATTATCTGTACACTTCACTAATTAGCATGTTATTTCTTATTCCTGTGTATATGGGAATAAGAGTTCTGATTCTGATTCAATGATGTGCTGGACTGGCTGATATCAGCTTGCAAGAGCTGATTATGTTTTCTGGGATTTTGCATGCTGGTTGAGAGCAGAACTCATGCGGATGATGTATCAGTGAACTGTTTGGCAGCTAGTGGTACAATATTGCTAGTGGCAATGAAAACATTGGAATTTTTTGGTTGGGGGGAAGAGAATCAATAGTGAAACATTTACCAATATGCCATTCTTCTAAACCCTTTTATCCACCAGAATATGAAGAGGCTGAAACTTCATTTTATCTAATTCCCTATTTCCAATTGTAGCTAGCTTGTTGCTCCTGAGAAGCCCACATACAACCTATAAAGAGCTTCCATTGTTTGTGTCTAGCATCCTAATATATACATGAAATTGTGGTGGTGGTGGGGAGAATAGTTAGTGTTCTGCTAATAGTTATAAAGCAGAACAAAAAAATCAGGCAGGTTTCTGCAAGGAATTCAAGGAATGATCTGAATGCATCAGCTCTAGAATACAGATTGGACTAGGAAATTGGCTTCATAGGAAGAAGTATAGAATTTATAAAACCTTGGAATAGGAAAAACTATAGAACCCTAGTCATAGACTACGTAAGCAGAATCTTGTAAGTCGGGTGTGTTTTTCCTCTCCTACCTCAAAAAGAGGTGGCAAAATTACACAGAAGAACTATACAAGAATGAGCTTAACGTCCCTGATAATCACAATGAGGTGGTCACTGACCTCGAGCCAGACATCCTAGAATGTGAAGTGAAGTGGGCCTTAGAAAAGCTGAGCAACAACAAAGCTAGTGGAGGTGACAGTATTCCAGCTGAGCTATTCAAAATCTTAAAAGACAATGCAGTAAAAGTGCTACACTCAATTTGCCAGCAAATTTGGAAAACTCAACAGTGGCCACAGGATTGGAAAAGATCAGTTTACATTCCAATTCCAAAGAAAGGCAGTGCCAAAGAATGTTCAAACTATCGCACCATTGCACTCATTTCTCATGCTAGTAAAGTCATGCTTAAAATCCTACAAGCTAGACTCCAGCAGTATGTGGATCGAGAACTACCAGAAGTACAGGCAGGATTTCGAAGAGGCAGAGGAACTAGAGATCAAATTGCCAACATACGCTGGATCATGGAGAAAGCTAGGGAGTTCCAGAAAAACATCTACTTCTGCTTCATTGACTATGCTAAAGCCTTTGATTGTGTGGATCATAACAAACTGTGGCAAGTTCTTAAAGAGATGGGAGTACCAGACCATCTTATTTGTCTCTTGAGAAACCTATATGCGGTTCAAGAAGCAACAGTGAGAACTGGACACGGAACCACTGATTGGTTCAAAATTGGGAAAGGAGTCCGGCAAGGCTGTATACTGTCGCCCTGCCTATTTAACTTATATGCAGAGCACATCATGAGAAAGGCAGGGCTAGATGAATCAAAAGTTGGAATTAAGATTGCCGGAAGAAATATCAACAACCTAAGATACGCAGATGATACCACTCTAATGGCAGAAAGTGAAGAAGAACTAAAGAGCCTCTTGTTGCGGGTGAAGAAGGAGAGTGCAAAACTTGGGTTGAAACTTAACATTAAGAAAACCAAGATCATGGCATCTGGCCCTCTCAATTCCTGGCAAATAGATGGGGAAGAAATGGAAGTAGTGACAGATTTTATTTTCCTGGGCTCCAAGATCACTGCAGATGGGGACTGTAGCCAAGAAATTAAAAGACGCTTGCTCCTGGGGAGAAAAGCCATGGCAAATCTAGACAGCACACTAAAAAGCAGAGACATCACCCTGTCAACAAAAGTGCGTATAGTCAAGGCTATGGTCTTCCCAGTTGCAATATATGGCAGTGAAAGTTGGACCATAAGAAAGGCTGAGCGCCAAAGAATTGAGGCCTTTGAACTATGGTGCTGGAGAAGACTCCTGCGAGTCACTTGGACTGCAAGGCGATCAAACCGGTCAGTCCTAGAGGAGATCAATCCTGACTGCTCTTTAGAAGGCCAGATCCTGAAGCTAAAACTCAAATACTTTGGCCACCTAATGAGAAGGAAGGACTCACTGGAGAAGAGCCTAATGCTGGGAAAGATCGAGGGCAATAGAAGAAGGGGACGACAGAGAATGAGGTGGCTGGATGGAGTCACTGAAGCAGTAGGCATGAGCTTAAATGGACTCCAGAAGATGGTAGAGGACAGGAAGGCCTGGAGGAACGTTGTCCATAGGGTCGCGATGGGTCGGACACGACTTCGCAGCTAACAACAACAACCTCAAAAAGTCAGGGAAGAGTCAGGGAAGAGTCTCTTCCTAATACTATCTTCCTTCCCAGGACTTCAGGACTACTTCAAGGCCATCTTCCTGATTCTGTGCAATTAGTCTAAGGGTGGATAAGTGGGAGTGTGCCTATCAAAACTAAGATGTAAAACTACAGATAGTCGTCGAATTATGACAATTGAGCCCAACATTTCTTTTGCTAAGTGAAGCCATTGTTAAGTGAGTTTTGCCCCATTTTACAACTTTGCTTGCCATTGTTGTTAAGTGAATCACTGCTGTTTTTAAGTTAGTAACATACAGTAGTTGTTAAATGAATCTGGCTTCCCCACTGACTTTGCTTGTCAGAAGGTTGCAAAAGGGGATCACATGATCCCGGGACACTGCAACCATCATAAGTATGAGTCAGCTACCAAGGATCTGAATTTTGATTATGTGATCATGGGGATGCTGCAGCGGTCGTAAGTGTGAAAAATGGTCATAAGTCACTTTTTCTGAGCGGTTGTAACTTCAAATGGTGGCTAAATGTACTGTTGTAAGTTAAGGACTACCTGAATATGCAAGCTATCTGAATTTTTGCTTTATACAGCTTTTCAACTCTCCCAACTCACAGGCATCCATTGTATATAAGAAATCAAGCACATAAGAAGAAAAAGGGAATAGTTCCTTATTTACTGACTACATCATTCTGCAACTGTTCAGTTACAATAATGCTGAAAAATTAATTTTACAACCACTGCCAGCATTTAGGATCTTTGTAGTATCCATCAATCACATGACTGCAGTTATAGTCAATATCCTGTGCCTATTTTTTTTATTTTCTCTCCATGCAGAGCAAGAAAATTGGAAAAAATTACAAGAGAGTAAGCAGGAACATAACAGAGAATACAATGGGCTGTTTACATAGTGTGCTCATGGTTGCCTGCACCAATGGACTGCTTTTCTTGCATATTCCATACCTCTCCAATGAATGTTAAAAACATTAATTTACTTCCTGCTATTTATTTCAGTGTCAAGGTCAGCATTTTAAAGGGCAAGGAAATGATTAGGAGACCTACAAAACAAAGTTGTGAAACTGATTAATTTTGTCAATTTCAAGCCAGAAAACAGTGATTTCTTTGTTTAGCAATGGCATTGTTGGTCCTAATTATCACCACTAAATAAGTTCTATCACTGTGCACTTACCATCCATATCAGCATATATCAGTTCGTCGAGAACTTCCTCCTCTGTTAAGTTGATTCCTAAACTATGGGCTGTGTTCTCTAGGGCTGCCAGATCAAGTATGCCGTCGAGGTCCTTTCTAAATGTATCATAAGCTGTACGGAAAGCTACGCAGAGATACAGAGTGAGAGAGAAAAAATAGGAGGTGAGACTTAGGAGAAGTGGAAGCAAGAAGGATCAGGTACCTGCTCACCAGTGTTTTTCTATGAATGTACTCTGTTCTTGCATCTCATTCCTAGTCAATCCCATTATACTCTGGGAATTAATGAACTAAAAAAATGATAGGCCTGATGTGTTCCCTTCCATCATGCTGGACGAATTGTCATAATTATTAGCCATAATTAACTATGCTTTCTGGGAATGATGGGAAATGATGATTAATGTATTTGGAGGGCATGAGATAAGCATTGGATGATTTAAACTAAAGATGCTTCCCTGTTTTCCACAGAACTTTAAATGTAGTTATTTTCTACATTTTGTATTTCATACTACCAGGTTGCATATCTTCCCACTCCAGTCCCAAATTCTGGAAACTATTTTATGAGAAACTTGGCAATTTCTTCTCTAAAACTTAAGCTCGAAGCTTTGTTAGAGACCCCACACACCCACTTCACAATTTTTTTCTGTTGCTCCCCTCTGGGAGAAGTTTTCAAAGTATTTATAGCAGAACTACTAGATTCTGTAATAGCTTTGTTCCTTATGCCATCTTATAAATTTGCAGAATTCTTCCCCCCCCCCCCCGCCAGGTATATGTACACATTCGAACTAGACTGATGTTTCTTCGTGTATGCACGTGTGTGTGTGTATGTGAGTATATGCATAATGGTGTTTTTTTGAGAGTTGAATGCAACGAAATTTCATTTTAAAATATGCTGATTAGGGTACATTGAAAGCAACAAAGTTTCTATTCTATTCTATTCTATTCTGTTCTGTTCTATTCTATTCTATTCTATTCTATTCTATTCTATTCTATTCTATTCTATTCTATTCTATTCTATTCTATTCTATTCTATTCTATTCTATTCTATTCTATTCTATTCTATTCTATTCTATTCCATTCCATTCCATTCCATTCCACTCCACTCCACTCCACTCCACTCCACTCTCCACTCCACTCCCTATCCAATCTGATGCTGTTGTTGTAAATTGAAGAAGCCATTCTACTAGAGCAGTGGTTCTCAATATTTTCTTCACCACAGACACCCCCACCTTTAAATTCCTTACAGACTGTATACAGGACCTTGAGAAAATTCAGGTTATACAATTTATAAGCAGGAGAAATACCTTCTAGCTGTTGTTTACTCAGGTTCTTTACTGATTTGGATTTGGCCTCCTCATTGAAAGTCACAGAAGGGAAAACCCTGTCCATTTTGTAAAAAAACAACAACATAATACTGATTAATTTTGAAGAACCCCACTGTTTTCTGAAAAAGGGGGAAATACTGGATGAAAAATGCATATGATTCTGGAAAAACTATTGACTACAGTCATTGTTAATAATTAGTGGTATAAGAAAAGCCATCATTCAATGATTTGCTATTAAGATTATTAAAGGCTCTGATTCCTTGAAAGTTTTATTATGAAATATTAGCATGTCATCTAAATACTGATTTGCATACAGTATTCCAAAATAGTATGTGAGATAAATAGGATTAAGCAACAAATAGCCCTTTAAAATTCATCGCTCCAGACCTGAAGAGCCACTACTCAATCACCACTCTGTGTTGACCTACGGCAGGGGTAGGCAACCTTGGCTCTTTTATGACTTGTGGACTTCAACTCCCAGAATTCCTGAGCCAGCATGCCTCAGCTTGGAAACCTCTCCCTTTTCCCTCAGCATGGCTGGCTCAGGAATTCTGGGAGTTGAAGTCCATGAGACATAAAAGAGCCAAGGTTGCCTACCACTGACCTAGGGGGGCATTTCATTAAATATTCATGGTTGTGTTTATCTATCTTCATTTATCTGAGAGATTCTGCACCACCAGCAGCATGTTATTTTTTCTTTTTACTCTTGGAGCTTTGCCCAAAGAGAAGAGGTAAAAACCATAGGCCTCAAATGCTGGCAGACTGCCAGACATTTCAGAAAGTAAAGAATATATTGCTAGAGTATTAAACAAATAAACGCAGTATAACTAGCACCATGTTCTGCTAAACTACATAAATTAATTTCTCAATTGAGTATTCTTCATACCATTTTGATGTTAGTGCTTCTAACATGTAAATTTAACTCAATATATGACTATACATGAAGGAAGAGGAAGATGAAGAAGCCACCCAACTCATACATTTTTGTTTGTATTTTTTGTAGTTTGTATAGACTTTCATTCTATGTAATTCTTAATACAATTATTTGGGGGGGGGGGAAATGACACAAAAACAGTGCAATACAAAATATGATGACAAAGAAAACAAACCGGTGTCAGTCATCTCACCAGGAAGGAGTACAGTACAACCAGATTTTCAAACTTTCTTATTATAGCCAATGTCAGTAAAAATAGTTTTAGTCTTCCTGTGGAGTTGATTTCCTGATCTGGTCTATCTAATGAAGTTGACACCTATGATTTGGGGGAATCCTCAAATGATGTGGGAAGAAAAATGAAAGCTTCAGTGAGAGAGAAGAAATTGGATGGACAAATCTTGCTGACCTGTTTGGTGTTTGGAGGAGTGACTTCTCCACCATTCTGGGCAACTTGAACATCTTTGCATCTGGCATTTTATTTGGATATGTTCCTATGAAGAAAGGAGAATACATCTACTGTCAGGACCAGCAACTCTCTTTCTGTTATTGCATCATCGCCAATTTCTTTGGGCTGAGTCAGTTCCTTCTACCACAGTGACACAGATTTACATTGTCATCTTTATAGGTTTATTACAAGTAGATGATTTTAAAAGTAGAAAAAGGCAAGAATGACCGATAAGGCATATGAATTCATATCAAAGTGGTTTGGTTATCTTTCTCTAAGAGGCTTGAGAATTATAATTTTGAGAACGTATCCTTTGTCAGAGATTCCTAGCTACTCTTGATCATAGCCATGCTGGTTTATATTAAAAGCCATGCAAATTTTTTAAAATCACATTTATGATTGAGGCTTTCATGGAAAACAGGCTACAGTATTATATTCACTACAGTATATACCAGCAGTGTATGAAAAGGAAGAAAAGCATATAGGGAAAGAGAATATTCAAATCCAGCATGAATACTCCTATATTAAAACTATGCACCCATTTTCTACTGAAGACCATCCAGTCAACTTAATGTGCTGATCTTCATTAGTCCAGGACCATCATAAGACTATAATTGGCAGCACAATCATCTCTGTAGTATGCTGCTCAGTTTGATACCTGCTCTACATACATTTGTATGCACAAATATAAACTGTTTTATTCCCATATTACTATCAGTGCTAGAACAAAGAACAAGCCACAAGACGTGGCTTCTGCACATTTTGTATGGACAGTAACTGAAAGCTTTGTTCTCTTTTTATGGGAATCAACAGTGAATCCAAAAGTACCAAGAGGCTCTTTTTTCCTCTCTGAAAAGTACCTGAAAACAGTCCCCTCTGCAACAATTTGGTTTCTGAAATATAAATCATAATATATCATTATCCTTAATGATCTTATATTAAACATGCATGACCAGTCAAGCAATGATGCTTAGAAATGCATATTTAATTCCTGTTTAACTTTCTCTCATGCAAAAGTGTGTAGGACTGCCTTCTGTTCACATAATCACAGAAGTCCAACAACAACAGTCAACTAATTTTGGAAATTGTCTCTTTCTGATGTCATCAAACCCCATATCCTATGAACTTCCTATTCTATCCTTCCTGACTTCCCTCCTGGAAGAACAACACATCCTTTAAATTTCTGAATGTCCTCTGCAGTCTTCTCCAACTTGATTACCTCCGCATGTTTTTGAGTAAAACCCATCATACCCGCCAGCAAGATAAATGACTGCAGATTAAGGATGATGATGTCTGTATTCTAACACATCCAGACCATATCAGGTTGAAGAAGAATGTTCTGGAGGAGACACATGACATAACTCCTAAAACATTCTCTTTTCATATAACTTCTTACCATGGGACAGTGATCCTTTAACTTTATAGGATTAAAAGTTGAAAACTTGCTTGTGGTCAGGACATTATGACCTATAACTGTCTTTCATGTACCCTGGACAACCAGTAACCCTAGTAATAATAAGGATCTTAAAACGCATAAACTGACTATTTATACAGAGCTCATAGGCATCCAGGAAGGAGGATGGTTTAATAAGCAGCTTGGCTAATAAAAGGATAGCCATGACCAAGTGGGCAGATTAATGTCAATCCATAATCAAAGCTACTGACTATAAGAATAATCTTCATTGATTCCCAAGGATATTGGAGGCCATGAGCTATTAAAGACACATCTTTTAGGACTCCAGGCAAGTAACGTGAAGCTAAAAGAACCCTTGTATTTTCCTTGGCCAAGAATATCCCTGCTACTCACTCCTTGGACAAAGAATGGAGAATCTTAAAGACTTGGTACTGCATATTTTGTTACCTCCTCATTAGTTTGTAAACTTTTGATCTGTTTTCCTTTGTATGCATGAATTTATATGGTGTAGAATGAAGCAATGGGCAGCATTATGCCCCCCCCAGCGTGCCACATATAACACTGCTGTTGAACAAGCTACACTGATTACTAATTTGCTTCCAAGCCCAATTCAAGGTGTTGGTTATTACCTTTAAAGCTGTATTTAGCAAAGCAATGTAATCTTTTATTTGCTTTGGAGTTAGGAAACACTTTTGTTCTTGCCATGTGACAGTGTAAAGCAGGGGTGTCAAACTCATAATGTCATGTGACGTGCTGCGACGTATTGCAACTTTTTTTTCCATTGCCAGCAATGGGGTGGCACAGTTTTGCCATGATGCATCTGGCCCATGGTCCGGCAGTTTGACACCCCTGGTGTAAAGGCTTTCTTCTTGGTAGTGAAAGTAATCTGATTTGATTTACATCTACACAGGACTACTACAAGGACTTTATATTTTACTAGTTTTTAAAAGAGCTTTGCTTGTTTATTTTGGTTCTCTATATATTTTTGGTCTCTTTTTTTTCTAAAGAGCCTTGGTGGAGCAGTGGGCTAATGCCTCCTTAAGTAACACCAGCTGCCTGCAATTAGTGCAGGTTCGCATCCCACCAGGCTCAAGGTTGACTCAGCCTTCCATCCTTCCGAGGTAGGAAAAATGAGGACCCAGATTGTTGGGGGCAATAAGCTGACTTTGTAAAAATGCCGCTGGGGGGCGGCGGTGAAAGCCCTAATAAGCAGGTATATACATAGAATGAAGGCTATTGCTAAGCACATTGTGTTTAGATTGTAAGCCGCCCTGAGTCTTCGGAGAACGGTGGGATATAAATGGGATTAAAAAATATATTCTATCTTTCCTTTCTGTTTATGCTCTATCATGGGAAATATTATCTTAAATTTTCCTGCAGACATTTTGTTACATAACATCTACTTCTTTTGTCCTTGAGAGGAATTGCTTTTATTTTGTTGTGAAAGCCCAGCTATAAAAAAAATTGAACTACATTAAAAACGGAAACAATAATAAATAATTTCATGCAAAGGTTAACTTGAACTTGGGTCTTCCAGTTTCTAAACCAATATCAACTACTACACACTTTCTATAAATGTATCCTGTTGAACTCTTCTCTAACAACTTATGCTAGCAGTGAATTCAGGGATGTGTGTAGGGATCAGCATCTTTGGGTATTTGTTCAGGGCCATGTTAATTTTGGCATGTTAGGCTGCATCACAGGAAATTTTGACTGCTCCTCCATGTAATCCAGATACCTAAATCCAACTCAAAAAAGATTAATTTTCTGATTGCTAAAGATTCTTGTACTTGAGGAAAGTCATTCACCATATATCTTTCATGCACTTCTCCCTCAACAGGCAAAGCAAATTAAATATCCATGTTTTGGGGGAAGGGCTATTTTCACAATTAATCTTGCCGAAAAAGAAAAGGACAATTCCACAAAGAAACATCACTGAAGAACCATAACATGTCAACATAACACAGAAGAAGAAAAAATTAAAAAGTAAAGGTCAATTCAAGAATGCTCAATTTTCTTGTTACAGGAGCTCATTATGCCACACGGAAAAAAACAACCCATAGAGACAGAAAAATGCCTTCCATCAAAAGAATGGTGATAGGAAGCTTTAATACTGAGATAATTGATCCCCTCTGGATGCTGAAAAGTGGAATATTAAAATATATAAGGAAAAAGTCAGTGATAATATACTCTGATGTTACTTCATGACTCTTAGACTAATTGATTAACTTAACTCCTAAATACCAAGGAGTTTTCAATTTAGCTCAGTTTAATTACTAGTGGTAATTCAAAAGGAAAATAAGGACTTGTACACTAATAGGTCCAGGGAAGTAGGGATGGTGACTAATATTTTCTTGTTTTACTGAATTGTGAACTTTATAGAAATCTAAAAGTACAAGATATTCAAGAAAATATTTCATTTTTTGAAATATTTTTGTTAAGGGCTTAAGATATGGCTAAATGTGCGTGGATGCTAAATTATTATCCCTATATATGCAATATATATTGTTTTCCTGATTGTCTATTACTAGACTATGGTGGTAATGCTTAGAATACCTGATTAGTAGTAGCAACACTGCAGGCTGGGAAACTGTTCTTAAAAACCTCCACTTCAACTGTTCTGTCCTAGCTGCATCGTCCAAAGGCAAACTTACCTTCAATGTTACAGAAGGTGCAACTGTCACCGCAAATATTTGTAAAGTCTGTTAAATATGCAGTTCCATCCTCTGAAAAAGAAAAATGGCAAGTAAAAAAACCAATGATATTCAAATGCTTATTGCAGAGAAAAAAAAATAAAGCTAACTTCTAGATGAAACCCCAAAATGGCTAATATTCCCTCATGAGAAGACTCATAGTTGTTTGTTCACAAATATAATGTTTACCTTACAGGTTTGTTTCCTCAGGAAACATTATAATAGTAAACAGCAATTAAAATAAATAATAACCAGAATATCTAAAATTCATATTGAAATCATAATTTTAAGTCTGGCTTTAGAGTGGATTCTGGGGTAAAGCAGCCTTTGCCAAGGGATGAAAAGAGAGAATATGATGATGTTTGATCATTTGGATCTCTTGCTGGTTTTGAATACCATTGATCAAAGAAGTCTTCTAGAACAGGGCTTTTCAACCTTTTCACGGATTGTACCACTCCAAAGTCTCAAAAACTCATATTGGGTGTTTGGTTAACTGTTATATGAAATTTCTCAGAGATTTTTTTCTGTCACCAGCATTTTCTGTGATTGAGATGAAACTGCCAGGTGAGGTCATCAGGAAATTTGAGATTTATGTAAATTATCACAACTCAATAATAATAGTTGTCAAGGTACATTCTTCAAGATTTACATTAATATAATTAATGTTATTTTCTGGAGGCTCGCTAACTGTTCCATAAAGCTTCCTGAAGGGGTTTTGAAAATGAGAGTGATACTGGCTGGAACTTATTTACTCACAATATACTGCTCAGTAGAAGGTATAGAGCAAGCACTATTTTGGACTATAGATGTAATCTGAGAACGACTTGGTCTCTCAATTCCATTAGAATGGTAAACAAATATGTCAAACCCCCCCCAAACCTATGGATGATTAAACATTTAGACTTTCTATGCAACACAAAAATATAACATTTTTTGGAAGATGAATTTAAAAAATGCCAATTACATTGTCTAATGCAGACATGTCAAACACAAGGCCCGGGGCCGGATCCGGCCCGCGAAGTGGTTTCATGTGGCCCGTGAAGCTATCCTGGAAACAGTGAGGGAACGGCCCCCACTGCCTTGGCCCTGGCCCAGAGACCCTCCTTCTGCCAGAGACCCTCAGATCTGTCCCACTCCTGCCCAGGCCCCCATAGGCACCCTTGATGCAAACGATGTAGAGCTGGCCACGCCCACCCAGTAGGCCATATGCACTCTAGCCACACCCACCCAGTAGGCCACGCCCACCCTGGCCATACCCACCTGTCCCCCTGAGGGCAACCGCAATGCTGATGCGGCCCTCAATGAAATTGAGTTTGACACCCCTGGTCTAATGAGTTTATAACCACAAGATACTTTTACCATTAAACTTTGTTATCTTCAACATACCCTGCTCTTTTTCCGGGGTTAGGAAGATTTCTGAATTTTCTGAGGTGTCATCCAAGCTGTCAACATCCTCTAGTTCTTCTTTAGTTAAAAACAGTAATTAATATTGATCTTTTTCCAGAAATAATCTATTATTTCACAAATAATCCCAGTAGTTGTTTATTTTATTTCATAGCAATAATTATTATCCCAGCTTTGCAGATGGAGAACTGATGTAACACAATGCAGAAAAAAAACAACGGCAAACCACTTCTGTATTTTTGCCCCAAACCCTGCATGGATGTGTTCATAAAGATTCATTCAAGGGAATCTTGTTCTTTCTTTTCCTTTTTCTTTACAATCAACAGTAAATCTTGTATCTACTAAGTCAGCAACTCAGTAGGTTGGCCCCTAACATGCCTGCATTAAGTCTTTCTGGCTTTTTTTTTGTCTGACTTACTTTTAGCTACCTTAAGATGCCTGCAGCGCCCATGAAGTTGGTTTTTCATGTCCTTTTCTATAGTTGGCTCTTCTATCATAATCAAACAAGCTTTAGCCCTGGAGCGTCCATTTGACTAACAAGAACTCCAACTTTCATTTCAACATTTATCTGTTGCCTTCCCATTATTTCCAGAAAGGCTTAAAACTCACCTTGACTACTGAGGAGGTCATCAACTGCCCACATGAAGTCCTTCAAATTCACAGTCATATCCTCTATAAGTTTAAAAAAATTAGACTTGACAATAAAAATGTTCCCATGAAGATGCTTTTATTTTAATAATTGACAATCATTTCCACATCAATTTGATTTTGTTTATAGCTGCTTTCTTCTCTTGTTCTCTATCAATAAGTTAGCAGCATAAAAATATGGACACCACCTTTCAATTGGAAAAAAGTATAGAAAGTTGAGCGAGGTAAGAGTGTCTGCAAAATTTGGTAAAATAACTCAAGATGGCAGCCACAATGTTCTAATACAAATTTCACCTGGTTTTTTTTTTAATGTATATTGATCCCCTGAGCTTGTTGATGGTGAATGAAGCATTGCACCAGTTTGATTAATAGAAATAACCCAGAAAAAGTCTAGATAGCTGGTATAGAAATGCAGCATTAAGGTTCAAATTATGTATTAAATAAAATCCATCCATTTTCCCCTTGTATTTTTAACATTTCAGAATAACCCTGGCTAGATAGTGTCTGAGAGATATGAAAGCAGTAGGTTAAGAGTTGATTAACTTTCCCCCTTTTTGTGGGTTTCTTAAAGGTTCAAGGTAATTATTTGCAAGCTGCTTTTCTACATGGGAGAAAAGATAGGGTGATTCTGTGGAAGCCTAGAAAGGGGATGAGACATTGGCTTTTCTATATGTCTGGTACTTACTGTTAAAGGTTGTCCTTTTAAGAGCCTCCTTAATCTCCTGTTCTGTTAGATAAAGGCCCATATCGGCTAGGATGGAGTCCAATGTATTGACATCTACTCTTTTGTCTATTAGAAGAGAAATATGTAGTGGGCATGTACTGAATCCCAAATAATGTCATCAGTTTAATTGAACATATTTCCATAAATTTTGCTATTCATTCTTGTGCCATTTCAATGCCATTTCCTTTTTTTTATTTAACTAATTAATTCAATTTAGGTGCCTCCCAATTCCAAATCAGCTCTGGAAAGCTCTTAATATAGTAAACAAAATAAAAGTGGGATAGAAACAAAACAAAACAAAAAGAAAACACAATAGAAACAGATAAGAGGGGATTTAGCCAGTCGGTATAGAAACATAAACATAAACCCAGTGAAGCCTGGAGAAGTTTGGTGGAGGTCTTGGAAGATCTTGGGAGACCCGCACCCCGCGCCCCACCAACCTGCTGACTGTGGCTGCTGCTATGCTGCTATGGGAGTCTGGTGGAGTCTTGCGGAGCCCGGAATAACTCGACGGAGCTTGGCGACTCTGGGGAGAACTTTCCAGTTGCTTGAGGAGCCGGATGCTGGTCGATTTACGACTATTATTATGAACTACGGCTTGGAGCAGCATCAGCATTTTAAGTGTTGGAGTGGTGGAAATGGTCCTGGTTGACGTCTGGGACGGTTGGCGGTGAGGGAGTTGGAGTGCCGCGACCGCTTTGGTATGGTGACCATGGCCGGGTGGTGGAGTGTGGACTTCTATGCCTGGACATTTGGAGGCATGGACTACTGTAGCTGACTGGACCATGTCTTTTGGGCCCCACTGAAGTACTATGGGGCCCTGGTTCCCTCCCTATTGGTCCCTTCCATGACGCGAAAAGGAACCTGAAACCGGAGCTTCTCTTACCACTCTGTGACTTTATGGGTTTTTAGCCCTAATCCACCTCGCTGACTGGTTTGCCCTATTGTCCTCCCTTTTTTTCTTTCCCCTTGGGTTTTGGAAGGTTCCGGGTGTATAACCACTGTGGGAGAGTGGTTAAGAGTTAAGAGTTTCCACCTGTTACCGTCCTAGAGGTGAGAGCTCTAGGCGGTATCTCTTTCCCCGGCTGTATATTCCAGGCTGCTCCCCGGTCCTGACCGTTGTGAGAGGACGGGGATTGTTCCGGGGTTACCCAGCTCTAGTGGCAGCGGAGCTGGGTTTGCAGTCTGGATATTCTCCTTCCACTTTAAGATCCTCCCATTTTATTTATTTTGATCTGGGTCTGTTTTTGCAGTATTGTCCAATTATTATCATGGGCCTGAGTTACCCTAGCACGGTTTTGTTCGCCCTCAGGGGTGCCCCCCCATCCTGGGTGCGACCCGCCTTACCTTCTACTCTGCCTCTTGATGACGGGCCCGATTGTTGGGACCCTGAGAGATGGCTAGGCCCCTAGCCTTATATCTTAGGCTAGGGGCCTAAGATATAAATCTAATAAGAGGCCCCTGATTACTTTTTTAGCCAAATTTTTTGTAGGGTTAGGGAGGGGGGAGGGTTGTGGTTGGTTGGAGACGGGGGGTAATCCACCAACTGTTGTTCAGACCAGGCCCAGGATAGATCGCGTAGAGAGGAAGCCGGGGTCGGCCATCTCCGGAGCTCCAAAGCGGGTCGTGGGACTGCCTATTCCCACGACGATAGGGAATGGCAGCAGGTGTAAGATCAGAGGGCCGTACCGACCTCCGGGAGGGCTTCTCCACTATTTACAAGCGGTGAGGCGCTCCGACCCTCTGTCTTTGACCCGAGGTTCTGGGAGCGGGGATGTGCAGCCACCTGAGCTCCGGCTGGTGTACTTGAATGCCAGGTCCGTTGCTAACAAGGCTCCTCTTGTCCGGGATCTGGTCGAGGGTGAGCATGCGGACCTGGCCTGCATCACGGAGACCTGGTTGGGCCCAGAGGGCGGTATCCCCCTGGTTGATCTTTGCCCACCAGGCTTCCGGGTGCTACACCGGCCTCGGACTCAGGGTAGGGGTGGGGGAGTGGCTGTGGTTATGAGGGAGACCTTATGACCGCAGGAGGCCACCGTTCTTCAGATAGTCGGGTGCGAATCTCTCTTATTGAGGTTTGGTCCTAGGGCGCAGTTGGGCTTGCTGCTGGTGTACCTTTCGCCTAGTCGCGCAGCAGCAGCCCTGCCTGAGCTTCTCGATATCCTCTCAGAGCTGGTGATTGAGTTTCCCAAACTTATGGTTTTGGGAGACTTCAATCTACCATCCCTGGGAGGAGCATCTGAGTTAGCTCGGGAGTTCATGGCTTCCATGACGGCCATGGACCTGACGCAAGTAATTCATGGACCGACTCATGAGGGAGGCCACACCCTTGACTTGGTTTTCTTATCTGGTCGGTGGTTAGATGATCTTGGTGGGGGCTCCCCAATTGTTATGCCCCTTTCATGGACCGATCATCATCTCCTGCGGCTGGTCTTCCGTTTTGCCACTCCCCACCGTGGGGTTGTTGAGCCAACCAGATGGTTCCGCCCCAGGTGCTTAATGGACCCTGAGAGGTTCCAGGCAGCACTGGGATCCCCACCTGCCTCCTCAGCTCACAGCTCGGCAGATGCCTTAGTGGAAGCCTGGGAAAGGACGGCCACGGAGGCACTTGACCGAGTTGTACCCTTGCGGCCCCTGACCCGGCGCAGATCCCAATGGGCTCCATGGTTCTCCGTGGAGTTCCGGGAGATGAAGCGTCGGAGATGGGGCGTTTGGAGGTCCAGCCGATCTGAATCCGACCGATTGCGACTAAGAACCCATATTAGGTCTTATCTCGCAGCGATGAGGGTGGCGAGGTCTAACTACTTCGCTGCCCTCATCGCGTCCGCAGATAATCGCCCGGCCGCCCTGTTTAGGGTGACCCGCTCCCTCCTTAATCAGGAGGTGAGTGAGGAACCCTTGCAGGGGCGTGCTGAGGAGTTTAGTCAACATCTGTCGGACAAAATCGCTCGGATTCGGACCGGTCTGGACTCCGATTGGGCAGCATCGGACAATCAGGACACGAGCGGTCTTGTCAATGTTACCTGGGAGGAGTTCGATCCTGTAACTCCGGAGGAAGTGGACAGGATTATGGGGAGGCTGAGCTCCACCACATGTTTATTGGACCCGTGCCCTTCCTGGCTGGTTTATGCAGCCCGGGAGGGGACACGAGGCTGGTTCCAGGCGGTTATATCTGCCTCTTTGAGTGAGGGTAGTTTTCCCGCCGCCTTGAAAGAGGCGGTGGTAAGACCTCTCCTCAAGAAGCCTGCCTTGGACCCGGCTGTGTTGAATAACTTTCGTCCGGTCTCCAACCTTTGCTTTCTTGCGAAGGTTGTCGAGAGTGTGGTGGCGCATCAGCTCCTTCTGGCCCTCATCCTCACTATGGGGGGTGAGTTATTACCTCCTGTAGATAGGGCTCGCAACTTGGGAGTCCTCCTAGATTCACAGCTCTCCCTAGAAGACCATATAGTAGCTGTGACTAGGGGGGCCTTCGCCCAGGTTCGCCTGGTGCGCCAGTTGCGGCCCTATCTAGACCGAGATGCCTTATGTATGGTCACTCATGCGCTCGTGACCTCTCGTCTTGACTACTGCAACGCTCTCTACATGGGGCTACCCTTGAAGACCACTCGGAGGCTCCAACTGGTACAGAATGCAGCCACGAGAGTTGTATTGGGAGTTTCCCGATACTCCCATGTCACACCTTTGCTCCGCGAGCTGCATTGGCTTCCAGTTGTCTTCCGAGTGAGGTTCAAGGTGTTAGTAATGACCTACAAAGCCCTACATGGCATGGGTCCGGAATACCTTGGGGAGCACCTGCGGCCGGCGTCAACTTCCCTCCACCCAGTATGCTCCCACAGAGGGCCTCCTCAGGGTGCTACCGGTCAAAGAATGCCAACTGGTGGCCCCCAGGGGGAGGGCGTTCTCTGTGGGTGCACCGGATTTATGGAACCATCTTCCGGTCGAGCTCCGGATGGCGCCCGATCTCCGCTCCTTCCGGCGCGATCTTAAAACCCATCTCTTTAAACAAGCTGGCCTGGCTTGATGGGACGGGGTGGGATTTTTATAAATGGACTTCAATTTTTAATCTGTATTAATTTATTATGGGCATTGTTTAATTACTTTTTAATAATTTTTAATTTTTGTATCTAGTTTTTATGTATTGCCCTGTTCACCGCCCTGAGTCCTTCGGGAGAAGGGCGGTATATAAATTAAATAAATAAATAAATAAACAAACAAAAAAGCAGATCCAAGAGATTCCATCCACTCTACTCCAAGACTTCTGACAAGATCTGGGAGAACACTAGATCTTCAAGGCCTTCTATCCATCAGCAGGATAGAAGCCACATCAATCCCATTCCAGAGAGCAGATACCACAACAAAGAAAGCATGTTTTCTGGGTCCTGATAGACGGCACTGTTTAATCAATAGGACACAGAGCATACCAATTCTCCCAATTTGTACTGGTTGGGCAAAACCCATGAAAGATAGATAATCTCTTAAACAACTTGGTCCTGTGCCATATAACACTATATAGATAATATTTTCAGAACGGAGACTCTGACAAAGCTGGAACTTCAGAAGATATCAAGCCAGAAAATCACCTCAGGCTGATCAAATTCAAGAACCATTAGAATAGCTGGAGCAGTTCATTGATGATGGCTTCAAGTTCTTGGACTTGGTGAACTGAGCACAGAGCAGAGCAAAGACACTGAATGGGATTCCTTGCTGAGCAAGGAAGTAGTTCCCCTAATTAAAGACAGCTGGCTACAGCCTGATTTAAGAGGCAGCGTTTATCTATGCTTCTCTGTTGGAAACCACTGTTTGATCTCTTGCTCTGGTATGTCATTCCTGTGCATTCTGCTCGTGAATCTTGAAATTCAAACCTTTGGACTGGCTGACAAACCTGGCATGGCTCTCTGAACTTTGGATTAGATTTTGACTTCTTTTCCACATGTTCCTGTTCAAAGCAAAACTACCCAGGCAAGCTGTCTTTCCTAGAGACTCTGTTTTGATTTATGTTCCTTTCCTAATCTGCCAGTTATCTACTCAGCCTTGAGTAAATTCTATTCTCACTTAGCAAATGTTTGTATATGAATTTGAAACCTGAAACAGGACAGGTAATAACCAGCACCTTGTATCTCAGGTGGAAGTCTGCTGACTAGTGGCTGCCATCCCCATGGCCCTGCATTTTGGTCTAGTGAAGCTTTCTAATGGCCTTAAAGAGTAGCCTTATGTAGATCACATTGAGGTAGTGGAACTGTGCGATGACAAGGGCATGAGTGAAGCAATTTAGTCAAATCTTGGCTTTCTGAATTAAATTATGTTAGTTCAAAGAACTGAATTGAATTGCTTGCCTCCAAACTGATCTGGGTAATTTTGATGCTTCTCTGTACATAAAGAAATGACTTCCTAATTGACTTTCAAATACAAATTAAATTGACCTATTTTAACAAGTGAGCTTGACTGCCCAAATGGGATCAGATTTATTTTCTAAATCAGAGTTGGACTGTTTTTCTAAATCAGATCAACTATTGAAATAAATTTTACATTATTTGCTCAGGTCAAGGTTGAACTCCACAGGAGTAATTGGCCCATATTCTTTCTCCCCTAGGAAAGGCGTCAAGAATTTCTTCTTTATCTGAGCCTTTCAATTAGCTACAATTGCAACAAAATTGGGAGGGTTGTCCGATTCTTGCCAATTTCATGTTGCCTATACTACTGGAACATTCATTGTAAAGAAGCATTTTAGACATAAAACAAAACTACCTTTTTCCTCTCATCCTTTCGATTCTAATTTCAACTTCAAGTAGCTTTTTTAAGGAGACCACACCACATTTCTCTTTTTTTAAAGAGAGAAATAAAAACTTTGTGGAAAATTAGAAAGTAAAATATAGTTTGGGCATAGATAACTTGTTTGCTGCTTTCAGTCTTCAGCATGATCCTGAAACTTTAGACCCATGTTATCATATCATATATAGTATCATAAAAATATTGTATATTATAATTTGTTTTAATTGAAATAGTCACACAAATGTGAAATGTTTTAACAAAAAATCTTAATATATCTTTAGTGTTATGATTCTTCGTTCAGTTTTATGTTTCAACTTACCTTTATCCTGGTTCCTCAAAATGGTATTTACACTTCTCATAAATGCTTGCTTGTCCACCATCCCATCATCTGCAAGAAAGAAACCGAAAGAAGGGATAAAACGAAACATTCTAAGATCAAAGCACCAAAAAGCAAGACAAGAAATAACGGTTGGAAACTAACCAAGGAGAGAAGCAACCTAGAACTAAGGAAATTTTCCTAAAGGTGGGAGCAGTTAACCAATGGAATAGATTGCATTCAGAAGTTTAATTTAATTTAATTTAATTTAATTTAATAATATTTCTATACCGCCCTTCTCCCGAAGGACTCAGGGCGGTGAACAGGGCAAGAATAAAAATACAGGATTACAAAAGTTAAAAAATAATTAAATACATGCCCATATACTAAAAATACATCTTAAAACCCCAGTAAAATGACAATAACAACCCCCCCCCAGACCCTTCATCAGGCCAGGCCAGCTTGTTCAAAAAAGTATGTTTTTAGCTCGCGGCGAAATGAGCGAAGATCGGGCGCCGTCCGGAGCTCCACCGGTAGCTGATTCCATAGCTCCGGGGCGCCCACAGAGAAGGATCTCCCCCTGGGGGCCACCAATCGACATTCTCTGACCGGTGGCACCCTGAGGAGACCTCTCTGTGGGAACGCACAGGGCGGAGGGAAGTTGATGCCGGCAGCAGGTGTTCCCTAAGGTACTCCGGCCCCCTGCCATGTAGGGCTTTGAACACCATTACTAGTACCTTGAATCTCACCCAGAAGACAACTGGTAACCAATGCAGCTCACGGAGCAGAGGTGTGACATGGGAGTATCGGGAGACTCCCAACACAACTCTCGCGGCTGCATTCTGTACCAGTTGGAGCTTCCGGGTGGTCCTCAAGGGCAGCCCCATGTAGAGAGCGTTGCAGTAGTCTAGTCGAGAGGTCACAAGCGCGTGAGTGACCGTGCATAGATCATCCCGGCTTAGATAGGGCCGCAACTGGCGCACCAGGCGAACCTGGGCGAAAGTTGTGGGTGTTTCATCACTGAAGGCTTTCAAAAAGAGACTGGATAAACATTTGTCTGATGTGATATGAAGTCTCCTGCTCGAGCAGCGGGTGGGACTAGAAGGTCCCTTCCAACTCTCTTATTCTATGTTCTATCAACTGAATTATCTGCAGTTTCAGGTGAGAATTATACTGTAAAATAGAGTGAAGAAGAGGAGACAAGTGAAAGTAAACCTATGTGTTTGAGATGGAAGAGAATAAAATTTAGTTCACTAGTACAAATTACTAAGTGTCTAAGAAGTGGTTAGGCAGAAACAGAGGCAGCTCCTTATAGAAAAGGATCTGTGCTACTTTAGCACACAGTAAACTCTTGAGCTGAACTCAACAATATGATAAATGTAAATTGCATTAATTGTTCCAAAAATGGAAATGAACAATTGGGAATAAGTATAGGACAGTAAGTAAAAACTAAGAAGCAAGATACTATACTATATCAAAAAGGTCAAGGATAGAGCAAGCAATTCCTGAATTGAATCAATGACCCCTCTGTACTCACCCTTAAATAAAATTCAGACTTAGTTTGCATGAATATTTTTATAATCCTTACTCGGAGCTTGACAGTTGTCATACAAATAAATGCAATATGGTCTTTCATCGTGGTTTTTTTCCCCTTAGTCATAATGGACTATGGATTGATATTTTCATTTTGTGAATTTCCATACTTCCATACCTTTCAAAAGACTACATTTAGATAGTGGCCAAATTATATACATTGCAAATTCTCAAATAGGCATAAAATGTTTCATTTTCTTGCAAGGATTTGGTAGTTTACCTGGGTGAATTACAGCACAAGTACTTTAGCTCTCCTCTAAAGTCTTCACTTTTTGTAAAAGCATAAGAATTATTTGGTGGAATAAAACCAAAGGTTAGATACCAACTATTCTGTTTAAATGAACCAAGAAACCAACCATCTAAAGAAATGTGTTTAAATGCTTCATATAGTTGTCTGTTGGTTAAACATATTCCCATTTCTTCCAAGACTTCATCCAAGTTATCAATCTCAACTTTATTTTCTGCAAAAGAAAAAAAAATTAAAGCAATAAAAGAAAATGTCCTATTAATTTTTAATTTTTTGAGACTTCTGGCCTAAACCTCTTTAAACTGAGGATGTTTTTCTTTCTAGGGTGCTTACTGTAAACAGAATATTTGCATGTGCACATAACCCACATCTGAACAGCTCCCATTAAGGGATTGCAGAGCTCATTGTGATTCTAGTCTTGACTCTGACACCAGGTTAGATTGTAGCTGCTCAGAAAATAGCGTCATTGTTCCTTAAAAGAGAAATAAACATAGCATTTCCTGATAATTACACAAGAAGTGGAAATCAATGAAATTCTGAAAACTTTGAACACAATTGTTCATGGGAAAGGAATGAGAATGGGACAATTTGGAAATGAAAGTTATTTGCTTATGTGTGCATGTATTTGTGTGCAGGAATATAGACAGTCAGTGCATTACTTTAAAAGTACTATTTACTACAGAAAAAGAAAGTTCACGTTTTTTTTTAATTTTCAAATTCTATTGGAGTACCGTAGTAGGTCACCTCCACAAGGCTTTTTTTTTTGCAGAATGACAAATTTTTGACAGAAAGGAGAAGGTATTGGTTTCCTCATAAGATGTACCTCAGAAGATGGCTAATTTGAGGGACAATCTTAAAGAGCAGCCCCATGTAGAGCAGTGTTTTTCAACCTTTTTTGGGCAAAGGCACACTTGTTTCATGAAAAAAATCACGAGGCACTCCACCGTTTTCCGCACCGTTGGACCTCCCCATGGTCGCTACACAAACGGTCGTAAGTCGAGGATGGCCTGTGTTCTCAAGGGGTTGGACTAGATGACCTCCAACGTCCCTTCCAACTTCTTCTTCTTCTTCTTCTTCTTCTTCTTCTTCTTCTTCTTCTTCTTCTTCTTCTACTTATTATTATTATTATTATTATTATTATTATTATTATTATTATTATTATTATTAGCCTCTTTATTTTATTTTATTTTATTTTGGGGCTTTTGTTTGTTTGTTTTTGCTGTGAAGGAAAAGGAAAGCTTGCATTTCTTTTTAATTTATCTTTCTGTATTTTCTTTTTTCTCTTCTTTTCTTTCTTCCTTCCTTCCTTCCCTCTCTTCCCTCCCTGTCTTTTCTTTCTTTATCTTCCTTCCTTCCTTTCTCTCTCCCACTTTCTTTCCCTCCCTCTCTCAATTTCTTGCTTTCTACTTGTTGTGGAAATTGGAAGCTACTTGCATTTCTTTTTAATTTTTCTTTCTGCATTTTTCTCCTTCATTTATTTTTCTTTCTCTTTCTCTTTCTTTCTTTCTTTCCTTCTTTCTTTCTTTTCTCTTTCTTTCTTTCTCTTTCTTTTCTCTTTCTTTCTATCTTTCTTCCTTTCTTTCCTGCCTTTCTCTCTCCCACTTTCTTTCCCTCCCTCTCTCAATTTCTTGCTTTCTACTTGTTGTGGAAACTGGAAGCTACTTGCATTTCTTTTTAATTTTTCTTCCTGCTTTTTTCCTTCCTTCCTTCCTCCCTTCCTCTCTCTCTCTCTTTCTTTTCTGTTCTTTTTTTTCTTTCTCCCTCCCTTTCCCCTTCCCCCTTTCTCCTTTTTTCCCTTCCTTTTTTCTTTCTTTCTCACCTTTACCATCAAAAGCACTTCACTCCAGAGGGGGAGGGGAACCCCAAAGGTTTTTAATTGCTTTGGTCCAAAGGACATTTTATTATGCAACGTATCAAAAGGACAGGTTAAAAAAAAATCAGCCATGTAATTTTTCAGACGCAAGCGAAGCCTCCAAGAGCGAAGCGGTCAGATCCCTCTATTTCGGGCTGGGGTAAGGGGTCGCAGTGAGCAAAGAAAGCGGAGCCAGGCAGCCGACCAGGCGGGAGTCTCGCATCCTCAGCCGCGCGGGGAGTAAGGAGTAAGCGGTGCATGCTGGGGAAGAAGAGCTTTTTCGAACGTTGCAGGCAACCAACCACGCGACAGCTCGGGCAAGCCGGGCTAGCCGCCCGTCCGTCCTCTTCCGATAAGCGAGCCGGTCGCCTCTCCCCAGCTTCTCTCTCTTCAGCAAGAGACCCTCCGAAGCCAGAGAAGGGGGCGGAGCTACGCTGCCGTGGAGCCCTGGTGCCTAGAGAGGTCGAGCCCACTTCTTTTCCCGGGCTTTTGCTTCCAGCGAAGTAGGGCCGTCAGCTTAGCCAAGGCTCCCCGCCAGAGAGTCTTGCAGCGCCGCTCCGCCCGTGGCTGTTCCTCCTCCTCCTCCTCCTCCTCCTCCTCTCACCGCTGTCTCCTAGGTCAGTGTTTTTTCAATTCTTCCCACGGCACACCAGGCAACATCTCGCGGCACACTAGTGTGCCGCGGAACAGTGGTTGAAAAACACTGGTGTAGAGTATATTATAATAATCCATTCAGGTAGGGTGTTTTGTGTCATAGAACGCCTTTTTTGGATGGAACATTGTAAGGTAGGCAAGGCGGGTTGTATGACGTGTGAGTTCTGGCACTTTTTTTTTTTACACAAAAAAAGCATTGCATTCAGGAGATGATTAGGGCATGAGTAACTGGGAGCAGAGCCTCACGTTCCAGATATGGGCTCAACTGGCACACAGCACGAAGAGAATATACTTGAGAATATCATGGATAGATAGGAAAACAAAGCAATTATAGAAACAGATCAGTTAAATCAGAATCTTCTCAGAGATCTATGTGGCTCCCACCTTGATTATGTTAAAAGCTTAAAAAGTCTTTGAGAATCTAACTTCCTCCTCAGTCAAGGATTACAGTAGAATTTTTGTTTTTGCTTTATTATTTATTTATTCTGGTTAAGGAAACCTTATAATACTGTGTTCCACTTTTTGATTTGGATTTATCAAAAAGAGCATTGTTGGTTTACATGGATCTGAGTATGTGCATGAATGTATTATTTCCCTCCCTGAGCTTGCCCCTTTTTAATCACCCTCATTTTTGCTACCTTTTGCCTATGCATTTACTATTATTTGGGTGATCATTGGAGCTATTTTCTTTCTCTTTGGCTCTTCTAAGCCTTCATTCTTTTTGGCTGCAAGAAAGAAGGAAAACATGAGGACAAGAAGATCCAGATCATAGGAATTGAAGAGACAGAGAGAGGGGAGGAGGAAAGGGGAAGAGCGGGAGGGAGGCAGGGAGAATAACTGAATGGAATGGAAATCCAGGACATTTTTTGAAGCATTTAGAATGCTAGGCAAGTTTCAGAAGAAAGGAATCACCTGGAATACATACCACTGTATAGTGGAGAAGTAGAAAATCATATTCGTTCATACCTTCATGCATAGAATAAAACATTTACTTTTTCATAGCAAAAGAGTATACAGCAAAGAGGGATAAACTCTTTTCCACCTTACCTCTTTGAGTTTAATCCCAGTTCCAACCAGAAGTTAATGGAGTTAGGTTGAAGTACCCCATAAAAGTACAAGGAAGTATGGTATGAAAGGAAAGGTCACAGATCTTTCCACTCACATGTCCTGTTAGTTGTCAAAATAGCCACAAATCCTATGCAACATTGCAGGCACATTTATGTGTTGTTATTGTTTTGACTCTTTTTTCATATTCATGAAATGGCTCACATTTTATCATGCAACTGCACATTTGGGTCTGGTTTAGACATGTATATAGATTTATTCTTTACATGACTTGATTTAACTGAAAAACATTGTGTCTGCCTGCAGTGGGTCTACTTCAGCAAGTATCACTGCAGTCATCGAGCCATAAAATATGCATTCTTTGAAAATTAGTGGATCAGAGGAAAGCTGTGGATATAATTTACTTGGACTTCAGTAAGGCATTTGATAAAGTAGATCACAACCTACTACTTGATAAGATAGAAAAATGTGGGTTAGACAGCATCACCACCAGATGGATTCGTAGCTGTCTGACAGGCCGTACTCAGCGTGTGGTCCTCAATGGAACCGCATCTACATGGAAGGAAGTGTGTAGTGGGGTGCCCCAGGGCTGTTCTGGGCCCAGTGCTCTTCAACATCTTCATTAACGATTTGGATGAGGGGATAGATGGCAAACTCATCAAATTTGCAGACGACACCAAGCTGGCAGGAATAGCCAACACTCTAGAAGACAGGCTTAAGATACAGGAGGATCTGGACAGACTTGAACACTGGGCGCTATCTAACAAAATGAAATTCAGTGGTGAAAAAGTATGGTTCTACATTTAGGCAAGAAAAGCCAAATGTACAAGTATAGTATAGCGGGTACCTTTCTCAATAGTAGTAACTCGGAGTCCTAGTGGACAATCACTTAAATATGAGCCAGCAGTGTGCTGCTGCTGCCAAAAAAGCCAACACAGTGCTAGGTTGCATTAAAAGAGGGATAGAATCAAGATCATGTGAAGTATTAATACCACTTTACAATGTCTTGGAATACTGCATCCAGTTTTGGTCACCACAATGTAAAAAAGATGTTGAGACTGTAGAAAGAGTACAGAGAAGAGCAACAAAGATGATTAGGGGACTGGAGGCTAAAATATATAAGGAACGGCTGCTGGAATTGGATATGTCTAGTTTAATGAAGAGAAGGACGAGGGGGGACATGACAGCAGTGTTCCAATATCTCAGGGGCTGCCACAAAGAAGAGGGAGTTAAGCTATTTTCCAAAGCGCTTGAGGGCAAGACAAGAAGCAATGGATGGAAACTAATCAAGGAGAGAAGCAACCTAGAACTAAGGAGAAACTTCCTGACAGTTAGAACAATTAACCAGTGCAACAACCTGCCTCCAGAAGCAGTGAATGCTCCAACACTGGAAGTTTTTAAGAAGAGAATAGACAGCCATTTGTCCAAAATGGTATAGGGTTTCCTGCCTGAGCAGTGGGTTAGGCTAGATGACCTCCAAGGTCCCTTCCATTACCACCACTACCACCACCACCACCACCACCACCACCATCATCATTATTATTAGGAGGAAAGCAATATTTCAAATAAAAAGGTTACAGCCAGTGTAAATCCCTGTTTTTGTCAAAGGCAACATAAGAGTGTAAGAAGAGTTTAAGAGCGGGTCCAAAAAAGCATGTAATATATTTGTATGTTGGCTTTCAGCTTACCATCTGGAGGTGACCCTTGAATCTCATGAACTGCCTTGAAAAAGTTAGAGAGGTTCACTGTCCCATCAACTGTAAGGGAAAAAAAGAAAAAAAAGTAGCAGTAGCAAAATGTTGTTCTCACAATTCTTGCAGTGATTTATAATGGCTGACAATGAAAAGAGTTTAGAAACATTTTCTTCTTTTCCTTTCCCACAATAAGGCAATTTAGATGATGTTCAGAGTGGTTTTATGTTACATTAGGCATTGGTGGAGCTTTCCACAAGCAAGACAGTTTCCAGGCTAAATCTCCAAATTGCTTATGATTTAATGCCTGGGTGTCTCCCTTGTCTCTTTAATCAGACTTAACATAGTCTAATATTAGTTTTCTCCTGATTGCTTTTTTATTGTATTAACATTTAACGATTTTATTTTTAAAGTATACTTCCTTTTTAGGCATTTTATTTTTATTACAAAGAGTGAGTTGTAGTTAGAGGTCACACTTTTTTATATTCATATCATCACAATGTAAATGATTTTCTTCAGTTAAAATGATGTAAAAATAATATAAAACATATTTGGTAAATTTAAGCATAATCAACATACGTAAAATTACAATTCAAGTAATAATAATAACTCAGAAAATAAAATCACTCATAAATACAACTATTCACAAATTATCCACTCTAGTTAAAATATCTTTTGAAACGGTTTTTGTCTGAATGCAATTAGAAGGGGGGCCAAACTGACCCCCCTTATGAGATTGTTTCAGAAATCCAGCACTCTTACTGCAAATCAGCCCTGCCTAGCTTCTACTCTCTTTTCTGCCTGAAAGTAGACCACTAGAAATGATTTCTACCTAGATATTCTGATAAGCCAGGCTGATTTTAGGTGAAGAAAGTGTATATTTGTGCGTGTGTGTGAGCACTGACAAATATACACAGCCATTTACTTATATTTTTTCTGGCCTCCAAGCTTTTGTGACATGACACTGGAGGTCTGATATAATTGGAGTAGAAAATTTTGTTGTTTTGGATTTGTGTTAAATCCAAATGGTATTATTGAAAATCAGAAATTTGCTTTCAAATTGCAATAGAGATTGCTTTGGGAGTGCTAGGGCTACAAAACAGTTGGAAATGACTGTTTTTATATTTAAAGTACCCTTCCCCATCACTGAGATGTTGAGAGCCGTAATTCAACCTATTCGGGAGATGGTAAAGTTGCTTTGCAATTTATCTTGCTAGCCACTTGAGTACCCCTGAATCAAAAGTTAGAATATAAATACCAACCATTTACTTTTGCCTTTGTCAAGGCCTCTTCCAGCTCTTTGTCACTCAGGGAAATACCCTTATTGGCTAAAATGGAACCCAACTCTTCAACGGCAACCTTTTCTTCCTCTGCAGCAGTTTCCTGTTTCTCTTTACCTTCCTCTTCCTGATCAGCAGCAGTTTTCTCTTCCTTAACAGAAATCTTCTCTTCCTGTTCCTGATCAGCTGCAATTTTCTCTTCCTTAACAGAAATCTTCTCTTCCTCTTCCTGATCAGCCACAAATTTCTCTTCCTTAACAGAAATCTTTTCTTCCTCTTCCTGATCAGCAGCAGTTTTCTCTTCCTTAACAGAAATCTTCTCTTCCTCTTCCTGATCAGCCACAAATTTCTCTTCCTTAACAGAAATCTTCTCTTCCTCTTCCTGATCAGCCGCAAATTTCTCTTCCTTAACAGAAATCTTCTCTTCCTCTTCCTGATCAGCCACAAATTTCTCTTCCTTAACAGAAATCTTCTCTTCCTCTTCCTGATCAGCAGCAGTTTTCTCTTCCTCAATAGAAATCTTCTCTTCCTCTTCCTGATCAGCAGCAGTTTTCTCTTCCTCAATAGAAATCTTCTCTTCCTCTTCCTGATCAGCAGCAGTTTTCTCTTCCTCAATAGAAATCTTCTCTTCCTCTTCCTGATCAGCAGCAGTTTTCTCTTCCTCAATAGAAATCTTCTCTTCCTCTTCCTGATCAGCAGCAGTTTTCTCTTCCTCAATAGAAATCTTCTCTTCCTCTTCCTGATCAGCAGCAGTTTTCTCTTCCTCAATAGAAATCTTCTCTTCCTCTTCCTGATCAGCAGCAATTTTCTCTTCCTCAATAGAAATCTTCTCTTCCTCTTCCTGATCAGCAGCAGTTTTCTCTTCCTCAATAGAAATCTTCTCTTCCTCTTCCTGATCAGCAGCAGTTTTCTCTTCCTTAACAGAAATCTTCTCTTCCTCTTCCTGATCAGCAACTTTCTTTTCCAGAAAAGTAATTGTTTCTTCTTCTATAAAGGCCAGCAGAAAAAATAGACATGAAAGAAAAAGTAAACAATATATTATTTTAATAAATGTGCTTTCATTTAATAGCGGGGACCCAGAAGGGAGAAAATACTAAGAAGGGAGGGAGGGATAACTTTGAAACGGCTAAATTCCCATTTTACTGGTATCTCTGTAGATACAAAATCTCTGAATTCTATTTTATTTTTAAAAATCCATATAGCTACATCTACATCTATATCTATCATATATATTAAAGCTTCCTGATGAGCCCTGCATGCAGTTTCCCCACAGGAATCAATGAAGGACCTTCCACAGCACATGTTGACCCATGTTGTCAAGGTTGACTCAGCCTTCCATCCTTCCGAGGTAGGTAAAATGAGGACCCAGATTGTGGGGGGGGGGGGCGAAAGCCCTAATAAGCAGGCATATACATAGAATGAAGGCTATTGCTAAGCACATTGATTTGTGCTTAGATTGTAAGCCGCCCTGAGTCTTCGGAGAAGGGTGGGATATAAATGGGATTAAATAAATAAATAATGACTGTTGTGCTAGGTTTGCCACCAACCATATTGTGAAGTTTGCAGATGATACAACACTTGTTGTTGTTCTTAGTTGCAAAGTCATGTCCAACCCATCGCAACCCCATGGACAATGTCCTCTACCATCTTCTGGAGTCCATTTAAGCTCACGCCTACTGCTTCAGTGACTCCATCCAACCACCTCATTCTCTGTCGTCCCCTTCTTCTATTGCCCTCAATCTTTCCCAGCATTAGGCTCTTCTCCAGTGAGTCCTTCCTTCTCATTAGGTGGCCAAAGTATTTGAGTTTCAACTTCAGGATCTGATCTTCTAAAGAGCAGTCAGGATTGATCTCCTCGATACAACAGTAGTGGGCCTTATTCAAGATGACAATAAGAGAGCTTACTGCAAGGAGGTTTAGCATTTGATGAACTGGTATAAGGAAAACAGCCTAATTTTAAACACTGGAAAAACCAAAGAGATCATTGTTGATTTCAGAAAAGGCAGGCACAGCCACACTCCTTTGTGTATTAATGATTCACCTGTGGAGATGGTTACCAGCATCAAATTCCTGGGTGTGCAGCTAACAAGTAGGTTGGCTTGGTCACTCAACAGTGAGAAACTGGTGAAATGGGCACAACAGCATCTGCATCGCATGAGAAAAGCACATCTTCCTTCATCCTTACCACTTTCTACAGAGGGACGATTGAGAGCATCTTGTCATACAGCATCACAGTCTGGTTTGGAAACATCATTGCTTCAGACAGAAGGTGTTGCTGGGATCAGTGAGGATAGCTGAAAAAATTATTGGCAGTCCCCTCCCTTCCATCCAGGATATGGTATATAAATGTTGCTTGAGCAGGGTCTGCAAGATTGTCTGGGATGCTACACATCCTCTTCAAGATGTGTTTTCTTTGTTATCTTCTGGGAGGAGGCTCCGTGGTATCCGAAGCATCCAGATTCAGTCACAGCTTTGTTCCATACAGTATTCACCTTGTAAACTGTGAAGTTTCCTCCTTTCGTTATGTATTCAAGATGGACAGTGATTAATATTTATATGTTACTTATATGTAAGGGCGTATGTCTATACATACGTTGTATATAGGATGTTTAAATGTGTGTTATGTATGTGTACACTTTGAAAGGAAGCAGCTAAATTTCATTTTAATGTGTACCATTGTGCCCAGAGTAAAAATGACAATAAAGGTTATCTGTCTGTCTGTCTGTCTATCTAAAGTCTGTTGGCTGTATAATTCAAAGTTGTCACATGTAGCACAAAAGTAACAAAAATACACAATTATTTTTGTGTTCTTTTACCTTTCTCAATACATTATTAATCAGTTTATTAACATACCAGGCTGAGGATATGGCTGGGCTGTCCTCACTGACTTCATAAATTCTCCTAAATTTACTTTCCCTTCAACTAAGAGGAAACCAAAAACCAAAAGAGGTGTTGTTAAGAGAGTCCATGAGGATTTATAGCAATACACAGTTTGTCCTATGTTTTATGAGATAATAAAAAATAGATATATAAAAAGAAATATATTTTAATGAACTTTTGAAAGCACAAAGAATACTTCTTCTCAAAAAACTTAAATAGGCATTAGAAATTAAAAGATGCATAATGCTTTTTTTTCTAATCATAAGGAATGTTCCGTATAGAGCTTTCTTCACTGTAGGACCCATGGGATCCTGATATTTCAAATGAAATCAGATCAAACCTTTATTACTGTCAAAGATCAGAACAGATTTTAATAGTTTGAAATACCCCAGCCAACATATCCTTGGAATGCTAATTGCTGTGGGTCATGGGACTCAAGGGCAGTATATCCAAACAAAGTGTGTCCTGAGGCAGACTGCTAGAGCATATAGTATACAGGCATTGGATATATAAATTCCTCAAACTAAACATGTCCTTTTAAATGAAATGATAGAAACATTTGAAATTCTTACATTAAAAAAATCCTTACCGAAGAACTATTTTATACCATGTTTTAGAAAACCATTCTAAAATTATAGGCATTTTTCTGGTTTTCTAATAGCGTGCAATACTTGTGCTATAACAAGTATGAATACAATTTACATATTATTATTATCCTTGGTCATGACTGGCATGAGAAAAGGCCACGGATGGCAAGAAATAAAAATATTCTTCCACCAACCAATTTCCCCGTTACTCCCAGTTCCTGTTCCTCTGCCTTGAAATGCAGCTATCATCTCTAACCCAGTTCATTCATACATAACAGAGACCATTTGCTAACACAGATATAGCCACTGTCATTGAGTCTGAACAGTGCTTGGAAAAATATGTACAAACAATAGATTTCAGATAAAAGCCTACATGTTTTCAGGTATTCTGGGAAAGGACCTTATTTAGTTTTCATTCTGTCTGTCTTGTCCCCTCCACCTATCCCTTACTTCTACAACTCTGTTTCTGATTTTTCAATCCCTGTTCCTCTTGCTAATCTCATCATCAACTATGACCATGTGACAAAAAAAAGAGCTTCCGGCTGGTCAGGTCAAATTTGCAGCTATGCATCAATTTCAAGCAAAGCATTTTTCCATTCTGTCAATGAGCCTAACCAATTGCCTTTGGAGTCTATTGCCAATGAGGGCATTGGAAGGGTGAGTATAAATGCTCTCTCTCTCTCTCTCTCTTTTAAATAAAGGCACCTCATTGTCGGTGCCTCCAAATGATAATGTCTGATAGTTTGATAGCACCTGAGGTTCAGTCGGCCTTAAATGAAATATAGCCACTGGCCTACCAGTATTAAGGCAGGACCTTGTAACTCCTTTCTGGCTAAGAAATGTGTTTAAAATTAAGCAGTACAATACTGATAATCAGATGGAACTATAATTTTTGTATGTTCCTTTTTATATGTATGAGTGTTTGCAGGTAATTAAAATTACTTTGTTAATTTTACTTTGTAAAATACCCATTTTGTTTCTTTAAAAAAAGCTTACACAAACACACACACAAAAATATATTTGCCATCAAATTTCAGTGGTATAATGTTGGGAGATTGAGAACTGTATGCAGCCCACAATTGCCCTTCTCTAATTTAAGGGGTGCTCTGGAGGCCTCCCCAGATGGTAGAGGGTGAGACTATTTTTGAGATCTATTCCCAATGCTGTTAATGTGATAATCAGTTCCTGTATGTTGCATTATAGAAGCAGAGACAGGAATGAGAATTTGATGGTTTTGATTGACGGACTTGCTATGTTATACAAAATATTTAAGCTAAATTATTTTAAAAATAAAACACTCAGTTTTGAGTGCACAACAGTTGTTTTGATTATGTTATACTGTAGTCTGCTTTGAATATTTTGAAACTGTTTTGTAGTTTTAAACAAGGCTGCTTTAAAACACTTAGAAAGTTCATTACTACTATAGTCCTTCTGCATTAAAAATGGGGCATTTCACACTCAAAATATAGTGTTCTCAATTTGAAATGGTTTAGTTTAGAACATTTTGCATTTACAGGTTGTCCTTGACTTACAATCATTTGTTTAGTGACTGAAGTTAGAAGGGGGTTGAAAAAAGTGACATGACTGACTGGTTGCACTTACAACCATTGCAGCATCCTCACAATCACTACAGTAAGTTTCAATCAGATTTTCAGCACTCGGCAACTAGCATGCATTGACGATGGTTGCAGCATCCCGGGATCATCATTTGCAATCTTCCCAGCTGGTTACTGACAAGCAAAGTCAAAGGGTAACCCGGAATGTGATTCACTTAATATCCATGGCAAAAATGTCATACAATTGGACACAATACATGAAACAATTGCCTTGCTTTGCAATGGCAATTCTGGTCCCAGTTGGGGACTCCCAGTACTGATGTTTCTGAGCTTGCAAATTGTGGGACATGTCACATAGAAGTTGAAAATAGATGCTTTAATCTCAAATGGAGTATTTCTCTCATTAGTCTACACTGTCTTTTTCAACTTTTATGATTCTATGATTTTGTAAGCATTTCAGAAGTTTTGTAGCAAAGTAAATACTAACTATCTATTGGGGTAGTTGCCAATGCTTCCTGGAATTCTGCTTCTGTGAGTTGAATGCCTGCAGAGGTCAGAATCCTGTTCAAATCTTGAATATCAATCCTGTCTCCTGCATGTGCAGAAAAGGGATCAAAGATAGCTTCAGCTCCTACTTATTTCAAGCACAGAAAAAGATAAATAAACTGTTAACCTTGTTCTGCTTAAAATACCAATACTAAAAAGAAAAGAAATATAATTTAATTACCATGACCCTGGACAGAACATTGTAAAGTCTATTTCTATATGTTATTATGTGCTAGATTTAGCTCTTTATGGGTATTCCAAAGGTGTTTTTCAAAGACAAATGGACTTTGTTTATTTCCTTGAAAACATTTTAACTTCTCACCCAAGAAGCTTCTTCAGTTCATTTCTTTAAGGGTAAATATAAATACAAGGTTTTTTAAAGAGTTTCACTGCATTCAGTTCAATTTGTTTATTCCCTTATTCTCAAAAGCAAAACAGAAAAAAGAGGAGCAAGAAATAGATTTGCAGCAAAGCATATGCTCTATTTCCATAACATGAACAATCTATTAAAATTTTTTTAAAGGTGAATATGTAGCATTGGGGGTTAACTTTTAAAATAACAGTATATAATATTTGTGGGAAGGAGGCTATCTTGACCTTCAGCTGCCAGACAGGGGCCATACTACAAAAATGCACAATGTCAGGACAAAAGTACGGTCACACTTAGGTTAAAAATTAAATTATTTTAATATTTTTATTCATCAACATTTGCTCCCTCACCCATCTTTTTATAAAGTGATTTTCCTCAACTCCAAATTTTCAGGGTAAAAAGCTAAATATAAAACTAATTACAGTGTTTTGCACAGAGTATATAAGCAGATGAAGTATGTTTTCAGCTTTTCAAAAATTGGGTGCACTGTATTTTTAGCTCCAAGTTAAAACATTTTTTAAGACAATTGACCTTTACTTTTTGAACTTTAAAAGCTTCACATGCTTTGTCTCAGCTGAGGACTGTTTTAATGCTTTTAACTTTTGCATTTTTTTACACTGGAATGATTGTTTTATTAAATCAATTACTTCACAAGCCATCCAGAGACTGGTTTGACAGAGTAAATATTTGACAAGGAGCAAGGGATGGGAGGAATTATTAAGTGATGGAATGGTTCTCCATAGTTTAAAAAGAGAAACTGTATTTAAAAACGAAATAAGGAAATGTAAAGGAAACCAGATAGATAAACCACCCACTTCAACCCCCTGATTCAGCTTACTTTCCAGCTTAAAAGGCCGTTGCATGAGCATAATGTTTTGCAATACATTCTTCATATTCACTTCGTCATTACCTGCAGACAAAATGTAAATAGCATGAGGAACATCAAGGAAATTGGAATAGGGGAGGAGTGAAGGACTGATAAAAAAGGCAATTTTTCTTCTGCACAGTTTCTTTAAAGAAGACAGCCAAGCAGTTCTTCAGTTCATATTGACCTCAAACTTGTTGTCAGAAAATATTGGCTGGAGAGATAGCATCTCCTATCCAATGAGCATTAGCATCTCCTATCCAATGAGCATTAGCATCTCCTATCCAATGAGTGGTACATGTAAAATAGCAGAGACAAAAGGAATGTTCTCAATAGTCTTAGATGTGGAAATGGATAGGAAATAACTAATTGGTTCCAGATATACATGAATTACAAAGCCCAGTAGCTTCCAATACTGGCCAAGTTGACTGTGGCTGCTAAAAGCTGATGCTTAGCAACATTTGGAGAGCTATGGCTTGCCCATCCTATAGAATGAGAACAAAGCAGGGGGACAAGAGAAACCATGGCCCAACCTCTGATTTCTAGCTTTGAATGAGGAAGGTGGAGAAAGTTTAGCATAGGAAGCCAAGTCAGAACTGAAAAGATTGTGTCCTCTCAAGAGAATGCTTTCCCCCCCTCCTCTGATTTGAAGGCTTGAATCCCTGTCCTAAATGGTGTGTCTAGCCAACAAAAGAAAGGAGCTGCTGATATCTCTTTATTGGCATAATCAAACAATTTTTTGTATTGGGTCTATAATAGCCTGGAAGCTATTATAGAAACATGCTACTCACTAATCAAGTAGGGCAAGTTGAGGGAAGCATCTCCCTCAGATCTGCTCTTGCTAAAAGATCTTATCTGTCTGCCCGGATGGATTCTTCCCAAAACTAAATACGGTCACAACCCAGAGCCACTCAGTAATTTTATGGTTTAGCTATGTGTCTTTAAGTCAATCCCAAGAATACAGCGCATATTTTCTAAGTTCCTTTGGGTATTTTTTCCTATCTGTTGTAAGACTGCCAGATGCTTGTTAGTAAAGTGTCAAATTAATTCCCAACTTTTGCTTCTGATTTCTTTCTTCAGATACCAAGAAGTCCAGGTGGGAGCTGGAAACAAATAGCAAATTAGATGTCATGTTAATAAGATGAATGTTGGAAGCTTGGAAGCTGAGTAGTTTCCTGCCTCATTCATTAATTCTGGGCCAGCCATTTTTCCCCTGGTTTTGAAATCCTTAAGGAGATGGAATGGCTCTACAAAGGAATGAGTTTGAAAGGATCAGATCATTTTTCTCAATGTGGGAATTCCTGTAAATATATTCATTAACTGAATAACATAATAATTTTGTTTTAAAAACTGGGCCGCTGAATTTGGGATTAAAAAGTCTTGGGCGGGGGTGGGGACGGGGGAAAGTCTCCAGGGCCAGTGTCTGGCAGGTTCCTACAACCTTCATAGGGTTCTTCCGTGTTATAACTGCCTTTTCCGTTCAACTTACCATCAAGAATAATGGGCTTCAGAGCTTCTTGAGTTTCTTCTTCTGTTATATTGAGGCCCATTCTTGTCAGGCTGGAACTCAGTTCACCAGTTTTAATCACTTGCCCTGATATCAATTTACAGAAACCGTCCAATGTCACAATCCAAGATTCATATTTCATAAACATCAATACATTACTACCGACTGACCTGGTGGCTTCTGCTACCCTTCAACTCCCCAAACCCACCACCTTGGAATGAGAAAACAATTTGATTAGATGGTTCCCCACATTTATTTATCTATCTATCTATCTATCTATCTATCTATCTATCTATCTATCTATCTATCTATCTATCTATTTATTTGATTTGTATACCGCCCTTCTCCCTAAGGACTCAGGGCAGTGAACAGTGACATAAATAACAGAATGCACAAATACAGATATTGAACCCTAATTTTGCCCAAATGCAGAAGATAGTTATCTTAAAACAATAATTAAAACAGAACCCGTCAGACCAGACCGGATTGCTCAAACAGATATGTTTTTAGGGCGCGTCGGAAGGAG
This sequence comes from Vipera ursinii, assembly GCF_947247035.1. NCBI lineage: Eukaryota > Metazoa > Chordata > Lepidosauria > Squamata > Viperidae > Vipera > Vipera ursinii. The sequence goes on from NC_139517.1 coordinate 40,201,678, forward strand.
CGAAGGTCGGGAGCCACTTTTAGCCATTAAGGATTAAAATTAGTAGAAGTAGATAGGTGGTTGAGTATCCTTCCACCTGGGCTTATTTTCAAAGTTGTGTTGCAGCTTCTAATATTGTACCAGACATGATATCCTGATTGTCCAGTTTGTTTGTTTGTTTGTTTGTTTATTTATTTATTTATTTATTTATTTATTTATTTATTTATTAAATACAATGATACAAAAGTTAAAAAGAAATTAAATTAATAGCCCCAATAGAATAAGTTAAAATTAAAGTTAAAAATTAAAAAACATTTTAAAATCCCTGTCAGTCCAGGTCAGCCTGATGGAAAAGAAGTGTTTTATGTCAGTCAGAATAAAGTTAAAATGCATACTATTAATCTATAGATTATAGGTTAATATAGGATCATTAATAATCCCATCATAATCAGAAGTATAGCTTACTATTCTCACCTAAAGCTGTTTAAGGAGGAAACAGTAAGTTTCTATGACTGCTGCATTGAAATTTATCTTTAAAGTGCCTTGATTCCTGATCCTGCTAGAGTTTGGAATCAGAAATCTTAAAATTTAACAGCACTACTTTAAGATCAGAGTGAGAAAGCCTGAAATATAACATTTTTTTCTAACATGCACCTGTTAAGAATTAATTTCTATATTAAAAAGAATCTACCAGCAATGCTTTGAATAAAATCCAGAAGAAAACATGCCACATTATGATTGCAAAGAGGAGCTGAGCAAGAGGCATAAACTGAGGAAGAGATATACAACAACCTGAACTACAGGCAGCTTATTGTAACACCGGCTGCTGAAGCACAAGAGCAGAAGATAATTACTGCCACCTGTTTGTCCTTGTGAGCTTCCCAAATGTAACTGGACGCAATAGAATGCTGGATTCTATGGGCTACAGCCAGAAGTCTCTTAAAGCCACATTAGTAAAAGTAGAGAGTATTTTCATTGTGATTATATTTTTACTTGTATTATTTATTAGATTATAAATCATTATAATTAGGATGTTTCCATGGAAAATATGCTGCACAAGAAGGTGTTTTTTTTAAAGTTACCTGTCTCATAATTTGTACTGTATACCTGTTCTGCAAGATTAACATTCCCTAGCATAAGTACGAACCACTGACAATTTCACATGAGCAGGAATAGACAACATCCTCTTCATGCAGCCAGCCCACTGGAAAAGAACCATTTCCTGTCTTTGGGGGTTACTTTGGAATTGGGTGGCACAGTTGGGAGCAAAGGGAAGAATGTGGTTTGCCTAATTATTCCAGAGTGGAACTTGAAAAAGGCAAATATCCAATTCTTGCAAAAAATAATTGCCAATTTTTTCACAGTAACAATAACCACAACAATTACAATACTTTTATTTCAATCATAAATCAGAAAATAAAATAAGATAAAAGTATAAAATTTATGCCAGTAGCTACATTGATCAAAGCTATAAAAATATTTTACTCATTGCCTGGAGAATGTAACAACAACAACTCCAGACTAGTCTTTAGATTTTTATAATTTCAAATTTCCCAGAGGCTTACCTCCTGGACTTAATATGAGCTTCACATTCTTCACCCCTTCCATGAAGTCATTTAGGTTAACTTTTCCATCTTCTGCAAAACAAGAGGGGGAAGTAATTAACCCAGCTGAACAGGAAAACTGAATTGAGGCTGCTGTTACTTAGAACTCAAAGAAATATGCATAAAATAACAGAACTATTCCTGGATCTGGAATTCTCTAGATAAGTTAGAAATGCACATTTATAGCAAATATTAGGAATTAACAGTTCTAACACATCCTGGAAAAGTGGGAATATGTGTGGTAATGTGCAAAAGACCGAATCAACAAATAGCATTTTGCTTTTGCTTTTCACTTTTATGCTCCTTTCAGTTTATTACTTACTTATTTATATCCTGCCTTTATTATTTTTTTTATAAATAACTCAAGGCAGCGAACATATCCAATACATTTTCCTCCTCTTATTTTCCCCAGTTCACATACCTCCTTATAATCCATATGAGCTTTTTGTTTATCTTCCCAGTCAATGAACTTTCTCAGTTTTCTACTCCAGATTCCATGCTTTTATTCTAATCACTTAAGAATGATTTTAAATTCTAAACCAGGGGTGTCAAACTCAATTTCATTGAGGGCCACATCAGCATTGCGGTTGCCCTCAAGGGGCCGGGTGGGTATGGCCTGTGTGGGCGTGGCCTACTTGGTGGGTGTGGCTAGAGTGCGTATGGCCTACTGGGTGGGCGTGGCCAGCTCTACATCGTTCGCATCAAGGGTGCCTATGGGGGCCTGGGCAGGAGTGGGACAGATCTGATGGTCTCTGGCAGGAGGAGGGTCTCTGGGCCAGGGCCAAGGCAGTGGGGGCCGTTCCCTCACTGTTTCCAGGATGGCTTCGTGGGCCGCATGAAACCACTTCGCGGGCCGGATCTGGCCCCTGGGCCTTGTGTTTGACATGTCTGTTCTAAACCCATTGCTGACTGATATTTTTTCGATCCACTACTATTTCCTGAAGCAGGAATGTCCACAGGAAGGTGAGGGCAACAAAGATGCCAGCTGCACTCCCTTTTTATGCATGTTGCACATAAAACAGGAACTGCTCTCCATTTGCCTGGTCACGGCCCTCCTCTTGACTTTTTTTCCTCACAGACATCCCTGCTCCTAAGCTTTCTAACTCTCCATCGTTTTTGAATAACGGCATTTAAAACACCTAGAGGTCTCCAGGTTGCCTCCTTCCAGCAAATGTATCATGCATGTATTCAGCTTTTGCCACACCAAACAACCTTAAGAAAAATATGACAATCCCTCTCCCCCTCAAGGATATAGTGAGGGAATTCTGTGCTTACAGTCAGAGGTACTAGCCTTTTTTTCCATCTTTGGAGTCCTTTGAATCCACTTGAGAATGCAGTCGTGACTGATCTGGGTAGTGTTAATTAAATTTGGGCTTTTTACCCAGAGTTGCTTTTTTTATGAGATGGTAGAAAAAGGGCTCCCTGCGGTTGTTGCCGATTACAGGGGGCGGTGCTTATTTCTGTTTCAAAACCCTTGAGCCAGCACTGTCTGAAGACAATTCCATGGTCATGTGACCAGCATGACTTCACGGAGCACTGTTACCTTCCCACCAGAGTAGTACCTATTTATCTGCTTGCATTTGCATGCTTTTGAACTGCTAGGATGGCAGAAGCTGGGGCGAGGACAGGAGCTCATCCTGTTACACATTGATCTGGTCTTGAACTTGGGCTGCCAGCTTTTGCTGCCAGCAAGCCCTGTGTCTTAACCACTGAACCATTGCGCCACCCCTGATGAGATGGGTCAAACAAACAAACAAACAAACAAACAAAGCAAGTCAGAGAGCAGCACTGTAAAGCACTATGGAATGTTATGTATAAGTCTAAGTGCTAAGTGCTACTGCTAAATAAATAAACAATAGTTGACATGCTTGCAGGTTCTTAGCACTTGCAGAGAACTAAACGAAAGGAGTGTAGTGCTTAAAATACATCCCTTCCATTTATGAAAACAATTACAGATAGCTTGACTCAGAACTTTTCATTTAGTGACCATTCAAAGTTACAATGGCACTGAAAAAGGTGACTTAACAGATCCTTCAATTTATGTCCACTGCAGCATCCCCACAGTCACATAAAATTAATTTGGGTGTTTGCAGCATCCCGAGGGGTGTGTGTGTCATATGATTGCCATTTGTGATCTTCTTGGACACCTTCTAACAAGCAAAGTCAGTGGGGGAAGCCAGATTTGCTTAATGATTCACATAACAACTGCAGTGATTTCTTTAACAACTGTGGCAAAAAGGTTGTAAAATGGGGCATGACTCACTTAACTGCCTTGCTTAACAATGGAAATTCTGCTCCCAATTGTCAGAAATTGAGGACTCCTGCATACGTATTATATGGTTAGTGTCTCTGTGCTCATCAGAGAGGTCCATCAGCCTCCCTCTAAAGTATTGGGATCTTTACTTGAACTGTTCACATGTCTGTTTGAATGCTGCTTATGGTTGCTCAATGGTGTGTCTGTGTAACGGTCACTGACTAAGCCAGACTTGCTGTCTCCAAGAAGATCATTGGATGATTTGGGGTGGGAATGGCTGCCACCAATGAGCAGACTGTCAGTTCCGGACAGCCACATGTTGGGCCTACGGAAAATCTGGCCATGTTGCAGTCATCTGTAGAGGTCACCAGAAGGTCCGCCAATCAGACAATCCAATCAGGAGAGGTACCAGGACCCCGGGGCAGCACTGAGTAAGGTTCTGCTCCAGTCGCTGAAGTGTTTGCCGCACTGGAACTCGCTGGCCCCTTAAACCAAAACTTCGGCTTCACATCGAGCTGCAAGGCGTCCCTTGCAGGATGGAACTGGACACTGCTTCAGCTGTATCCATTATTTCCCTGGAGACTTTCCAGTTCGTGTGCAACTGCAACAAGAGATGGGCCAAGCTTAGGCCATCCGATATCATTATAACTGACTTCCAGAATCCCCGAGTAGCTGTTAAAGGCAAGGCCACCTTGGCTGTCAAATTCAAGGGGTTTTCGGGGGCCCTAGATGTGATTGTGGTGGAGGGTCAGAGAACGAGCTTAATAGGGCTTGATTGGTTTGATGCACTGGGCATTCAAGTAACTGGGATCCACTGGACACAAGCAGCGAACTTGGCGTCAGTATGCAAGGAATTCACAGATATTTTTGACACAAGCCTGGGAGAGTACAAGGGCCTTCCGATAACCTTTAAGCTTGATCCTGCCGTAACGCCTATTAGGATCAAGTCCTGTAGAGTGCCATTTGCACTGAAACACAAAATCAATGCAGAGCTGGACAAGCTAGTCAGTCAGGGGGTACTACAGCCCGTAGATGGGGGTGAATGGGAAACTCCCATTGTTACGCCACTTAAGGTCAACGGGGAGGTCAGGATTTGTGCCGATTACAAGTGCACCATTAACCAGGCACTACAGCAGCATGTGTACCCGGTACCGTTTTTGCTAAGTTAGACTTGGCACAGGCCTATCAGCAGTTACCTGTGGATGAGGCCACAGCGGCCACACAAACCATTGTGACACATAGGAGGCTTTTAAGGTCAAATGCCTTCAATTTGGGGTTAGCATAGCCCCAGGAATCTTCCAGGGAGTTATGGAGCATACGCTCAAGTGCATTCCGGGCGTCTGCCCATATTTTGACAATGTGCTCATTGCTGGTGAGTCCCCTGAGGTGCTTACAAGGAGGCTCAAGGCCGTCCTTCAATGCTTCCGTACAGCGGGACTCAAACTGAAGAGGGACAAATGTAAAATTGGGGTCCCTTCCACTGAGTTCTTGGGATTCTGTATAGATGCTGAAGGCTTCCATCTTGCAGAGTCCAAGCTGAAGGCAATTCAGCTGTCACCAAGCCCCAGATCCAAAGGAGAGCTCAGGGCATTCCTGGGTCTCCTGAATTTTTATCATGCATTCCTGCCTAACAAGGCTGCAGTGATAGAGCCATTACACCGGCTCTTAGACAAGAACACCCTGTGGAAGTGGACCAAGGTTCACGAAAATAGTTTTAAGGCTGTAAAGTCACTACTGTCCTCAAATTCAGTGCTTATGCACTTTAATAAAACATTGCCTGTATGCATTGCGCGTGACGCATCCCCTTATGGGGTGTGGGCTGTACTAAGCCATTTGTCAAGTGATGGGACTCAAGTCCCCATTACCTATTACTCAAGGACATTGTCCTCAGCTGAGTGCAATTATGCTCAGATTGACAAAGAGGCCTTGGCCATCGTGGTCGGGGTGAAGAAATTCCATGATTACTTGTATGGCAGGAAGTTCATGGTCTTCATTGACAGCAAGTCATTGTTGGGGTTATTTACCACAGATAGGCAGATGCCTCAAATACTTTCCTCTAGAATGTTAAGATGGTCCATTTTTATGTCAGCCTACATCTACAAGCTGGTTCACAAACCCGACAAAGACATGGGCCACACAGACGGCCTTAGCAGGCTGCCATTGCCACATGTACAGCCAGATCTGGCTCCAGAAGGTCACATCTTGTCAATTCAGGATTTGCCGGAATTCCCCTCTATGCTGGGGATGTGGCTGCAGAAACTGCCACAGACAAAATCTTAAGTAGAGTGTTGTCATGGATTCACACCAGGTGAATTGAAAATAGCCCTGGACCAGAGTTCCAGAGCTATTTCATATGTAGATATGAGCTTTCAGCTCACAAAGGGTGCATCTTATGGGGGAGCAGGGTTATTGTCCCCAGTTCATTAAGGCACCATGTGCTTCAGTCTCTACATGAGGGCCATCCGGGCATAGTCCGGATGAAGGCACTGGCATGGAGCTACCTTTGGTGGCCAGGGTTAGCTAAGGCTATCGAGGCCCAAGTATACAGGTGTTACACATATCAACAGTCCAGACCGGATATGCCACAGACTTCTGTCCATCGATGGGAGGAAACTCATACACCGTGGTCAAGGATTCACATTGACTTTGCTGGGCTCTTTCAGGGACAGCTGTTTTTGATAGTGGTTGACAGCCACTCTAAATGGTTGGAAGTAATTCCTATATCTACTATGACTACTGCTAGGACCATCCAGTTGCTTAGAAAGCTTTTTGCCACACATGGGCTGCTGGAGGTTGTAGTCTTGGACAATGGGCCCCAGTTTACAGCGGCAGAATTTCAGACCTTCTTGAGGACTAACCTCATAAGGCATGCAACACTGGCTTCCTTTCACCCCTCGACTAACAGGCAGGCCGAACACATGGTGCATATGACAAAAGAGTCACTCAAGTGCATTGTGCCCGGGGATTGGCACCATAGGCTGGCTGCTTTCTTGCTTTGCCAGCACACTACACCTTGCACAGCAATGGGCAAGAGCCCAGCAGAGTTTCCCTGGGGAAGAAGGCTTATCATGAAACTGGACAGGTTGCATCTTGACCAGGTAGTAGTAGACACCGCATGCCCAAAGGCTCCAAGGGAATTGTAAGTGGGTGATGGGGTGTGGGCCTGGAACTATGGGCATGGGAACCTGTAGGTGCCAGGTAAAATTGTCAAAATTTCGGGACCTCTTTCTTACGGGTGGCTCTGGATGGGGGGGGCGAGTCATTCACTGCCGTATTGATCAGCTGTGGAAGCGTTTTGCAGAATGGCCACTAAGCGAGGACCTCATGGCAGGTCCGCACTAGAGACGGAAACTGGCAGCCAAATAGAGCAGTTCACACGCTGAGGACTCAATCAGTCAGTACAATGGGGAGGTGGTCATAGATGGACATAGTCTAGGAGTGCAACATGGGTCTCCAGATGGGGAAAGTCAACCTGACACAGCTACCTCATTGGACTTTGGTTTGGGCCGACCAGGAATGGCCAGCCAATGGAATTCGAGTCGATCAGACTCATGTGAACTTAAGAGCCCTGGTCTACCCAGCCCAGTGGGCAAGCTGGTAGACCGGGAGTTGCCTGGATCCCCCAGGCGTTCTGAACAGTCTTGTAGACCACCACAATATCTACAAGATTATATTCTTAAATAATGTGTGTACATTCTAAGGGGGAGGGACAATTAGTGCAGGTTCTCATCCCACCAGGCTCAATGTTGACTCAGCCTTCCATCCTTCCGAGGTAGGTAAAATGAGGACCCAGATTGTTGGGGGCAATTAAGCTGACTTTGTAATAATGCCGCTTGGGGTGTGTGTGAAAGCCCTAATAAGGAGGCATATACATAGAATGAAGGCTACTGCTAAGCTTGTAAGCCGCCCTGAGTCTTCGGAGAAGGGCGGGATATAAATGGAATAAAAATCAAAATCAAAATAAAAAAAAAATGTGTTGGGATCTTTACTTGAACTGGTCACGTGTCTGTTTGAATGCTGCTTATGGTTGCTCAATAGTGTGTCTGTGTAAGAGTCACTGACTAAGCCAGACTTGCTGTCTCCAAGAGAATCATTGGATGATTTGGGGTGGGAATGGGTTCCTTTAAACCTATTGGCCACCGCCTAGTGGCCAACCGTATAAGTAGCTGTGCAGCAGCTTTTGTTTCAGTTCTGTTCCTGTTTACAACCTCTTGTCTTGCTTATTGCCTGCAAAGAACCGGCTACACAACACTTCCTTTCCAAGCTTCTATTGGAATTTGAATTCTTCTTTCAGAATATTTATTCAGCCATGGATTAATCATTAAGCAAAATAAGCTTGTGCTTATGGCACCAAGGGAAGTTGGGAACCACAGTTTCCCCTCCCAGCTATTAGGCCCTTAATTCTCTTTCACTACCACACTTCTCTTCAGCCCTTTTTGTTTTTTTAGTGATCTGCCATTTTTTAACTTTAGTCTGCATTGTTAAAACAGAAGAGTTTTCTTTGGCATGTTGAGTGACTAAAGTTTAAAATTTTGGTTTATTTATTTATTTATAAAAATTTATATGGCTGCCCAACTCACTCTCAGTGACCCCAACAACAATCTTTCAATCAAATAAGCGATTTGATGGGTTCTATCTCACTCTGGGTTCCCCAGGTTCACTGGCAAAACCAGATCTTCAGGGCCTCATGAAAGATTGTCAAAGTGGGGGAGCCAATCTTATCTCCATAGGGATGATGTTTCATAGGGAAGGAATTTAACACAATCCTACCATAAATGACTTAATAAAACTAATATAAAGTTTCTAAAAGACTCACCATCTGGAGCTGCAGAATTCAGACCTTCCTTGATTTCATTATCTGTTAGGTAAATGCCCATCTTGTTTAGGACATTATCCAGGTTGCTGACATGGATCTGTTCCACTGAGAAATAATAATAATAATCAGCAAATAGTCCCAGAGCTTTGGCATTCCATATGCAGTTAGCAAAGCTCATAAGGTAACTTTGCAAGTATTCCATACTAAAATCAGACAAGTAACATTTTAAGAGTGGAAATCTTGATTCTATACAAGTTTTATAAATATACATACCTTTTCTTCATTTGACATTATTGGTCCATTTCTGTTATTTTGCTTAATTTATTCAAACTCATTGAATGACATAATCCAGGGGTGTAAAACTGCCAGCCCACAGGTCGGATACGTCATCCGGAAGCTGCGCCCACCCCATTGCCGGCAATGGCAAAACCGTCCCGATACATTACGCAATGTCATGTGACGTCCCAAGTTTGACATGTCTGACGTAATCTATTCAAACTCAAAGACCATATGTCTCACTCTTTTGCCCTATAGTTTTGTATTCAGTCACAACCTTAATTTCTGAAAAATCAGCAAAGATTAGCTAATCACTGCTGCCAATATCATCATTGCAACATCTAAATGCAAACAAAAACAATACCTTCTCAAGAAGCTGAATTCTGTTTCCATTACAATATTCTATATTCCCACAGAATCAAAACATTAAAATACAGCCCCTAGTTCCAAGCGGACTGCCTTTTGCTGAGTCCACTAATTCATGTGTTACTGTAGTTTTATCTTTTCACTTTCTAATTGCTGCCTTTTTTTGGCAACCCCACCGGGTCCAAATATCGCCAGTATGCTTGAAGAATTTTAATCCAATCATGGAAATTCACTTACTCTCTGCTTGGGATTGTCCCTGGGTTTTAGTCACACTTTCAATCAGCTCATTCATCTTCACTTTCTCATTTTCTGCAAAGGCATTTAAGTTTACCGAGTGAGTGAGTGAGTAGGCAGCAAATGCAGGAAGAATTGAGTGCAACATTTTGCAAATCAGCTTAATTGCATTTAAAATATTAAATGTAAATTAATAATTAAATTTCATTAAAGTGATAGATATTAATATTTTACCACTCAAAGTAGCTATTAAAAGTAATTGAAATATAATAAAAATATAATGCACATTTAAAATCTCAATAAAAAACCCATAAGGTTCTGATTTAACTCAGTCAGAAGACTAAGAGCTTATTAGCAAGAGTCTGGAGAAAAGACTTTCCCCCCTTATATCTGAAAACAGTACTAAAGCCAGACAAAACTCAGAAAGGAATTACACAAAATAGGAGCAGCAACTAAATACCTACATTTTTGAAATACTGGCCTGGCTTGAAGAGATGAAGATTCAGAGGGAAATCTCTACAGCATCCTACAGGCAAAGCGGATTCATGCAAGACGATATTTTGCTTTATTTTATTATTTTGTTTTATTTATCTCTTTTCCCACTCACCATCCACAGTCACATTCTTCAAAGCTTCTTGGAGCTGCTCTTTGGTTAAGTGGATCCCCATGTTGGACAAAAGAGAATCTACATCTTCCACAGCAACTTTTTCCTCTGTGTCACCTAAAAAGCAAAATAAATTGGCTAAAGGCCACATTTTTCAGAAAATCAATCAGCCAACAAGATTTAATAGATATGCTCCCTCATCTGGAACCCTAATCCCAGAAGTTTTTCTTCTTTAGTTCTGGACAGGGTAGCACTTCCCCACAAAGGACCAATAAGAAATCAGGGTTTCTTATTCTCCTGCTGAAGAACAGGTGGCTAATGGCAGCTGTGGTTCAGAGGTTCTTGCACAGACATGTCAGTTTTGCTTGTTCTAGGATTGGGAGGCTGCTCTATAAACTGTATTGTTTGTCAAATGAACTCAGGTAACACTTCAAGGTCTAGTAAGATGTGAATACCACCTATAAAATTCTTTGTAGTGTAAGGCCAAATTAACTGTCTCTAATAGTTTCTGTGCAGGCATGTTCCAGGGCCCAACAATTAAATAATGTCATCTATTAAAATCCAGTCCCCAGGCCTTTTCTAGTAGAGTATAATTGTTTTGGAACAGACTCTCTTCAGAGATCTATGTGGCTCCCACACAGTGATTATATTTAAAATGGCTTTGAAAACCTGGCTTCCTTCTGAGAAATGGATTAGGATGGATGGTAAACCTCTTACAGGAATTTACAGGTTACTCTGTTTTAGTTTCTCAGCTTTTATACAGGTATTTTCTTTGTTTTATTGAGCTTACTTTTTAAAATAGAGCCTTGGTGGAGCAGTGGGCTAATGCCTCCTTAAGTAACACCAGCTGCCTGCAATTAGTGCAGGTTCGCATCCCACCAGGCTCAAGGTTGACTCAGCCTTCCATCCTTCTGAGGTAGGTAAAATGAGGACCCAGATTGTTGGGGGCAATTAAGCTGACTTTGTAATAATGCCGCTTGGGAGGGGTGTGAAAGCCCTAATAAGCAGGCATATACATAGAATGAAGGCTACTGCTAAGCTTGTAAGCCGCCCTGAGTCTTCGGAGAAGGGCGGGATATAAATGGAATTAAAATAAAATAAAAAAATAAAAAAAATAAAATAGTATATGCCTCCCTCTAAATTTGGCAGCTAAAGAAATAATTCTTATATCTGTGGGATCCTTGCTGCTCTCTGAGCTTGGTGGTTTTCATTGCCCGGTTAGGTAACATCATCAGTGCTAGCTTTCTATCCAAGCCACCACTCACTATTTGGTTGAGGTAACTCCTGCAAAACTCTATTCATTCAGGTTTACCATTCCATCTAAAGATTACAGAAATGACAAATGAGAAGAGCTAGACATGACAAATGGGAAATGCATTTTAAACATTGTTCTTACATTAACAAACACTAACATTTTAAAAAGGGACAATTAAGAAAGAGGAAATACCATTTCCAAAGTGAGGCATTATTACTGTATGCAACAGTGTTGGAGGATCAGAGAGGGATGCTTTGTTGTATGTGGAAAGAGAGAAAAATATGAACCCACTATAAGTACCTCTGATTAAAACTTAACCAACTAACTAACTAACTAACTAACTAACTAACTAACTAACTAACTAACTAACCTAGACCTAAAAAATAGTGCAACCAGATTCCCCTCAATGTGCTTGGCCTGTAATACCCCAAATTTTCATACTGCACCCGCTGAGAATTTTGGCCATTGTAGTTCTAATACATCTGGAAGTCATCAGATTGGGGAAGATTGTTCTGAGTTCATCTACTTCTTAGTGCTTTAAAGTAAAACTGGGGACATTTGGGTATAGCCTAAAGAGGTTTCCAAGGTTATTCATGAGACAAGGTGCTGAATATATTTTGAGAATCTGTTTTTTGCCCGTTAAATAAAAATAATAATAACAAGGCCAGTTTGATAGTCAACCCTCTAAAAATGTTGTAAACACTAACATTACGATGAATGTGAGAGCATTGTTTTACCTACCAGTTATTTTTTTTAACTCTGAGAGTTTTTCCTTCTTAGTGTTCATGAGCTCCTAGGCTGTTTTGTTACTTTCTACTCTCATGTCACTTAAATATATACTGCTCAAAAAAATAAAGGGAACAGAAAATAAGAAAATACAGTACATTGTGTTGTTTAAGTGTTCCCTTTATTTTTTTGAGCAGTATATATCCGTGTAGTTCTTACCATCAACTGTAACTTGCTCAAAGGCTTTCTTAATTTCCTTCTCTGTTAAATTAATATCCATGTTTTCCAAAATGGAATTCAGGTTTTTAACAGAGACTCTATTTCCTGTAAAGAAAGAGGAGGAGGAGGAAGAGGAGGAGGAGAAGAAAGAGGAAGAGAACGGCATGTGAAAGAATATTCAACTATGTTCAAGTATGTATATTCAAGTGTGTATATTCATTTATGACACTTCCACACCATCACTTTTTTTCAATCCTGAAACTCTCAGAAAGAGAGAAATTGCTTTTACAGGTAGTCTTTCTTTAGCAACCACAATTGGCAACTCAGATGTTAAACAAAGCAGTCACTAAGTGGAACCATGATTATGTTTATGGTCTTGCTCCAGCATTCATTTACTTTACAGTCCTGGTAGGTCATAAATGTGAGGACTGGTCACAAAGTTTCTTTTTCATCATTGTTGTAATTGTGAATGGTTGCTGTACAAGACAGTCACTAAACAAGGACTCCTGTCATCTTTACTTCTGCTGACCTAAATAGGAGTGAAAATTACTGGCATAAATAATTGCAGTTCTCTCACCCTCATAGTACACAGAGGGGAGGGAAGAATGGTAAGTTCCAGGGTATTTTACCAGCCTATTCTGTTGAAGAGAAAAAAGAAATTTTTACAGAACACTTCTTACATTCTAATTCCCCCCCTTCCTCTGCTGCACTGAATGTCTAAAGTAAGAAAAAGCATGTTAAAGGAATAGAGAAAATGGCTGCATTTTCATCAGTTGTCAGTTGGATATTCAGTTGGGAACATCCAATGTCAGCAGCGTTGACACATTCTGCTTAGAAGAGCTGAACCTCAGAAGGTGGGAGAAGGAATGATGCAAGTGTTCCCTCTAATAGGGAAAGAGGACCTTCAATTTTATCTAGCTTTGTAGTCTGGTCATTTACATTGCAGGTGAGCTGGAAATCAGATTTCCCTACAGTAGAAGAAAGCCATATCAAACTTTTGTATTCCTACAGCAGAAGAACTGTAGGGATACATAAGTTTGGTATGGCTTTCAGACTGATGTTGCAAGATTTTTACACAGAAGTGTCCTTAACATTTCTATAATTTGCTTCATTAAGTGTAAAAGGAAGACTAACATCAAATTATTATTTACATGTGTAGAATTGAGACTTTGGTTTATTGCTTTGAAATGAAAAGTCAAGATCATCCCAAACTTAATAGAACTACGTTAAAAAAAGAAGAGTCTGTATCATCCTCCCAGCTGTGGGTACAGAGAAAGAATGTTCAGTAAATCATCTTCTTTGAGATTCTAATCTAATTCCTTGTTCTTATCCTCAATTACTCCCATTTTCTAATAGTATTCAAACTTTTAGAGCTCAAGAATGTTTAGTACTAAAGCCATAAAAGCTTTCAAGTACAAAAGTGAGCTGTCTCATGAAGGCAACTTGCTTGTCTTGAGGTGGTTTTGGCAGAGGTTGCCATCAACCAAAGAGCGTGCCACCACCATTTTGCTATTTACATGAAATCAGTTTTACTCCCATGTTTTAGCAGAATGGGAGGGGTTCCTTGTCTTCCTCAGTGTGAGTAATTTCCCAATATTTAACTTGAAACCACCATCAAAGATCACACTGGCCAAAGCATAGAACCACTTAAAGAAGTAGTGCAAGATTGGAAGATGGAGAGAGAACAGGCCCATAGAATCGCCAACAGTAGGACATGATTGATCAAATAACATCATCATCATCCTCAGCCTGAAACCTGCCTACATCCATTTTAAATCAGAATTTGCAAATATAGGAAGGATTTATTTGAAATGCAAAGGGAACATTCATAAACATGTTTATAATCTTTTTCAATCAATAGATAATGAGAGCTAAAATCATAACCATATAAATAGACCCACAGCTTGTTTTAAACTTACTGTCAGCTTCAGAAAATCTTCGATTATTGGTCAGTGCAAACATAAAATCTTTCATACTCAGTGTCCCATCAGCTGCAAAGAAATAAATTAGTGAAAATTACTGAAAGAGGCAACATAGTTGTTATGTCGTGGGATCTGGTGAGCAGGAATGAAGACACAAAGCTGAGTACAGAGAAACTCATTCTTTTATTCCTGCTGGAACTGTACTTGAGCTTGGGCCGCACCCAGCCACAATATATATAGCTTAGCCCTAAGGTAGCAGCCAATAGGTTTGAACCTGCGCTTGCTGCCTGGGGCTGACCAATTGCAGGACCAGAGATGGCCTGTCTGGGTTGCTGGAGAGCCATTAGCTCTCCAGCAACGCACGTGGTATAGTACCACAAGCCCAATACATAACAATAGTAATCTTGTATATCAATTAATAAATAGTTTAATCATTTAAGTATGTTGCATCATCAGTTCATTGGTTGACTCAGCCTTCCATCCTTCCGAGGTAGGTAAAATGAGGACCCAGATTGTTGGGGGCAATTAAGCTGACTTTGTAATAATGCCGCTTGGGGTGTGTGTGAAAGCCCTAATAAGCAGGCATATACATAGAATGAAGGCTACTGCTAAGCTTGTAAGCCGCCCTGAGTCTTCGGAGAAGGGCAGGATATAAATGGAATTAAAATTTAAAAAAAGTTTTTTAGAGAAACGTTCATCTGAATGTTTTTCTTTCCCTTTATTTATCATGTCACAGAAAGTGGTACCACTCAGCAAAATTTGGCTGAATAAAAAAACTGAGCAAGCTTGAACTTGGATGGACATGACCAGAGCCTTTTAATGCTCAAAATTAAAACAAAGAAATAAACGAAAGAGCTTCCTTCTTATTGCAAAGAAAACTACATGGACATTTTGAGTAATAATTAGAAGTTGAATTGCATTCAAGAGAATCTTTATGTTCTTCTAGTGCTTTGGAAGTAAAACAGATTTTAAAACACACAAGAATGTTAGGTATTACTTGATATGCCACAGGTTTAGTTCTTGAATCTGTTGCTAGATTATAGTCTGTAAGTAAGATTTTTAAAAATAGATTTTTTATAGAATAGATTTACTAGCTTCCTTAATGATTATGATTTAGGTTGCTAACTTGCTACTAATTTTAAGATATCTATGCTGAAGACCAATTATTCTGGAAAAGTCTTACGATTTGTGGTAACATATTTCAGTGCTTTCTGGATTTCATCTTGAGATAGCTGAAGGCCCAGAGCATGCATTATGGAATCTAAGTCTTCACATTCTATTTTATCTTGTTTGATGCTCTTCAGTGTTTTCACTACTTTTTCCATGTCTAAAACAAGAAGTACCACAATGAGGCATCCAATGGCAACAATCTACAATGGAACATGTGATATTGATGAAAAGGGTTGTTCTTGCCTACAGCTGAGGAATATTGCTGTGTGAGAGATAGCATCTTCATAAATTCTTTCAAATTCACCATCCCATCACCTGTAAGGGAAAGTAAATCTTATCAGAGAAAAGAAATGTGAAAAGTAATACATAGACCTTTATACATCCAGTCAATTTTATTTCAGTCATTGACCAACAAAAATATTAACATCTTCCAGCTGCCAAGATTGAGAAACATGAATCTAAATAAAATTCAGATAGGGATGAGACAAATGAGTTAAGTATAGTTACTTAGCTCACACCTAATTATCAATGAAGCAAGATTTTATTTTAAATGTTTGCTTTCCATCCAAATATCCAACCCATGATTCACTATACAGCTTTGTGTTGTATTTGATTCAGCTGTAGGAAGGTACAGATGATCTAAAAAACTAAATTTCCAGTTGCCCTGGCATTTCACAACTAAGAGAAGAATGGTGTTTGGTTTATATTTTGAACACATAATTAATTACTCATAGAAAACACAGCTTGATTTGTATTATATTTGAACAGTAATGTTCAGTATTATAAACAGGTGGCACAAAAGTACATACATAGAAAAACTTACTAGGAAATGAAAATGTGCAAATAACATGTTTTGCTTCCTAAGAGCTAGTTTAAATAATGCTAAAAAATATCAAACGTTGTTCCACATTTTCTGGAGTGTCATGTTGAAGATATTTGAGAATATATTGGGAGAAAACTATCTCAAACTTTATTACTTTAAAACCTGTATTCATAGAAATTCAAAGAGAATGGTTCTAATACTTTATCAGAGAAATTCAAATATGTAGCCTTCAATTGAATAGAGTAAGTCCTTACTATCTATTGTCATGTTCTTCAATGCCTCCATCATTTGTTCCTTGGTTAAGGTGATGCCAATAGCAGCCAGCACATCGTTCATCTGAGAAATCTCAACTTTATCTCTATCCATTCTGGAGAGAATGCTATAGATGCCATGGACTGTTGAAATTAAAAAAAAATGTTGTTTAGTTAATTTCAGAAATAGGTAAAAACGTTATTTGCTTCTCACATGATTTGTGCATCAATCCACTGCTGCTAAGAGATACTTTGAATCTTAATATTTTTATTAATTTTCTAATTTTACATTTAGGTATTTAAAAAGCAACGTGGTGACTGGGTTAATCAATAGTTCAGTAACATACAAAAGTCTTTAGTACAAATCTCAAACTACAACCTCAAATATTTCCTCTCTTTTTTTCTTCATATCTACTATCTCATATTTAAGTTAATACAGTTATTATTATATCAACTAAATAAAAACATTATTATTACATTTATCAATAAAATTTTAGCTTATATCTTAATTATTTTTACATTCAATCTTTACATTTAATCAATGTCCTGTTATTGGTTTTTCCCAATTTTTAGTTTCCCATCAATATTCAAATTTAACATTTGATATTTACAGGGCTTTTTTTGTCGTAGAATGCTCAGAACCGAGTTCTGGCACCTTTTTTGAATGGAACATTGTAGGGTAGGCAAAGCGGGTTGTATGACATGTGAGTTCTGACACCTTTTTCTTTTACAGAAAAAGCACTGGATATTTATAATTTCTAGGTTTTAGGTAACCAAAGTTTCCTTTAGAGAGATACTTTGCTCTCTGATTGCGTCACACTTGTGTTGGAAGCACTGAGGCGCTTCCATGGTGAAAGGATTAGCCGGTGTCATTACCATTGCCTGGGGGATGCCTGGTTGGGGGCTTCTTTCATGTCCTTGTTAATGTGCCTACCAAAGTGGTATTTATTTATCTACTCGTGATTGCATGCCTTTGAACTGTTAGGTCAGCAGAAGCTGGAGTGAATGACAGGAGCCATCCCATCACACAGCAGCCCTCGGGTCTCAAACGCAGGCTTGCAAATTGTCAACCCAGCCTTCTAACTACATGAGCCACCATGTTCCTTACATGGTTCCTTACATGAATGTTCCTTACATGAATAGTCTGCCCTTCTCTGCCTGCAGTATCAGCTCTAAAATGGCTAGCCTGGAAAGATGTGCTACAGATTGTCAATGAAATCTGAAAAGCCAATAGAGTTGTACTGTATATTGCAGGTTATCACTGTTATTATATTTAACAGTTCGACAAGATTACACACAGGATGATGACATTTTTATTGAGTCTGAGTCTTACTTGGGATCCAATTACTTCCTATTGCCAAACAATCTACTTAATTTAACTTTAAATGATTTAAATTATTTCCAGCTTTCTTGATTGATAAAGTGTATCCATATAAGAATCTTCTGTTTATCACAAAGCATTTATTTTGTGGAAACAGCTTTGATTTTAGCAGCAGAGTTTAGATTTTCAGAAGATGAGAACATCGAATTATTTGTTCTTTCTTCTTCCAAATAAGCTTTGAAACATTGCTAGTGGTAATCTAATACCATTCTTTATCTCACATGAGCAATTCTATGATGGGAGACCCTCACTACATCTAAAAAAGTGAACTGGTATACCCAGTGCTTTTTTTGTAAAAGAAAAAGGTGTCGGAACTCACACATGTCATACAACCTGCCTTGCCTATCCTACAAGGTTCCATCCAAAAAAGGTGCCGGAACTCTGTTCTGAGCGTTCTATGAGAAAAAAAGCCCTGGGTATACCTGATTCAAAAGCAAGCCATTTCCTTCTCTTCCAACTTATTTGTTTTCCTGACCTTCAACCAACATGTCTGATGAAGAGTTCTAAGAACATTGAGAATAACTCGCAACTATTACAAAACTTTAATTGTCTCAATATAGGTATTATCTCTGATTTTTGATTTCCACTCTTCACACCAACATAGTGGATTTTTGTTTTCTTTTGTTAGAGGAATAGTTGCTGTATAATATACTCTTATATGTTGGAGTCAACTACCTACTGCATACATAGGGAATTCTGTGATCTTTAACAGTTCCTTTTATTGTTCACTTGCCTGCTTTTGACTATGTGTGTGCTTTTGATTTTTTTCATTAGTTATTTGCAGAACCCATAGTGGCTTTCACTTACGTGAGTTTTTAGAAAAACGTTCACTCGTTGTCACATTGACCAAGAAGTCCTTGAAACTGAACTTTCCAGTTCCTGAAAAATCAAGTTTTTCTATAGTTGAAAGAGACCAACAACTCTAACCTTTTGTTGCACCCTATAATAAAATCCCTGGATAATTTCTCAAACCCTTAAGAAATTGCTAATCATAATCCAGAACACGGGAGGGGCCACCTTGAAATTAACAAGCAAGAGATTCAAGCAGAAGATCCAAGAGGGTAGATTCACATGCTAAAAATAAACAAGAACTAGCCAATCACATTTTAGGCTAACATGGTGTGCAAACAGAGCCTGAGTGATCAATTTGTGATCCAGTGTTTATGTGAACATAAAAAAATGGGTTAAATGAATAAACTGTGGTGGGCATGTTTTGAAACTCTAAATAAATATGTTTGGAAACATGATAGTGAAAATAATCCCTTTAAACTACCAAGTGATTTTTCAGAATAACACTTGACATCCACCCTCTCCCAACATGGATGTCCTTCAAAAATTCTGTATGTGGACTTAAAATTCCCCAAATTCTCAGCAATGGGCATGATGGCTGGATTTTTTTGATTCTGACACCTGAAGAGTGCCCAGAGATCTGTTTTTGGACATTTGAAAGGGAACAGTCACAACAATTGCAATTAAATAAGTATGTCCTCTAACATTTGGAAACCTGGCTAGGTAAGGTTTTCTATGAACTTCTATGAACTGTATAGTGGAAAATGTAACATTTGCCATGTTTTGTGTCATTTGGTTTAACCTTAACTGCTGGAACTTTGTTGTTGATTTTTTTGTCATAGGCAGCATTTCACAGCTTTGCTGAAACTGAATGCTACATAATTTTAAAGTGAATCTATTTCTTTGCTCATTTGGTATGGTTGGGGGGATATAGATTGAATGAGCAAGCAGTGCAGACTCACCAGGTATGGAAGTGCCCTTTAATGCAGCTTGGAACTCTATGGCATCCAACTGAATTCTCAGAAAGTCTAAAATGAACTCCAATTCTCCAGGATCAACAGTCCCATCCTTTATCTTGCTGAAGGCCACAACAGCAGAGTGAAATGCTATCATAAGAAAGATCAAGAACAAACTTTGAAGAAAACCAAAGTATTTTGAATGATGAGTGAAATGGAAATTGCACAAGGTTGCAAAGACCTCTGATTCGAAGATACTTACAAAAGGCAACAATCCAGTTCTACCATTCAAACTCATTACTAAGTTAGCATTTCTAAACAAACAAAACATAGCAAGCCCCTGTGTCATAACTGACCACTTAATTACAAGGTGTACTGAATTTTAGGACAGAGAACAATGAAACAAAAAGAATAAAGAGAGGAAAGTAATAAAATACTTTTTCAGCTTAAGTATTTTCTATATGAAATATTCTTCCTGGTACTTGAACATATCTCACCTTGCCTTTGCAAGGAGATAAAAATTATTATTATTATTATGCCAAACACCTTAATTCCCTCCTTGCTGATATTCCAGGAGTCTTAGCTGTGATTTTCACATTTTTTAATTTCTGAAGAAATTACATCACTTTGGAACTTAAAAATAAATTCAATAAAATATGTTTAAATATGGTATAAATTCAATAAAATATGATAAAAATATGGTGAAGCAGTGAAAATTAATCTACTTTTTTAAAAGTGAAAAGATTCATAACAAGAATTTATTACTGTATTTCATATTATGTATATTGGAAGCTATTAAAACATCTTCAACTTTAATGTTTTTATAGTTCTGTCTTGCAAAAATAGATCATGCCACTGTTGTCTAGAAGTGTTACTATTTTCCAAAAAGGTAATCTTAAATTATAATTTGCCTATGTGAACTGGTGACTTTGAGGTGACTGTGAATTTGCTAAGTGTAAAAGGAAATTTGCTGCTACAGTTATGCCTTAAAATGGACAATGAAGATACTAAAGTGGTAGATAGCTTTTGCCTTTTAAGATTAGCTATCAGGAATAAAGGAATAAGAAATATAAGAAATACAGCATAGTATATTCTTACAGAAGGTAGGGCAGCAATGAAGGCCTTGGAAAAGACATTTGGATTTTGTGATGGATCTATACTTTCAAAAATCAGAATCATGCTGTTAATGTTTTTCCTTTGTAACATTCTACAGAAGTAAAAATTGATTTTGAAAAAGCAGGATATAACAGTATGGACACTTAGTTGTCAGAGAATACCATGGACAGATAGGAAAACAAATCAATCATAGAAACAAATCGTCCAGAGTTCTAATTTGAGATACAAAGAGCCAGTCTCCAATTAATACATTGTGGATGCATTATGCAAAGACTCAGCTCCTTGGGAAGTCCATAATGCTGGGGGGAAAAGGCAGAACTGAATGACCAGTAGCAAGGTGGTTGAACTCAATTACAACAGCCATGCACCTATTTTGGGGGATCCACAGGGCCAGACTGAGAACAAACCATCCTGGGGAAGGTCTGTTTATATGACCACTAAGGATTGAAAGTGATTTAATTACACTTATGGCATTTTCTTTGTTGAACAACTTAAATGGTTCCCATTTTATGAATTAAATTGATGAAAGAAATCATCCACAGATTAAAAACTGACAATAAATCACATGCCAAGTACTATACATGTATGTGTGGTGAGCTGGATATGCAATTGAGAATTTTTCATCATTCTTGCCTCAAATTTCATAAGCCATTAAATAGCAACACTTGATCAATGAATTGAAGATACTTAAATAAGTCACCATTTACTTTTAGACATCACATTGCAAATTTTTGGGTTAAAATTATCCAAGCATAATAGATTCTTTACTACAAATCTTTTACCAAAGTAAGGTTTCCAAATGTAAATTTCTTCTGTCCATTTTTTAAAAAATGTAACCACTTTGTTTTCTACCTAAACTTCTGAGATGCTTATTATTTTTCTGTTCAATTTTTCATAGCTCAGTGCTATTTTTTTTAACAGATTCTATTCAAAGATTCTGTTTGGATGATATATAATTTCAACAGTAGATTTTTTTTAACATTCTGAGAGACAAAAGTTCATCTCCTACCAAAGTAATGGCTGTGTTTTAAGAGCCTCACCTAAAGAGTCCTTGAAGTATTGCATCTTAGGAAGAGTCATCAGAAAGTCTTTTAGATTTACAGTTCCATCAGCTAATAGGAAAAGAGGGTACATGAAGAAACCATTAAATCATAAAAATGTCTGGTCATAAAAATATTTCTAGATAAGAGAGAGTTGGGTTGTTAAAGAACAATTATTATGAAGCCTTGGGCAAAGTTACCTGCCCAGTTCTTCAAATTACACAACAAATGTCATAAAGGACTTTCTATGTAATCAAATAACATTTTATCACATTTGTTGCTATGCAGTTTCTTCTATCAGGGTTTATGGTTTATTATAAGCAATACTCATGATCAAAAGTTAACATGTTCATGTTTTTGAAGAATATCTATGAATATAAATCTTTACTGATTTTCTGGAAATACATAGTGTGATATATATACCACCACAGCTTGCTATAGTATTTTTCCCAATGAACCCAGATATTGAATTTACCAAACCAAAATATAGGCTGTTTCACCTTATTTTTTAAAAAACTTACCACCCACATCAATATCCTGCAAAATATCTTGGATTTTTTCCTCTGTCAAATGAAGACCCAACTTATCTATAGTGTCCTGCAGTTCATTTGTATGTAGCTGGTCACCATGCACTTTATCAACAATGGTAATTACATGCTGTAAAGCTAGAGAAAGACGAGGAAAAGAACAATGTTTCAAGGAAATGTACCGTAAAGAAGAGGCCAAAATACCCTAAAGGAATTCCACCCACATTATATCTGGTCTCTTATCCCAGTAGGAAAATACAGAAAGGATTAATTCTAGAGAAGTGTAGTAAAATGAACACAAAACCTGATGCCACCTTAGATACATAGTATTTTATAAGCCTGAGTCTACTTGGTCAAAGACATGAAGAAATGGTAGCAACCAGACTCCAAGACCTTTAAACCAGATTTCCACAAAGGGAGGAAAGGAGTGATCCTAGGATCAAAGGACCAGATCCTTAAAGTCCTGGAACCTAAATACTAATGAGCTCAGAGTGAGGAGCCAGAATAAGGCCCAACTCAAAAGAATGGAAATGAAATTTTAGGGAGAAATAAGGGCATAAAAATAAAGGCATGCTGTGGATTTAGAAACTGAGGCACTCTACCTATAAACCCTAACACTTTAAACTGGGCTCCCCTTGAAGAAAGAGCCCACTAAAACAAGTAACATTTATTGCACATATCTGCTAATTTATTATTATTTGAACTTACCTTCTACTTCAGTGAAATCTTTAGTTTCACCCAGTGCTAGCAAAAACTCTTTGAAATCTATTTCATCACTTTCTGAAAAACATTTTGTTTTTTATTTAATGCACAGGACACTTCTGGGACAAAGGAAAACACACATAAGAAATTATTCCTTATTGTTTGGTGGGAATTGCACATACTTTAGCTATATAAAAATGAAAGAAAACTTTAACCTGGTGCTAATATTTTTATATTCCCTTTTCTCCCAGCAAGGTATTTGCCATATTATATATTTCTCTGTGGATTAGAAAATAATCTTAATTAGTTAAGGATGTGATTTACAATGCTTTCAACTAAATCTGTGATTGTTTTCACCCTCAGCTTTTGTATATCTTGGAGGAGACTGTTGTTAAAACTTAAATTATGCAAAATAAATAGTTTACCTCTAATTCTCACAACAAAGAGCAAGAGAGAAAAGATAAGGCCTCAGGGATAGATATTTACTGGATAAATGTTTAAATGTTAAGATGTGTCTGCAGCTTGTTGAAGGAGTAGTTGCACAACTTATTTAAAGATGGTTGTCAACGTTCTGAGGTACTTCAGAGAAGAAGCTCTAACTTTATTGTAAGGTTAGGTAAAGGTAAAGGTTCCCCCGCACATGCGTGCTAGTCATTTCCAACTCTAGGGGCCGGTGCTCATCTCCGTTTCAAAGCCGAAGAGCCAGCGCTTGTCTGAGGACGTATCCGTGGTCATGTGGCCGGCATGACTAGATGCCAAAGGCGCACGGAATGCTGTTACCTTCCCACTGTAGTGGTCCCTATTTTTCTACTTGCATTTTTACGTGCTTTTGAACTGCTAGGTTGGCAGAAGCTGGGACGAGTAACAGTCGCTCACTCTGTTACGCGGCAGTCAGGATTTGACCCGCCAAACTGCTGACCTTCTGATCAACAAGCTCAGCGTCCTAACCCACTGAGCCACTGCGTCCCTTATTGTAAGGTTACATTAACATAATCTTCCAAGTCTGAAAGTACATCTCTTCTCTCTTGCCTTTACGGTCCAAGAAACAGGAAGAGTCATTTCTGAGATGTTTGCCATGCCCCCATTTCTTCTCTGAATTCAGCTACCCCCATCTTACCATTGTCTAATCTGCAGCTCTTTGTGTCTTCCAAGGTCATACCATTACATACATAATGCCAGGCTTCTTAAAATGAGAACTGGGTATGTGTGGAGAAGCCTAAAAAGCTGAATTTAATGGGAATGGGAAACCTATGGGTACGTAAAACAAGAAGTGGTAGGAACAAGAATGAAGAGTTGACAAATAAATATGGAATGAATGAAGAAGTATGTGACCAGCACGAAAGAAGTATGTTGAAGTGATTGGATGATATAAAAAGTATGAAGGTCTTTGAAGGGGTTGCTGAAATCTTTATCACAAAGACAAAGCTGATGTTTAAAAGACAAGTATGAAATAGCATGGATTTTCCAGGACAGGAAGGCATGGATTGAATAATATTGTGAACAGTGTAGATAGTCCTTGCTTAGTGACCTCAATTGAGCAACTTCATAGCTAAGCATTGTAGTTGTTAAGCAGAAAATCACATGGGGGTAATAGATTTATGATGTCACTTTCCATATAGTCCTTAAGATATTATACTGTATGACCACACCTTGTGATTTTTAATTTCACGGTCTCTGTTAATTCTGCTTGTCAGAAGCCAGAATGGTGATCATGTGACCATGAGACACTACAATGGTTGTAAATGTGTGACAGTTATAATATGCCCAAATGACAATTATGTGGTTGTGTGATATTATGGCAATTGTAAATGTGAGGTTAAGTTGCAAAACTGGGTGTTTTTTTACACTGTTGTAAATTCAAATGGTTGCTAAACAAGGCAGTTAGTAGGTGAGGTCTATCTTTATTGATATGAATGAGATTTCATTACATTTCCTGTTCGTTGTCTGACCTCACATTTTAATTTTTTTGCTTATTTTTCTTATTCTTTTTCAGTGCTTTCCATAACACTGCTTTCCCCAAAATATGCTGGCTATGTATTATGCATGCTAGTGTGTAACCTAATTCCAGTTTGTGATTTGAATGACCCTATAGCTGAAGACATCTGAAAAATTCACATTCCTTGGTGTGGAGAGGATGTGTCATTTTTTATAACTATATGAAAAAGAAGACTGCTTTCACTGACTGCCCATGGAGGCAACCTTCTTTTTTCCTTTACAGATGTAGATAGTAAGGAAGATGCAAGGAATATCAAAAACATAATGTTACATTTATCTATTGTCGGCTGTTAAGCTAGTATATAGCTATTCACTGAATGATATATGCATGTATGTAATGTATGTAGGTATTGTTTGATTCATTGATTCATTCATTCAGCAACTCAATGTTCAATTCTATGCAGATTTTGAGTTTTTAATTTTAGCATAGCCCAGAAATTATAGACACAAAGAATAAGGTTTTGTCTTACCATCAGTTTTGACAGTTTGAATTATCTGATTGAATGTTGAACTAGGTAAGTCTACACCCATGTTCTCTAGAGTATCTTCCAACTGTTTGGTAGTCATCTTCTCTTCTTTCAGGTTTTCAATAACCTTTGTGGCATTCTGCAATGCTGGAGAACATGAATTGTTAGAAGAAAGAGGAGGCTGCTATAATTCTCAGATCACTCAGTGCTTTGCAGAGAGAAGCAAAGTTTGGGAAGCTGTGGATCTGCCAAGCTAGGACATGACTGTTAAGTGGCCAAAAAAGGGAAGAGAGAAAGGAAAACCTGACCCTGGGAACTGACTCCTCTTTTTTATTTGTTTCCATTTCATTTGGTATTTGGAGAACTTCTGCCCTATGCATAATTTGAGTTTTTTCACTCACATTTCAATTGCTTACCTCTGAAATCAGAAATGCTGGACAAAATCTTGAGGAATTCAGTTCCATGAACTTTCCCTGATTCTTCAATGGTTTGAGCAAAAAAGGAAAAATGAACAAACAAGAGATCAGCAACTGGACAAAAGCTGTTGTGCTCTGGTGTCCCAAGGAGGGGGCACACCACTGCCTTTTGAAGAGCCAGCAGAATCACTGCCTATCTCAAAGAGGAATTAATCACTGACCAAAACCAATAATAATGCATCCCATCCCTTACAGATTTAGCTAGCCAGGGAGGAGCATGGATCCAAAGGACAAGTGGCTGAACTAACAGCTGCAAGGGTCCTGTCCATTTGCTCAGATTCAAAGGCTCAAACTCCTTCCATACATACATACAAGAGTTAGCCCCCACAACTCCAATGATTTTGCTTCTGGAACCCAGTTGGATCTATTAATCAGCTGGGGTGGGCTATTATAATAGGCCCAATCTCTGTCTGTGAAAGCAGGTGGTGCCAGAAAATTGGAGGCTCACACTGGAGTGATTCGACCATGACAAGAAGGAAACCACTCTCTTCCCCAAATGCAGAACATGGTGCTACTGTTCTGATAGAAAAACACTCAGGTTGGGCCCTGGATGACTTGGGATAGGCCCATGGCTGCCATGGTGGACATAAACTCTTGAGCTATCTCAGTTCCCAGATCCAGAGAAGGCAAATTAAAGTTCCCCAAGATCATAAACCCAGGGAATTCTACCACCCCCCCAGCCAAAAAGCTTAGGCATAGAAGTTGCTGTACACCTCTTGGTATCCAACTTAATAAACTGCCTTACACCCAAGAATTTGAAGAGCAGGTCCTCTGGATGCTTCTTAAGTATCTCAGATTACCATTTTCCTATTCTGGATTCATATTTTTAGTCACATTAGAACCTAAGCCCCGGAGACAAGAATGAGATAGAATACTGATATATTAGAGAATGAAATAGCTAAAAAAACTGGCCTGTCTGTGGGTAAGGGAGTAAAAAACCCCTCAAGAATGCAACTGTGATCAAGTGATAGAAGCCCTCCCCTCTTTTAGGTACATAAAAAGGAGAAAGCCTTCAACTGCATGGATACGGCTGTCATTTTGCATGTAAGTGTCCTTGCAAAGAAACACACCTTTGTCAGTTTTATCTTCAAAAATATTTAATAGGGGGCATTCAACGGAAAGGAAAATAGGGTTTTTTTCCTCCCAATAATCCACCAATTTATTAAAGACTTACCATCAAAGGAAGCAAATGCCAGAACTTCTTGCAGATCATCAGGTGTCAGGTGGCTGCCTAAGTTTTCTAGGGCATCCAGCAAATCTTCTTTTTTAATGTCCTCTTTTAGAATCTTGAGGATAATACTGAAAGTATTCTGTAAAGCTTCAGGACATAAATTTCAAAATGAGCTCAGCCTTGCTTATTCCTAGACTATTTTCTGACATTCCCCAAATAAGATTTGAAGCAAAGTAATCTTGTGAAGCCATATTTAATGTTGGTAGAATGGACTTTTTCAATCCAAACATGGAAACTTACTCCCAACTGAATAAATGAAAGATCGTAATTACTGGAGCTCATCAAATGAGGTCCATTCATCTTCTGAAAATGATGTGGAGAAGTAATTTTGAAATATACAGAAGCTTTGCCTGATGGGGCAGTTGATGCTAGTAGCATTTCAAAGAGATACTTCCCATGTATCATTTAGAATGTGAGAACCAATTTCAGCCTTTCAACATATGTCAAATCATAATGTATGTCCTGATTTCTCAGCAGTTGTGGCCGACTCACTACTTTTGCATATTACCGGTAACTCTTGAACTAACTTTTCAGGGTGAATTAAGATTGTAGATAACAGAATTCCTAGATTTTAAAAAAATGAATGTTACCACCAGTTTGATATAAGGAGGCATTCAAGTTTGAACTAATTTTTCCTGCTCCCAGAAAGGAAGAAAATAGTACAAACCTGAAGTGTGAGCTTTTCTCGAGAGAAAACTGATCTTACATATGCAACAAAATAATTGCAGAAATGATGTGAATGATTACTTATATTGTCTACAACTTGATGCCTAACACAGCTGACATAAATTATAGCATTCATCCTATCTGTGGGATGATGACTTGACTATAACCTTCTACCCAACTTATACATTTTAGAGTTGACCTTGGAGATAGGGAAGGAAGAATTTAGCAGATAAGGGGAGAAGGAATGAATAGCTAGCTATTAAGGAGGGAGTTGTAGAGAAGCTCACATGGTGCTGAGAAAGATATAAAGTGATATAAAATGAGACAGACTGGCTTCTGTCCAATTCCTGGATAGTTCCCTGAAGTTTTTTTTAGCAAAATTTTTCAGAACTGATTTGTGTTGCCTTCTTCCCAAGGCTGAGAAAAAATCACTGGCCCAAGGTCACCAAGCTCACTTTGTGACTAAGACAGACTAGAGCTTATAAAAAAGGTAAAGGTTCCCCTGCACATGTGTGCTAGTCGTTTTCGACTCTAGGGGCCAGTGCTCATCTCCGTTTCAAAGCCGAAGAAGCCAGCGCTTGTCTGAGGACGTCTCCGTGGTCATGTGGCTGGCATGACTAGACGCCAAAGGCGCATGGAACGCTGTTACCTTCCCACCGGAGTGGTCCCTATTTTTCTACTTGCATTTTTACGTGCTTTCAAACTGCTAGGTTGGCAGAAGCTGGGACAAGTAACAGGCGCTCACTCTGTTACGCGGCACTCGGGATTTGACCCGCCAAACTGCCAACCTTATGATCGTCGGTCTCCTGGTTTCTAGTATTCTGTTACTCTAATTTATTACAATAAAGAACATTTCTGAAGTCTATGATATCCTTTTTTTTAACCCAGTTGATCTCAAAAGGTTGACATTGCACCCTAATGGCAGAACTCTTCTGTATTTTATGCTCTATCAGGCTCTTCTTTTCAGATCTGTTCAGTAGCTAAGCTTAGTGGAGACTGTGCTAGAGCACATCTAAAGCCAACATGAAGGGTGGCTTTTCTCTGTTAGTATTTCTGTATTTATTATTTTTTTAACCCTGTGAGGTAGGATGAACAGAGAGAATACCTGGCTCACAGTCATCTAATGTGTTTCTATAGTGAAGGATGGACATGGACCTGAGTCTCCAAAATCTGTCCCAACAATGTAATTACAATATCACTAGGTGGTGATAGATCAGATAAATAATATGCTTTCAAAATAATTTGTAACTGGGGCTTTGGATTTCATACGACCATAGACTGTGAGGTACCAAATTTGTATGAGGTCCAAAGATGCAATGTGCATCTCTGAAGCACACTGAATCTTGCTCTGAATCCATTCCCATTCAAACTGACATGTCTTTACAAAAGACAAGAGATATGTAACAATTTGGTGGGTAGGTACTGCAAAAATATGTTTTATTTTAGGGCAAGCATATCTAATGTTGTACTTTTGAGCAATAAATAAATAGAAATTTGGCTTTATTTTGAAATACTTTTCTGAATTTTGCAATTTGGTTACCCAATCAACTGATTAAGCAAACTTCGTAAATTAAGGAAAAGTGTGCAAAATAAATATATAGAAAAGGAAATAATTTTAAGATATATGGTACATTGAGGAAAATTGACTTCAAAAATTATATATGAATGTTAGAAAATATCCTCCCAATGTATATTAATTTTGATGTGTGATTAAAACAGATTGAAATTTAAGATGGAAAACATGAAAAGTGCAAAGAAGTTTACCAATTTATTAGCATCTATGCAAATGCTATCATATTTTCTGGTCTTACCATGAAATTCTTCAGAGGACTCTGTACCGATTATTTCTTTCACAATATCAATAAAATGTACTGCCCCATCTTCTATAAGGAACGGAATAGCAAATTGGTTGGATGGGAGAAATAATAATATATGCATGACAAATCTGGTTTCTGAAAACATTTCTAGAATATTGTTTTGCTCTCCAAGATGAGGAAAGTTACTGTGTTCTTTGATATTACAAGAATTAGTGGTTAGAGATCTGATAAAAAATACTTCAACTTTATACAACGCTTAAGGTTATAATCTTAAACAAATTTACCAAGGATCACCAATGAATACAGCTTATTTACTCTAAATAAACATGCCACCATTTAAATTTTTAATACAAGATATTAAAAAAATCTTATTTATCTTATGCCAGATAAATAAATGTAGATTAGATAGTAAGAAAACTTGGCAAAATCATCCTTAAGAAGTAATTATGACTGAACTAAGAACTCAAAACCTCTTAATAAACATTAAGGCTACTAAAACACCAGCCTTCTCAAATTTGATGTTTTCTAGTTGGGTTGCAGTTCCTATAATATGCACCCTGATGTAAGTGTGTATTGTCACATTGGTAAAGAGGCTAGTAGCCATTGTGTAAACAGTATCAAAGTGCAGATTAGGCCTTATTCTAAGAAAAAAAAATGGCTTTTCCGTGTCTCCTATTGAAGGCATGGGACAGATAAAGTAAGGAATTGTTTTGTGTTTTCTATATGTAGTTCCAGTTGTTAGTAATCTCATGTTGTCACCTTAATATTTTATTTTAATAAATATTGCTAATTAGAAACTAGGAAGGTAAATGTGTTCCTAAATATGATGAAAACAAAATGATGAAATGACACACCATGAGCTTTGTACTTGCATTGCAACATTGCACACAAATAGGTAAGGGGCAGAGTTTGTGTCATGAAGTTGCAACACATGTTTTGTCAATCTAACCAGTCCCATCAATACCTATTGCTGCTACAAGGTTCTGACACCTACATGTCCAGCAACCCTATTTTGAATTGTAATTCTAACAGATCTGGGGGATCTTACAACAACAACACCTTTTATTGATTAGCCCTTGGGCCATATCAAAGTACAAAGTTCCAGCAACAAACCGTTACCAAAACTAGATAAAAGCAATCCGAAATGGAATTTGATAAAATACAATTTAAAATGGAATTAAGATACAATTTAAGTTAAAATAGTAATAAAATGCAAATTTAAGATATAGATAAAATATGGAAACATTATATTTCGGAGTCGCCCTTACAATCTACCCCAATCAGTCCCACATATGCAGATCTTAACTGGATCATTTTGTTCAAATACAGTACTGTGCTACGTTGGATGTTATTTTCACGTTCTGGCCAGACATAAGGTATTTTGATATGGGGATCCCAATGGGTCATTCGTTTGGTATATAGACCAAGATACCTGTCTCTCACCCTCTTATACAAACAACAGTCAAATAGGATGTGAGCCAGGTCCTCTACCTCTGCCGCTCCGCAAATGCAGAGACGCTCATTGTACGGTATAGCATGAAATCTCCCATATCTGGCCATTGTATCAAGCTGTTCAAATCTCGCTCTCGTAAATATCTCCCTAAGATGTTTTGGGAGTTGTAACTTCAAATAACTGTCCACTTGAAAAGTACATTTGTATTTACTCAGCCATTTCAAGTTACCCACCTTACTAAGGATAGCTATATCAGTTTGTGCTTCTATATCCTTAATTCTTTGGGCAACTCTTTTTTTTAGATTGTTCTCCTGTTTCGCAAGAAACAGGAAGGCCACAGCTTCTTACAAAATTTGTTAGTTTGGTGATCCAGGAGATTTGTGATTGCAGTTTTATTTGCTCTAGTAGGCATAATTTGGGGAGTCTATCAGTCTCCATTTCATTAACTTTGCACCAGTAGTTATAAGCTCTAATTTTAGATAATGCCTGAATTGTATGAATTCCCAATTCAGCTCTAACTGCTGCAGCAGATGTTCTTGGATCTACACCCAAAATGCATCTCAGATGCTGGGACTGTGTTCGTTCTAAAGCTGTGGTTGAATAAAGACCTGGGGGATCTTAAATTAGTGAAGCTGATATATGAGGGCTGATGTATGGCCTCCTTATGTATAGCATATGTGATGCTATCATGAGCATGTTTCCTCATGATCATCTTTCACAACCCTCTCAGGAAAGAAAAAAGCATTAAATATTCTTACATCTCTTTACTGCCATCTAGTGACCATCTGCATTTTTGCAGTCCATATACTATCACTATCATAAGACTAGAAAGAATCTTATGATGTTTTTTCTGTCAGTAGAGGAAATATGAAGAAATGAATTTTATTATTTAAGTAATGATAAAATATCTGCATGCTGGAATACTGATATTGAAATAAGTACTAATCTCACCAGTGACTGTTACTGAGTTGCATAGTGATTGCATTTCATCTGGTGTCAAGTTGATACCCATGCCGGTCAAGGTTTTTGTCAGGTCATTGACATTAACCTCCTGGTCTATGATATTATGCATTGCATCAAGACTATCCATCAGCACTGCCAAAGAAAGATTTGT
This sequence comes from Vipera ursinii, assembly GCF_947247035.1. Classification (NCBI taxonomy): domain Eukaryota; kingdom Metazoa; phylum Chordata; class Lepidosauria; order Squamata; family Viperidae; genus Vipera; species Vipera ursinii. Next base: position 40,233,907 of record NC_139517.1, read on the forward strand.
ATCAACATTCAGTTGCACATTTATTTCACCAACTGAAAAAGCAATGTTATTCCTCTTAAAACAGCATTTCAAGTGCTATATTCAACAAACCCAAATGAGGGCAGGTTTAAATTGTCCTTATTTCATCTTTCTTTTTCCTCAGTTTCGTACAGTTGCTTTGCCTCTACAGCAAACAAAATCAACAACCAAGAGAAAATCTTACCCAGTAGCTCGTTTGCAACTCCTTAAATAGCCATGTCTTTTCTCAGGATTGTGCAGGAAAAGAACCAGCTACTTTAAAGAGTTAAAAAGGATGTTATATTTCTACCCCTACACACAAGGAAGTACTTTTTAAAAGAATCATAGAATTCCACAACAGAGCATCATTCTTGAGACTTGAGGCTTGAGACTGAAAGTAAATTTCAGGAGTCAATATTGAACATGTATACTCTAAGATATGATTGGTGGCTAGACGCCAGGGTTTCCCTCCAAGAGTTGAAGGCACCAGGCTGGGGAAGATGATCCTAGGAAGACTAAAAAACAGCTAGAGAAGAGAAAAATAAAATATTAGCCTTACCAGTTGCTTCTGGAATCTCTGGCATTACAGTTAAAACTCTTATGAATTCTTCTAAATTAACCTTGCCATAACCTGCAAAGCAAAAGATGGGTCATGCTGAATTGCAGAAAAGAATAACTAAACAGTGATTTCAGGAATGCCACCTCATAGCTAAGAATGCTTACTGTCAACTTTGGCTACATTCATCACTTCCTTCAGTAGTTCACTGGCCCTGAAAAGTTCCATAGCATCCAGGCTGGATTGAAGAGTCTGGAGATCAAAGTCGTCATCTTTGAATTTGCTCAGGGCCAAGCAGATGAGTTGCAATTCTATAAAAACATCACTCCAAGGTCAGCAAAACACAAGAGAAAAACTTTTTACATCATCATTATTTGCATGACTAGGATATTTAAATAATCTGCCATGGTTTTGCTGTGGCTAGGGATGATGAGAAATGTAACTTCAACATATTCGGAGCTAACTAAATTAGGAAAGGTTGGCCTATACTAGAGGTCCACCCGGTCTGAATCTGACTGATTGCGACTAAGAGCCTTTACAAGGTCTTACCTCGCTGCGATGAGGACGGCAAAGTCTAATTACTTTGCTGCCCTCATCGCGTCCGCAGATAATTGCCCAGCCGCCCTGTTTAGGGTGACTCGCTCTCTCCTTAATCGGGAGACGAGGGAGGAACCCTTACAGGGACGGGCTGAGGAGTTTAGTCATCATCTGGTGGACAAAATCGCTCAGATCCGGACCGGTTTGGACTCTGACTGGGCAGAGTCTGGAATGGAGGAATCAAGCGGTCTTGAGCATGTTACCTGGACTGAGTTCGATCCTGTTTCCCCCGATGACGTGGACAGGATCATGAGGAGACTGAGTTCCACCACCTGTTTACTGGATCTGTGCCCCTCCTGGCTGGTCTATGCGGCTCAGGAGGAGACACGAGGCTGGTTCCAGGCAGTAATATCTGCTTCCTTGAAGGAGGGTATCTTTCCCACCGCTTTGAAGGAGACGGTGGTGAGGCCCCTCCTCAAGAAGCCTGCCCTGGACCCGGCTGTTTTAAATAACTATCGTCCGGTCTCCAACCTTCGCTTTTTGGCGAAGGTTGTTGAGAGTGTGGTGGCGCATCAGTTCCCTCTGTTCCTGGAGGAAACGGATTATCTTGACCCGTATCAATCGGGTTTCAGGCCCGGGTACAGCACGGAGACGGCATCGGTCGCACTGGTGAATGATCTCTGGCGGGCTCGGGACAGGGTATGTTCCTCTGTCCTAGTCCTTTTAGATCTCTCAGCGGCTTTCGATACCATTGACCATGGTATCCTACTGCGGCGTCTCAGGGGGTTAGGAGTGGGAGGCACTGTTTTACGGTGGTTCTCCTCCTACCTCCTGGGCCGCTCGCAGTCAGTGTTGACGGGAGGGCAGAGGTCCACCCCGAGGTCTCTCATTTGTGGAGTCCCCCAGGGGTCGGTTCTCTCTCCCCTCCTGTTCAACATCTACATGAAACCGCTGGGCGAGCTCATTCGTGGTTTTGGGGTGGGGTATCATCAGTACGCTGATGATACCCAACTTTTTTCTCTCCACCCCGAACGAACCCAGTGATGCACTCGACGTGAAGTCCCGTTGCCTGGAAGCGGTCCGGGTTTGGATGGGGAGAAACAGGCTTCGTCTCAATCCTGCCAAGACTGAGTGTCTGTGCATACCGGCATCTTGGATAAACCAGGTTGTTCCACCACTAATGATGGGGGGTGAGGTGTTACCCCCCGTCGATAGGGCTCACAACTTGGGTGTCCTCTTGGATTCACGGCTCAATTTTGAAGACCATATAGGAGCCGTGACCAGGGGGGCTTTTGCCCAGTTTTGTCTGGTGCGCCAGTTGCAGCCCTACCTGGACTGAGATGCCCTATGCACAGTCACCCATGCGCTCGTGACCTCCCGGCTAGACTACTGCAACGCTCTCTACATGGGGCTGCCCTTGAGGACCACTCAGAGGCTTCAACTAGTGCAGAATGCAGCTGCGTGAGTTGTTATGGGAGTCTCCCGATACTCCCGTGTAACACCTCTTCTCCGTGAGCTGCATTGGCTTCCGGTTGCCCTCCGGGTGAGATTCAAGGTGCTGGTAATGACCTATAAAGCTCTAAATGGCTTGGGTCCGGATTACCTAAGGGAACACCTGCTGGCGGCATCAACTTCCCATCGTCCTGTGCGCTCCCACAGGGAGGGCCTTCTTAGGGTACCGCCGGTCAAGGAATTCCGGCGGGTTATTCCCAGGGGAATAGCATTCTCTGTGGGCGCGCCGGCCCTTTGGAACCAACTTCCCATGGAGCTTAGGACTGCCCCCGACCTTCGCTCATTTCGCAGGGACTTGAAAACCTGTTTTTTTGAGCTGTCTGGCCTAGACTGAGGGGTTTTAATTATTTATTAATGGGGTTTTAGTTTAAATTCAGGGACTTAATTTAATCTTAGTTTTAATCAATTTTAACTTTGTATGTTATGTATTTTTAATTTTTCCCTGTAAACCGCCCTGAGTTCTATGGGAATAGGGCGGTACACAAGTTATAATAATAATAATAATAATAATAATAATAATAATAATAATAATAATAATAATAATAATAATAATAATAATAATTTTATTAAGGAAACAAGAAGGAAAAACATTATTCAAACAATTTCCCATTTTTAGTTCACCAACCTGTTTCCAAATCTTCCATTTGGGTTACTCAAATTCATGAAATCTGTTAATGTTTATTATTAGTACTATAATACTAATAGTAGTATTATTAGTAATACTACTAATTAGCACTATAATACTACTAATAGTAAAGGTAAAGGTTCCCCCGCACATGCGTGCTAATCATTTCCAACTCTAGGGGCCGGTGCTCATCTCCGTTTCAAAGCCGAAGTGCCAGCGCTTGTCCGATGACTTCTCCATGGTCATGTGGCCGGCATGACTAGACGCCAAAGGCGCACAGAATGCTGTTAGCTTCCCACCGTAGTGGTCCCTATTTTTCTACTTGCATTTTTACGTGCTTTTGAACTGCTAGGTTGGCAGAAGCTGGGATGAGTAACAGGTGCTCACTCTGTTATGCGGCACTTGGGATTCTACCCGCCAAAACTGCCGACCATTTGATCAACAAGCTCAGTGTCCTAACCCACTGAGCCACTGCATCTGCCCCTATATATGTATTGAAGTCAGTACTTATATAGGGGCAAATAAATGTAAGAATATACAAATGTTAAAATTTCTAGGAGCTCTATACAGCAGTTAATGGAAATCGATAGCAGCAAATAATGTAACTTTAATCCAAAATTATGCCCTTCTTTGCTTGGTCCTGTTATTCTCCTCTTTATCTAATGTCAAAAAGCTTCTTTTCTCACTCAAGACGTTCCTCATTACCCTATTTATCAAGCTGTCTCTTAGTGATTAATTGCAAAAAACAGGATAGTTTGTATAATTTCAAATAGATCTTCACTCACCTGGCTTAATAACAAAAGTATCAGTATAGATCACATTCCTGATGAAATCTTTTAGATTTAATGTATTGTTATCTGAAAATGGAAGGGGAATGGAAAGAAGGCACAGAAAAATAAGAATAGAAGAATAATCTTTGTATGAATATAATATGTAACTTAATATAGTACAGTATAGTTATAGTATATAGTGCATAGTATATAGAATATGGTATATAGCAGTACTATATACTTCTTGGATGAGAAGCAAAACTCTTCAAGGAAAAACAAAGTTCAGCTGCCTCTTACAAAAGCATTTGTGGGACAACAGTGATCTGGATGACTGAGAATCTCCATTGACATATATCCCTAAAAGCCTCAAGAAAAATGGTACACACCATCAACATTGCAAAAGGCCAGTGCTTCTGACATCTCTTCTGTTGGCAAGTTGATATTGAAGCTCTGCATAAGCACCTGCAACTCTGTGAATCCAATTCTTCCATTTTTCATTTTGGCCAGAATTTCAAAACCATCTCCCAAAGCTAGAGGAGATGGAGACATAAAAGGGAAAGCGATTGGACTGAGGATAAAACGTAATGATGCTGAATAATTCAGATTAGTTTATGGGACCCATTTAAAACACATTTAAGGGTGTGGTGATATACGGTCTAAATTGGGTAGGAGTAGCTGCCTGCATGGGGGCAGAAGGATATACAGTAAATCAGCAGTGTTGTTCAAATTGATTAGGACTCAAAGTTTTTAAATGGCACAGGAACAACAGAAAAATAAATCTATGTATCCATTCTCTGTTTTCTTTCTACTCTCTCCCCATAAGTCTAAATTGGTTTAAAAATATTCTGTCAGAAAATGAAATGATAGGACTACGTACTTCATACTTTCTGCCAGTGCTTTTTTTGTAAAAGAAAAAGGTGCCAGAACTCACACATGTCATACAACCCACCTTGCCTACCCTACAAGGTTCCATCCAAAAAAGGTGCCGGAACTCCGTTCTGAGCGTTCTATGAGAAAAAAACCCCTGCTTTCTGCTTTGTATTGTGTTTCCTTGTACCAAGTGTTCTGTATGTTATACTCAGGGCTTTTTTTCTCATAGAACACTCAGAACGGAGTTCCGGCACCTTTTTTGGATGGAACCTTGTATTGTAGGCAAGGCGGGTTGTATGACATGTGTGAGTTCTGGCACCTTTTTCTTTTACAAAAAAAGCACTGGTTGTACTGCACATTGTATTGTACTGGTTTTAGAAAAACCCTAAGCTAGGAAGACCTAGCTACCTAGCAAAAGGAAGAAAAATAATAATTAAAATACACATGCACATTTCTGCTAGAGCACATTTTGAAGCAGAGAGCTGTTGCACAAGAGGCAACATACTTAATCACTGTATTATTTTAATACTAATGATAAATAGGGACTCAGAGCGGGCAGCTTTGTCTTCATTGCATGGTGTTCCTTCCCCTAGAAATAGCAATGAACTGTTAGGGTAATTTTTGAGGAAATAAAGTGCACCAACCAAAATGAAGAACAGCCCTTCAGGAAAAGATTATTTTCAAACCACAAAGAGAAAGTCTATTGGTGGTTAGATTTGCAGCGAGAAAGAAGTTGAGTAACACTGACAGTAGCACTTTCTGACTCAAAAAATGGTCACTCTTGCATTCTAGCAACTAGTCAGGCACTATCCTTAGCACAACTTTTCAGACTTTGTTTCTGGGACTCCTATGTGCTCTTGCTATTAAATGCTCTGATCCTCCTCCCCAAGACTGTCAAATACCACTGCTCATTGCTTTTGGAAATCATCTGGCAATCTAGAATAGAAGAAAGCTGGAATGTCACTATTTTTATTGCAGATTTGATGGATGACTAATAACTTATAGAAAATATATTTGCTTTCATTTGGTAATGCTAGCACACTTGTGAAAGGAGCTCACAAATTCTGAGGGATCTCATTCTCAAGGCAATATCCTTCCAATTTTCTATCACTCATGGAAATGGAAGATTTATAACAGTAAAAATGTAAACTTTTCAAAATAAATGATTAGTTCTGTGCTCTCTCTCAGAGCACCTTGTGCCTGTAAGGCACGTCCAGATCATACCTGCAGAAGTTTTAAGTTGCTGATTTTTTGTCAACATCCTCAAGAAGTTATTGAATTTTGCCTGTCCAGCTTCTGCAAGTTTCATTGGGAAAGAGAGATAAACAATTAAATTGTGAAATTCTTCCCACTAATACGGTACTTTGTAATTTGTTATCAAAATTAAGAACATAAATTTAAATCCAAATTGATCAAGGTCAAAACAATATCTACCCCGAACAACTTTCAAAGATGCTCAAAAAGCTAGAGAGAGCTTTTCATTTAATATCCCCCTTTCCATGAATAGCTCTTCCTTTGTACTACTTATTTCTCATAAATCTTTTTTCTTGAAATACCATGCCAAATTATGTCTTCCAATTACCAAAAAAGTGGTGGTTTCTCTGCCTTATACCATTCTGGAATTCCCATAAGATGCTAACTCTCCTTCCCATTGACCCAATTAGGTACATTGTTAGAATAAGGCTGGCACATTTACAATCTATTCTCAAACCATTAGGGATGAACAGACTTTTTCAGATAGTGTACTTTGATCAGAAAATGTTTTCTAATTTTTTGGAACAAAATTGTTGCTAACACGCTCTACAAGACTTTGAACTACTAATGGTCAAAGTAAATTGATGGTAGATAAAACTGAATGCAATTCATGGTGGGTTGGACTTAGATTTCTTGTGGGCATGAAGAGACTTAAGACTGATGATGCATTTGACCCCTCCCTGGTCATCTCTTACACTATTCTTACCTTTTTTTCTACAGAACTATTAAAATGTTAGGACATCTACATCTCTCCTTGTGCTTGGCCACTTACCTGTAATGTTTGCTGACCTTAGTGCTTGGCCAATCACCTGGTTAGCCATGGGCAGGTCTACGGTTCTGACGGTTCGTGTTTCAAGGTTTAGTCGTACTGCTTGGTGTTCCTTAATCAACTTGAGAGCTAGGATGCAGTCAAGTACAGCTAGAGAGGCAAGGATCAGCAATGTCATTTATATATATGCAGAAGAGCAAAGGTTCTCATTTTGAATGAGCATCACAGCCTACAGGCTTTGATCAACTTATAGGGAATTATGGATAATTCTGTTGGTTGAGAGAAAGGTATTCTTTCTTCCCAAGGACTGCATTAACATCAGGGAACTATTCCAGGGCTGCTTTCTAGCAGTGGGATGGGCCATAGCACAAAATACATGGGTGGCAGTAGAGTGGGGGAGGTTGAGAATCTATTCTTCTTCATGCTCATGTCCCTGACATCCACAGACTCCATTCATCCAGGTTAAAGATGATCTTTGAATCAGGGGTGTAGGTTACATTCATTAAAGCCAAGCAGTCTTTTGCTAACCCATGCATAGGAAACAAAATAGGCCTGACTGGTTTTAATATTAGAAGAAGCACATTGTTTCCTTTTCCTGTTAGTTGTCAGCTTTTCCTCCCAATAAGCCCAAGAGCCAAGTCATTTGGTTATTACTGTATTTCTCTAACTGCATTCCAATTGTCTCTCTTTGCCCCCCTTCTCCCCACCCTCAGGCCTAGCAACTGATGCTACTAAATCCTTCCTTAATGATGCATATAAGCTGTGAGAGTCTTGTTGGGGGAAGAAGAGGTTTTGGTTCAATCCTAGTAAGTCCACTTGTTTTAGAGCCCCTGGTTCTATTGATTTTCCATCTAATTCTGTAGGGGTACACTCCCCCAATCAGAGTTGGTGCACAGTTTGGGTGTCCTCCTGCATGAAGGGTAGCCATGGCCAGGGGAGCTTTTACACATGTTTTGTTTGCCAGTTATACCGATTCCTAGACTGTGAGGTCCTATTCAGAATGGCTCATACCTTAAGTACTTCTCATATGGATCACTACAGTGCACTCCATATGGAGATGCCCTTGAAGAGCATTCAAAAACTATAGCTGGTCCTGAATGTAACTATTTTGGCATTTCTCATTATACCCATGTACGATCACTGCTCTGCAAACTGCCCTGGTTCCCAGTAGGATTCCAGATGGTTATCACCTATAAAATCTTCATGATATGCCAGGCTACCTGTAGGAGCACCTTTCTCCCATTGTTTCTGCTTGCCTCACTAGATCTAGAGAAGGTATGTTTCAGGTTCCATCTATCAAACAATGTTTCTTCTGGGACTTTGGAGTCATGTCTTCTTGGTGGCAGTGCCTATCCTATGGTACAGCATCCCCATGGAGATTTGGAAGGTCCCAAGCCTACAAGACTTTTGTATGGCACTGAAGAACTGGCTGTTTTCATAGGCATTTGGGTCAGCTTAGTTGAGTGTTTGTTGAGTATTGCTGATGCATTTTTTTCCTCCCTGTGAGTGAGATTATTGTATATCACTGGGTGTCTGGAGTTATATGATATATAACTTGCTTTTTTAAAATCCTTGTATGCCATCTGGAGTCACTTGGAGAGATGGATGACTGTATAAATAAAAAATGACTGACTGACTATATATTATCAGCTGATGTGGAAAAGTTGCATATAAATCCCACAGAAAAGAGCTCATACAGGGCTATACTTTACCAGTATAATTTTTTAACCGTCTAGTTTCCTTCATAGCTGATATCAGTTCTCTGACATCCACGGTTTCATCAGCTATTAAATGAAAAAAATGAAAAAAGGAAATCATTAAATGTTATCAAACCAACCAAATGTGCTATTAATATTGTTATAATAACAATAGATAATAACATCACATAAAATGGCAGATTGTCTGCCATATGTGTTGCAGTCGGAAAATCAGCTCAGAAATACAGGAAAGAAAGAAGTTTTAAAATATACAGCATGTGCTTTATTTTCACTAGATCATTTAATAAAGACTTAAATGATCACCCATATTTGTTGGCCAAGAATTTCTAACAAAGTGTAAATGATCAAATGAAGCAACAATCTGCCCCCTCCCCCCCAGGAAAAAAAAACAGGGTGAGCCCTACAGTGCTGGTGTGATGGCACTGGAAGCTTCTTTCCAAATGGAAGACCTCAAACTTACTTGCTTCTTTCCATTTCTGCGCCATCATTTCCTCAGTATTCAAGTTTCAATAACACCAAATGGTCACATAAAGGGCAGAACAAACAGAATCAAAATACTACAGAGAGAAAAGTTTCTGTTTTTACTTGCTCACTATTTCTCAGAGGCTCTTGGGAACAAGAGCACAATTTTGAACCACTGGACTTTTCCAAGGTTATATCCTACAGATATCTTGGGTTTTGTTGCTATTTTTCCTATGCTAGCTAGCACTGTAGCAATGTTGATTTTCTTTTAACTTGTTATAAATTTCTTGGGGTTAGGGCAAAGGCCCAAGCTTTTTAGATTGGTGGACCTGCTTGGAACTTGGAGAGCATGATGCAGGTACTCTCACCCAATTGGTGGAGAGTGCTTTGTCATTCAGGAAAAGGTCATTGTGGGTAGGGGAACATGAGGAGGTTTCTGCCTATCACCAGCATCTTTAGCACTGCAGGATACTCTTCACACCCTAGCTCAGGGGTAGGCAACCTCGGCTCTTTTATGACTCGTGGACTTCAACTCCCAGAATTCCTGAGCCAGCATGGCTCAACTTGGAAACCTCTGTCTTTCCCCTCAGCATAGCTGACTCAGGAATTCTGGGAGTTGAAGTCCATGAGTCATAAAAGAGCCGAGGTTGCCTACCCCTGCCCTAGCTTATACTGGCTTTTCCCTTTAAGGAGATAGCAATCTGGGCCTTTTCCTAGGTAAATTGAATCCACTATTTTTATTTTCTAAGAATGCCCATTGAACCTAAATCAAAATTGGTGTTTTTTTGTTTCTTTATTTCATGAAAAAATAATGCTATTTGTGAGTGCTTTGCATTATAATATATTGGGGAGAATCTCCCACCTCTGTGTGTGTTTGTGTGTGTGTGTGTGCGCGCACGCAAGGAGTCTGGCAGATCCAGCAAATGTTTGTAGGCCATTAGTTCCTTTGCAGGATGACTTGGAATTCCAGTATTAAAGAAAGGCCCAGCATGTATATGAAATCCATTGTACCTATGCACAATTGATCAACTCAATTGTTCCATAATTATTTTCCAATGTATTCCAACAGCAACTTTTGAAATGACTATTTCAACTCCAGTTTCCCTAGTAGATCCCTGCCAAATTCCTTCTTCTGAGCAAGATATTGACCAGATTTCCCAAAAACAGAGCAGGAGCAAAATTCTCACCAGAATCTGACAAGATCTCAGTGGCATGCATTAATTCTGACTTGGTTAAATGAATTCCAATATTATTGAAGGAGTTCTCCACTTCAGCAATATTCAACTCTGTTTCCTTGAACTGGTTAATAATTTTGATGATATAGTTCAGAACTATAAAGAAAGCAGAGGGGGATATAAAGTTAGACTTCTTAAAGATATTTACTTTTCTATCATTGACACTGTATTTTTCCTATGACATTGTCTCCTATTGCTGTATGTATTTTACATCCACTAAAATTGAAACCCAACAATTCATATTCCACACTATGAAAAGTTGAATTCTATAACTGTAGAGAGCCAAAGAGATGATCTTGGAAGAACTATATAGCAACAGGTTTTTAGCTTGGGAAATTGCAAAAATATTAAAAAGAATCTTAGATAGGCTCTTCCTTAATTCCTGAAGATATAAGAGGGAGGGAAGGAAAAATATAATTAGGATTTCAAGATTCTGTTACAATGGTTTATATCGATAAAACAGAGTTTTGGTCATTTTTGAGGAGGCTGTTTTCTGGCCTATCTCAAAGGGCTGACAATAATCATTAGGATTTATGCAGCAATAATCATTAGGATTTATGCAGCATGTACGTGACATAAAATATTGTTTGATAGAAAATTATTTTGATCATCTCTCCTAGTTTACTTGTACTCAACACATCTCATTAAATCTTTCCTGGTTTATTTATGCTTAGAACAGTTCATTGAGATTCAACAGTCAAGAATCCCACTTCCAATTTTGGAAATAATCTTGCACTCTCTTGGGCATATTTCAAAGAAATCTATCCATTAGATTCAAAAGCAAAATCTATTTTCAGATTTCATGCTGATAATAATAATGGAGTGTAAGTTCTGCAAAAACTTCATCCAGCATCAGAAGTGAGCATCAGGCCTTACATTAATCTTAAATTGTCAAGACTGAGAGAGGCATAATTTGGAAGAGGAGATGACATTTTCAGCAACTTCCAGAGAAGCAGTGGTCCTCATATTCACTCATGCAGGATACCTCTGGCAATAAACTCAGGTGCTAAGCATGACCACTAAAGTATGACAGCATCCAACCAAAATCACTTGACTTGTGTTCTTCATTAGAGTGATTCAAAAGCCTGCAACTAGTTTGTATTGTTAGAAATAGATTTTGTGCCATCATGTCAATGTAACTTTTAACGGCCATGTTGACAGACTTTCTCCAAGAAGATCTATCCCAGCTTGGCCTTTTTGGTTTTGCACTGATGCTCCTATCAGCACTGTAGTAAATCTCACCCAACTTACTAGTGGTCATTCTCTTCTCTTTTCTTCCACCTTTCCCAGTATTATAGTTTTGTTAAGAGAATTGGTAAAATTAGGAACTAAAATCTTTTAGGAAAACAGTAAAAATCTGGCTTTCCTCCCGGATGTTGATAAAGTTGGCATAGGGTGATTGGTGGGATGAATGTGAGTTTTATTTGAGCCTCAAAAAAAGTTCATAGTTTTAAATTAGTGTATTCTGTTCTTATTTATTTCACTGTCCAATGTTCACCTTCTGAGAAGCTAGATAAGTTAGTTTAATAAATAAAAATGTGGATTACAGTGGTGATATGGCCACTCAATGCCATATGCCATTTTGTTTGCTATTTCTACCAAAAAAATAACTTGCCCTGCTTCAACTCACTCACCTTCAATTTCTGAAAAGCGTTGTAGTTTGAAAATCTTCTCTATGAGTTGCCCAATATCAATTTTTCTTTCTCCTGCAAAATGAATACATTTAATCAGCAGCTGCCTAAGGCTTTTCCTTTATATATGATGGAAGAGTAATGACATTCCCACTGTAGTGGAGTGGATATGAAAATGTCAGAACTGGCAGAAATGGCGAAACTGACTGAACAAGCAGTGTAAAGACTGAAAACTTTATACTGACCTTTTTCTGAAAGAAGAATAAATGAATTGATATTTATGGATTTGAAAACTAAGAAATATATGGATTAAACAAGGAGTGAAGGGATTTCTAAAATATTTAAAAAGGGAGAGGGACAATAGGTATATAATTATCTCTTGAAAAGAAGGTTGGGAGTCATTTATATATTTCTTGCACCTTTTTGTTTTTTCTTTTTCCCCTTTTTCGGTTTGTTTATGTGTTTTATGGAAATTCATACAATTATAAATAAACATATTTTCTTTTATATAGCTGCTTCATAGAAAGTTACCTTGTCTTGCTTATCTGTGATCAGATCAATATCCAGTGGCATCCACAAATGAAAATCAAGGTGGTTTAATGTCAGACTCCAAACACTAGGTCCACATGTGAAGATTCAAGTAAACTAATTTATTGCTGAAAGCCTATGCACAGGAATCTTCTCATCTAATGGTTAGCACTCGCTTAGAGTTAGATAAGGGCCAATGACTCTCAGGGTGAATTGAACTTATTCTCATGTGGTTACATAGGATCTCTAGGTTCATTTCCTCTTTTCACTATAGCAAAATAGGTTCTGCTATTTCCTACAGTAACAAAACAAGAGCATTGTAATGTGAGCCTTGCTCTTTTCTATACAATGTCACATGTCCCTAAGGATATGTTTTTTTTACAACATTATTTTTAAATTTTATTTTTCACATTTCTATCCCACTACAATCCAAAGACTCTTACCAGCATAGAGGGACTATATAGCAAAAGCAGCAAACATCACTGGACCACAGATTCTAGCCTGCAGCACTCAGATTTTCTGGTGATCTGTTATCTTAGTATTAGATAAAGGTAAAGGTTCCCCCGCACATGCGTGCTAGTCATTTCCGACTCTAGGGGCCCATGCTCATCTCTGTTTCAAAGCCGAAGAGCCAGTGCTTGTCCAAGGATGTCTCTGTGGTCATGTGGCTGGCATGACTAGACGCCAAAGGTGTAGTGGTCCCTATTTTTCTACTTGCATTTTTACATGCTTTCGAACTGCTAGGTTGGCAGAAGCTGGGACAAGTAACCGGCGCTCACTCTGCTTTGCGGCACTCAGGATTCGACCCGCCAAACTGCCGACCTTCTGATTGACAAGCTCAGCATCCTAACCCACTGAGCCACGGAGTCCCTAGTATTAAATCCTAGTATTACCTAAGCCCAAACATCTAAAACTTATTTTATAATGAGTTAGAAAGATTCAACAATGCTGGAATGTTAAAAAAAATCAAGAAGACAATGGCTAACAGTTTCTATATGTGGATAGAAAACTATATGTTTGTATGCATATAATCACCAAGAGATGCTTGGGTTGAAGAAATCTTTACCTTAAGAGAGATGCTTTCTGAAGAGATCCCTTTTTCCTGCCAGTACTAAGAATCTGAGAAGAGTGCTTCCAGCAATACTTACTATCAACTGGAATAATCTGAATTAGATCCTCGTACTCCTGTGGGTATAAACGAATGTCCATCTTCTGGAGGGTGGTTTTGAGGTCCTTCAAAGAAACTTTGTTCTCTTTAATATTGTTGACTGCCTGAATGGTATCTTTCAGCACTGAGGGGTAAGACAAATTTATATTTTATTTTAGGGCAGGGTTGGGCAACGTGAAACAGTGAAAGAGCCACTTGGAACCGGTTCACTCACAAAAGAAAAAAGTGGGAGCCGCAAAATGCACTCGCACATGTGCGCATGCGCAGAACAACATCCTTCATTGGAGAGTGGAGCCTAAGGCGCACAAACAGCATTGCCCAGCAGTGGCTTGAAGGCCAACCAAGTGCAGGGGGAGAAGGGTAGTAGTGGGGGGAGGAAAGGAAAGGATGGGTTACCACAAGGCAGGTGGGCCGAGCAATAAAGAGCCTGCCCAGGACACCGTAACTACAAACGGAGCGAGTGTGTTCCAAACATATAACTGAGCATAAGCACGCGCCCTGGGCACCCTTTATTTTGCTTCTTGGGCAGAGGAAAAGGCATTGGAAGTGCTTTTGCAAAATTTGGATCCTCGTGTGGCTTCGATTATGGTACCGCGCACATGTGTCCTGCTTTGGTGTGACCATTGCCGAACATATGTGAAATTTAATTTAATTCCCAAATAAAAACAACATCTCTGAAGTAATGAAAGTCTCTCTCTGGGAAGAATCGGAGTGTGAAGAGTTTTTCTTCACAGCTTGCATCTCTTTCTTCTGCTGCCGGTAGCATTGCCCACACTCGCTTGCCAAGTACTGCCTGCCCCGTTGCTGTTTGTGCAGGGACCCAGAGGCATCCCCACCCCCGTATGGGGATCCGCCTGCCTCCACCATCCCGTTCTCTCAGCTGCCTGGCTCCTCTTCATTCAGCCAGGCAGCTGAGAGAAGGGGGTGGCGGAGGCTGGATGGCCCAAAAGAAAAGCAGCTGAGGGCAGCAGCTCTGCAAGCCTCCGCCACCCCCTTCATTTGGGCTAGGTAGCTGAGAGAATGGGGCAGTGGAGGCTGGATGGCCCGAAACAAAAGCAGCCGAAGGCAGCAGCTCTGCAAGCCTCCACCGCCCCCAGGAATGAAGAGGAGCTGAAGGCAGCAGCTCTGCAAGCCTCTGCCACCCCCTTGTCTCAGCTGCCTGGCCCAAACAAAGGGGGCGGTGGAGGCTTGCAGAGCTGCTGCCTTCAGCTCCTCTTCGTTCGGGCCAGCCAGCTGAGAGAAGGGGATGGCCAAAAGATGGAGGCCAACAGGGGAAGCTTCTGAGACCCCCGGTGGGACCCCCCCCCCAGGCTAGCAGAGGTGGCGGTGGAGCCAGGCAAGGGGAGATCTACAGGGCAGGGAAGAGGCAGGCCCGGGGCACCCCGAGACTGGCCACCCCACCCATGCAGCAGGTAGAAAAAGGGCCCACTCACCTTTCCAGTCTTCCCATCTCTTCCTCCGCTTCGTCCGCTGCAGTCCAAAGAAGCAAAGAGGTTTGTGGGCAGTCCCACAAACCAAAGAAGTTCAACCAATCAATTCAAACTTCGGGAGGGTTTTTTGGGTGCATGTGAGCAGTTTGAATTGATTGATTGAACTTTTTTAGTCCCACTTTTTTTTCCGGAACTGCACATGGCAGAGGAGAACTGGGAGCTGCAGGAGACGGCTTAAAGACCTGCATGTGGCTCCGGAGCCGTGGGTTGCCAACCCGTGTTTTAGGGAGTTACCAGTAAGTATACCAATTGTACTCTTGGATGAAACACTACAAACTGAATTACAGTTCAGAACCCTCCAAATAATGAGTCAGAATACATGTAATTCATCACCTTCGGATTTGCTTGCCCGAGCTAATTGGTTTAGAATAAATGAACCAATAGTATTGCATTTATTAGAAAGGAAGTGGACCCTAAGAAGAGCCACCCCCCCCCAAATAATAACTAGTACAATAAGCAGGATAGGAAGAATATTGACATTTTTAAAAAATCTGATGTTTGGAGAAGCCTCTTGAGATACCATGAATATTGACATTTTTGAATGTCAGAGAAGACTCCTGGGATACAAACAAAATGGATTATCCAACAAATGAACCCAGAGTTTTCACTTAAGGCATAAATGACCAAATTCAAATTATCCCACTTTTGACCCAGTATGTGAAAGACCTAGCTCTCTGCAGAAGACTCTAATGCTGGGAAAAATGGGAGGAAAGAGAACAAGAGGACAACCAGTAGCCGGTGGATGGAGTCAGTTACAGTAGCATCATTGGAACATCTGAAAAACCAGGTTAGGGTTCATTATAGGGAAATTCTATCTATATGGTCACTAAGATTCAAGATTTAAGATAAGGCACATCATCAGGTAAAATTTAGGGCTGATCTTCAGATGTTGACCTTTACAATGGAAGCATATGTCCTCAAAGACATAAAGAAAGGAAAGCAATTGTTACTTCTTTTCTAGGCATAAATGGGAAAAGTAATGAAAATAGGGGCATCCGCCAATTAAGGACTTCAATACAAATCAGGACACAAAAACGAAAAGCCAGCTTCATTTCCAGCTGGATTACATAAGAAAATCAATGTGCTTAAAATATTCATTAATATGGAAAAACAACATCTATCAGGAAAAAAGTCCAGGTTCCCCACTTTGTCAACCTAGGACCACCAATTCCAGCTGAATCTGATTTTGGAAATTTAAAGAAATCTGTACGAGACACTTTTGTGCATATCTACCAGATATGACATTTTAATAAAGAACAGGTACCAGGTAGATGAAGGCAGAGACAGAGCATGTTTAATTTTTGTATGTGTATGTGTGATGGAATATACAGGAAATGAGGGGATGCTGCCTAGGCAACCATCAGACCATAGAGGCAGGAGGAGCACTTCCACGGGATGGAGGGAGCTTCAAGTATCGCAAGAGAGTGAGTGGAGGAAAATGGTTCAGTTACAAGATACTGAGAGGAGAAGACCATCAGATTCCTGGAGGAGAGGGTTCCATACAAACATAAAAAAGCAAGACATCCTTGTCCAATTCCACTAAATAATGAGGAAGTAGCAAAAATATGCTGCTAACCTTTAGCTTAGATGTGGGAAACTCATGATATTTTGATCTGTTTTATGAATTTCAAATGAAATCCAAACTTACTTAATATAGCAAACATCTACCGCCTATATATATTTTTTCAGTTTCTAACAATAAGGTTACAAATTGCTCTTCATTTTTATTCAAGGCTATTACATCTACAACTAACCTATTGTTGCTTGTCTAGTTTTTATAAACCCTGCTCCATCATTTTAAAATAACTTGCTGTGCTCATTTGCTAGCACTGGTCCTAAAAGCTTTGTATCAAGATTAATCAGTCAAATTGGATAATAACTAGCACAGTGGATGTGATCTTTTGGTATAACTGTATTATAAGCTTAATTAAATGCTTCTGGGGATATTCCCTTATCAAGTATCATCATACAATTGTAGGGCCCATGTAAGGTCCATGCACTCCAAGAAACTTATTAAAATGATTGTGTAGGAAGGTTGAAGGTCTCAGCTACATCTACATCCTACTCTTTCTCAAAGATCAGTCTAGCTTACCTGACAGTTCTTTAAATTGGGGACTGTGGGTAAGAATTTCAATGAAGTCTTTCACAATTATCTTTCCATTACCTGCAAGCCAAGAGTAAGGTAGATGGTAGACTGATAGGCAGATAGACACATGATAGCTACATATATAGACACGGCATACATTTGAAAATAAAGGACAAGGAGAAATGAGGCCAATGGAAGAAATATAGTCCTTCTATAGCTAAGATGTCTGGTATATAATTTATATTTATATTTATATTTAAATTTCCTGGGACCTGAATGGAATAGAATACTTTGCCAGTGTAGTAGATTGTCAATGCAGCAATAGACCAGACAAATCAAAAAGCCAATGAAGTTTCTTTGTGGCATTTTTCAATGGCTGCAGATTTTACATACACCAAAGAAAAATCTTTATCATGTGAATTTCTACAAGCACTACTAGATTTTTTTTTGTTCAACAGCCTAAACATTAAATAAAGGTAAAGGTAAAGGTAAAGGTTCCCCGCACATGCGTGCTAGTCGTTTCCAACTCTAGGGGCCGGTGCTCATCTCCATTTCAAAGCCGAAGAGCCAGCGCTTGTCCGAGGACATCTCCGTGGTCATGTGGCTGGCATGACTAGACGCCAAAGGAGCATGGGACGCTGTTACCTTCCCACCGTAGTGGTCCCTATTTTTCTACTTGCATTTTTACGTGCTTTTGAACTGCTAAGTTGGCAGAAGCTGGGACGAGTAACAGGCGCTCACTCTGTTACGCGGCACTCGGGATTTGACCCGCCAAACTGCCGACCTTCTGATTGACAAGCTCTGCATCCTAACCCCCTGAGCCACCGTGTCCCCCTTAAACATTAAATATCTGGGTATAATTTGTCTGCATAATCGTAATTGTTCTACGCTGGACTTTGTTGCCTTTTACTATATATGGACTCTCAGTGGAGGAGGAGGAGGAGTGAAGAAGAGAACTGGAATTAATTTATGTTTTTACCATGGCAGTTGATTCTGATATTAAGCACACAAAGTTGTGAAAAAGTTGGTACTGCAAGGAAACCATAAACTCAGTGGTTTCACCTATAAAAAGGACTACACTTTTGAAGCATCTGTCCTAAAAAATAAATAATAGTATGGAGAAAACACCTAGTCCCACCCTCTAAATTTTAACAATGAAACAGAAAAGCCTTAATCATTAATATTAGAATGGGCTGAGGGTTTATTGCTGGGATGCACACATTTGGGATTATTGAAGCACTGTCATTGTCACCGAAGAAGCTTGTATAGAATGGTTCAATAGTTCTTTGTTACAGGTGGTCTTTGTTTAATGACTACCTTGTTTAGTGTCTGTTCAAAGTTTACAGTGATGCTAAAAGAAGTGACTTCATGACCAGGCCTTGAACTGACAACTGTCACAGAGTCCCTGTAGGCATATAATCAAATTTTGAACATTTTTCACAACCATGGGATATTTAAGACCATTGCAGCATCCCACAGTCATTTGATCACCATCTGTGCACTTCATAGCCGGTTTCCAACAAGCAAAATCAGTGGATAAACCAGCAATAAAATCACACATGATGTTTCACCTAATGAGCATGAAAGGAGTGAGTGCATTGCAATCATATGATATCATGCGTCTGGCAGTCCCAACTATGGTAATGTCTGTTAGGTATTCTAGCGATACGGATAAAAAATACTTTTATTTTGTACTCACCGTCAATAGCAACCTGTTTTAGGGCTTCTTCTAATGCATTTTCATGTAGCTGGATACCGAGATTTCTAATAAAGGAAGGGAGATCGTGCAGAACCATCTTGCCTTCTTCGATCTTGTCGATGGCTTGAATGGTGTGTTTCAAAACTGCAAAGTTGTAAACATGCCCAGTTCTTGTCACTAAATGCTATCTATGCTGCCACCAAAGATGCAGAATGATAATTCAAGAGGATGTACAACAATTGATAAAAATCTTTCAGTTTTGCTGGCTAAGAATCAGAGGAGCAATTTTATTTTTGGTGAAGTGAGCAGTTCCACAGTTTATGTTGTCTCGGATCCATCAAGATGTACAATTCAGTTGCTACATTCTGTCTTAGTTGAAATGTGAGTTTCCAACCCTCTCTCATCCTGAGGGGGAAAAAAAAAGTTTTTCTTCCCTCAAGGAGGGCTGTTTGTAGAATTTTCACTCTGATAGCAGCAACCTACCCTGGTGGTGGATGATGGGGTAAGAGAAAAGACCCACTGCGGTGCTGCCTGTCTCCAACGTTTTTAATCTTTATTTAATTCTTACTAATTTAAATGTTTTATATTTGTCTTTTTTCATTTTGTAAGCCACCCAGAGTTGCTTCAACAGTGGGATGGGTGGCATATAAATTTAATAAATAAATACATTTAGGCTTCCGGTGGCTGCGCGGCGCCGGAGACAGCCTTCCCGGGCTGCCCGCGGCTCAGCTGAGTTATTTTCGCCCGAAACAGCGCCGATCAGCTGTTCGGGTGAATTTGAAGCCCCCTCCTCGGGAGAAGAGGAGGGAGTGAGCCCCCAGGTAGGGGTAGAGTTCTCCGGGGCCGCCTGAGCTTATGGCTTGGGCGGCTGAAGGATTGAACTCCCCTGTAGCCTGGGTTGCTCCCAGCTGGCCAGCGCCTCTGCTCCTGATTTCTTGGAGCAGAGCCAGGCGTCTGCGACCACCCCTGCTTGAAGGAATGACTATGGATTAAAGGAGCAGGCAGAGCGGTACAAGAGGAGAAGGTGAAGAGGATTATTATATTTTACTCTCGAGCTTGATGGACTTTTTTAAACTTGAAGTGAAAGTGCGTCACAATTGAAAGTAAAAGATGGCGGCTAAACCTCCCCCTAAAACTCTTCGGAGTGCTGGAACTTCTCCGGTGCAACAATCATTATTGCAGGCGTTGCATCCTCCTGATGTATTGACATCGAAGGACTTACAAGATGCTCTTGAAAAACATACCCAGGTAATTTTGAAACTAATTAATGATAGATTTGCACAGATGGAGGAGAAATTGGAGAAACTGGAGGAGAGAATGGAGGAGAGGATGGAACAGAAGTTCAGTGTGATGAAGGCAGACATCTTGTCTTCAGTGTATAAAGTGGCTGAATGTGTGGAAGATTTGGAGGAAAAAGTGGAAGACTTGACTCAAAAGAATGCTATATTAGAAGCAAAAGTATTGAATGAAAATTTAAGAGACAAAATGGATGAAGAACTGAGTCTTGCTCAATATTACCAGATGCAGTTTGCCATTAGAATTAGAGGTTTAAAGGAGAATATTAAGGAAGATCTAAAGCAGCTGATCTCTGAGGCTCTCGAAGTAGTATTGAATCAGCCAGCATCTGAAATAAAAGGAGGCATGGATAAAGTGTTTCGTGTGAATTCATGGATTGCTAGACAGAGAAAGTTGCCCAGAAATGTGGTGGTTTATTTTGCAAAAAGGGAAATCAGAGATGAAGTTATACGAGCTGCTTATGATACTAAAGTTGTGATTGCTGATCAAGAAGTTTTGGTTCTAAAAGAAATTCCTCCAAAGATTTTAAGGAGAAGGAAGGATTTTACATTTCTTGTGCAAGAGCTCAAGCAACGAGATATAAGGTTCAGATGGGAGATCCCAGCTGGGTTGATGGTGATGCATGAAGGTAAAAGGTACCGTTTGGTTACTGTGATGCAAGCGCGTGATTTTTACAATAATGTTTTAAAAGCAACTCCATTAACACTTCTGGAAGCTGCAAAGGGATCTGGAGAAGGAGAACATCAAGAGGCTGAAGATGGACAGACAGAGGAGAATGGTGTTGGAGGAGATCAAGTTACAACTTCGTTGGATGATCCTATGGAACAGAGGGTGACGCGTGCTGCTTTAAAACGATCAAAAAAGAGAAAAGAATGAGATTAGCAGAAGTCTATGGAACTTTTACAACGTACTTATAGCCAAGTAGTGGAAGGTGGGAAAAGATTTGGGTGAGGAATGCAAAATTTTATACAAGTTTAAAATCTAAGAGAGAACTTTTACAAAATGTTTTATAGATGGTTTTTAGATCCTAAAAAGTTAAGAATGTATTTGAATTATTAGCCTAAATGTTGGAGGTGTGGTGATGAAGACGCAATATATTTTTACATATGGTGGACTTGTAAAAAGGTTGAGGCTTTTTGGATAAAAGTTTGGTGGAACATACAGAAGATTTTTAAATGGAGGTTAAAGTTTTGTTCGCAACCTTTTTTGTTTGGAATAATTACAGATGTTACAGTTGTGGACATTAAGTTGATGTTGAATTTAATTACAGCAGCAAGACTTTTGATAGCTTAGTACTGAAAGAGGAACTGCCGACTACAGAAGAGTGGATTTTAAAGTTTTCCGACCTGGCTGAGGTGGCGAAGATTTTGGTCAATTTGAAAGATTATTTGTAAGAATGTTATATTATGGAATGGAGAAAATGGATTGAGTTTATCTAGAATAAGTATAGGGTTAAGAAGTATTGTGTAGTATCTGAATAACTCTTTTTTTTCCCTTTCTTCTCTTTGTATCTTGGGTTTTTTTGTTTTTTTGTTTTTTTTGTTTTTTATATATATTTAATATTACTAAGGATTGTTTTATCCTATATAAGCTAGAGAGTGATAGATTTCAGAGTTTATGGTTGTTAGCATATGGTTGTTTATGTTTGCTTTTTTTTATATATACCTTGTATTTAGCTCTGGGAAGTGGGGGGGGGAAAGGGGGGGAGGGGGGAGAGGAAGGGGGGGAGGGAGAAGGGAGGGGGAGGGGGGATTTGTAAGGGGGAAAAATTGTATGTTAAAACTTTTTAATAAAAAATAAATAAATAAATACATTTCTGCAAACATTCTCTTTTTTTCCTGTTGTTAGCACCACTACTATCTCTTGTCCTCATTCCTGCTTTGTAATGAGGGAATAAAAATATAACTTTAAAAATCCTAAAAAAAACAACATGAGAGAGAAAGAGAGGGTGTGGCTACTGCTATTGATAATCACTACTGAGAAATTTTTTGGAAAATCTCCCTGCAAAAGTGTGGGTTAAAAATATTCTATCCTAACAATCTGTAGAATTTTAAGAGGCACAAAGCTCTAGTTGTTTCAATGAGTGGGAAGTTTTGTATTATCTTGATACTTGATCTAAAAATACTTATTTGCTCTAGAAATTCTTTTCTTTTCTTGTGTTAGAATTCTTATGTGATGGGGAGTTCCAGCTCTCGGAGCTGAAACATATATCTCTTCTAATTTTTAAGATCAAGAGCATTTAAATTATTTGATGACATGGGAACAGGGTAGCAGTGTGATGGCCTGGAAAAGTGAAGAGGCTGCAACTGTTCACTCACTGTCCCTCAACTTTATATGTGTCACATGGAGTACTTAAAAAAGAGGCAAGGTTTCAACCACATGGCCATAGCCACCATCTTGACTTTTGTGATCCTGCCTCATGGATGTAGTAGAGCTGGATAAAACTCTACTGGCCTCTATTTTGATTTAAGCGAGTACAAAAATTAAGACTGAAGTGAAAATCTGCCATATCCCTTCCCAGGCTTGAAAACAGTGTTTTGGTTTACTTACTTGCAAATTCAGTCAAGAAATACATTTTGTCCATTACAGATATGAAGCTGTTGAAATTCACTGTCCCGTCTTCTGCAATGGCAATTTGCAAACATATTACAATTACTCATTTACTGGGATTTATACATAACTTGATTGATTCTTAGAGTAGGAAGTTGAAGCAAATGTGGGCCCTCAAATGGTTATTAGATTCTAAATGGCATCAATCCAAGTCCACATGAAAACAAATCATAAATTATGGGAACTGCAGTCCAACGTTCCTAACTCTATAATGGTCAAGGATATCTATAGTTGCATGCAAAAGTTTACCACCATCCCCAGACAAATTATATACATCAATAAATCTGGAAATAAACTGATACAGTCTTTATATGACACAGTGTTAAATACACCATTGTTGTGCAAATATGACCACATCTTACCATATAAGAGCAGCTGTCTACTGATTCAATGATATGAAAGGAGTGTTCACCCTCCTGCTTAATATTTGTAACAACATCATTGGCAGAAATTACAGCTTCCAATCAATTTTCTGTAGTTTTTCTATTCTTGCTTTGGATTGTTTCCCACTCTTTCTTGTGGAACTTTTCTGGCTAAGAAATATTTTTATGTTTCCATATGGTCATATTTGAGATCTCCCCAGATATTTTCAATAATATTCAAGTTTGGGAACTGGAATGATCCTCCATAAATCATTATTATTTTTTCCTGTAAGTACTTCACGGTTGATTTGGACAGATCATTGTTTTGCTGAAATACCTGGGTTTTTTTACCTTCAGTTTCTTTAGCAACAGTAAATATTAATTTCTAAGATACATTGACATTTAGTTGAATCCATTTTTATTTTTATGCCTTTATAATATTTGTTGTGCTACTGGCTCTTGACACCTCCTAAGACACTTTATATTTTATAGTTGTCAAGATAACCCTTTTCTGCAAGTACTTCACCCTTTTTTCTCCAAATATATATTGTGTAATTGTGGTCAGATAGTTCAGTTTTGCTTCATCATTCAAAAAACACTTTGTCTCAAACTATTTTGAGCTTATCAAGGTTTTCTTTTCCATACCTTACACAATGGCTTTTGCAGTCAGGCTGGCAACAAGATTTCCTTCTAATAACTCTCTGATGCAGATTATTATGTATAAGCAATATTATATTGTGAAGCTATGGATAGCTCATCAATATCACATATATTTTTCAGCGGGTCAATTGCAATGATACTGTTTTTGCAGATATGACAGTGTGGAGATAAAATTCTAGCAGAAATTTTCTTGGTCTTTCAAATGGATCCTTGTCATCAATTGTTTCTTGTAACTTCAATTTCTTAAACATGTAATTATTATTATTACTAGCTGGAAGTATGTATATATATTTTTTAGCTTTATTCTTATTTCAAATGAAGTGTAAATTATCTTTATTATCAAATGCTCAGAAAACTTCCCAGAGGAGCCATGGTAGTTGGAAATAGACAGGACAACAATCCCAAACTAAAACATTGTCTGTGGAATGGCTTCATCTGCCTAAATATAGGCCTATTTGGGTGGGGTCACATTTATAACTCTGCAGTAAAAAAAAGGTACCACTGAATTAACTGGTTATAATGGCGTGGTTTGTTCTGATGCTGAAAGAATAGCTTCTTCAGTTAAATGCAGCCTTTTTTACAGATTTACGCAAAATCCACAATTATCTCTACTTCCATAGATTAAACATAATACAAGGTCTGAAACTTCAAGTAAACCAATGAAATTTGTCTAACTGAACATCTTTCTCTTTTCAATAAATCTGGTTAAAGAAACCAATGTGAGAACCATGCTTAATTTTCTGTTGATTAAGTGTGATGGTAAGGCAATTGTAGCTGCCACCAATGTTGACAAAAACTTACTCATTCTTCCACAAAATAGAGAAAAATATAATTATGATGTGCTGGAATTAAAAGCCCTTTCCCTCAGCTAGAATAATTTTGGACCTGCTGGTTCCCTTTCACTGCAATTTTAGTAGATTTACCCAGTGCTTTTTTTGTAAAAGAAAAAGGTGCCGGAACGCACACATGTCCTACAACCCGCCTTGCCTACCCTACAAGGTTCCATCCAAAACAGGTGCCGGAACTCCGTTCTGAGCGTTCTATGACAAAAAAGTCCTGGATTTACCCAATATTTCACATGGTGTAAATTATCCAATTTCTGGGGGAAAAGTGAACTAAGTAATTAAATGTCAATTAAGGACTCCAGGGCATAGAAAACCACAATCCAACACATTATTAATTATTAGAATTGGATGTGCATGTAGATACAATGCACACAATGAAAAATCATGCTCATCAGCACAAACACATGAAACTGAAACACTGAGATTACATGATTTAACAGTTGGATAGCAGCAAATAAAAGATGACAACTTTGTTTATCTTTTATGGAAGGTAGTACTGTTCAGTAGTAAGCATAAATTTTGCCTGTAGGTCTTGGGCTCTGTTCCTGGCATCTAAATATCTTTGCTGGGTTAGGTGAGGATCAGTAGCCTGATGTGGCATCAGGCTTCATTTGGTACTCTTGGGCTCAATCAGAATGAAAGCTAGATAAACGCACAAAGATAAACCCTGTCCATCAACCCATCAGCTAAGATATAACCCCCCCATAAGAACCAAAGAGACCCACTTGCCACATCTGCATTCTGTAGCCTTTCCTGGAATTCTATGTCATTCATGCTGATTCCCAGTTTGTTCAGGGTGGAGCACAGATCATGACTTTTGATGTTATCTTCCGCAAGCATTTGGATGAGATCAAAGATATTCTGTAAGGCTGAAAAAACATCCCCGTTTGGGGCAAAATACATGTTACATAGAAATGTGTGTTGAAACAATCTGAAGTTTCTGATGCATCATGTCAACTCTCTTACAGTTCCACTTTCTGTATGTATAGTTGGAAGCTGAGCTTTAGAGAGAGATAAAGGAATGGAGGGTGTGCAACTTCCATGTATGATGCTGGCAACTAACCAACAAGACAATGCTGATGTCAACTACGTTAGTGAAACAGATGGAAAAAATTAAAAACATGTATTATTCTTACAGTCATTTCAGCAGAAAGTACTCAGAAACAACTTCAACTGCAATGGCCTAGGCCACAGGTCAGCAACCCGCGGCTCCAGAGCCGCATACGGCTCTGTAAGTCGTCTCCTGCAGCTCCCAGTCGCCCAGTGCGTGCGCACCTCTCCGAACGGGCAGTGGCGCCGCCGCCCATTTGGGTGGAGCTGCGCGTGCACCTCTCCAAAGGTTTGGAGGGGCTACACGCACACCTCGCGGAACGGGCGGTGGTGCCGCCGGTTTGGAAAGCTGCTGCGGTCTGTTTGCAGAGTTTCTGCCTTCCTCTGAAGGCAGCAGGTCTGCAAACTGGCCACGGTAGCTTTCCAAACCGGTGGCGGCAGGTTTACAAACGGGTGGTGCCGTCGCCCGTTTGGGTTCGGGCAGAGGTGCGCCCGCACCTCTCCAAAGGTTTGCAGAGCTGCACGCGCACCTCTCCAAAGGTTTACAGAGCTGCGCATGTACCTCTCCGTTTGCTGCTGCAGCCCATTTGCAGTGCTGCAAACCTTTGGAGAGGTGGTGCGCACCTCCACCTGAACCCGAATGGGCGGCGCCGCCACCCATTTGTAAACCTGCCACTGGCGGTTTGGAAAGCTGCTGCGGCCAGTTTGCAGAGGAAGGTGGCAGCTCTGCAAACTGGCCGCAGCAGCTTTCCAAACAGGCGGCGCCACCGCCCATTCCGCGAGGTACGTGCACAGCCCCTCCAAACCTTTGAAGAGGTGCATGTGCAGCTCCACCCGAATGGGCGGCGGCGCCACTGCCCATTTGGAGAGGGCACGCGCATCTCTGCCTGTTGAGAGAGGTGCGCACGCACATGCCCCGTTTGGAGAGGTGCACGCGCACCACTGCCCGTTCAGAGAGGTGCGTGCGCACCGGGCGACTGGGAGCCACAGGAGACGGCTTAAAAAGCTGCATGCGGCTCCGGAGCTGCGGGTTGCCTACCTGTGCATTAGGATGATATGCATAATGTGATCTGGTCTCATTTTTTTCAGTAGCCACTGACTTTTATGTAATCTACTAAACGTAGATCAGTGCAGGAACATAAGTAGCAAGGACTCACTGGAAACAATGACCATCATGCATTAAATTAAAAAAAAATCAGCAACTGGTGGCTTTTTCAGTTAGTGCCAAATCCCTTCTCTCAATGTTGTTTTATAGGAAATAATGACAATCTCCAGGACTATTATGGATGCATTTGTCTTTATGACTTGGTCTTATCACTTCATCTAAAGCAAAAATAGAGTTTACATTTGAATATGTATTTTACACAGCTGATTCTGAATACGGCCAACCTTTTTTTCTCTGGTGGAAAAATATCCTTCAGTGTGTATACATGTATTAAGGGTGGCATTTCCCAGCCTTGGCAATCTTAAGATGTGTGGACTTCATGCTAGCTGGGGAATTCTGAGAACTGAAACCCACAAATGTTAAGATCGCCAAGAGTGGAAAACACTGGTTGTTGTTTTTTAAAAACAATGCTAAAAGCCAATGAAGCAAAATGCTATAAAGCAGCCAGACTTGTTGTTTGGTATGGTAGCTGAACCAGCCAGTATCAGATCCAGATGCTAGACATCTTTTTGTTCTCTGGCTCATGGTTTGAAAATGTGAGGTTACAGCTTAGGAACGCCTCCTTCTTTCTGCTAAGGTTAGCTTTCCAATAACCTGAGCAAACAAAAACATATCTGACATGAAAGACAGGAAAGAAAAAGCCTCATTTCTAGATGCATGTTTGGCCTCTGGGTCATCCCACTAGGGAGCTAATTTCAATGTTGCTTTCTTAGTCTTTCTCTTAAGCATCATAACAACTGGTCATTTGTGCCTCAAGCCTATCAAGAGCTTCAATCTTGTCTAGATATTTATTTGGAAAAAATATTTATTAAGAGTTTAGCAAAGTACTGTGGGCAAGTTTGCACTTTCTATGTGAGATAAGCAGCATTCCATACAACAGATGCCCATTTTGCTGTCATCCATAATGACTGCTTACCATCAAAATGCTTGGTCATGTCCTACACACTGTCATTAAAAGGCAGTGAGGCTGATGATAAAGGATCGTGTGGCTCCAGTTCAATCCCTTCACAGGAAAGAAATCAAACGAAAAATCTGCAGAATTGCTATCTGATGAGCTTTCCCATCTGGGCTTTCTTAAATGGCTCACTAGAAATAGTACATATCTGAGAAAGGACAAGCAGTCCTCAACTTACAACCATTTGTTTAGTGACCATTTAGAGTTACAATAGCATTGAAAAAAGTGACTAATGACTATTTTCCACTCTTACAACCATTGCAACATCCCCACGATCACTTGATCAAAATTTGGATGCTTGGCAACTGCTTCATGTTTATGACTGTTGCTGTGTCCCGAGGTCATGCAATCACCTTTTGCGACCTGATAAGCAAAGTCAATGGGGAAGCCAGATTCACTTAACAACTATGTTACTAACTTAAAAACTGCAATGATTCACTTAATAACTTAAGGTTGTAAAGTGGGGCAAAACTCATTCAACAACTGTCTCATTTAGCAACTGAAATTTTGGGCTCAATGTGGCCGTAAGTTGAGGGCTACCTGTATCAGAGGCCAAATAACAATATAGCATAGTATGAAATCAATTAGCTATGATGAAGCAGATAAATTTTGCTAAAAATTGTTTGGAACTTTAAAAGGGTTTTGCTTGTGCTTTCATGGGTTGTTTTAAGGAAGGTTTTGCCAATATGCTATTCACAGATTTGTTTTGGGTTACATGACTTGAAATATTGGATGTTGCAATCCCAAAATATCTGAAAGATGCAAGTTGAGGAAGATTGCTTTAGGGGCATCTACTTTATTGGTCTTCATGATGGATATCCATGTATATAAAATGTAGCCATGATAGATAATCAAAAGCATACACTAGTTTGCACATTCTGACCAGCTCAAGGTTGACTCAGCCTTCCATCCTTCTGAGGTTGGTAAAATGAGGACCCAGATTGTTGGGGGCCATATGCTGACTCTGTAAACCGCTTAGAGACGGCTGTAAAGCACTATGAAGCAGCATATAAGTCTTAAGTGCTTTTGCTATTGTTAAATCTCAATGCTTATCCAACAAGATAATCACTAAAATTTCTTAATGTTCAGAAAAATATGGAACATACCAATCCCATGATCCTTTGGTTTGATAAAAAAAAAAGTCTGAATGAACTCATTACCCACATGAGAAATGTAACATCATTATTCGTTAGACCTCTACATCTTATAAGTAACACTATCCAGTGTCTGGTCCTACCTAAAATTTGGGAATGATTGCTCAAAGGAGAAAATTGCATAAATCATCCTGCCTAAGGTTTCTCATTGAAAAGCCTGAATGCCAGAGATAAAAATACAGAAGACAAAAATGGAATATATAATCAGTGACCATGGTTATGGAAAATTATAGTGGCTGTAGCTCAATACATTTGAAGCTCATATAGAGGGTTTATAGAGTAGACCAGAGTAAAAAGCAAGCTGATATATGCAGCATAGTCAGGGAGAGCCATTGATCTGTCAGGGATAAAGCAATGCAAAATCCTGGTGCCAAATTCTAGCTCTACAATCTTAAATAAGTCTCCATAAAAGACTCTGTTAGGGAAAACAAAGGGATCACTTGTTCAAACTTCAGCTGGCCCTGAAATTATCTAAAATTCATTAGATTCACCCTTCTTCTCTTTGCCAAATCCTTAGTAGTCAAGCAGAGGAGACACTACCTCAGAAAATCATCTTGGAGATGGTTACATGGCATTTATTAGAAGACAGATACCTGACTTATTCACCACATTTCAATGACCCAAAACATGGAAGCATAAATGTATATTGCACTAAAAGTACAACATTTCAAAACCTACCTTCCTGAAATGATAGGTCTTCTAAATGTTCTATATCTTCACTTTCAGCTTTCTTAGCATCAGTTTCCTGGTTGTCTTCATTAAGATCATGGCTAGCTGGGAGGTCATCTTGGAAGGATAGCTTCTTTTTCTTCTTTTTCTGCTTCATGATGTCACTGGTAAGGTTTGCATCAGGAACTAAAGAAAGATCGGGTAGTTGTGGAGGCTTTTTCAATGGCCGTGGTGACCTTGGCTGTGTGTCAATCATTTTACTTTCTCTAAGTGGGAGAGTGGAACTTAATGGAAACAGTGTGTCCTGACTTGTGTAGCCATATTTTGATCTAATCTTTGGCCATTCTGTGCTTTGGCCTTTTTTGTCCTTTTCATCCAAAACTGCAGGTGTTGCTTTGTTGGGTTTTTTTAGCCCTACAAGTTTCTGAGATTTATTTGCTTTCTTCTCTAGGCTGTCAACAGTGATCTCTTCATCCGGTTCATATAATCCAATCAAGTGAGCATAACCAAGTGGAATCCCTTTATCAAGCAAAATGTTTCTTTTCCATTCAACTTCACAATCATCCATAGTAGTAAAGTCTTGACAAGATCCTGTGTCCAAAATACCATACTCATCTGTAAGTAATGTGCAGAAAAAAGTAATGAGATTATTAACCATTGTACCTCTCAAGCCGAAATAAGGAACCTCTATAAAAATGCTACCTGCACTCTTACTGCCAAATAACAATATTTTATGGAATGATTCATTGTTACAAGTGCAGTAAAAAGAAAATTACAGTGTTATTTTGAATCCAAGATACCCATCATTCTCCATGCAGGAACAACATAAATAACTTTTCTCCAAGAAGTACTGTATATATCATGATTTGTCTAAGAATCTTTGCTCTCCTTTTAGCCATTTATCTCCTTCTCAATCAATGATTCATAAATAAAACACAGGAGGATGAGCTTCTCTAAAGATAGGACATTCTAAGAACCATCAAATAAACTAAAAAAAAAGGTAAAGTGTGCCTTCTATTTTAGTTCAGAAAATAAGTATGCCATAACTTTTTGAATTTTGGGAATCATACAAATAGAATTTTTTATCATAGTACATCAGTCTTTTTCATATCAGTTCAATGTACCATCCACTATAAATCCTTACAACAACCCTCTAAGATAGTCTACCCATTAGTCCCTCTGTGATACCTACTTAATCTAAAGCCTATCTATCTCAAAGCAAAAAAGGTCCATGCCAAACTAAAATTATGCTTTGTATATGGTCAGAGAATACCTTGATCTAATATTTTGTAAATTACAAGAAATAGGAAAGTGGGCTCAGGAACTTTCAAAACTATGAAGCATGAATTAATTAAAGTAGATCACAGGATTCTCCATGAGAGTTGGGGTAATTGAAACTAGAGATGTGAAGAGCATTAGACTGATGAAAGTCACCTTGCATTGTTGTTCAAGATTTCAAGGATATCACCCTGAAAGGACCAGGAATATAAAACTGCTGATTATATTTTGATAGAGGGCAGCAAGCAGTGGTATTATTAAAATTGGGCAACAGTTAGTGCTGATACTAATTTTTCAAATGAACGCTTCTTGTTGCCCAGTTTAAAGAAAAATGTCATCTCTGACTCAACCTTGCTGCGCAATGTGGAAAAATAGTTGAGCTCAGCAGAGGATAAGGGATACCAGAAATATTCCTGCTTGTCAGGAAAAGTTTCTCCTTTCAAGATAAAAGAAAAGAAGGGTGTAGGCTCCTCAACACATCTGGGTTTCTCAAGTATAGCAACAGTAAGGATATTTATTTTCCTTCATAAAAAACTCTCTTTTAAATGTGCTATTGTGGTGGAATTGGTTACTGGTTTACAGGAGGGACAGGTCTTTCACAAGATGCTAAGAGACATACCCCAAGTCCTTGGAATTCAAGAGGTCCAAGAGGAATTTTCCCTAAAACTTTACAAGATTTACCTGATAGTTATGCAGACTGTGCTATAGTCTGGCAATATTCCTCTGTAAGGATGACTAGCAATAAAGAAACTACCTAGATCAATTCATAATGTCTTCTTGGTTCCTTGTGCCTGACAGCTAATGCCACATGGTCATTGGTAGTAAATTTTAGCATGTCATTTTTGATTTATTATTTGAAATAAACTGAATTTAATTGATGTAGTTTCAGAGCAATTTTGTTATAGTTTCCTGACTGAGCACTTGTTTCTCCCTCATCCTTGTAATAATAGGTGGTTTCAGAATTGAGCTCTGCTGCTAGGGGTCAGGAGTACCACAAATGTCCTGGATGGTGAAGCTGGTGCTGCCTGATAGGCATGAGCTGCAGGGTTTAGATACTGGCCATGATCCATTGCCACTGCATTGTGTAGCAAAAAAGAAGTAACTTGCAGGGACCAGATAGAACAGGCTAGACTGGGGTCCCCAACTGCTGGGCTGCAGACTAGTAGTGGTCTGTGACCTTTTAGGAGCTCAAGAGGTGGGCAAACAATAAAACCTCATTTGCACATGCACAGGATCTAGGTGGCCATTCTCCCTTCTCCATTCTCATTCATAGAAAACAAATTTTCTTCCAAAATGGGGCCGCTGGGTTAAACAACATCCTACCATGAACCTAATTCATGTGCTGTAGACACTTACACATATGATGATTTAATAATCCTCTCACATTGGACAGAAATTCTGAGATGTTTAATTTCCCATCCTCTGTCAAAAGAAAAAGAGAGACTTCAGGCATGTACTATATAAAGGAACGTTCCCCCTATTTACATGTGTATGCTTATAGTTTCCTATTAGGCAACTCATGCTTAATTATTGATAAAGTGTATCTTAGCTATCCTATCCTAAGCTATCCTTAGCTATCAGCCCTACAAAGGAGTTCATTGAAGTCCAGCTTTATTGGTTTGTTGAAATGGGTTTGATTGGGTTTTCATTAGTTGACAGGTATTTGGACTTTATAGGAATGGATATTTATTTCAGTCAAGCACATATATATTTGTTGTTGCTGTGACAGTAAATATGATATCATTTTGAATAACTGGTGTAAAACATTGGCTGAAAATCTCAAAACTTTCCTCCCTACTCTTCATCACAGCTAATTTTCATCTCAATTTATAGTAAAAGTTTCTATGTTCATGATAAATGTAATAGAATGACAAAGCAAGGAAGCTGGCAATGTCTCTAGTGCAGTGTTTCTCAACCTTGGCAATTTTAAACTGTGAGGACTACAACCTCAGAATCCTCCAGACAACAGCATGCTGGGAATTAAAGTACACACAACTTAAGGTTGCAAAGTTGAGAAACACTGCTCTTGTATTTAATTTTGATGCACACTGAGAGAGAACTTGGAACCATAAAATTCACATTTCCTTTGAGATGAACTTGAATGAGCTCAGATTTTCTCTTCTATCTCTAACAATAATTTGGTTCTTCTGTTGAAATCAAAGACTAAACAAACTTGACAATAACCTTGAGTTTAACATCAGATTTTATAATCTTTTTAATGGTACCATCGCCCCCAACCCAGCATACACTGAAATAGGCAGATACTTACTGGTAACTGTAGTGGATTCTAGTGTCTGTTGTATAATTAAGGGAGTGAGGGTGACCCCCAAGCTTGCTAAAATTGGCTCCAGTTCTTCAATGGCTATCATATCTCTTTTAATGGATCGGAAAACCCACTGAACATTCTCGAAAGCTGCATAAGATGCAAAAGAATAAAAATAGGACAATTAAAAAGCCACCTCAGTAATTACGTATATTTCAATAGAGAACCACTTTTGCCTTAATTTGTCTGTAAAGCTGGTGAATGGATTGATGGGTAGAAAATAGTGCACAAGATTATACAGAGACACAGTCTGTAGATTATATTGTAGCTGTTTGTGTACATTATGGGTATAATGTACATGACCACTCATTCAACAATAGTTCAAAATAACAGCGGTGCTGAACAAATGGTGTTATGACCAGTCACTGTATTTACAGCTCTTTTAGCATTCCTGCGGTCATGTGATTGTAATTGCAACTTTTCCTGCCAGTTTCTGAAAAGAAAGTCAATGGGGAAGCCAGCAGGAAATCATAAATTGCAGTTCCATGTGGTCCTTGCTCAACAGTCCATGGAGTTCTCACTTAATGAGGGCAACTGGGACTGCCAGAACTGCTGCTGTTAAGTTGTGTGCGAGTTTTAACTTAAGGACAAAGATTCTGGTCCCAGTTAGTTAGGACTTCCTGTAATATGGTTGCAAGCTTTGGCCAAGCTAATATGGTATCGCAAAATGTTCGTGCAAATTTCAATAGCTAGGGAGTAAAATCATTGATACTAAAATGCTCAAGAAGAAATACTGTACTCAGTGAAGCATTTTTAGCCCAAAGTTTTCACTGATCTCACAGGAGTTCTAGTAGTGACTTGATACCAGTGATTAGGTTACAGAACTATCTTGCAGCTTTAAATTGCCATAACGCTATCTTGGGCCTCAATTAATAGTCAAGATTTTGTAAATTCACATAAAACAGTTACTTGTGATTTTTGAAGTCCTCCCATACTGCATCTGGCCATCTTAAAAAGCCAATGTATTGATAGGTATTGATCAGGTTTAGGAAAGGCCTCTAGCATTACATTTATCTGAGGCAAAGGACGGAATAGTGCCTCCCTTCTTGCTCAACTTGTGTGTTGAATCTTATTTCAGCATTAAAAAGGTAAAGGTAAAGGTTCCCCCACATATGTGTGCTAATCGTTTCCAACTCTAGGGGCCGGTGCTTATCTCCATTTCAAAGCCGAAGAGCCAGCACTTGTCTGAGGACGTTTCCGTGGTCATGTGGCCAGCATGACTAGATGCCAAAGGCGCACCTTCCCACCGTAGTGGTCCCTATTTTTCTACTTGCATTTTTATGTGCTTTCGAACTTCTAGGTTGTCAGAAGTGGGACGAGTAACAGGCGCTCATTCTGTTACGCGGCACTCGGGATTCGACCCTTCAAACTGCCGACCTTCTGATCAACAAGCTCAGCGTCCTAACCCACTGAGCCACCACGTCCCTATTTCAGCATTAGTGACATCCAAAAGCAGCAAGAAAACTTAAAATGGCATGAATAAATGTAGATTTAACTCAGAGAAGGAGGAAGGACATGACCTATTACATAAAAGATACATGAGCCTTGAGAAAATAAAGTGTGAGAAAGAAATTCAAAATAACTTCATGTTGACTATGACTCTATGAGGAATGTTTTTCATTGACTACCAATGATGTCAGTTTCCTTTACATACCCTCAAGATCAATGTAGAGCAAGGTGTCACGTGCAACATCCAAAAAGTCATAAAAATCCAGATTGCCATGTGCTGCATGAAAACGAAAGGCAAGACATGATGGTAAGGTGTGAGGCAACTTCAGTGGGTTTATTATAAATGAATCAAATATAATATGTTGTATTTATTTCATGTGCGCACACACACACACACACACGAATTAATTGTTTCATGTTCATGTAAGATTTATGAAATTCTTAGGTACAAGAATGAGAAATAGCACACACCATCAACAGGGATAAACTGGAGAACCTGAAGCATCTGAGCTTTGGTCAGGAGGATCCCCAATGTGTGTAAGGTAAGGAGGAGATAGTTGATGTGAATTCTTCCCCTTCTGATGGCACTAAAAATGGTGCAAGTCCTGGAGAGTCCTGGAAAAGCAAACATAATTTATTCTGCTAAAAGGCCTTAAAAGCAAATTATATTATTGATTTATTTGCCCCCCCCCCAAAAAAAAATCCAGATATCCTCAGTTTGAAATCTATTTCAGATCTTTTCATCAGATTATTCCACAAAAGTTTACAGGAGTCTGGCAATTTGGACAACCTCAACAGTTTGGTTGTTAAAAGTAAAAACATACTTCTTTCATCTGGAAGCAGCATGCAGTCACTTGGTAGAGAGGTGGACAGCATACAAAATAAATAAATAAACTAAATAAAAAAATAAAATCAATCAATCATCAATCAATCAATCAATCTGTTACCAATTTCAATAGCAAGGAAAATGCAACCATATTCCCTCTCCCTTACCTTTTGCTCCATGAAGAAGACATGGGTCAAAGTGCTCTCCCTCATCGCAGAATGTTGTGTAGAGATTGTACATAGCTTTACTTTGCCTGCCAAGACACACACATACACACTAACAGCTGACAAATACAATCACTTTAATTTATCTCTTTCTTGCATTCCAAACACAATTTCTTCCACTCTAATGGCTGCGCCTTGACGCAGGGCCATAGGCCTCCATTCCTACTCCTTTAGAAGCTTACATTACAAAATTGTGAGCTGATAGAGAAACCAGCTTATTCTTTAGACAAGGAATGAAAAGCAGATACAGACATTCATTCCAAAAGTTGCAATATGGTAAATCGGCATAGCACTAAAAAAAGAAGGAGTTTCCAATCACATAGAATTTTTTTCTGTATGTATAGTCATAGATACGGTGGTTCTTTTTTCATATTGTTGAAGGTGTGTAGGTAAAATTTGATTTTCTCACAAGTTTGAACCTCTGAAAAGTGAGCCTTTATTTTAGAAAGTAATAATGTAGAGTAAATATTAAAATTTCTACCAGATATAGATCTTACGTCACTGGAATTGTAAACAGTATTACAATGTCAACGATTACCTATTCAATTAGTGTAAGTTTGCAACAGTTGATTTCAATCCAAATCTTGAATTAAGGTTCATTGCCTGTTACAGATGCAGCTGGTTTAAAACCTCCTGTAGCTAATTGCAATTTTTGTTGGTCTAATGATAGCAATTAAGATAAATTTATGTCATAAAAGGAGATATTGAGATGAAACATAGTTTATCCTACTTTTCAAGGTGGTTGAAAATTATGACGCCAAAAATAGATTGGCACTATCTGGAAACATAGCTAGCTGATCTATAGCTATGAAGGGAGAATACCGTAATATGATTTGTAAGGAAGACCTAATACTCAGGATTGTGCTTCTGACACCCTGTGATTTTTTTCCTCCTTACAGAAGATGTAGCATTTTAAAACAAAATTATATGATTGCTCCTCTTGCCACAGCAACTGTGTGTAGCAAACCAAATTTAAACAGAAATTACAGTATAAAATCTTAAAACATGCAGTGCCAAATATGCAAATCAAAGCAAACATGACAGCTGAAAAAAAGCAATGTAAGCTAATATCAATCCACCGAGCTTCACTAATTCCACAACCCACCATCTTTTCAACAACTTCCAGGTCAGCAATGTACTATGTATGATTAGTACATTGAGATTAAATCATGGCATGATGATGTATTTTCGTCTGTTTTAAAGCCATTGAAAGGTTTGGAGGCAGAATGGCCACCAATGGTCCTCATACTGTGCTTATCCCAGTGCCTTATGCTCATTTATTTATTTATTTATTTATTTATTTATTTATTTAATTTGTATACCGCCCTTCTCCCGAGGGACTCAGGGCGGTGAACAGGAGGAGGGAGGGGGGGAGTCTATTAAAGTCAATGGTTGCATAAAGAGGATTGTGAATATACTTGTTGTTTGAATTCCATCTGATAATTTTAAACACTGAATTATTTTGAATATCTTCAGGCTAGGTGGTAATCTCATACCACTTATACATAATTCCTACAGTCCTTGATTTATGACCACAACTGAGTCCAAAATTTCTGTTGCTAAGTGAGACATTTGTTAAATGAGTTTTGTCCCATTTCACGACCTTTCTTGCTATGGTTGTTAAGTGAATCACTGCATTTGTTAAGTTAGTGGCATAGTTCTTAAGTGAATCTGGTTTCCTCATTGACTTTACTCATCAGAAAGTTGGAAAAGATGATTACATGACCACAGGACACAGCAACTGTCATAAATATGAATCAGTTGTCAAGCATCTGAAGTTTGATCACATGACCATGGAGATACTGCAATGGTTGTTAAGTGTGGAAAATGGTCATAAGCAGTGGTAGTTATTTTTTTTTTGTTGCTCAGGCCCAAATGGACTTCCGAACGTGGCATCTACACAGAGAACCGGTTGTTCACATATTTGAATCCCACCACTGGTCATAAGTCACTTTTCTCAGTGAGGTTGTA
Source organism: Vipera ursinii (assembly GCF_947247035.1). NCBI lineage: Eukaryota > Metazoa > Chordata > Lepidosauria > Squamata > Viperidae > Vipera > Vipera ursinii. Next base: position 40,271,651 of record NC_139517.1, read on the forward strand.
ACTTTGAATGATCACTAAATGAACTATTGTAAGTTGAGGACTACCTGTACTTTAGTAGCGTCTTCTGGTAGCCTGAGACTTTTGCAAATTATATCTGGGGAGAAGTGTCATTAATCTCTCTGCTTCTAATTTACTTCAAAAATATATATATATATATTCATTCCCACAGAATAGTTGGGGTTTTTAAACAAAAATTCACACACACACCCATCCCTGATGCCCTTAATAGACAGTTCTACTCTTTTCAGTTCTGCTCTAGGATAGATTTTTTTTTAACATTAAGTTGCAGATCTCAAATATTTAATATCTGCAAATGGAAGATAATATCTGCTTTCTAATCTAAAAAGACTTTGTCTCCTCCATTAGTCATTGTTGATGTTCCCCTTGTTAAATCAGGTATTCTAAGTTGACCAAATACCTGTTGCTTCCTTTGGAAGAGAGTATCCTAAGCATCTGAGCTTTGGTAAATGCCCTGTGGTCTTTCTTCCTTTTTCCATCCTTGAAAAAAGTTTGCTTCTCTGGAGAGCAGATCTAATGGGGAGGAAGAAATGACACCATGCACTCAACTACACTGTTCGTCAGTTTTAGGCAGGAAGAAGTATACAGCAACATCTTACACCTCTACACGTATGAGTTATTACTAGCGGGCATGGGAGAGAAAGAATCCATTCCCATCTCCAAACTTACCTAGGACCAAGTAAAGTTAGAGGGGTGTGTGAAGTAAAGGCTAGTGCAACTTAACAGATATTTCTGGCACAAACCTTTATTCCAGCAATAATTAAAGATAAGTGATGAATAAGGAAGAAGCACAAATGTCATGATAAAAAGTGAAAAGAAAACCTCTGCCAAACTTGAAGCTCCTTCAGTCATAATGTTGACATAATACTATGTTAATATATATGTCTATATCTCTCTGTCTCTGTCTCTGTCTCTGTCTCTCTGTCTCTAGATAGATAGAGATAGATAGATTGAGATAGATAGCAATATATAGAGATAGAGATATAATAGAGATAGATAGATAGATAGATAGATAGATAGATAGATAGATAGATAGAGATAGATAGACAGATAGATAACCTTTATTGTCATTTTTTACTGTGAGCACAATGGCACATGTTAAAAATGAAATTTAGTTGCTTGCTCTCAAAGTATACACATACACAACACACATTTAAACATACTATATACAACATATAAAAGGGACGCGGTGGCTCAGTGGGTTAGGACGCTGAGCTTGTCGATCAGAAGGTCGGCAGTTTGGCGGGTCAAATCCCGAGTGCCGTGTAACAGAGTGAGCGCCTGTTACTCGTCCCAGCTTCTGCCAACCTAGCAGTTCGAAAGCACGTAAAAATGCAAGTAGAAAAATAGGGACCACTACGGTGGGAAGGTAACAGCGCTCCGTGCGCCTTTGGCGTCTAGTCATGCTGGCCACATGACCACGGAGACGTCCTCGGACAAGCGCTGGCTCTTCGGCTTTGAAACAGAGATGAGCACCGGCCCCTAGAGTTGAAAACAACTAGCACGCATGTGCGGGGGAACCTTTACCTTTACCTTTTTATACAACATATGTATAGACCATCTTACTCCCTTACATATAAGTAACATATAAATATTAATTACTGTCCATCTTGAATACATAATGGAAGGAGGAAGGTTTAGAGTTAATACTGTATGGAACAAAACCTATAAGGCAAGGTGGTCTTATTATTATTATTTGCAAAAGCCACCTACTAATTTCAATTCAAAGCAAAAGAACACTTCTTTTTTCTCAATTACCTCAACAGGATAAAATGGATTCCTGTATATAACTGTAGGTTTATATATTATAAAAGTATAAATAAATAGATAAGTATTTATTCAAGACAAAAGTCTCCAAAATGCTTATGTTGCTGATTAAAAGTTTTTGTTCTCCCTCTGTTCTTCTTCTTTTGCTATACTGTTTTTCTGTTATACTGCATTTATTCACTATTTTTTATATTATAATATTTATTACTGCACTGAATGCACTGAAGATTATATAGTTTGTAATGGCAAACATTGAAAATAAGCCATTTAATCAGTGTCTATACTTCAACAAAATAGGATTTTTGTATCCATCCTGATTATCAGGAGATTCCAATAAAGGAGAATATTTATAACTCAGAGTTGAAATGGCGCTCTCTGAACTTGGTTGTTTTGTTGCATATGTTTCATTAGCCAACCTAATGATGATGTTACCTAGTTTAGGCAATAAATGTCTTCAAAAAAACCATCAGGCTCAGAGAGCATCGAGAACTCCTCATATCAGGAGATTGTTTCATTCTGATTTGTCTACTACAAGGGCCTCTAACTCATGGAATCATAGAATTGTAGGGCTGTAAGGGTACTTGTAGTCCAATCCCATGCCTAAGAAAATAATAGTCTCAACGTGTGATACATTTTTGTAATTCTTTGGAAGCCTAATTGATAGTCTTCTCTGCCATTTTCAATGGCATTAAAGTCACACAAACATTTCATGCTGGGATCAGTTCTAGAAGACTTCAAAGGAAGATGTGGCTACAGCCCTGCTCTTATAATTGTCACAACATCCCACTTCAATTAGATGACTGAATATACTGTGGTTATAATAAAGATGGAATAGGAAAATATCTTGGGAAAAGGCTATGAGAAGCCACTTCTCTACTGCTGATGAAACACTGCATGATTCCATAATTCAAAGAACATCTTTCCTTCATTTTCATTATATAGATGCTTTTATTCTCCATATTGCCTAGGTCAGACAAGGGGCAATCACTTACAGCCCAATGAACACTCCTGCCAATAGACCCCAACCCTGTTTCCTTCCAATCTGTGGCAAGAAAGACTAAAAACCAGGCTTTTCCTACTGATGTGACACTGTTCCATAGTTCTGCCTCTTTGCCTAAAAGATTCAGTGTGATCTCCAGTATGACAAGGTTGGCTTAAGGATGGTTTAAGCATTCTTGTCTTAAGGAGGTCTTTAATTAGAAGCCAGTTCAGAAATTCGGGGTTTCTCAACTTCAGCAACTAAGATGTGGGGACTTCAACTCCCAGAATTCCCATGTTGACTGCTCTAAATTTTGGGGGCTTGTAACAGAAGTATGTGGTTCATACAGGGATGCTTTTCTTTCCCATTTCTGTGGCTTTGTTTGATCTAAGAGTATTGTAATATATTGGGCTTGCTTGTAACATCACGTGGTAGCAGCTGGTAGGCTGTTTAAGCTGGGAGCTAGCTAACGGCTCCCAGCACCTCAGACAACCTGTCTCCAGCGCAGCTATTGGCTGCCCCTAGGTGGCAATAGGTTGCTTCAAACCTATTGGCTGCCGCCTAGGGGCCGGGGGTATAAATTGCTGCATTTGCAGCCCAGTTCTCTAGTTTAGATCCTGCAAGAAATAAACCATGCTCTTTGCTTAACTCACTCGCCTCGTCTTCATTCCTGGCAATGAACCCAGTACATAACACTGGCGATGAAGGTGGGATCCTGCTTCTCTGTTGGATCTGAAAGTCACCAGGGGAGAGGCAGGGCATGCTTGGTGGGAAAAGCAATTCCCCCCCCTACAGTCTGCTAGCAAGCCACGCTAGTGACCACGCCCTCAGAGGACCAGTCCCTGAGCAATGGAGAGGCAGGATTGGAAGAAGCAGAAGCCAGCTGCGAAGACTAGCAGAATGCCCAAGGTCGGAAGACTGCGAGAGTTCAACATCAAGAAACCAGAAGTATGGCCCTTGTTCCTTTCCCAGGTCAAGAACTACCTTCAGGTGAACCAGGTTACAGAGGACGGACTAAAGGCTGCCATGCTGCTCTGTGTGTGTGGCCCAGCAATGTTTGATCTGGCCGAAACCCTGTTCGTGTCCACGCCGTTGGAATCCGTCTCCTACGCTGAACTGAAGAAGAAGCTCGGAGAACACTTCCAACCAAAGATGTCAGTGATTGCATGGCACTATGCCTTCGAACAAAGAATACAGCAGCCGGGAGAAACTGCATCTGAATACATTGCGGCCTTGAAGCAGGCCGCACGCCTATGCCAATTTTCAGACATTGAAGAGCGACTTCGAGACTGGCTTGTCTGCAGACTCCGCAATCAAGAGCTGCAGCAAACTCTTTTTGCCAGAGAGGTCCTGTTGTTCGCAGATGCCCAGAACAAGGTCATGGCTTACGAAGCTGCTGGTGGAGCTGTCCAAATGATCCGGCCTGCCAAAATGATGCAAGGTGAAGAAACCGTCCACCATAAGGATGCCGAACTCACCGAGGAGTCAGAAGAAGACACCAAAGTCGACAAGCTGCACAGAGGGCCCGACCCACAGCACCGCAACAGCAAGCAGCAAGAGACTAATTACAAGGCAGATCTCTTGCCTAGATGTCCAGATTGTGGCGGCCACCACCAACGCTCGGTCTGCAGGTTCCAGACAGCCATGTGCCGGGCCCGCGGGAAAACCGGCCACATTGCAGCAGTTTGCAGAGGTTGCCAGAGGGACTGGCCATCACATCACCAGTTGAACGATCCAACCAGGAGAGGTACCTGGGCCTCGGGTCCGTTCAGCGTGAGTTTTTGCTCAAGCTGCAGAAGTATATGTTGCACCGGGGCCCGATGCCCCCTTAAACCCAAGTATAGACTCCAGGTGTAGCTGCAAGGGGTCCCCTGTAAGATGGAGCTGGACACAGGCTCCGCCGTTTCCATTATTTCTCTGGACACATTTAATTCTGTGTGCAGTTGCAGTAGGAGATGGGCCAAGCTGAGGCCCTCTGACATACTTTTTTCCAGAACGCAAAAGTTGTATTCAAGGGTGAAGCCACCTTGGCCATTAAATTTAAAGAGTTTTCAGGGCACCTGGATGTTGTTGTAGTAGGGGGCCAGAGAATGAGCCTAATTGGGCTCGATTGGTTTGATGCACTAGGCATCCAAGTAACCGGTATCAACCGGACACAAGTCGCGAGTTTAGCGTCAGTTTGTGAGGACTTCGCAGACGTATTTGATTCAGCCCTAGGAACTTACACAGGCCCGCCAATAGCATTTAAATTAGACCCAAATGTAGTTCCCGTCAGAATTAAGCCTCGCAGCGTCTCCTTTGCCCTCAAGCACAAAATTGACATGGAACTAGACAAGCTTGTGTAACAGGGCGTGTTGCAACCAGTAGATGATGGGAGTGGAAAACTCCTATTGTAACACCACTTAAAGCCAACAGGGAAGTCAGAATATGCACAGACTACAAATGTACAATTAACCTGGCCCTTAAACAGCACGGATACCCAGTCCCAGTGGTGAGCCACATCCTGGCATCTTTGCAGTGTGGCACCACTTTTGCAAAATTAGATTTGGCGCAGGCCTATCAGCAACTACCTGTTGATGAGGCCACAGCCGCAGCACAGACAATTGTGACCCACAGGGGGGCTTTCAGAGTAAAGCACTTGCAATTTGGGGTCAGTGTAGCCCCGGGCATTTTTCAGGGAATCATGGAACACACACTCAGAGGCATCCCATGGGTTTGCCCCTATTTTGAAGACATGCTTATTGCCGGAGAATCCACAGAAGTGCTAGCAATGAGGCTCAAAGCCATCCTGCAGAGGCTGCATGAAGCAGGCCTCAAACTAAAAAAGAGCAAATGCAGAATTGGGGTTCCCTCAACTGAATTTTTTGGTTTTCGCATTGATGCCAATGGCATCCACCCATCTGAGTCCAAAGTAAAGGCCATTCAGATGACACCTAGCCCTAAAACAAAAGGAGAGCTGCAAGCATTCTTGGGCCTCCTCAACTTTTACCACGCATTCCTTCCTAACAAGGCCACAGTGGCAGAGCCACTTCACAGGCTCTTAGATAAAAAAGCTTCTTGGAAGTGGACCAGCATTCACGAAAAAAGTTTTCAGGACCTGAAGGCACTTCTGTTGGTCAGTTCCACTATCGCTCATTTCAAGGAGTCTAAACCAGTCTGTTTAGCATGTGACGCATCCCCATATGGGGTGGGGGCAGTCTTGAGTCACTTAGAGAAAGATGGAACCCAGGTTCCCATTGCATTTTATTTGAGGACGCTGTCCTCTGCTGAGCGTAACTACGCTCAGATTGACAAAGAGGCATTGGCCATTATAGCTAGAGTTAAAAAATTCCATGACTACTTATATGGCAGGGACCTCAGCGTCTTCACAGACCACAAACCATTATCGGGGTTATTCACCACAGACAAACAGACACCCCACATATTATCCCCTAGAATGCTGAGATGGTCTATTTTTTATCAGCTTACACGTTTAAGCTGATTCACAATCCCGGCAAAGAAATGGGCCATGCAGACGGCCTGAGTAGGCCTCCACTGCCATAGATTGAACCATATCTGGCCCCAGCGGCCCACATATTATCCACTGTAAGTGTTTCTGTTGTTGTTATAGTGTTTTTCATTCTAAGGGGGGAGGGGTGTAATGTATTGGGCTTGCTTGTAACTCCATGTAGTAATGGCTGGTAGGCTGTTTAAGCTGGGAGCTAGCTAACGGCTCCCAGCATCTCAGACAACCCATCTCCAGTGCGGCTATTGGCTGCCCCAAGGTGGCAATAGTTTGCTTCAAACCTATTGGCTGCCACCTAGGGGCCGGAGGTATAAATTGCTGCATCTGCAGCCCAGTTCTCTAGTTCAGATCCTGCAAGAAATAAACTATGCTGTTTGCTGAACTCACTCACCTTGTCTTCATTCCTGCGCAACGAACCCAGTACACAACAAGTATGATGTAGGATGCTTATTGCTTCCTGCTGTCAGTAGAAGTTCATTGGTGGTGGTAATGGAAAAGCTGTCTTTCAGAGAATACTACTACTTCTCATTTCCATGGATGATTTTCCTTGGAAACTACAATATTTTAAAACTGGCATCTTAATACAGTCCCAAACTCTTGTTCTCACCTCACGTCCTCTGAATAGTGGTCTTTGATGTCTCCAAACAATGCTTTTGTGAAATGGTGCTTTGGGAAGATGCAATGGGCTATGCTTGATCAATCGTCTATGAGATAGGAAAAAGGAAAAAGGAAAGATTAGCATATTGGGAAAGTGACTGAAACGTATTTCTTGAATTTTTCATGTTAAAATGCTTTAAAAGAAGTGAAACTGACAGAGTACAGAATATAATCCAAGATTTTAATCAGACTAGATAAAGGATTTACAGCGACAAGAGCCAATATGCCTTGTTTAAAAGATTTCAGATCATCAAATATCTGTGATTTGATTAGAAACATTGGGAGACTTTGAACCTGAAACAATAATCAGAATGGTTTTTAATTTTTCAAGTTGCTTGTAATCAGTATGATGTGCAAACTGCATCTGCATAAACAATCTATCTTCCACCCATCCCAATTTAAATTCTACATTACTCTAGGCAGTATATGCTTCTGATGAATTGAGCTGTAGTTTACAGGTACCTTGTAATAGAATTGGTTAGTTATAAAAGGTTCTATCCAATTACTTCTGATTGTCTTAAAATTAATAGCTTCATACAATTGTGTAGGCAGGATAATCCCACCATTCATTGACCATGGAAATTTTGACCCTGCAAAGATTTAAGACAGCTACAAACATTCAGGGAAATACTTCAGTGACCAAAGATTTCCCCATGTAAAACTTTTCATAAATTCCAGCCTGCTGCTTTCTTGAAGATCAGCTCCTTCTGTCTCAAGATCACCTGAGATGTACCCTAGCACAGTACGAAACGGTCAAAGGAGGGAACAATGGGAGGAATATAATATATAAAGTGCTTGAAGCTCATCATCACTTGATGTCTTAGCTTACTCAGTTGTACTGCAGCCACAGCGGTTATGAAACGAAGGCTTGCGTGCTGGAACAGAAAAGCTGAGTTCTTCTTCCTTCCATTTTGTAGGTGTCTTCTGCCATAAGCATACAGGAACAACAGTCTCAACCTCAGACTGCAATTCTGGATTCACCAATTGGGATTCCACCCAAGTTGCTGTCTCTAGATCATCAGTATCAGTACTAGGAAGAGAAAAATAAACTTAAGTCCAGGTACATATGACAACTCTCTCTATGACTGGGTTCATATGACACACCTTTGGCTTCTGAGTTTAACCCTTTTTTGGTGATTCCAGAATACATTGAGTTATTAATTAGAAAAATGGTTGGATTTGCTAAACGTATATAGGCTATCTACACACCAAAATCCCTGACTTAAAATTGATCAATCTTAGTATGTTGTGCAAAGGCAAAATAGTGGCTGCACATCATGAATATGATCACTCAGATTGTTAGATGACAACATGAAAAACCCCATATTGTAGAAAGTTAGCATGTAAAATTTAAGATTCATCAGATAAGTGCCATATAGTACAGGACTTGCCTTTCATGTTATAGCTTAAGCAATTGAAAGCTGTTAGAAAGATAGTGAAAAGGTTAGATTGAGCTGAACTGAGTATAACTGAGGTCCCTTTGGAAATTATCATCTAAATTGCAGGACCAAAAAATACTGATAAACTTATCTTCTGTTATTCTGACTTACTGCTTTGTTATGAGGGAGGAAAAATTAGTTGTGCTTTCTTCAGGAGTAAGAAAGCTAGATAGATCATCCTTCCAATCTGAGGTCTCTTTTCCCCATGAACTAGAGGAATGTAACATTGAGGGAGCTTTATCTTCCTGCGGGTCTGATGTTTTTAAGGATGGCTTGGTGTCATCCTCATTCCGATCCTCCAGGTCTTGAGCTTTGTTCTCTTCAACCTGTGTATTGGGAGATTTGTTGTCATCTTTACCGTCCTCATTTGGGTGATTGGATTTGTTCTCCTCAGCTTCTGTGTTTGACTCCTGAGGTTGACCATCCATTTTGGTATTCTCAATTAGATCTTGGGATTTGCTGTCAAGGAAGGAAAACAAAGCATTCATTTACAGAGATGGTTCTGGCTTTGTTTCTCTCTAGTTCAGACATGTCAAACACAAGGCCTGGGGGCCGGATCTGGCCCACAAAGTGGTTTCATGTGGCCCGCAAAGCCATCCTGGAAACAGTGAGGGAACGGCCCCCACTGCCTTGGCCCTGGCCCAGAGACCCTCCTTCTGCCAGAGACCCTCAGATATGTCCCACTCCAGCCCAGGCCCCCATAGGCACCCTTGATGCGAATGATGTAGGGCTGGCCATGCCCACCCAGTAGGCCGTACGCACTCTAGCCATGCCCACCCAGTAGGCCGTACGCACTCTAGCCATGCCCACCCAGTAGGCCACGCCCACCCTGGCCATACCCACCCGGCCCCTTGAGGGCAATCGCAATGCTGATGCGGCCCTCAATGAAATTGAGTTTGACACCCCTGCTCTAGTTACTCTCCACCAGAGGCAGATAGTTCTAGTACTTGGCAACTTTTTGGTGATACAGAAGCATAGTAAGTTCAGCTGTGCCTGTAGCATGCCATATGCTATCTTTCCATAGGTTATTCATGTCACTGCGTGTTTTTTTGGTTTTGCCAGCTTTGTTCATTTCTGTCTGTACATTTTCCCCTGCTCTCTGCACTTGTGTTACTATCTTTTCATGTAACCATAGTGAATGTCACATGTTCAGCCACGTTATGACAACTCCAGGGGAAGATACCAGTTATGACAACTCCAGGGGAAGATACCAAGCACAGACAGTCTTCATTTAGCGACTGCTTTGGATAGCAACTATTTGCAATTATGACAGATGAAAGAGTAATTTTGTAACCAATGTGCACATTTATGAGCTTTGCAATGTCTCTTAGACACATGTTCACCATTATAGCCAGTCAGTACACTTTCTGTGACTGATCCGTTTTTTTCCTCCCTCATCCCAAAAACAGAGATCACCTAAACAAACTATCTCTTCCTCAGTTGCTTTTCTCTGCAGCACAGTGCGTCCATAAAAAGTGCTAACTGCAAGTTAATAAGCTCAGCTCTGTGATCTTAATAAGTTGATTAGAATGCACTTACAGAATAGCAATACCACTTAGACTTACAAACTGCTTCATACTGCTTTACAGCCCTCTCTAAGCAGTTTGCAGAGTCAGCATATTGACCCCAACAATCTGGGTCCTCATTTAACGGACCTTGGAAGGACAAAGGTTGAATCAACTTTGAACCAATCAGGGTTTAACTCCTAATAGTGGGCAGAGTCAGCCTTCAGTACTGCACACTGTACCACCACACCTCCTCTGTTGCATGAAACTAATAAGCCTTAGTCAGTTTCATGCTGAAGGGGTGTTTTTTTTGTCTCCTAAAGAAATCTGAAATCATAAGCACAGAGTCATGTGATTTTCATTTAGTGACACTTCATTTAATATCCAAGTTGACAGAACCAATTGCAGTCCCTAAATGAGGAGTACCTGCATGTCTTTCACTGGCCTTTAAGGCAGAAGTCAACAACTTTTCACGCTCAGGGAACTATTGTGCAATTTTGCAAAATGGTCCAAGTACCTTCATGTAATTTAAATGTAATAGTCTCATGAGAGGACATTTTGGCAATCTTCCTTGGATATGTTACCAAGACTTTGTGTGTCATCCTTAATATCTTGCAAGAATATCTGATATTTCTTCAGCCTTAGAAGATGAATGACTTCAGAGGTTCCACAGAAAAAGATTTTGCCCTACTAATTTAGCTGGCAATGGATCACAGATAAATAATTTCAAAAGTGATGTGTGCGACTTCTTTTATAATTTGTTTACTTATTTATTAGAGTTTTATCCTACCCTTATTACTTTATAAATAACTCAAAGCAGCAAATATACTTAATGCTCCTTCTTCCTTCTATTCCCCCCCAAAACAACAACTCTGCGAGGTGGGTTGACTGAGACAGAATGACTGGCTCAAAGTCACCCAGCTGCCTTTCATGCCTAAGGAAGAACTAGAACTCAGAGTCTCCTGGTTTCTAGCATCTTAACCATTAGACAAAACTGACTATCTTTCTTTTGCTACTTATTTTGCTACTGCATATATCATTGCTCAGTTTGTATCTGGATATTTTACCCTTGGGGTAGATATATGCGGTACAACGCAGTCAGACATCTGCAGATCTGAAGATTGGAGAAACAAAACAACCACTTCACAAATGCATGGCACAACATAGGAGAACAAATACATCAGGACAAGAGTCAGAGATCTATTTACATTTGAAATACAATTGTCACTCATTTGAAGACAGCAAAGTCCACATTGTGGACAGAGACATACTGGTTTGAAAGAGGTCTCAAAGAGGCCATCTACTTTAAGACTGAACAGCTCTCTCTAAACAGAGGGGGGAGGGATATGACACCACCTGTCTCCCTTTTACAACACAGTCCTTTCAGCAGTTCCAAGAAGATTCCAGACCCCGTTTATACTATTCCCATGATCTTGAGGGCACAGATAAATCTCCAAGTGGCCTCAACGACTCTCAGAAAGAAGACTAACAACCAGATGACTGCAAGGAACATACATCCTTCCATTCTCCACCTTTCAGTCAGAACTGAAGAAGCTTCTTGGATGAAAAGTGAAACAACTTCAAGGAAAAACACAGAAAATCCAGTTGCCTTTTGAAAAATCATCTTTGGGACAACCATGACCTAGATAACTGAGAATCTCCATAGATCAGGGGTGTCAAACTCAATTTCATTGAGGGCCTCATTGGCATTATGGCTGACTTCAAAGGGCCAGTTGGGCATAGCTGAGTAGGCATGGCTGGATAGTTACAGCGGATTGCTGTGACTAGGTAGGTATGGCTGGATTGACTGGTGTGTGTGTGTGTGTGTGTATGTGAGGCTCACGGGTGCTACTCTGAGGTGGCTGTTTCACCAGGCTGTCTGTGACAGCGGTTTCCCCTCTGGGCTCAAGAGCTTCCCAGGATGGAAGAGAGTGGAGCAGCAGCAGAGCTCCTGCTGGTTGAGGTTGCTATTGCTGCTGCTGCCGCAGAGGTAAGGTGAGATGAGGCCAGGCAAGTGGTGGGATGGGGGTGGCCTGGCTGCGGGGCCCTCAAGGTTCATGAGAGTAGTGCAGGTAGGGCAAGGCTGATCACAGCTTATTGGACACCCCAATATCACATCCAGCTGGCCATCGCTGCCGGTCAATGAGTGGCCATGGGGCCAACAAGTTGCAGTTGCTGCCAGGCATTGCCAGCTCCTGCATGCTCACCACCTCTTTTGTGCATGCCCAGAGGGAGTACCCATCTGGGCTGAGGTGGACTGGGGCCAAGGCAGTGGAGGCTGGCCCCCTGCCATCTCCACAAATCATGGGCTGGATCTGGCCTTTGGGCCTTGAGTTTGACATATTTGCCATAGTTAAAAGCTATCCATGTTAGAAAGGTAAGAACTTAAACAGCTTCATTTCTAGTGGTTTATCAAGATGGGTGGCTTTTCAGGGAAGGTAACAAAAAGCCAAGACAGTAATTTTGACTTTCTTAAACCTCTCTCCTGCCTCATATCATGCCAGATGAATGGGTGAAAATGGATTTCACAATTTTCTTCTAAAATACCTTCCAACCCAACAGAGGCCAGAATTAAATCTGGGACCTTCTGCATTAAAAATAAGCTCTTCTACCAAGCCTAAAATTATTCACCTTCGGGGGAGATATGTTGACAAATCTAAGTTCTTAAAATGGATAGTGGACTTCTCTGAAGATGGGGGATGTTTTCAGTTATCTTTGGTAAGGATATATCTTTTGAAATGTAAGAATGAAAGTAAGCTTCACTCTCTGCTGTTTGAATGAACTGCTTAAGTATAAATCAACATTTTCTTTTTTAAATAAATGTATTAAAACTCAAAATATTAAATAAAAAATTGAAAAAATTGCAATGGAAGATTTTTGTGTCAGGAATGCAACTTTTATTTATGTTCCAGTGAACATATTTTATTCATGAAAACAGTTCCCATTTATGAACCTTTATGAATCCCAAGAAAACTAAAACACCTGTTTATTTTTATTTATTTTATCCAATGTGTAGGTCACTCTGGGCAGCTTACAAATAAAGAATATATATCACTCACTAATGTACTAACAGCCAATGGATTCCACAGAAACACGATTACCAACTTAATCCGAAGAGAGACACCCACAAAAACCCAAGACAGAGAACAAGAAAATGGCAAAGCCCTCCTCCCATACTTAAAAGGGACCACAGACAGAATCAGCAAGATCCTCCAAAAACACAACATCAAAACAGCATTCTACACAGACAGAAAAATATCCACCATCCTAAGAAACCCCAAAGACATAATTGGGTTAGAAAACCAAGGAGTATACGAAATCCCATGCACCACCTGCACCACATACATCGGACAGACCAACAGAAGAATAAGTGCACGCATTGAAGAGCACAAAAACTCACTCAGAAAGGGAGAACAAACTTCATCCCTGGTCCAACACTTTGAAGCCACGGGACATGAAATTGATTTAAAAAAAACCAAAACTATCGCCAAAATCGAACATTTTAACAACAGAATAATCAGAGAAGCCATTGAGATAGAAAAACGCCCAGCATGAACAAACGAGATGATACCTCTCGCCTACCAGCCATTTGGAAACCCGCCTTGATTGACAGATGAGTCCAACCACCAAGAATGATACCAGACCCAAACTCATGATAACATCACATGACATCACCACCACACAACCATTCAAAAAGCAAATCCGAACCCACAATGATAACGACGCACAACCACAAAACAGAAAGCTAACTACAGCTGAAACATCAGCCACTTTAAACCCCTCCAAACCACACAATAAGCAAGCTGACACCCACTATAAAAACATGGCACCACCAGAAACACAAAGCCGAACAAAAGCAGCACAACTCACCAGCTCAGGTCTAAGGCTGGCAGCTGAGACCAGCCCATCCACTCAAAACACACACCCACCCAATCAGAACACACCCACCATTCAAAACACACTCCCACCCAATCAGAACACACCTAATACCCCACCCAATCAGAGCACACCTCCACCCACAGAACACACCCCCTCTGGCAGTTTAAAAAAGAGGAACAAACAGCCACTACCACATGCTTCTCCCAGAAGAGGGAAGCTGAAGCCACCAGCCTGATATATGTGTGTGTGATATATGTGTGTGTGTGTGTGTGTGTGTGTGTGTGTGTGCACACACACACACATAAAGAGAACATAGCTAACTGAAAAATAAACACTGAAGTTTAAATCATATAAAACTAAATAAAGGGCTTCACAACTACCCAATCCTGGAAATAGCTAGTTTTTTGGTAGTTCCAAAAATATCATAAAGGTGGGTGCCACATTAATTTCTTGGGGCAGAAGGAATATCAGAGGAAAGGCACTGCCACAGAATAGGCATAATTTTTGGATCCCATTAGATGATGGGACTTAAAGTGCACATTGATTAAAACCAAGCTCCACTAAGGCTGTCCCACCTACCCCTTCAGATCCAGCCTATTTCTATGCTGGGCAGCGAACATGCTAGCATAAAACCTGATCACATACATTTTAAAACTTAATAAAATCTTATTAAAAGTATAATTTTGTTTTGCACAATTAAGTAGCTGATTTTTTTTTACAGATACAAAATTATTAACCTTCCATTTTTCTTGAGTGGGGTGTCCATTCTTCTGAAACATAGTTTTGTTACTTCCTCATCAGTAGTGATGTCCAATAAATTCTTCAAAGACAAAGTCCCAATGAAAACATGAAGAATGCTACATCTTAGCTGAAGTGTAACACAAAATACTACTATCCATTTCTGACAGCAAACTTTCAGCCAGACCGAAATACTTACAAAAAAATGCTGTAATAGTTGCCACAGCTGTCTTGCCAAAAGGTTTCTGGGATTAGCAAGTTTGCTGGCAATATCCAAAAGGTCAGAAATTAAAATGTGACAGTGTCGAACAGCCAGGACAATCAACTAGAGTTTAGAAATTTTTAAGACTTCTGATCTTCCCCTGACAACATAAAAGAGGTGTTATGTTTCGTGCCAAATAGTTAATAGGAGGGTCCAAGAGAGTTTGATGGAACTGGCTCTCTGGAGATGTATATGCAGCCCTCCATCACACTAGGTTCTCCCCCTCTGCCTTGATTTCTATAGTTGCACGGAGAAGTTCCAATCTAATGATGTCATAGAATAGGGCATGACCTATGTGGTATAAATACCTCTCCAGTTGGTGGAGAAGAAAAAAAAGTCTATTAATCATTCATCAACATTAAAGGTCCCAAACTGTGAAATAATGAACTGATTCAGAAGGATGGATTACATTTATTTCAGCCCTACTAACAACTGAGACATCAACAAATTCCTGTTTTAAATTCTATCTGACAGCCTCCAGGGACTAAATCCTCATAATTTGTAGAGAAAGTGACTTATCTCATCATCCAAATATTATTCATATTAGAGGCAATCTTTTAGATATTTAGAAACACAACCACATTTTTGTCTCTGAATTTCACTTTTTCCCCCTAAAGCAAATGTGGCTTATATATGGGCATGGATATGAAACCATGTGTATGAATCTACTTGTTAAAAAGCAATCAGATGTTATAATTCTGCAATGGCAAATTATGTAAACAGAAGACATGATTTTGTTTATTATTTTTTTTGCATTTTCCTTTTGCTAGTAACTTGATATATAGGCCTTACTTTTTGGTACTTGAATGAGAGTACAATAATCATGGAGAAAACAGGGTTTGGTGGAAATCCTGACAAACGAGGAATAGTAAATTGGCAGAAAAGTTATAAGGGCATAATATTTATTTATAACATTTGTCTACCACTTCATTCCAACCAGCTCCAAGTGATGTGTAATGACAGAAAAACAAAAATAGCAAAACCTCAACCACAATGTTGCAAAACTTGGAACATTGGAACCGGGCAAAACTTAACATTCCCCAAATACTCTATTCCACAGCCCTGCATTTATATCCCTGTAGAAATTCATCAGGGAAGTGGCAGTCCACTTGAATGAGAGCAAACTGTACCCTGGGCAGAGAAGAGAAGGCCCATTGAGAAGGCCTATTTGTGGATTCAGGATGAAATTTTGGGGTGTGATAGCTTGTCCCACTGATATTACTGGATGAGCAGATTGGGTGACTTTTGGAGTAGGCTTTTTAAAAGTTACTCAGTTCTTGAGCCACATAGAAGTTCCAAAGTAGTAATCAGCATCTTAAATCACATTGATTCAAGCAAACTGTCAGTCAGTGCAGTTTTAGGTATCCGCTACAACTGCTGGAACTATGAAGGGGTACTTGATATTATAAAAGCATAGGCAACATTCTCAGGCAAACTACTCTTGGAGATCCTGTGCCATATACTAGCAAGTTAGATTAAGGCTCTTTTATCTACTCACAGCTAGTTGGGCTGCCCAATGGTTTCAGAACCATGGAAAGCTCCTAATCTTCTGCAGTCTGGCTGTGTAGTGTTTAATTCTCAGATTTCTCCACCCAGTAGGGGTATTGCTAAGAATCTGAGAACTAAAGTCCATCTCTCTGGAGGATGTCCAGATTTGGGAATGTTGCTCTATCTGTCCTTCACCCTTGGTTGATGTGATTATCTTGCTTGAAGATTGTGAAATCTTAAAGAGTTAATCCTGCGGTTTAAAGACTGCTTCTTTTCTTTGGCCTTGCACCTGCTGTTTTATTATGCCGTTATATAGTAGCAGCAGCATGAGACTAGGTTGACATTGCCATAACTAAAAATGAAGGAGGCATGCAAGGAGGGAGGACAATAAAAGATCCCTTCAAGGAGGCAGATAAGGAGGAAACAAATTATTAAAGGCAAAAAATATCCCTAAGCCAGGCAAAAGAAGTTGCGCCTGAGCATATGTTACAACCCTCCCCCCCAGTCCCAGCTAATAAACAAGGCAAGAACTTCTGGGGAGTCATCTTTGAACCATTTCACAGTTTCCATCCCTCTTGCTAGTGTCTGGCAGCCTAGCTGAGAAGGATATGGCTAAATGTAGCTCAGTGTGTATCAGTGGGTGAGAAAGAGCAAATGTACATTGTTATCCAGCCAAGTTTTGCTGTTAATTTAAATTCACTGGCTTTCTATGTATTCCAGAGAACCTGATGTGCCTCAGTGTTCAGTTGAAATTATTTCCAAACTGGGACTTCCGGTGGCAACGCGACGTCGAAAGACAGCCGTTTTCGGGCTGCCCGCTCCGCAGCTGTGTTTTTCCATCGTAAACAGCGCCTATCAGCTGTTTAGATGGATTTGAAGCCCCCTCCTCGGGAGAAGAGGAGGGGGTGAGGCCCCAGGTAGGGGTTGAGCTCTCTGGGGCCGCCTGAGCTGAGAGCTAGGGCGGCTGAAAGATGAGCCCCCCCCGAAGCCTGGGTTGCTCCGAGCTGCGCAGCGCCTCTGCTCTGGGATTCTTGCAGCAGAGCCAGGCGTTAGCAACCACCCCTGCCAAAAGGAAATACTTTTGATTATCAAGATGCAGGCAGATCGGTACAGGAGGTCAAGGTGAAGTGGACTCTTTATTTTTACTCTCTAGCTCAATGGATTTTATAGCTTTAAAGTGAAAGTGCGTAATAAGTGAAAGTGGGGGAAGATGGCGGCTAAAACTTCTAAAGCTCTTCAGAATGCGGGGTCTTCCCTGGTGCAAGAGACCTCACTGCAAGCTTTGCTTCCTCCTGCATCTCTCCCGGTATTGACGCTTAAGGATTTACAAGACGCTCTTGGAAAGCACGCACAACTGATGTCTGATATGATGGATGAAAAGTTGAAAAAGCTGGAGGAGAAATTGGAGGAGAAATTGGAGGAGAAAATGGAGAAATTGGAGAAGAAGATGGAAGAGAAGCTGAGAGCAATGAGGGTGGACATCTTGTCTAAGGTTGTATCCGTAGCTGAATGTGTGCTACAGCTGGATATAAAAGTGGAGGATCTCAGTCGAAATTATTTCCAAACTGGTGACTAGGGCTGTATTTCTTTCTGCTCTAGTCACAACTATTTGAACATCCAGGCAGTAACCAAGGAGTGCTTACAAGATCTGCATGCCTCAAAAGGCTGTGAATGTGTGAGAAGAGTAGGAGCACATGCATCGATAGTATGAAAGATAATTGATTTCTCAGCCAAAATGATCTTAGAACAGACATGTGAAACTCATGATGTCACATGACATCACGTGACATATCGAAGCTTTTTCCCCATTGCTGGCAATGGGGTGGACATGGTTTTCTGGTGACACATCCAGCCTGCGGGCCGACAGTTTGACACCCCTGCATTAGAGGAAAACTGCCTGGCACCCTCTTTCCTGGTTTCTACACCAGCACCTTAATCACTACATCAAACTGGTACATACAATGCATGCATTGTGCATGAGGTAAAATGTTTAGTTCTTGAGCCCTCCACTAGATGGGCTCAAGTAGTAAACATTGAACTATTCCAGCCAATAATGTAATGTGCAATGTACATATGTTCTTATGAATATGTGACTTTCGGAGTTTGTGTGCATTCATCTATAGGTCTCCCTAATTACTTTATACTCCTCCCACTATCAGTAAATGTACTGTCTACAAAAGGGCGGGGGAAGAAAAATTCCTAATGGATATTAAGAGCTTACAGATATATTGGCGTTCTCAGGCTTATGTTGTGGCTTGTTGTTTGAATTGCTTCTGTGAAAGGTTAAAAGAGGTATGGAGGTATTTTATCCTTCATAGGGTTTGAACTGTCAGTTCTCAGAACTCATCTGTGGACTTGCTATTGATTTAATAGACAACACGATTCTCATCTGAGGGCTGAATTTTTACATATTGTCTGGTTCTTGTCTTCATACTGTTTTCATTGCTAGGACTCAGGGACATAGTATGTAAGTTAATTCTTTTTGGGTTCTAACTAAAGTGATGCCATTCCTTTACTTTGAATAAGAACAGAGCAATAGGAGGAACAAGAGGAACAACTTATGACATAAGCTTACAGCACATAGGAGTATCTTTGCAATTCTTTGAGTTTGTTTATGGTTTATTTGACTATAAGTAGTCCTTGACTTATGACCACAATGGACCCCAAAATTTCTGTTGCTAAGCAAGACATTTGTTGAGTTTTGCCCTGCTTTATGACTTTTCTTGTCACAGTTGTTAACCTGAGCTGTTAAGCTAGTAACATGGTTGTTAAGTGAATCTGGCTTCCCCATTGAATGTGATTATATGACCTCATATGACATTCAACCAACATAAATATGAACATTGCCAAGAATCTGAATTTTAATCACATGACTAAGAGGATGCTCATAAATGTAAAAAATGGTCGTAAGTCCCTTTTTTCAGTGCTGTGTACTTTTGAATGATCACTGAATGAATGGTTGTAAGTCAAGGAATAACTGTAATTGCAACTGAAGAAGTGTCTTTGCTCTATTAAATTGCATAAAGAAAAATGCTGCAGAGGGCTTTTTTTTCTCCAGTTCTTAGCCTGGACTATTTATTTATTTATTTGTGGTCCATGTCATCACAAGGCAACTCTTTTTTACTGTGCAAATGAAAGTGATTTTTCTAAAAATTTTTTTTAGATCTTTTCATTTAAACTGAGTTTTTATTTAAATTGGTTATTTGAAATTGAAAAACAAAATGTAAACCTCTTTTATGTGAGATTTTTTGGGGAAAACAGTTTTAAAATCAAAAAGTTGTAAAGATAAGTTCAACTTGCTAATATGGAAAGGAGAAATAAGCAAACAGACTTGATCTGTGTCCAAAAGTGTAAAGTGAGAGAAGACAGAGGAAGCGAGAGAACAAATTGTGAGTGAATGAAAGAAGAGATGCTTGAATATAAATACAAGAAATCAGGGTCAGAATAGAAAGTGAAACGGAAGATATGTGTGCAATGTTATAGCAAACAATAGCATATTTTTACTAAAGATGATGATTATGGACTCTTAATAGTCAGTGAAAAAGGTAATTTGAATATATGAAAATAAATGCTTTAACTAGTGACTTAAATAATCTTGCACTAGCAAATCATCAATTTTTCTTTCTTTTTTTAAACAACTAGTTTATGCATGATAGACTTTTGTTTGCTGAATTAGTTTTAATTAGACAAGAGATTGCTTTGTGTCTCTATGAGATTTTCACAGCCAGCTCCAGAAGCACACAGCCGGCCTCAGAATGGATTTGTAAGAACAGAGAACATACTGCAGAAGTGTTTGTTTTTATATATTATTCATATATATGCCATTAGTGAATGGGGAACTTTAGTCTTTCCTAACTTTTAAAGATAGAGATGGGTTTTCTTCATGAATGCAGAATATAGAATTATATGAGTTTACATAACATGCCAAGAATTTGAGGACCATTTTAGCCATGGTGGCAAAGTGGTTAGGATGCAGTATTGCAGGCTAACTATGCCCACTGCCAGGAGTTCAATCCTGACTGGCTCAGAGTGGACTCAACCCTCCATTCTTGTAAGGTCGGTAAAATGAGGACTAAGATTTTTGGGGGCAATGTGCTGATTCTGTAAACTGCTTAGAGTGGGCTGTAAAGCGACATATGAGTCTAAGTCAGGGGTAGGCAACCTTGGCTCTTTTATGACTCATGGACTTCAACTCCCAGCATGGCTGGCTCAGGAATTCTGGAAGTTGAAGTCCACGAGTCATAAAAGAGCCAAGGTTGCCTACCCCTGGTCTAAGTGCTATTGCTGTTGCTATTTTGGAAAAATTATACTGGGCTACAGTAACTTAGAGAATAGCAGAACGTCAGTTTCACTGTATCTGCAACCATTAACTCATCGACAGCACCTTATGTTGAGTGGCTTATGTTGAGTGGGGAAATATATTTTTTTTAAAAAATAAGAATTTAAAGCAACTATGCACCAAATTAAAAACATTTAGATATATGGATTGGTTTACTTTAGGACTTTAGGATACAGGTAGTTCTTGACTTATGACCACAATGGTCCCCAAAATTTCTGTTGCTAGGCAAGACAGTTAGGCAGGTTTTACCCCATTTTATGACCTTTCTCGCCACAATTATAAAGTGAATGACTGCACTTGAATTAATAACATCGTGGTTAAGGGCAGGGCTTTTTTTCTCATAGAACACTCAGAACGGAGTTCCCGCACCTTTTTTGTATGGAACTTTGTAGGGTAGGCAAGGCGGGTTGTATGACATATGTGAGTTCCGGCACCTTTTTCTTTTACAAAAAAAGCACTGGTTAAGGGAAACTAGCATCCCCATTGTGCTTGTCAGAAGCAAAGGGTGACCCCTTGAGCCTGGGACATGGCAACCATCATGAATATGGGCCAGTTGCCTAAGCATCCAAATTTTGATCCTATGACCATGGGGATGCTGCAGTGGTGTGAAAAAGGGTCATAGGTCACTATTTTCAGTGCTGTTGTAACTTTGAATGGTCACGAAGCAGATGGTTGTAAGTCAAGGACCACCTATACTTCTTTTTCCCCCTGGTGCACTAACAGTTCGTCATCCAGTAAGGATCTTGAAAACACTAGAGTTGCCAGACAGCAATAAAAAACAAATAAGCACATTAAAATGATTTAGGTAGACACACACACACACCTGCTGAATTTTATTCAGGTCTGCCAAGGAATCATATACAACGAGTCACATAAAATAACCCTGAATGCCTCCCCAGCTTATTCCACTTTCAGGAGGAATTGACTCCCTTTCCTAACATCTTTGATTTTAGAAATTTGCTCCAGCTGATTATATGGCCAGGCAAAGAGCACACATAATATCAGAGAGGTTTCCCTACACGAGATTGGTTGGTGGAAATTCAGAAACTTCAGAAAACCGAACTTCTCTTTACACGTAGATCGACTGGTGACCTGTGGAAGCCGAGTAACCTGAGTTGAGGAATCAAAGTCTACGTTTTTTCCTCTACGATGTCCTGCTCTTTATCTTTGTCCTCTGCATTATCCACAGGTGGGATATTTTGATCAGGAGTATCAGATATGTCTTTTTTCTCCTCTGTCAAGTCAGGCTCAGCATTGGTGCTTTCTATAACAGGAACATCTGTCACTGACTTTTTCGCCTCTACGTTGTCAGGCTCTTTAATGTTGCTTTCTTCATGGTCTACAGGAGATGCAGTGTCAGGCGCTTTTTGGTCAGCAACATCGGATTGCAAAATTTGCACTATTGTGATTTTACGATCTTCATCTGCCTGTGCATTTTTCAAGATACTCTGGTCAAAAGGACAGGATACGTTCCTGTGGAGTTCGGCAAAATCACTACATGTAGGTGAAGATGACAGTCCTGAGAAGTATGGGGTTGTGGATTCAGTTGTTTCACTATCAAAATAGCTTTGATAGTTTCTTCTCCATCTAGAATCAGCACCGACAAGCCCAGACACATCCTGAAAAGGCTTCCGTTCCAAGAGCGTGCATTCACTTGGAAATGCTGTTAGGAGAAGTAGAGATTTTCAAGAGATAATATATAATTCAACATAAGCCAATTGGCATCATCATCATCATCATCATCAACTGTGGCAAAAAAAAC
The DNA here is from genome assembly GCF_947247035.1 of Vipera ursinii. Classification (NCBI taxonomy): domain Eukaryota; kingdom Metazoa; phylum Chordata; class Lepidosauria; order Squamata; family Viperidae; genus Vipera; species Vipera ursinii. The sequence continues at coordinate 40,293,989 of NC_139517.1, forward strand.
AACAACAAAAGTAGTCCCAAAAGTAATATGTGCCTTAGGTACAATCCCAAAAGAATCGGAGCACCACTTGAACATCATCAGCACTGTCAAAACCACCATCAGTCAATTCCAAATGCAGTTTTACTTGGGACAGCTTACATCTGTGATGCTACCTTTAATACAGTCAAGCAATGACATCTGCCTATCCCTAGTCCTTGGAAGGACTCCGTAAGTGCGTAAAAATGTCAAATCCAGTGTAAACATCTGGCTGACTGATAATCCCTCTAACTAAAACAGAAGTATTGAAATAAGGAATAACTGGGCATCTAGAATAGCACAAAAACAACAGAATAAGGTTGCTTGCCTTGAGGGGCTAATTCTGGCTGCAGAAGACCAAGCTCTAAGAACAAATGCATAAAAAAACCAAAGTTGAGAAGGCAGCAATGGACAGTAGATGCTGCTTCTGCCAAGAAGTTGAAGAAATGGTAGCACCAACTGACTACAAACAACTGTTACAAAGAAGCAACAATGGTGCATTGGAATATCTGCGAAAAGTACCATATGCCTGCAAGCAAGAACTGGTGGGACTATAACATAGACCAAGTAATAGAAAATAAAGAAGCTGAAGTGATCTGGGACCTTAGAATTCAAAGAGACAAGTACTGCTACTCCAGACTTAATAAATGTCAATAAGAAAAACAAAAGAAAAGAAAAAAAAGGCTGGAGAGTGGACATTGAAATATCTGAAGACAGCAGAATAGGAAAGAAAATCACAAAATACAAAGACCTGCAAAGAGAGAGAGAGCAAAGGTGGCAAAATAAAGCAAAGATAGTATCAATAGTAATAAGCACTTTGCATGTTAACACCTGGAGCAACACCTCCACACCATTAATATTGACAAAATCACCACCAGCCCATTGCAAAAGGCAGTTCCACTTGGAACAGTTTAACATTTTGCACCATCAAGCAACATTTGCCTATCCTACGTCTATGAAACACCTGAAAAATGCCAGCTGGCTGTGTGATAAACCATAATAATAATTTATTAAATTGATATACTGCCCAGCTCCCAGTGAGTCTGGCCAATTTACAAATTGTTAAAAACATTTAAATTAAAACAACAAGCCTCCCCCCCACACCCAGAACAAAATGGTGAAAATACAAACCTGGATGGAATTAGGGAAAAGAAGAAAAGGGAACTCAATTGTTCATCCTCAACAACGGCTTGGGTGAAACACTGTATTATAATGAGAATGCAATATATTTTTCAAAGGTAGGATTTTAAAAAGGATTGGCCAGGAATGCAAAGGATCTTAAGGAAGGCCATAAACCATACATCAACATCAACATGAGCCTTGGTGGAGCAGTGGGCTAATGCCTCCTTAAGTAACACCAGCTGCCTGCAATTAGTGCAGGTTCACATCCCACCAGGCTCAAGGTTGACTCAGCCTTCCATCCTTCCGAGGTAGGTAAAATGAGGACCCAGATTGTTGGGGGCAATAAGCTGACTTTGTAATAATGCCGCTTGGGGTGTGTGTGAAAGCCCTAATAAGCAGGCATATACATAGAATGAAGGCTACTGCTAAGCTTGTAAGCCGCCCTGAGTCTTCGGAGAAGGGCGGGATATAAATGGAATTAAAATAAAAATAAAAATAAAAAAATCAACTGATGCTAAGAGAGTGAACTTGCTAAGACCAGATATGGCCCATTACTGTAAATACCGTCCTGATTATCAACCAAAAGGGAACAAAAATAAAGTTCCATTGTAGAGAATGCCTTTTATTCCCACCCCCTTTTCTAAAATACTCCTTTTTGTTGGCTCTTCTACCAATCCAGTATAGACAGTGGATATATCCTAATTGTATGTTACTATGCAACTCGCTCTCCAGAAGCTTTTTCATTAAGGAATGTGCCAGCTAAAAGAGTAGCAAAAACATCAAAATGTCAAAAACCTTAGTAGGGTAAACATACCCAAAGAAATTCTCACAGATCAAGGATCTAATTTTCAGTCAGCTCCAGTTAAATATCTTTACACAGATTCAACAACAAAAGGGATGCATACCAACCCTTATTATCTGCAGCAGATGATCTAACAGTGAAAAGATGTACAGTATCAGATCCTTCAGAAATATGTGGGGCAAGGTCCCAAACAATTGGAAGCCTTCTTTTTTAAAAAAATCCAACATGGGGTTGGTTTTAATATATATATTAATCTAGGAACCAAGTTAAAGATACTAGAACATATTGCCCAGGAATATTGGCCTGGTCTCCCATGGAGGCATGTCATATTGGATGTGGCTAATGGACTGATATAATACTCCACTTAGACCATGTATACATCTTGCCCCTTCCCTTTCCATCTTTGATGATTTTTAGTCAATGTTAATATTGACAGGTTCTACATTTAGGCAAGAAAAACCAAATGCACAGGTACAGTATAGGTGGTACCTGGCTCAATAGTAATAAATGTGAGGGGATCTTGCAGTCCTAGTGGACAATCACTTAAATATGAGTCTGCAGTGTGCTGCAGCTGCCAAAAAAAGCCAACACAGTTCTAGGCTTTGGTAAGGCCACACTTGGAATACTGCATCCAGTTTTGGTCACCATGATGTAAAAAAAATGTTGAGAGTCTAGAAAGCGTGCAGAGAAGAGCAACAAAGATGATCAGGGGGACTGGAAGCTAAAACATTTAAGAACAGTTGCTGGAATTGGGTATTCTCCAAAGCTCAGGTGCTATTCTCCAAACCACCTGAGGGCAGGACAAGAAGCAATGGATGGAAACTAATCAACCCAGAACTGAGAAGAAATTTCCTGACCATTAGAACAATTAACCAGTGGAACAGCCTGCCTCTGGAAGTTGTGGGTGCTCCAACACTGGAAGTTTTAAAGAAGAGACTGGACAGCCATTTCTCTGAAATGGTATAGGGTTTCCTGCCTGAGCAGGGGGTTCGACTAGATGACCTCCAAGGTCCTTTCCAACTCTCCTATTCTATTCTATTCCTATTCTATTCTATTCTATTCTATTCTATTCTATTCTATTCTATTCTATTCTATTCTATTCTATTCTATTCTATTCTATTCTATTCTATTCTATTCTATTCTATTCTATACATTATTTTGTTATTTCAATGTTTTATCTTGTTTTCACCTCTTGGCAGGTGGGCAGCATACAATTTAAATAAATGAACACATCTATAAACATTTAAAAACAGCAAGGAAGAACAAAAGAAGCAATATGATAAGAGTTTACAATCAAAGAAATTAAATGTAGGAAACAAAGTATTAGTGTTATTGCCTATTAGTGCGAGAGCAAACTACAGGCTATAGGCAGGCTCCCTACATAGTATGTGACTTAAAAATACATTTACTATGCAACCAGACTTAATAAACCTGTTGGAACATTGGATAGAAATAGGAATTCAACCTATTCAACTGCATCCTTCAGAATTCCAGAATGTCTTAAAGTATTACAAAATGAAATAAACAAGATGCTCCAAATGGACATTATGTAGCTATCTGTGACTGGTGTTCTTTGGTCAAATTAATGTCAAAATCAAATGGAGATTGTATAATAAATAAACTGGGTAAAAAAATTTGGTGAACATCCAGTGTCCTGGGTTAATGATTTCTTGGGTGGCTTAGATGGAGCCAAGTATTTATCATCCTTGGACTTAGCCATTCCAATGGAATCCCGTTCAAAGGAGAATATAGTATTTGCTACTCCACAGAGCCTCTTCCAATTCAAAGAGTGGTTTTGGATTACACTGGGCATCAGCTATCTTCCAGCATTTTATGAAAAAAGATCCTAGTTGCTAAAGGGAAATAGTGTGCAGCATATCTAGTCAATGTCCAAGGCAAAACTTGGGAAGAACACCTCCAACACTTAGAAGTAAGTAATTGACAGCCTAAGAAAAGCTGGTTTAACCATCAATCTAAAGAAGTGCCATCAGGGGTATCAAGAAACCCAGTACTGAGGATTTCTAGGTGGAAAGGGAGAGATAAAACCTAAACAAGGAAAGGTTAAAACCTTGAGATCAAGTCAAGACCCCAAAACAAAAAAAGAAATCTGATCTTTCTTAGGGCTAGCAGGATATTACCAAAGGATCATTTCCTATTTTTGACAAGTTAAGGTATATAGATAAGCAGGCAGCTTAGCAAAAATAGCAGGGACCAGTGATGCCTTCTTTCTCTCTTATATGAGCCTTTCCCCCCAGAATTAGCATATCATAAAGCTGTAATTTTGACACAAGTGTTAGAGATGTGTCTAATTGTGTATAGCTTAACAATGAATTTATGACATTCTAAAAGAGATAATTTCTCTGTAAACATCAAAGTGTTAGGTTTAGAATGGAAGTTGGAAAGGTCAACATAGTACATTAATTCACTTGCAAGAACAAGATGGAACTGAGCACCAAAACCGATTCTACTGATTTACTAAGAACCATCAGACATCTCACCTGATTCTGCAGGATGCTTCTGTAGTTCCCTTACAGCCAGAATAAATTCCTTAAAGTTCAAAAGCCTGCTTTCTGCACAAAGAGAAGAAAGAATGTTATCATCTCTAGCATTTGCTAATACCTCTAACAGATTTCTGAGCATGATTCAAAATCCTACTTCAAACCTTTACAAACCTAAACTAACTGAGACTAGCATAAGAGTAGAAGCTGTTTATTCAGATTAGCACTGGATGGTCTGCACTGAGATACTATTTTGATATGGATTCCTTTTAGGCAGAATCATCTGGGGAGTGGAGGGGAAAATGTCAAATGAAGATACTCACTATTAATACGAATGCATTTTAGTGCATCATGTATAGTTTCACAGGTCAGGTTGACTTCAAGGTTTTCCAGGATTAACCTCAGATCATCAATACAAACCATATCTTTATTTATTTTCCTGAAAGCCCAGAGAGTATTCTGGAATCCTAGAACAAACACAGCAAAAACTGATGCTTCAGTGCACAAAGATGTAGGCACTGAAATCATACACTTTCAACCCTTTAAAAGCCATTGGTCCTTCATATCTACTCTATATCTAATTCACCTTGTTCACAGCAACACAAAGGGTTTAGCAAGTGTCTGCCTAACCTTCACGAGGGACAAGAAACGGGATGTAATAAATATTGTTGATACTGCCATGATCAGGCTGACAATTAGTGAAGAAAAACTGAAAGACACTTCATATGTTTGTGTATGTCATATGTGTCAGACAATGAGCTCTGCAGATTCCAACTTCAGCTCATCCTAAAGTGCCTTTCCAGCATGAGCAGATCGCAAAGGAAAACAGATTTGAAATGCATCCCAAAAGTTCAGCTTCTTGTTCAGCAGTGTGGTAGAGGGCATGATGGACATTTACTTCAACTGAAAAGTAAAGGATGGGTTAACTCCAGGAGTCTGTGTTCCAAGGCAGAGAAAGGGAGAAAAAAACACACCCCAGTTTCTATAGTAATTATTAGTTGCTGTAGCTAAGGGTGAAGATGACATTGAGGGCAAGCCAACAGACTTCAGCCAACTGTTGCCATGGACACTGGAGTGTAAAATATGAGCTGGGGTGAACAACAACAACAACAACAAAAATCCCATAAAGCTGCTACTGTGATTTGACTAGACAGATACAAGTATAAGGTATGGCAAAAGGCAGAGAAGGAAAATGAGAGGAAAAGCTTGTTCTGCTTTCAATTAATTCCTCATAAGTCAAGAAATGAAACATGAAAAGTATGACTTTCATAGGCAGGCTTCTGTCTCTCAATTAAATGTCAGAAATCTATAGAATAGATTTTCAAAAATATATAGAATAATTTAAGATATGCTGAAACATCCTTATTCTTAGTTTAGCTATGTCTAATATCAAGAGAGTTGGGTTGGATTATTCCATCACAAATGACATTACCTATGAAAGCAACCCAACATCATAATGTAATTCATGTGACATACTGAACAAAGTAAAGTAGTCAATCAGAATTTCCTCTTTGATCCTACTGAGGGGAAAAAAAGTTTTTATTCTCGTTCAGGTAAAAACATCAAACAAAACAAACAAATATGCACATTATCACAAGAGTGATGTTTGTTCATATTAAAAAAAATGAAAAGCAGCAGATATTTTTCAGGTGATGAAAAATGAGGGTAATAATTGTTTATGGAAATATAAAGAAAGAGAAAGAAACAGAATTATGCCATACAATGGTATGGCAAACAGACACTGGTGCAAACATTTCCTTTGATATTGCCTCAGTTTTTCTTCTCATACCTTCTGTTTGGGCAAATGGTGAGGTCTTATTCACCACTTCCAGAAAATCTGAAAAATTCACAGTCCCAAGTACTATAAGAGAGAAGGAAGGTTACAAGTGAGAGTGACATAAATATGTGCAGATAAGCAAGTTGACAGACAGAGCAACATTTGGTGTGTGTTATAACAGGTGTACAATATGTGACCCTTCAAACTTGAGCCAGGATTTTCAGCATCTCCAGCACCTTGCCCAATATTTATAGACAACAGTCTTTCTGGCAAAAATAGTTGATGGACTAGGAAGAAGTAAACAGTAAGCATAACAGCACAAAGGGAAGGCTAGATCGGGGCCTCTGTAGGATCATTATAGGGTTGAGCATGCATAGAACTTCATGATAATATAGAAATGGCTTCTGTTGCAATGTTGCAAGTATGCTTTTTTCAGTCTGAATGCACACACACACCTCACTCTTCAGGAGCCACTGGCCAAATATAGAACATAGAATGGATGACTTGGAAATTTTCAGTCAGCATGGTTTCTCAATTGGAAAGGAAAAAGGGCTTTTTTTGTCATAGAATGCCCAGAACAGAGTTCTGGCACCTTTTTTGGATGGAACCTTGTAGGGCTGGCAAGGTGGGTTGTATGATGTGTGTGAGTTCCAGCACCTTTTTTTTTTAACAAAAAAAGCACTGGAAAGGAGCATAACAAAGAGTATATGTGTACATATACAAAGTATACAAAAATTATAATGTCTGAACTTCATATATTATGCACAATCAAAATGTGATATATTTGGTTCAGACTCAGTGAATTCTGTAATTCCAATCAATGGGTGTGTTTGCACAATAAGGTAAAGGTAAAGGTTCCCCCGCACGTGCGTGCTAGTCGTTTCCGACTCTAGGGGCCGGTGCTCATCTCCGTTTCAAAGCCGAAGAGCCAGCGCTCATCCGAGGATGTCTCCGTGGTCATGTGGCCGGCATGACTAGACGCCAAAGGCACACGGAGCGCTGTTACCTTCCCACTGTAGTGGTCCCTATTTTTCTACTTGCATTTTTACGTGCTTTCGAACTGCTAGGTTGGCAGAAGCAAGGACGAGTAGCAGGCGCTCACTCTGCTACGCGGCACTCGGGATTCGACCCGCCAAACTGCCGACCTTCTGATTGACAAGCTCAGCGTCCCAACCCACTGAGCCACCGCGTCTTGCACAATACAGTTAGCCATATCAGGTAAAAGGGTATCTGACAATTTAGCACAACATGCTGAATTGGATTAATGTTAACCTTGTATTGGTTCAAAATGTTCAGTGTACTCACACTGTTTGATTAGTTTATAATTCAGTCTGCAAATCTAAATACTGTAATAATCTAATTCAGGCATCAAGTTGAGCATGTTGTATAAATGCAAAAGCAGTTCAAGGTATCAGGTAACACCTCTAAAAATTGTACAGCAGGTTATTTTCTTTTTCCCAGGCTGTTCATTCAGTGATCTAAATATGCAGGTAAGCTGGCTGCCATTTGCATGACCCCCATTGCACAGGGCCGAGTAAGACAAACTGAAATTAATGCATACATTGATTTCCACATAATCTAATTTCAGGAGGATATCAGCTTTCCCCAGATAGCATGGACTGTGAGTTCAATGACTGCTAACAAAACAAAAGCCAGGTTATTCACATACCATCCACATTCATTAACTGAAGAGCACAATACATCTCATCTCTGGTCACTAGGATCTTGAGAGTGTGAAGTACAAATAGGAGTTTGCTGACAGGAACTCTGCCACACTTCAAGACTTTGAAAACAGCAGAGATTCTAGAGAGCCCTGAACACACAATACAATCTGAAAAGCAAAATACTGTTCATTAATTATATCCACAACTGGCTGAAACTGGATAGAATTGAACGCAAAGCTACATGAAGAATGGACAGAGATCTGTTCTGGGTCTTGTGAAATTCCCTTGCTTGGTAATAGTGCAACCCTACAGTAGAGCAGGAGATGTACATTTTTATAATCTTGAGGGCATTTTTTTTGAGGGCAAAAGAATAATTTGTAATTCCTGTGGTGGCAGAGATTGTTCCACTACAAACCCTCTAGATGCCAAGTATTTTTCAGAAGAAAAGATACTTCTAGTTCAGTTTTCTATGAAGACTTCATTGGACTATGAAAGAATTAGTGATAAAGACAAGAGTGATGACAGGTTCTCAAAGTAGAATCAGTGCAGAAAAAACAAATATGTTTATGAAAATATATCAAAGATAGACTTGTCTACTAACAGGTAATGGAACAGAATACAATGGAATGGAATGGAAATTGGGCAGAAGAAAGTTGGTTCTGAAAACCAAATCAAACAGTGCAAAAAGAATGAAGTTAAAGAGTGCCTCAAAAGTGTGTGGATTCAAACCACATTGATTGATTATTTGGGTGTTTACTTTTTTTTAATGCCACTTTTAAAATTTTCCCTGTTGTTCCCTTCCCTCACCTTTCCTTTTTAGATGTAATTTTTTATTTTTTGAAATTTAATAAAATTATTTTTTAAAATGCTTTCAAAAATGGGGCAAGGAGAGAGGATTATGTTATATGACTATTAAAACTAGGATTTAAAATTAGCACTAAGTACAGTTATCTTAACTGGAGACCAAATCAGTGAACTGATGTTTTTTTTTTTAATCTCATTTATATCCCGCCCTTCTCCGAAGACTCAGGGCGGCTTACAATCTAAAGCACAAATCAATGTGCTTAGCAATAGCCTTCATTCTATGTATATGCCTGCTTATTAGGGCTTTCACCCCCCCCCCAAGTGGCATTATTACAAAGTCATCTTTTTGCCCCCAACAATCTGGGTCCTCATTTTACCTACCTCGGAAGGACGGAAGGCTGAGTCAACCTTGAGCCTGGTGGGACTCGAACCTGCACTAATTGCAGGCAGCTGGTGTTACTTAAGGAGGCATTAGCCCACTGCTCCACCAAGGCAGTGTAACAGTAAAGCGTTCTGTATAATACGCCCAAATTCTAGGCATTTCCATCTCGTTTTTCTCTTGGACCACAAGAATTGTTTCTAGAATTCTGTCAAAATGACAGTATCTCTGCTAAGCCTGTAGTCTACAGTGTTGACTGGACAACTGAAACTCTCTTGCTCTAAAATGGTTCATATTTTTAACTGCAGTTTGTGTTATTACTGTGTCCGATTTAATTTATTCAGTTGTGAAGCATTTTTACAAAGGAGTGTGTGTAGGGTTTCAGTATAGCAGTGCTTGAATGAAGATATATTATTCGGGGGTGGTGTGTCATTTATTGTCATGAACCTCTTCACAAATAAAGCAATGTTCAATTTAAAACCATACATGAATATCCACTAAAGGTAGTGCTTGACTTATGACCATATTGAGCCCAGTTTCCCTTGCTAAGCAAGACAGTTGTTAAGTGAGTTTTGCTGCATTTGATGACTTTCCTTGGCACAGTTGTTAAGTAAATCACTGCAGTTATTAAGTTAATAACATGGTTGTGAATTGAATCTGGCTTCACAGATTTGCTTGTCAGAAGGTCATAAAAGGGGATCACATGACCTTGGGACACTGCAATCGTCATAAATACATCCCAGTAGCCAAGTGTATGAATTTTGATCATCTGACCACAGGGATTCTGCAACAGTGAAAACAGTGGAATGCAGTCATAGGTCACTTTTTTGAGTGCCGTTGTAACTTTGAACAGTTATTAAATGAATGGTTGTAAGTCAAGGACTACCTGTACTAGCATTAATGGCAGTTTAACATGAATCATTCAATATTAAGCTATCTTTTTAAAAATATTTAATGGACTGATTAGGATTTGTGTTTCAAATAATGAATTAAAGCACTATACAAATATTATTTTGGGTGATAAAACAAAGAAAGCAACAAATCAGAAAAGGAAAATAATTGTACACAAGGGAGCTTTTCACCAACACAAGACTTCTTTCATTGAGACAAGGCCAAATCACATAAATTACCTTCCCAGGCTGTGTCCTTGATAAACTGGGTATTAATGTCTCTCCCCCTGTCATACACAGTTATGTGGACATTGTAGATAACATTAGGCTTCCTGCCAAAACATGGATAGAAATTTGATTATCATTATAACCTCTGCTTATTATCATTATAACCTTTGCCCTGTACACCGCCCTGAGTCCTTCGGGAGAAGGGCGGTATAAAAATTAAATTATTATTATTATTATTATTATTATTATTATTATTATTATTATTATTATTATTATTATTATTATTATTATCTTTGACCTCAAGGCTGGTGTCTCCTAAATCAAGTTTAAAATCTTTCATATCTAGAAGCAAGTCACTACAGATAGTCTCTAAATCAGGGGTGTCAAACTCAATTTCATTGAGGGCCGCATCAGCACTGCGGTTGCCCTCAAGGGGCTGGTTGGGTGTAGCCTAGGTGGGCGTGGCCTACTGGGTGGGCATGGCTAGAGTGTGTATGGCCTACTGGGTGGGCGTGGCCAGCTCTACATCGTTCGCATCAAGGGTGCCTATGGGAGCCTGGGCAGGAGTGGGACAGATCTGAGGGTATCTGGCAGAAGGAGGGTCTCTGGGCCAGGGCCAAGGCAGTAGGGGCCGTTCCCTCACTGTTTCCAGGATGGCTTCGCGGGCCACATGAAACCACTTCGCGGGCCGGATCTGGCCCCCGGGCCTTGTGTTTGACATGTCTGCTCTAAATTATGACAGTAATTAGGGGTGGAATTCCTGTCCTTAACTTAGGCAATCATAAAATGTGATGTCATGTGACCACATTTTTAGCAGCAGCAATCTCCACAATCTCTACTGCTGTCATTAACTGAATCTTAATAGTCATTATGTGAGGACCCACCCTGCTTCATGTCATTCTCAGCTCGTCCCTTTCAGCCATGAACTTTGGTAAGATGAGGGACTGCCTCATCAGCCTCCCCTTTTTTCTCTCCCCCTGCCTATCTTCCCCCCCAAACCCCTTTGTACAGTGGCATTCCTTAGTGGTAATAGTGCTGGAGCTGAAGTAGAAGCCTGGGGAGGGTGGAGGTGGCTGGCTGGGACTGCTGAAGGTCCCAGGCCTCTGCCGCACCGCTGCCAAGGAGTGCTGCTGTGCAAGATGGTCAAAAGGCAGAAATGTGTGTATGTGTGGAGGGGAGAGAGGCAGGTGGGAGTACATGAAGTATTCTGCAGGCTGCCAAGCCCTGGAATTTTGATTACATGACTCTGCAGATGCTGCAATGGCCATGCAGGTGACCTGGTGTAAGTGAGATACCAAAGGCTCTCTGGATGAGTTTGGTCTTTAAAAGCTTCTGGAAAGCAGTCAAGAGTAGGGCAAGTCTGATTTATGGATGAAGACAGTTCTATAGAACTGGGGGCCATGAACAGGGTTTTCTGGACTTGACTTCCTTGATATGTGGAGGTGGAGAATCATCAAGTGATTTTCTGCAGTACATCAGTTTTTGAACCATTATTGACTGTTCCTAACCATAAAGACCCAAAGTAATAAATGTAGGGCATTAAGACACAATCCAAACTCTGCCGTTTTTACTTGCATTGCAACACTGCATACAAATAGATAAGGGATAAAGTTTGCATTACAATGCCTTAACACTTGCCCCTTGCCATCTCCTCCTCTTAATTTATATGCTCAACACCTCAGCTTTCATGTCCCTCCACTATGCACACACACACACACACACACACACACACACACACACACAGCTATATTCATGTACTACACCTCAGTACTGCTTCATCTTTGCAAACCATCATTATTAGGATCACATACAGGCATAATGACATTTTCTTTCTTTCCTTACCCACTGGGTATATCTTATTATTTCTTTGCTGCCCATCCAAACCTTTATAGTTTTGATCTTGAGAGCTATTGACGCATGCATGCAGAATACATTAACATGCAAATTCCATGAATGGAAATAATAATAAAACCTTTATTGTCAAAGTACAACATGTGTACATTGAGATTAGCTGAGCCTCCCCCCGTGCTCCCTCCCCCCAACACACAGTGACAACAAACCCTCCATCCTACCACACCATGTGAACCAACTACACCACACACCAGCCTCCCAAGTCAATTCTACATAAGATTATGTCCCATTTAAAAGCCTAACAGCCCACGGATAAAAGCTGTTTTTCAGCCTGTTAGTATGGCTGGCTATACTCCTATATCTCCTACCCGATGGTAGGAGAGTAAAGAGATACCGTCCAGAGTGTTAGTCATCCCTGAGAATCTTCCTCACTCTTCCAAGGCAACGAGCCCTGGCGATGTCATCCAGTGGTGTCTTGTGCTGTGCTCACCACAAGACTTTCCTGTCTGCGGCTGTCAGACCAGCATACCAAACCACAATACCATACGAGAGGACGCTCTCTATAGTAGACCGGTAAAAGAGGGTCATAAGCCGTTGTTCTATCCTATTCTTCCGCAAGACCCTAAGAAAGTGAAGCCTCTGTTGGGCCTTTCTAGCCACCTGGGTTGTATTAACTTTCCAGGTCAGATCTTCACAGAGGTAGACTCCCAGAAATTTAAAGGAGGAAACTCTCTCCACACAGTCCTCCCCGATGTAAAGTGGGGCAGGTTCCTCCTTTTTTCTCTGGAAGTCTAACACCATCTCTTTCATCTTGCCGATGTTTAGGTGAAAGTTGTTGTTACTACACCATATGAGAGATCATAGAGCCCCAAAACTGAGAAAGCCAAAACAGGGAGAAACAGAAAGAACATCACAGAGGAAAAAATAAATAAAAGGAGGTAGTATGGAGCATAAGCAAGAGGCCACTCACTTGCTCTTTTTTGTTGGCACAGATCGTGAGACATGGCTGTAGAGAGAATAAAAATTATTATTGAGCTGCCACTCACAGTTCATCATTCAAGTACTTTTATGTAGAACATGAAATAACAGGCCCAGAGCAATTACTGTGCCACAATTATTAAACGCCAGCTTTAAAGTTGGTAGTAAATCAAATGTTCGTCTGTCTTTTGACTTAGCGTGTTCTGTGAATCCAACCATTTTGGGTTGTTTTTCTCCCCAGCATTTGTTGGTTAAGCAAATCATGGCATTGCTTGATGTGAAACTCCAACCAATGCATGAAATATGTGAAATATGATTATAGGAGTTTTTGTTGCATGCTTAAAGATGTCTAAGAGAACGAGTAATCCTGCAGGCCACTTTAACTATGCAGATAAAAAAAAATCCTGTTAAGAATTACAGAAATGGCATAGGGAACAATTTCAAGGGGGCAGGAGGCTGACTTGAGTTCCTCCTCTTTTCTGTATGCACCACTAATCTTGCAAATTATTGTGCAAAATTAATTATGGAGGAAACATTAAAGAAGGGAAGAAAATTGCCAACCAGGATGTTTTAAAATGAAAAGAAAAAAATAGATATACATCAGATACATTGATGAAATTGCAAAATATTTTTGAAGGGAGATTTTTTTCCCCACTGATAGAAATTTAAAAAGCAAACAATCCTCCATCCCCTACACATGTTACATTTACTCCCCATATTTACGATAAATGTTCAAAGGTTTCTCCTTCTGCCAAGGAAAATCTGCAGCAGAAAAAGGATTAGGCACAGTGGAAGGAGGAAAGAATGGCTGATTTGGCCCATTACAAGCTGAAAAAGAATTTTTACCTGCCAGAAGAGCTGGCGCTTTTTCTGCGTGAAGGGGACGGGCGGGTTTTGCTTGGAGAAGCTTGCTTTGAAGAGACTTTGGGAACTGTCTTATTCTTATTCTCTTTTTTCTTCTTTTCTACTGAAGTTAGTGGTCTCCTCAACAATGTTTCAAAGGAAGTAGTAATCTGATAGTGAGGACAGCAGGATTGTAATAATGCACTTTACTTTATACACTGTCAACACACAAAGTATAGTAGTATAAAGGAAAACTTTTATTGGCACTTGGCCAATAAAAGTTAAATTCCAGTTAAACCATGGCGTCCAAAGATTGGAATTAAATCTTCAAAAGCTTGATGCATGCATAAACATAATTGGCTGGATTCCCATCCCATGTAAGCCATGTTTTGCTTCATCTATGATGTTTTCAACAAATAATAGTGGTTATTATTTGTAGGAACTAAGCCATTCATCACTATTTAACAAACCATGGTTAGGGCAATCTGTCTTGATTCAATGAGTTAGCTATAAAATGTTGTCAAAATATCTGCTGAAACTTATGGAGAGGGAAAAAAGGCAAATGAGCTAGAAGGAGTTTAAGAGTAACCTCATCCATATAGAGCAACCACAAACTGCCAATGGTGATGCATTAATGAAACATTAAATTAGGGGCCAATATTTATTTATTTATTTATTTATTTATTTATTTATTTATTTATTTATTTATTTATTTATTTATTTATTTACTGCCCTTTCCTGAAGAACTCAGGGCGGTTTACAGGGTGTTTAAAAGAAAAATCAATACAAAAGTTAAAACAATTAAAAAGATTAAATCAGTCCCTGAGAGAAAAATAAAAAAAAACCCAGTTAAAATTAAAATTCTTAGCCTGGGCCAGAGAGCTCGAAGAGCCAGGTCTTCAGGTCCTGGCGGAATGAATGGAGGTCAGGGGCAGTCCTAAGCTCCGCGGGCAGCTGGTTCCAGAGGGCAGGTGCACCCACTAGAAGGCCCTACCCCTGGGTGTTACCCGCCGGCAATCTTTAACCGGCGGCACCCTGAGAAGACCCTCCCTGTGGGAGCGCACTGGACGAAGGGAGCTTGATGCTGGCAGCAGGTATTCCCTCAGATATCCCGGACCCTCACCATTTAGGGCTTTATAGGTCATAGGTCATCACCAGCACCTTAAATCTCACCCGAAGGGCAACCGGAAGCCAATGCAGCTCGCGGAGTAGAGGTGTTACATTCGAGTATCGGGAAACCCCCATCACAACTTGCGCAGCTGCATTCTGCACCAGTTGAAGCCTCCGGGTGGTCCTCAAGGGAAGCCCCATGTAGAGAGCGTTGCAGTAGTCTAAATGGGAGGTCACGAGCGCATGAGTGCATAGGGCCTCTCGGTCAGATAGGGTTGACACTGGCACACCAGGCGAACCTGGGCAAAAGCCCCCCTGGTCACAGCCCCTATGTGATCTTCAAAATTGAGCTGTGAATCCAGGAGGATGCCCAAGTTGCGAGCCCTATCAATGGGGGGTAACACCTCACCCCCATCGTTAAAGATGGAATAGTCTGGTTAACCTGAGATGCTGGTATGCACAGCCACTCAGTCTTGGCAGGATTGAGTCGAAGCCTGTTTCTCCCCATCCAGACCCGGACCACTTCCAGGCAATGGGACATCACGGCGAGGGCATCACCGGGTTGGTTCGGGGTGGAGAAAAAAAGTTGGGTATCATCAGTGTACTGATGATACCCCACCCCGAAACCACGAATGATCTCACCCAGTGGCTTCATATAGATGTTGAACATGAGGGGTGAGAGAACCAACCCCTGAGGAACTCCACAAGCGAGAGGCCTCGGGGCGGATCTCTGCCCTCCCATCAACACCAACTGCGAGCGGCCCAGGAGATAGGAGGAGAACCACTGTAAAACAGTGCCTCCCACTCCCAACCCCCTGAGACGCCGCAGTAGGATACCATGGTCGATGGTATCAAAAGCCGCTGAGAGATCTAATAGGACTAGGACAGAGGAACAACCCCTGTCCCGAGCCTGCCAGAGATCATTTACCAGCGTGACCAATGCCATCTCCGTGCTGTGCCCAGGCCTGAAACCCGATTGGTACGGGTCCAGATAATCAGTTTCATCCAGGAACAGAGGAAGCTGATGCGCCACCACACTCTCAACAACCTTCACCAGAAAGCGAAGGTTGGAGACCGGATGATAAGTTATTTAAAACAGCCGGGTCCAGGGCAGGCTTCTTGAGGAGGGGTCTCACCACTGCCTCTTTCAGGGCGGCAGGGAAGACACCCTCCTTCAAGGAAGCAGTTATTACTGCCTGGAACCAGCCTCGTGTCTCCTCCCGAGCCGCATAAACCAGCCAGGAGGGGCACGGATCCAACAAACAGGTGGTGGAGCTCAGCCTCCTCCTCCTCCTGTCCACATCATCAGGGGAAACAGGATCGAACTCAGTCCAGATAACATGCTCAATATTAGAAAGCCCGTGAACTACTTCTGCAAAAGCATTTGCCCATGAGAGGGGCTATGGTAGAAAATAGTTCTTTACATTCGAAATGTTCCTGCATCTTTTCCAAGGCTGTATCAGCACACTAGCCAATCTTTTGGCCCTATTAAGTAATGGAAGGCTGGATCTCACTCTTCTGTGTTATTTTTCTCCTCCTTGTAACAGGAGATCGAAAGGAAGACTCAAAAGAAAGCAGGCAGGGGCAAAGAATTGGAGACATTCTGTGATAGAAACATTCATGGAAACCTAATGGGGAAAACCTTTTCAGAACTGCAGAATCAGTTTAAAGTTTTTGTTCACTTGTAATAAAAAAAGCACTTATTGGAGTTAGAAAACCAGTGGGTGGAAAGTTCTTCAAAGATAATTTATCCAAGGAGTTGTTTTAGGAAGACAACCACTTTGCACACATGGATAAGAGAGTCCTCACCTGGGTGTCTTTATCTTTGGTTTGTGTGCTTGTTCTTGGGGTGGTGACTTTCGGAGGGGACGGCTTCCTAAGTGGTGTCAGGCGTCGCATGAGCATCTTATTACACTGTCCAATTCAAAATAAATGTCAGTTCCAAAGTGGAAAAATAATACCAAAATACATCTCATTGTTTAACATGGGAAGAGCATTGCTACTTGGTTTTAATCTCTCAGTCTTTCCCATGACTATTATGTGTTTTGAGGGTAAAGTCAATATTGCATTATTTATTTCTGAAATTTACTATCCTTCAGGAGCTCAAAGCAACATATACAGCAACCCATCTACCCCCCCTTGCCTGTTTTCTCAAAGCAATTCTGAAAAGTCAGGTGGGCTGAGAGAGAATTCTGCCCCAAAGTCACCCAGTAAGCATTCATGCCTGAGGGTAGACTTCATCCGGGGTATTCTCCAAATCATTGTTTTTCAAATTTGGCAACTTTTAAGATTTTTAGACTATCAGCTCCCAGAATTCCACAGCCAGTAATTCTGAGTTGGTCCGGGCATCTTAAATTTGCCAAGTGTGAAAAAACACTGCCCTAGATCATATGTACAAACGTGTTCATCTTAAGGAATTCCACTATGAATTCTACTAGAAATAATTTAGAAATATTCCCAGCAGATTTCACAGTGGCATGAAACTAGCAATGTTACTTAGTCTACATCCATTTACTTTTCCCCAAATAAAAACATCTCTGCCCCCTGAAAGACAGAAAAAAATATTATTAACAAATAATGTTTTTGGAAATAATTTAATATATCTTAATGAATCAATTCATTAAAGTAGCTGCATCTTTACAACTACTTAGTAAAGCACCTGTGCTTTTTATAGGTTTTCATAAAAAACTGAAAAAAATGTGGTTACTTTAAAGAGGGGTTATACATATGCCCTAGCACATTCCAAATAGTCTTTTAAATTTTGTAGCATCCGTAGACCTAGAAAAGAATAAAATATCTAATATTTAATAGCCATTGTTACGCTTATGTTCCACAGAATCTTAAATTATTATCTGAGTCACAAAGTAAAGGTTTGAAATTGGCCAATGTCACAGAAGTATGACTATTGAAAGTCATACTTCCTATAAACCTTTTCATAGTAACATGTGAGAAAATAAGGCTTGTTTATACATCTGAATAAACTTGTTCCTGTACCTGTTTATGCTTAAACACATCCAGATATCCAAATCATTTATGCAAAATACTTCCAATATTGCTTGCAGGGAACACAGGCAAAAGACTGGATGCTTTCTGGAGTTATCTGTCTGTTACTGTGAGAAGGTCATGTGAGACTAAGTTTAGCATGACTCTTTCAAAATTCTCAGTGTTTATGTAAACCTGAATGTTTCTGCAAGCACATCCAGATAAGGATTAAACGAAAACCGCATTTAATTTATTCATGATTCTTTTTACTTTTACCTAAAGTTGCCCTAAAATTCAATGTTGCTAATTGCAGTTGGTGTTCAGTGAACATTCAGTGATATTTCAGAATCATTATTTTTTCTTTATTGACTACATTGATCCCTCTGGTTTAATTTCTTTAATTGTGAGGACATTGTGATGCCATTCATTGCTATAGAACAACTGTCCTCAAAGCATATGCTATGTATTGATGATGTATGGACCTATGTGCAGTGGCTAAAGACACTGAGCTTGTCAGCTGATTCAAGTGCTGTGCAACAGGGTGAGCTCCTGTTCTTACCCCAGTTCCTGCCTGGTTTGAAAATATGCAAATGTGAAATAAATATTACTTTGGTGGGAAGGTAACAGCATTACATGCACCTTGGTGTACAATCATGCTGGCCACATACAGTAACCATGGAAATGTCTTTGGACAATGCTGGCTCCCTTGGCTAATAAACAGAGATGAGCACTGCCCTCTAGAGTTGGACATGACTGGATTGGGGAAATCTTTACCTTTAATCTTACTGCAAAGATCATGATTCTCACCTGAATTGCTTTATCAGATGTTTGAGGCAGGGTAATTCTGGGAACCACTGGCCTATAGGAAATAAAGAAGGCAATCCATGAGATCATGACCTCTGTCCACTTTTTTGTGCAATAAATTGAATTCTTTCAAGAATAACTCCAATAAAGTAATTAAATAGCTAGCTGAGAAAATGAATAGATATTTGAGACTGGGGAGCTTCCAAGACTGAGAATACATTGTTGAGGCAGCCCTAATTATGAATGCTGGGCAACTGGACCTAGCCACAATTTAATCTCCAGCAGGCTTGTAATAAATGGGCAATCCTCCATTCCCAATTCCTTCTTTTCCCCACATTAAGAAACAGAGACTCTAAGTGGATATAAAAGCAGAGCTACATGTCTGGAGGCGAAAAAGATGCTGAAGTGTGACCCTGAAATCTTTAAGGGAATTTGCAGGAGCTAAACCAAAATAGTCATAAAGCTTTATTTGAAGATTTTAGCCTAGGGGAGTCAGGGGAGAAATTCATTTTCTGAGAGGTAAACTTTCTAGAAGATATTTTGCCCAGCATCCTTCATATATGGAGGCCACCATCCTTAGATGTTTATACTGGATATACATATTGAAATGAGCAACCTGCTGTGTACAAGACACAAGGTATCCTAAGATTATGATACCAAAAGATGTTAATTTTCAGTGATACTCTTATTTTGTTACAATACATCCTAAAAGAGGACCTCATGTAAGTTTAATGAAGCTATTTTGTATAGCACTTCCCCAAACTCAGAAAACATCGCCATCATATTCTGAGGATTTTTTGTAAGTTCCTGTCTATAAAAAGGTAAGTCATGTTTGGTTTTCATTTCTATGCCAGTTTGTCAACAGGAATCTTTAGTTTCAAATATATCACATTGTGGAATTCATCTAGTAGCCTAACTCTAGTTTTATGACAAGGGCAGACAGATAAGTGGAGAGTCTTTTGGTCTTTTGTACCCAGTGCTTTTTTTGTAAAAGAAAAAGGTGCCGGAACTCACACATGTTATACAACCCGCGTACCCTACCCTATAAGGTTCTATCCAAAAAAGGTGCCGGAACTCCGTTCTGAGAGTTCTATGACAAAAAAAGCCCTGTTTGTACCAAATGCTAGCAAGAAGCCCATGGTACCGGCCCATGTTGTGACCTCAATCAGAATGTCGCATATTCAGAGATGGGAAAGAGGCTTTATAATTTGAAGCCAAAAGTCTTATTAATACAAGTGATAGCTGATGGCTCACATTACTATTATGTCCCTCAAGTGAATATAAATTCTATTTCGTGTATCCCAAACTCAATATTTTCCAGATTTGAGATTAAAGTTCCTATGATTCCTACCCAGTACCATCATTGGATAGGTTGTTATATTCAGTTGCGGTAATGTAGCTGTTCGTACACTTGATAAAGAGAGTTCAGGGACAAAAGCTTGCTTGCTTGTTATTTAGTCTGTTATACTGTACTTAAAGTATATCCCACCTTTTCTTCAAGAACTCCAAGTGTCTTACAAGGCAGGTTCTGTTCATTTTATTACCACCGCAACAGCTCCGTGAGATATGATGGATTGAAATAGTGTAGCTAGCCAACTGAGTTTCCATACCTGAGAGTGGATTTGACCCTGAATCTCCCCACTGCCACTAGGTGTTGATGACGGGGGAGATACTGAGTCCAAAACTCTGCTTTGAAATGGGGCTACAGGGCTGTCCCCATTTCTAACATTTATATGAAGCCACTGGATGAAATCATCGGACTTCATGTGAAGCATTATAGGTCTTGTCTCAATGTCTACAAGGGTCTGAACAGAAAAGAAGAAGCTTCACCGTAACCTCAGCAAGACTGGAATGGCTTTAGATTTTTAGGGACTCCTAAATCCATCTTTTCTGGATAGGTAAACAATTTTGGAGTCCTCCTGACTCCTCTTTGAAGAGTTGGTGACATGACCAGGAAAACCTTTGCACTTCAACTTGTGTGCCTGTTGCTTTTTTCCTGCACTGGGAAGTTCTGCTCATGGTCAGCCATGTTTTAATCACCTCTGAAGTGAATTACTGCATTGCGCTCTATATGGGCTACCCTTGAAGAGAATCCAGAAGCTACAGCTGGTGAAGAATGCAATGATGCCGGCAGTTATGAATATTAACAAGTTGTTGCAGTTCCACAAACTGCATTGGCTTCCAGGAACGTCAGCGTGCACCTCAAAATACTATTTGTTACCCATGAGGTGCTTTATGGCTTAGGGCAGGCCTCTTCCTGATTACTGGGATATAAGAGAGAAGGAAAGTAAAGCATAATTAGGCTTGCAAGTTTTATTATTATTATAGCCTATCTCAATAAAATATAGTTCTAGGCTTC
The DNA here is from genome assembly GCF_947247035.1 of Vipera ursinii. NCBI lineage: Eukaryota > Metazoa > Chordata > Lepidosauria > Squamata > Viperidae > Vipera > Vipera ursinii. The sequence goes on from NC_139517.1 coordinate 40,315,095, forward strand.
CTTCTAGTCTGGTCTACCTTGAAGGCTGGCATAATTTTAGAAGGAGAATATGCTGTGGATCCTGTCAATAAAGGAGGTTATCTTGCAGAACCCAGGAAGTGCGCCTTTGTCCTTGCTCTGTAGAACACTGTTTCCATGAGATTAGATGGGCCCCTATCCTGCTGGCCTTTGAAAGGGATGTGTGCTCACCTTGGATGGTGATCAGAGAGTTAGTTCAGGAATCTGTGGTGTGCTTTTTGTTTCAACTGGTTTCGTTCTCAGCTGCTGCATCTGCTGCTGATGCCAGCATCCCAAGGAAGACCAGACCATGAACACAACTCCAGACAAAGGCTCAAATTACTATTGAGATTAGATTAGATTATTGGAATAGCAGAACTTGCAAGTCTAACAGGGAGTATAAGTAAGAGAGGCATCTGTCTTAGCTGTTTCTAAATGTTATCTCAAATAATAAACAAATAATAGCTCCTTTTGCTAGACATTGATTCCTTGACATGTATCTATCAAGGCCATCTCCCATACTCTATATGCCTGTGTTTTATATTATGTTTTGTACTGTTTTTAAATGTAAGCTATCCATGTATGCTATTGTGAAATGAGCAGCCATATAAATCAAATCAATGAATAAACTATCCAACCTGAAGTCAGTTTTCATAATGAACAAGAAACTACATACTGAGGATGCTTAACAAAGAGCCAGCATCTTCAACAAACCCTTCGCAAACATTATTATCTTAATTGACAAGATGCTTGTATGCTGTCTCACATGTAATCTGCCTCTGCATAATTATTCCAATTGAAATCCTCTACCAAACCTCTCCATTGCATCTAATGAAATGAGTTGCTGCTCTTGAAAGCACATACCTTTTAATAAAATTGGTTAGTTTGAAAATTTGCTACTGGATTCCTTCTGATTTCTGAGCTTCACTGGGAAGCCATCTTAACTCAAAACTCATTTGTTTGCTTGCTTACTTGGTATGGTGATAGTAACTTCTGGGAATAGGAGTACAGCTTTCACTTTTAGTAGTAACAGATTTCCTTTTGGGTTTTAGTGATGAAGTTTCAATGGCAGGTTGATAATGCTCCCTCTCCTTAGTTATTTCTGAGAAAATCTTACTTCTCTCAATTTTCTTTATATCTTGGATTTTGCTGTCTGTTCTTTCAAGTCGAGTACTAGTGTAAGAGAGGAACAAATCATTTTTCAGAGGGGGCAATAATATATTTAGAAAATATATAAAAAGAAATCTAAATACACTATATTAAACAAGTATCTATACTTTAAAATGTTCTTTTACAAGTTGTTTTGCTTTCCTTTTCAAAACATTGCAAATGATGTAATTATTTAATACCATCCAATGCTGAAGATGAATTCTTCACTCCACCCAGGCTAATTATCTGAGAAAGAGTTTAAATATAATATATGCATCAATCTATCCATATACTGCAAACTTTCAAATTCACTTGTATTTTAGGACTGAGCCTTTAAAAAAAATAAAAATCAAAGAACAACATTCTACCTGACTTCTGAAGGGAGGAGAAAAACAAAAATTTACTTCAATAAATTTCCTTTAAGCCAGAAGTGGGCAGCATGCAGTTCTACAAATTTTGTTAAATTTTCTCTCTCAGATTCCCACCGCATTGGCTATGTTGGTTAAACTTATGGATGGTGTTATGTATGGGGTTTAATAACACTGCTAGCAACGGCTCTACCGATTCCACCAGGTGGCGCTTGGCCGAAACTGCTGCGGCCGGGGAGCAGCATTTTGGCGGGAAAGCCAGGTTTAAATCTATTGGCTGGAAGTGTACCTGGACTCTCGGTGAGAAAGCCAGGTTTAAATCTATTGGCTGGAAGTGTACCTGGACAGGTACAAATAGGGCTCAGGTAACCCCTATTTCCCCAGTACAATCTACCTTCTAATAAAGACGGTTATGCTGTACTCCTGTGCCTGGCGTCATCCATGCATTCCAGAACCCACTACACAATAGATGGACTTCAGTCTTATGCCTTAAAATATGCTTCAATGGGACAGTTCCAAAACCACTCCTTGCATTTCTATGTGCAAAACCTGGCTAGTGTTAAGCTTAGTCAGGTGGTTTTCTTTTGGTGGTTTAGTGTCTCAGGTGAATACAATACCAGACTTTGCTGAATTGCTTCAGTACATTAGATAAATGAGTTAATTCAGGAACCAAGTTAAATATGTTCTTTTTAAAAAGTCAATCTTTACTATATCATTACCAGAAAACATGAAGAGGAATAAATGAAATATTTTGAAACAAGGTTAAGAAAATTTTGGATGAATAAATTAAAGTGGGAGGTTGCACTGAAACCTTGAGTACATGTTCTCCCTCAGCTGTAGAAATTCATTCAGCAACCTTCTCTCCACCAATCTGCTGTATTCCAGAGCTCCTAGAGCATGGTTGGCTGGAAAATTCTGGGAGTTGAAGTCTTTAAAGTTTCTGAGACTGAGAAATACTTTTCTGGAGAAGAGGTAGGATATAAAAGTTATTACCTATCTCTCTCTTTCCCTCTGCCCCCACCTATCTATCCATCCACCATAGGGGGGAAAAATGAAAACAGAAGTAGGTAAACACTTTTCAAAAGATCATGGACCAGAGTGGTAAGTGGGAAGACATTTTAGTATTGCATTAACTGACTATCAAGCTCCATGAATAAATAATTCTTTATTTTTGCTTTTTGCTTGTCCCTATGCCTGTCTATGAAATTGCTAATTTCAGGCTACTTGCTTTTGTTTTTGTTCTCAAGCAGACGTGCACAGAGTTTTTACTTTCTGATTCTTTCTCATAGGGTATGGTCAGCTCAGGCTTTGCTTATTCCTATCAAGTATTTTCTTAATTAATCCCCCTTCTGTTACACTTATAGAATCTCTTTCATTACAGTAGTGATCAGTTAGATTTTCCCTCCAGGTTTGCTTATATCAGAGGTCCCCAACCTTTTGGACACCAGGGACCGGTTCCATGGAGAAAAGTTTTCCCACAGACCGGAGAGTGTGTGGGTTTGTGTGCAGCCTGCATTCCATGGATGGGGCTTTGCTTGTTTGTGTGGACCAGTTGCTGGCATGCTGCAGCCCCGTACCAGTCCATGGACCGGGCATTGGGGATCTCTGACTTATATGCATCCACAAATGCCATTCTTTCTTCTTAGCAACCAGATATTAAGGCTAAAATCTTAATTTTGCAATGCCAGAGGATTACTTACATATCTAATATGGATTCTGGGGCAGCTGATCTGCCCTGTTCATCCTGCCTTCCAGTAATAGAAATAGCTAGGTAATCAATAAAAGAGGGTGGGGCTGGCTGATCATAAGGGATTGTCTGTTCTTGTATCCTTATTGGTTCCACAGCCAAATATGTGAACTCTTGGGGCTCATTGTCCTTGACTTGCTCAGTTAAATCTTCTACTTTGCTACTTTCATCTAGCTCACTTATATCTGAAGGCTTGCCCTCTTCATCTGTCTCACTCAGTTCTTGAAGTTGATTTTCTTCAGTTGTTTCACTCAATTCCTCAAGTTGTTTCTCTTCAACCTGCTGTCTTTGTCCTTGAAATTGGCTCTCTTCACCCTGCTCGCTCAGGTCTTGAAGTTGGTTTTCCTCACTCTGCTCAGTCAGGTCTTGAAGTTGGCTTTCCTCACCCTGCTCAGTCAGGTCTTGAAGTTGGCTTTCCTCACCCTGCTCAGTCAGGTCTTGAAGTTGGTTTTCCTCACCCTGTTCAGTCAGATCTTGAAGTTGGTTTTCCTCATCCTGCTCGCTCAGGTCTTGAAGTTGGCTTCCTTCACTCAGTTCACTTAGCTCTTGGGGTTGGTTCTTTTCCTCTTGCTCTGCTAGTTTTTCAGTTATGCTATCGCTAAGCGGCTCATCTGGGCCTTGGTTTTCATTTTCCTCAGTTTGTTCATTTGGGCCTTGGAGATGGATGATCTCTTCAGCCTGCTCATTTAAGTCTTCGACTGTGTTGTTATCAGGTTGTTCATCTGGGCCTGTAGGCGTGATGTTTTCAGCCTGCACAATCTCATTTTTGGATTCTCTATGAGAAAGTAAGCATAGCGCAGATTCAGAAGAAAATACAACAAATAGATAATAATAGAGGCATCTTTGTTTCTCTTATAGGAAATGTAAATAAATAAATAGGTACAAATAAATGAATTGATAAAAACATGGTTTAGAAATGCACAGGATGCTTCAATTATCCTTTAAATTTTTAGTTTATTTATTCATTTCTTTAGAGTAACAGCTCAACAGCTTTAATAACTCAAAGTGCCTTACAAAAATACAATTAAAAAAGGAAGTAATTAAAACAAAACCTAAATAATAATAAAGCAAAAAAATACCTTTGTGATTTAAAATGTTAAATACGAAGACAGATAAACTGAAATTAAAAACCTGGGTTTTAAAAAAGTACAATTTAAACTTTTTCCACAAATCTTTTGTTTATTCCGGAATATGGATCTTGAACAGAGAAGGCAGAATTAATTGTAGATGTCAAATATACACATACTGTATTTCAATATCTATATATTATACCTATCATCTATCTATCTATCTATCTATCTATCTATCTATCTATCTATCTATCTATCTATCTATCTATATGTCAAATAAAAAGGTAAATGTTCCCCCACACATGCGTGCTAGTCGTTTCCAACTCTAGGGGCCGGTGCTTATCTCCGTTTCAAAGCCGAAGAGCCAGTGTTTGTCCAAGGACGTCTCCGTGGTCATGTGGCCAGCATGACTAGACACCAAAGGCGCATGAAACGCTGTTACCTTCCCACTGCAGTGGTCCCTATTTTTCTACTTGCATTTTTACGTCCTTTTGAACTGCTAGGTTGGCAGAAGCTGGGACGAGTAACAGGTGCTCACTCTGTTACGCGGCACTCAGGATTCGACCCGCCAAACTGCCAAACTTCTGATCGACAAGCTCAGTGTCCTAACCCACTGAGCCACATCAAATATGACTCACTAGCAGTAACTGTAAAAGGGATCTAGATGTCTTAGTGGACAACCACCTAAATACCCTTACTCAATAGAGGGAATAGTATTAATAGTATTAAGATCTGGCAAGACCACACTTGGAGTATTCTGTTCAGTTCTGGTGACCACAATGCTAAAAGATGTTGACTCTAGAAATAGTGCAGAGATGAGCAACAAAGATGATTTAGGGGACTGGAGGCTAAAGTGCATAATAAACGATTGTAGAAACTAGGTATGTCTAACCTACCAAAGAGAAGGATTAGGGGTGACATGATAGCAGTTTCCCATATTTGGGGGCTGTCACAGAGAAGAGAGAGTTGACCTACTCTCCAAATCAGCTGAGGGCAGGACAAGAAGTAATGGATGAAAGGTTATCAAAGAGAGATCCAACAAAGTATTATGGAGAAACCTCTTGGCAGTGAGAACAATTAATCAATGGAATAGTTTGCCTCCAGAAATTGGAGGCAACAGGCCTATAAAAAGCATCACACTGTTTCTTTCATATAACTTTCCACTAGGGTATTCTACATATGGGCAGAAGAACTTGCTTCTGCTGGCTCCAATCTTTAAATACAAGGAAGGATGGACATCTTCCTTGCAACATCTTCCTAGCAACTGTTTCCATGAAGAATAACTTATGGGTAGTCAGCAACTTTCAGGCAATTAAAAAAAATGATAGGGACAGTGGCAAGCAATGTAGAGTGCAACACCTCTGTATTTATTTATTCAGATCAGCTATAAAATGACTTGAATCTTGGATTTCAATTGATAAACCCAGTTAAGAGTCTGTGCTTTTGAGAAACGTCTTAATCATCTGGGCAAAATTTAGATTACCTTCCAAGTTCGTCCTCCATTTCTCAAGAATTGCAAGTGAGATTCACTCTTTCCATAAGAGCACAGGTGCAAACGTCAAGAAGATTGCATAAAGATCCTTGCTGGAAGAGGGAAAGAAATAATGCTAACAACCGATCAAACAGAGCCGTGCCCTCCCAGCTGAGGGAAAAGAATACGAAAAGATGCCCAACAGTGCCTTGCTCTTTTTCTAAACCCCTTCCCTGTATGACTCATTTATGACGCTGTAGGGACCAGCAGTACAGTTGGCAATGCCAGAGGACCTGGGATGAAATAGCCAGGCTGGGAGAAGGCGCAGCTAGAATCACAAACATAGAGAAGGACAATCGTTCAGGACTTCCATTTTTTCAGCTGAGCCACAGAAACAGCTGTTGTTTTAGATCTGCTAAGGGGAGGGCTTCAGTTGTTAGGAGAGGGGGAAATGGTTCTCAGGTGAATTGAAGAACCATCTCTTCCCTTTGCCGGGGTCTTCCTCCTCTGCCTGGATAGCGATTGTTGTATGAGAAGTTCCAGCTTGATGATGTCACAGAGCAGCTGGTGATTCTAAACAAAGATTACACTGTAGAAAACAACTCCCCACACCCGCCCCAAAGGTGCAGGTTTCTGCCAAGATGCCGATTACCATCCTGGGAAACAAAGCAGTACAGAGGGACCAAATAGGGCCTCCTCCGCTGTCTGACAAGGCCAGCATTGTTACTTGATCCCACACATTAACACACGTGCCTGTTCTAACCAAAAACATTAGTGGACCTTAAAATAAATGAAAAACCTTGGGACCAATGAGAAGAAAACAGCTAGCAATGAAATTGTAATTTAATTAATTGTTCTCATTCTCAACATCTTTCAGGATCTTTGTAATAGCAGTGGCAGAACAACTCCTAGCATTTAATTAACAAAGAATGTCACACTGGATGTCTTTGAAGGTTGCAACCTAGTGGAACTTTTGCCTGGATAGATTTCTGGCAACTACAATTATTATAACTGTGACTAAAGTTCAGTAAAGGATAAACATATGTGTCACATGGAGGTCGGAACAACTGCAGCACAGCATTTAAGAATTTTGGGCAGAAAACAAAATATCTCTGCAACTGTGATTTGAATCTCCTCCTACATGCTCCCCTTCCCCATCTGTAGTGCAATTATGCAGCAGAAAACAGTAGCTTAGCTTTTTCTAATTTAGGACTTACATATATGCTAAGACTTTGACGCCCATTATTCTCAACTAACACATCTAAGAAGGATATAGGTTCCAATTTACGTGAGGTCAGTAGGTTGGAAAAACTCTGCATACCAGTATATGGTGGGATGCTCTATGTATGTCAGTTCTTCAATTTTAATATTTTTTAAGTGCCCAAAATAAAACTACGTGGTTCTTTTCTGTAATGATCCAGCTGAGCCCTGGGTTTCCCCTTTTTCATCTCTAACTCAAAGGCAAGGATCTGGGCATTGTTATAGAACAACCATAATGTTATATTTGGAGCCCATTTATTGCCAAGCACGTGTACAGTATGTCCCACCCGCTTATATTTTTGTTTAATATTGATCATGCAATGTACCTTTTATATCCTGAATCTGATCTTTAAATAAGTTCTGTAGCACTCATCTTTCCATTGCATTTTCATGTTACGCAGATTGCTGCACTTCCAATTGTTCTTAAGTTTTCCATTTTATAGACATAGGTCATTGCTGGTACCCTACAACTATGGTGTTGAAAACACTGCTCTAGCTTTGACATTTCCCATGTGCTGTGGTAGCTACCTATATTTCTGATGTAGTCCTAAAAAGGGCCTCTAGATGTCACTGTCCACCCAGCACTAGATGTTTAAAAATCTATCTGGCTTCTGCTAACAGCCGGTGCTTGCTAAAAGAAGGCATCTGAAATGCTATGAAAAAAGGGGCCCATGTAAGAAATGAGCTAAGTTTCATCTTTAATCACTTTATGACTGCCATGGAGAACATGGGTTGTGTGTTCTGTGGGAGTGGGGCATTTATTTCCTTTGATAGCTATCAGTTCAGATTTCTTTCTAGGTTTATATTACAGTACAGGGAAGTCATAGGGAAAACAAAGAAGTACATACAAAAATTGATGATATATTCCTGCCACCTTTAATCATTGTGCTAAAAGAAATGATTTGATCAGGGCATCATATCAAGGAGAAAAGGAAAAAATAAAATGTATTACAAAAAAGTCCTTCTCCTAGATAGCTGTAACATGCAAAGGATTGCCCTCTCTTTCTGTAGCTGGCTGACTCTTCCATGTAAACAATAATACAGGATTACTTTCTAATTTCAGCTAGGGAATCTCACCATTTCATGTAACAAATTTTGTAAATATATGCCATAAATAAATTTTCCAGTATAAAAAAAATGCTGAATGTTTCTACTAAATAAGACCAAGTTCTAGTATTATAAGAAGGAAAAAATACTCATTATTTGTACAAAAAACATATATGGATTCAGGCTTTATTTCTCATTTTTCTCTAATACAGGCAAATCAATCCATGTTCTAGAGCAGACATGTCAAACTTGCGACATCATGTGATGTGCAACATATCGGGATAGTTTTGCTATTGCTGGCAATGGGATGGGTGTGGCTTCCGGATGATGCATCCGGCCCACAGGCCGGCGGTTTGACATCCCTGTTTTAGAGCAAGGGTCTCCAAACTTGGCAACTTTAAGACTTGTGGACTTCAAGTCCCAGAATTCCACAGCCAGCCACACTGCCTGAGCAATTCTGGGAATTGAAGTCCACAAGTCTTAAAGTTGCCAAGTTTGAAGACCCCTGTTCTAGAGGGATAATAGAGGGGCAAGCAGCTAAATTGAGGCTCAGTCCAGACAAGGCAGAGATATTGCCTATGTGCGGCTCATCAGTCCAACTCAGTAGTGTCCATTCTGTTCTGGAAGGATGCTAACACAAAATTAGCACCAGAAAATTAAGAGGCCTTGTTGAGTGCTTAAGCTGACTTTACCTTGACAAAGGTATCTTATAACCATTATTCATGCTCTGGTAAAGAAATTTTGAACTCAACCTGGGAAAAATCTGAGGGGGTGGAGAGGGCATGGGGGAAGGTGTAAGATGTTAATGTACGCTTGAATGAGTCCAGGCATAGAAGGAAGCCTGTGAGGCAAACTAATCCCATCCCGATTTTTGTTGTTGTTAGCACAAGATGGAATATAAAGAAAATGAAAAAGGTTTTTCAAGATTGATGTCTACATTTCGAAGTATATCAGATCACAGGAATTCCAGAAATACTGCCTTGTTGTAGATTATGAGAGAATCTTGAAAGCCTGTTGAATCTTTTTCTTCACCACATTTTTACAGTAAACAAAAGAAAGGTATATTTAGAGTTTGTTTCTCATGCTTCCTTCAGTCCCTCCTTAACAGCTGACTCCCTATTGCACCACCCCCATGGTTCTCACTCCATCCCCAAGGTCAGCCCCATGTTCCTTTACTGATGACCTCCCATTGGATTACTGTAATGAATTAGAGAAATATTTCCTTTGGAAAATGATTTGGAAAATTTAGATAGTTCACAATAGACAGATAGGCCATTGGGTTTCACCAGTCCAAGAGTATTTGGCCAACAGGGTATCAGACCAGTTTCAGGCCTAATTTAAAATATGGGTACAGTCTATGACACACAAATGACTTGGGGACAGGTCACTCAAAGGAACATCTCCTCAGGTATTATCCTACTTTGATTCTGAAATGTTCAGCAGAGGCAATCATTCAATCTCCTCTTGAATGGTTACCCCCCCCCCCCAAAAAAAAGGGGTGTGTGTCTTTTTGGTGATGGCAGCACTAGGAACCTTAGAAGTAATTAACTGCTGTTATTAATGATGATTTTATATTGAATATGCTATGCTATTCTCTGTGTTAGTGTTAAGATTATTTAAATCATTTCCCTCCATGATTTATATAGTTTTTATATTTTAACTGAACTAAAATAAAGCTTCTATCATTTTTACAATAAAGTAAAAGCAAATACTACGATGAAGTAAAAGCAAATACAATAAATATAAAACTGAGAAAGATTAATTAAACAAGTCAAATAAGTTAGTGAGACTCTTTATTTATATGTGCCAAAGGCACTCTTTTACTTATACAAATGGCCACATTGGCCTTACTTTTAACCAACACTACTCAAAATAATTCTGTCCTTCATTATGATCTCAGTTTAGGAAAGAGTAGCCTCACTTCTTGACCTCTTTCCTTTTTTCTCTTTTTTTGAATCAACATAGTTAGGATTCAACAACTTTGGAGACGAGAATACATTGACTTTGGGATAAGGGAACTAGAAGAATGACTGGAGAAAATAATAAAAGGAATACCTCAGAGTTGGTTCAGTGCAAATCACCATTCCAGAGAATATCTTAAGAAAAAGTCTTTTTACGAAAATCTTTCTAGTATTTCTAGTAACAAATTTGTTTTCAACACTTATTAATAGGAGAATGAAATCTCATTTTCTTAATTGTGGAAGCACCTATTTCTAATGGAAAAGTGCTACTCTTCAGCAGACAGATCTATGGATGCTATGTATATCTATAGGAAGTGTTAGAGCAGTGAAGGTCCTAACACAGTTGCAGAAAACAAAAGAGAAAGGAAAGGCACATTTATATTATTCTGCTCCTGAGTTTAGATATGGCCATGAGTCTCTAGATGGAAAAATCCACAAGATGGAGTGAGCTGCTGAAAGTCAGATATGACAATACTTCATCCTGCCAAATATCTTCTATGCTTTACCTACGTTAGAGACTCTATGATACAAAAGGTCTCAAGAATTTAAACAGGTTGTTTCAGCAAGTCCCCCCTGCTTCAGAAAACTTGAGGGAGTGTTTTCTGGTCATCTAGGACACTTACCTAGGTGAACATTGATTCCCTGAGTGAAGAGCAGGACCTGAGAAGAACTTATCCCAAAGCTTAGTGTGAAGCATTGTTAAGCAAGTGGCAAATCCTAGCTAATATGTCATTTACTGATGAGGAGATTTCTGGGTTTACATGGTGAATGATATGACTTTATGTAGCTACCTTGCACTGTACTTGTAGGCAGCAATGTTCAAAGGGCTCACTCTTGCTGGACAACAGATTTCTAGACTGACATGCTGGGGATTAAACATGGGACCTCTGGTACGTAAAGCATATGTTTCTTCCTCAACCTCCCCCAAGAAGATCAAGTACTTATATACTCCTGCACTCAGGTGCTGAAGTCCACATGTTGCAGTAAGGATTTTAAAATTACGGTTTGTTGACCAGAAGCATAGGCTATAAAGTGTGAAAGGCCCTTTGGACATCATCTAGTGCAACTCCCTATCCAGTGCTATTTCTATAGAAAAGATTAAATTACAGCGGCCAGTTTATATTCAATATCAATTGAGTGAATGGATTTGTACATGACGCTAAGCCAATAATAAAAATTCTACACTAGAGCTTGTTATCATGTGTGAACCTACCAAGGTATTAATGTTATGCGAAATATTATCTAGGAGGAACATAATCTGAGCTAGAGGCCTAGAAATATGTGAAGTCAGCATGCAAAAGAGATTAATACTGAGTGCTTTTTTTTCACTAGCGAAAGCAAATCAACTATACACACTAGGAACTCTTTCCTTCTAAAAAATTAAACGCAAGGAATTTATTATATCATAATCTTGGGATAAATATAACAAAAAGAATAGTCTAAAAATATTGGATATAATATATAAAATGTTGGATTTCAAAATGTATTTTTCTTTAAGCCTCCAACAGAACATGCCTTATTTCTGAATTCATTTGGAAGTTCAAGTTCGCAATTGCAGTGACAGTAAAAATAGAACTGGACAGGTTCCTAAGCCTCATAATGAACTCCCTTTCCTGTAGTCCCTTCCCCCAAGCTATCTTTATTAGGAGCAGTGCTTTTTTTGTAAAAGAAAAAGGTGCCAGAACTCACACATGTCATACAACCCGCCTTGCCAACCCTACAAGGTTCCATCCAAAAAAGGTGCTGGAACTCCGTTCTGAGCGTTCTATGACAAAAAAAGCCCTGATTAGGAGCAAGGATTTTTGAAGAAAGTATCTCTCTTGCTTCCTTGCACTATCCATGTTAGACAGCAGTGTGCAAAGTGTAATGAAAGACCTTCAGCACACTGCTCCCTTGACCAACCCAACCAGTGCCTTGTATGTTTGGAAAGTTAAAGGAAAGGGGCTGTAGCAGCAGTACCAGCAACCACCTGAAACTCTGCCTGGGTGAGGGACTTTGGGTTCAGCTTGCAACAGGCTTAGCTAACATGAATCTTTCAAAGCTCCTCTACCCCAAATTTCACTAGTTCACATCTGAGTTAGATTATAAAGCTCAATAATTACGACCCCTGATTTTGTTCCAATAGAATCTTCTTTTAACCCTGGATTTATGCATTGCTGTTCATACTGAAGAGCAAGTCCTGCTTTCTTCTTCAGTATATGCGTCCAGGCCATAGCTCTGGGCGAGCTGAGGTAAAAAAGAGTGTCTTGGAAGAATCACAGTGCAGATATTTTCTTGTGACAGCAGAACAGTGAAGGCTCTTGAGCAACGGCTGTTTTGTTTGTTTTTTTTTTTAAAAAAATCTCTCACATCCATAACAGAGACTGAATGGAGAAGACCTTGGAAGACTGTAATCTCATGAATTCCCACGGTATGTAATGTTGGTAAAGGTGGAAGTAGCTCCTTTGTACAGGGGATTGTTGGCCTAAAAGACAAAACAGAGTGTAAAAATATCAAGAAGAATAATTGTACCTGTTACTTAATAGATACATGGTGATGCGTGTATACTTGGCAACTGATTTAACAGTTGCCAAGGCATCCTCGTAACTCAAAGTAGGATTCTTTAACAGCTGGGGGATTCCTGGTGCTCTCAAAAGACATAACTCCAGGATTATTTAAGAAATTGCAACAGTCATACAGGTCCATGGTGAAATTGTATATTTCCTAAAGGTAAAGGTAAAGGTTCCCCCGCACATGCGTGCTAGTCATTTCCGACTCTAGGGGCCGGTGCTCATCTCCGTTTCAAAGCCGAAGAGCCAGCGCTTGTCCGAGGACGTCTCCGTGGTCATGTGGCCGGCATGACTAGATGCCAAAGGCACACGGAACGCTGTTACCTTCCCACCGGAGTGGTCCCTATTTTTCTACTTGCATTTTTACGTGCTTTCGAACTGCTAGGTTGGCAGAAGCTGGGATGAGTAACAGGCGCTCACTCTGTTACGCGGCACTCGGGATTCGACCCGCCAAACTGCCGACCTTCTGATCGACAAGCTCAGTGTCCTTACCCCCTGAGCCACCGCGTCCCTTGTATATTTCCTAGGAAGATGTAAAAAAAGACATTTCTCCATAGTGTGTGTGTGTGTGTGTTTTCATAATCACTTCTGTGCAACCATTAACCAATAAAACAAGGAGAGGGCAGGAAAATGCTGATGCAATGACATTCAGACATCAGGTTTTTTTTAAATTAACAACATACTATTGGGAGAATGCTAACAACACACTCTCAACAACACACATTATAAAACTGATATATATTGTAGTACGGATGATTCAGAGTCAACAATAAGCTGCTATGTCAGGGAAATAATAAGTCATTGCAACCTCCCCTCCTCTTAGAATGAAGCAAAATATTTGCTTTTTCTGTCCCATCACATCACTATAATATTTCTTACCGTGTCCCATCTAGCCTTGGCTCGCTCTTCTTCAAATTTGGCAAATTCTCGTCGGTCGTGGATGGTAATAAGCAGTTTCCAGATGAGCAAAGCAGCCAAGCCAATAAGTAAGATGGCTCCAGTTACTGAAAGGAGAACTACCAAGACATCAGGTCCCTTGGGGCAATCTGTAGAAAACATCATAAAACAGAACTGCAAAGCTGTAAATTACTGCTCTGACCATTAAATTCTTAACTTTAGTTCACCTAAAGACATTCACCCATGCATTTGATCAAGCTGCTGTGCCAAAGGAAATCCCTACTAAGTTGTTGTTGTTGTTAGTTGCGAAGTCGTGTCCGACCCATCGCGACCCTATGGACAATGTTCCTCCAGGCCTTCCTGTCCTCTACCATCTTCTGGAGTCCATCTAAGCTCACGCCTACTGCTTCAGTAACTCCATCCAGCCACCTCATTCTCTGTCATCCCCTTCTTCTATTGCCCTCAATCTTTCCCAGCATTAGGCTCTTCTCCAGTGAGTCCTTCCTTCTCATTAGGTGGCCAAAGTATTTGAGTTTTAGCTTCAAGATCTGGCCTTCTAAAGAGCAGGGTTGATCTCCTCTAGGACTGACCGGTTTGATCACCTTTCAGTCCAAGGAACTCGCAGGAGTCTTCTCCAGCACCATAGTTCAAAGGCTTCAATTCTTTGGCGCTCAGCATTTCTTATGGTCCAGCTTTCACTGCCATACATTGCAACTGGGAAGACCATAGCCTTGACTATACGCACTTTTGTTGACAGGGTGATGTCTCTGCTTTTTAGTGTGCTGTCTAGATTTGCCATGGCTTTCCTCCCAAGGAGCAAGCGTCTTTTAATTTCTTGGCTACAGTCCCCATCTGCAGTGATCTTGGAGCCCAGGAAAATAAAATCTGTCACTACCTCCAATTCTTCCCCATCTATTTGCCAGGAATTGAGAGGGCCAGATGCCATGATCTTGGTTTTCTTAATGTTTAGTTTCAACCCAACTTTTGCACTCTCCTTCTTCACCCGCAACAAGAGGCTCTTTAGTTCTTCTTCACTTTCTGCCATTAGAGTGGTATCATCTGCATATCTTAGGTTGTTGATGTTTCTTCCGGCAATCTTAATTCTAACTTTTGATTCATCTAGCCCTGCATTTCTCATGATGTGCTCTGCATATAAGTTAAATAGGCAAGGCGACAGTATACAGCCTTGCCGGACTCCTTTCCCAATTTTGAACCAATCGGTGGTTCCGTGTCCAGTTCTCACTGTTGCTTCTTGGCCCACATATAGGTTTCTCAAGAGACAAATAAGATGGTCTGGTACGCCCATCTCTTTAAGAACTTGCCACAGTTTGTTATGATCCACACAATCAAAGGCTTTAGCATAGTCAATGAAGCAGAAGTAGATGTTTTTCTGGAACTCTCTAGCTTTCTCCATGATCCAGCGTATGTTAGCAATTTGATCTCTAGTTCCTCTGCCTCTTCGAAATCCTGCCTGTACTTCTGGTAATTCTCGATCCACATACTGCTGGAGTCTAGCTTGTAGAATTTTAAGCTTAACTTTACTAGCATGAGAAATGAGTGCAATGGTGCGATAGTTTGAACATTCTTTGGCACTGCCTTTCTTTGGAATTGGAATGTAAACTGATCTTTTCCAATCCTGTGGCCACTATTGAGTTTTCCAAATTTACTGGCAAATTGAGGGTAGCACATTTACTGCATCGTCTTTTAAGATTTTGAATAGCTCAGCTGGAATACTGTCACCTCCACTAGCTTTGTTGTTGCTCAGCTTTTCTAAGGCCCACTTCACTTCACATTTTAGGATGTCTAAAGAGAGGATCCCTTGCGGGGACGAGCCGAGGAGTTTAGTCATCATCTGGCGGACAAAATTGCTCAGATCCGGACCGGTCTGGACTCTGGGCAGAGTCTGATGTGGAGGAATCGGGCGGTCTTGAGCACGTTATCTGGACTGAGTTCAACCCTGTTTCCCCTGATGATGTGGACAGGATCATGGGGAGACTGAGCACCACCACCTGTTTGTTGGATCCGTGCCCCTCCTGGCTAGCTTATGCGGCTCGGGAGGGAACACGTGGCTGGTTCCATGCAGTAATAACTGCTTCTTTGAAGGAGGGTGTCTTCCCTGCCGCCTTGAAGGAGGCGGTGGTGAGACCCCTCCTCAAGAAGCCTGCCCTGGACCCGGCTGTTTTAAATAACTATCGTCCAGTCTCCAACCTTCGCTTTTTGGCAAAGGTTGTTGAGAGTGTGGTGGCGCATCAGCTTCCTCTGTTCCTGGAGGAAACTAATTATCTGGACCCATACCAATCGGGCTTCAGACCCGGACACAGCCCGGAGACGGCATTGGTCGCGCCGGTGAATGATCTCTGGAGGGCAAGGGACAGGGTTTGCTCCTCTGTCCTGGTCCTATTAGATCTCTCAGTGGCTTTCGATACCATCGACCATGGTATCCTGCTGCGGCGTCTCAGGGGGCCTGGAGTGGGAGGCACCGTTTTACGGTGGTTCTCCTCCTACCTCCAGGGCCGCTCACAGTCGGTGTTGATGGGAGGGCAGAGATCCGCCCCGAGGCCTCTCATTTGTGGAGTCCCTCAGGGGTCGGTTCTCTCGCCTCTCCTGTTCAACATCTATATGAAGCCGCTGGGCGAGTTCATTCGTGGTTTTGGGGTGGGGTATGATACCCAACTTTTTCTTTCCACCCCGAACCAACCCAGTGATGCCCTCGCCGTGATGTCCCGGTGCCTGGAGGCGGTTCAGGTCTGGATGGGGAGAAACAGGCTTCGTCTCAATCCCGCCAAGACTGAGTGGCTGTGCATATCGGCATCTCGGACTAACCAGACTATTCCACCTCTAACGATGGGGGGTGAGGTGTTACCCCCTGTTGATAGGGCTCGCAACTTGGGCGTCCTCCTGGATTCACGACTCAATTTTGAAGACCACATAGGAGCCGTGACCAGGGGGGCTTTTGCACAGGTTCACCTGGTGCGCCAGTTGCGTCCCTATCTGGGCCGAGATGCCCTACGCACAGTTACTCATGCGCTCGTGACCTCCCGTTTGGACTACTGTAATGCTCTCTACATGGGGCTGCCCTTGAAGACCACTCGGAGGCTTCAACTGGTGCAGAATGCGGCCGCACGAGTTGTAATGGGGGTCTCCCGATACTCCCATGTAACACCTCTACTCCACGAGCTGCATTGGCTTCCGGTTGCCCTCTGGGTGAAATTCAAGGTGCTGGTTATCACCTATAAAGCCCTACATGGCCTGGGTCCGGGGTATTTGAGGGAACACCTGCTGCCGGCATCAAATGCCCTTCGCCCAGTGCGATCCCACAGGGAGGGTCTGCTCAGGGTCCCACTGGTAAGAGATTGCCGGCGGGTGATACCCAGGGATAGGGCCTTCTCAGTGGGGGTGCCTGCCCTCTGGAACCAGCTGCCAGTGGAGCTGAGGACTGCCCCCAACCTCCGGTCATTCCGCCGGGGCCTGAAGACCTGGCTCTTTGAGCTCTCGGGCCCAGGCTGAGGAGTAATTTATTTTAATCGGGGTTTTAATTGCACAGGGCTAGTTTAATCTTTTTAAAATTGGTTTTAACTTTTGTATTGTGGTTTTTAACTCCCTGTAAACCGCCCTGAGTCCTCAGGGAAAGGGCGGTATATAAATGTAATAAAATAAATAAATAAATAAATAAATAAATAAATAAATAAATAAATAAATAAATAAATAAATAAATGTCTGGCTCGAGGGCAGTGACCACGTCATTGTGATTATCAGGGATGTTAAGCTCATTCTTGTATAGTTCTTCTGTGTAATTTTGCCACCTCTTCTTAATCTCTTCTGCCTCTGTTAGGTCCCTGCCATTTTGGTCCTTTATCATGCCCATTTTTGCATGAAACGTTCCTTTCATCTCTCCAATTTTCTTCAAATGATCTCTGGTCCTCCCTATTCTATTGTTTTCTTCTATTTCTTTGCATTGTTCATTTAAGAAGGCATTCTTATCTCTTCTAGCTATTCTTTGGAATTCTGCATTTAATTGGGCATATCTTTCTTTTTCTCCCTTGCCTTTCGCTTCCCTCCTTTCCTCAGCTATTTGCAAAGCTTCCTCAGACAGCCATTTTGCTTTCTTGCATTTCTTTTTCTTTGGGATGGTTTTGGTTGCTACCTGTTGTACAATGTTGCGAACCTCTGTCCATAGTTCTTCAGTCACTCTGTCTATCAGATCTAATTCCTTAAATCTATTTGTCACCTGTACTGTATATTGAACAGGGATATGATTTAATTCATAACTGACTGGCCTAGCGCTTTTCCCTACTTTCTTTAATTTAAGCCTAAACTTTGCAACAAGAAGCTCATGGTCTGAGCCACAGTCAGCTCCTGGTCTTGTTTTTACTGACTGTATAGAGCTTCTCCATCTTTGGCTGCAGAGCATATAGTCAATCTGATTTCTGTGTTGACCCTCTGGTGATGTCCATGTGTAAAGCTGTCTCTTGGGTTGTTGGAAAAGAGTGTTTGCTATGACCATCGTATTCTCTTGACAAAATTCTATCAGCCTGTGCCCTGCTTCATTTTGTACTCCAAGGCCAAACTTGCCTGTTATTCCAGTTATCTTTTGGCTTCCTACTTTAGCATTCCAATCCCCCATGATGATAAAAACATCATTTTTGGGTGTTAGTTCTATAAGGTGCTGTAGGGCTTCCTAGAACCGGTCAATTTCATCCTCTTCAGCACAGGTGGTTGGGGCATAGACTTGGACTACTGTGATATTGAATGGTTTGCCTTGGATTCGAACTGAGATCATTCTGTCATTTTGAGGATTGTATCCCAGTATTGCTTTTCCTATTTTTTTATTGACTATGAAGGCTACTCCATTTCTTCTGAGGGATTCTTGCCCGCAGTAGTATACCTGATGGTCATCTGAATTAAATTCACCCATTCCTGTCCATTTTAGTTCGCTGATACCTAAGATGTCAGTGTTTAGTCTTGTCATCTCTTGTTTGACCATGTCCAGCTTTCCTTGATTCATGGATCTTACATTCCAGGTTCCTATGGAGAAAAAATCTTTATAGCATTGGACTTTCCTTTCACCACCAGACATATCCACAGCTGAGCGTCCTTTCGGCTTTGGCCCAGTCGCTTCATTCTTTCTGGTGGTACTAGTACTAGCCCTCTGCTCTTCCCCAGTAGCATATTGGACGCCTTCCGACCTGAGGGGCTCATCTTCCAGTGTCATATCGTTTTGCCTTTTGGTACTGTCCATAGGGTTTTCATGGCAAAGATACTGGAGTGGTTTGCCATTTCCTTCTCCAGTGGATCACGTTTTGTCAGAACTCTCTGCTATGACCTTTCCGTCTTGGGTGGCCCTGCACGGCATACCTCATAGCTTCATTGAATTACGCAAGCCCCTTGGCCACGACAAGGCAGTAATCCATGAAGGGGTCCCTACTAAGTAGCAGCAGTCAAAGATTACTGTTGGATTTATGAGCATATAACTAGTCAGAAACAACCAGAGGAATTATTTTGCAAGCATCTTTTTGGAGCACTTGTTCTCTAATTAGTGCCATGAATACCTGACACATAATTGTTATTGTGGAAAGATGGATGTTTCATAGCAAGAATGAACCATTTATAAAAATCCTTTGTGTTCATCTTACATGTCAGAACTTTCTTCATGCTAAGTGCCACCTAATAGGAATAACAGCTGCACAATTATTCAGGAGATAGCCACTATAAGATGTACAATTTCATTAGTTTTAACATCTTTTTTTATGAAATGTTATTCTAGAGCCATCTGCTCTTCAGCCTAAAGAGACCCTTATAGAGTAGTTTGACAAAAGAGAGCATATCTTTGATCTGATCCTCCAAACACAGTTGGAGAAAACTTCCAATTTTGATATTAGCAAACTCTTTCTGACAGCAAAGTCAATACAACAACAGAAAAAAAATGTGTCCAAGATGACAGCAGCACATACTTTTTGTGAGAATTTAAAGCCGAGTTGGGAAAATCATAAAGTTTCAATGACCCAGGAAGTTTTCAGGTCCCAACAGTTTGGATCCTGTCAAACAAGTTTTGACAAATCAATTTCTTCCACCAGTTCATTTCCAGAATTTTTTTTCCTAGTTTCTGAAATATCTCCTACTCTCCTAATTACATCATTCTTTTTAATATTCGCTTTAGAGAGGGATTAAAGGCCTTAGGCTGTGATAAGAAGTGTGGCAGCTTTTATGGTTCCCCATGAGGTATTAGCTGGATTCAAATTGCTGTCCAAGGAGGTCTGGCTAAGCTCCTTCAAAATCTGCCTGAGACTCCATTGTTGTCAACCTTTTAAGTGCAGTCTGAGTCATCGGCCAAGTTAATACCCTGTGGTGAGGGTATATCATTTATTGCATGCTTTTGGCAAGTAATGAGAGCTTTATCACCCTCTTTGGGTTTAGAACTTGCTCTTTGAAGGTTTCTAGTGTCCCCTTCATGCTCCCAAGCATGCAGAAAGAAATATTGTCTTATTGGGGTTTATGGCAGAGTCAGTGTCTGTGGTCCTGTTTGCTCATCTCTCAGCAAGTAGAGACAGGACCCGTATTTAATCACTTAAGTCAGGGGTGTCAAACTCAATTTCATTGAGGGCCGCATCAGCATTGCGGTTGCCCTCAGGGGGCCGGGTGGGCATGGCCTACTGGGTGGGCGTGGCCTACTGGGTAGGCGTGGCTAGAGTGCATATGGCCTACTGGGTGGGCATGGCCAGCTCTACATCGTTCGCATCAAGGGTGCCTATGGGGGCCCGGGCAGGATTGGGACAGATCTGAGGGTCTCTGGCAGAAGGAGGGTCTCTGGGCCGGGGCCAAGCAGTGGGGGCTGTTCCCTCACTGTTTCCAGGATGGTTTCGCGGGCCACATGAAAGCACTTCGCGGGCCGGATCTGGCCCCCGGGCCTTGTGTTTGACATGTCTGACTTAAGTCAAATATCAAAGCAGACAAATCCAGCAGCCTGCTTAAATCCATGAATAACAAATGATATTTTTAAGTCTGAACTGAAAGTTGCCAGATTGAATCACTGCTCTTTAGTCAGAACTGTATTCACTAATATAGTGAACTAAAAAATGTTGCAATAAAAAATACAGAATCCTGCCATCTTTATGAATTTTTAAATCAGACGTGTTGCTTAGGTAAATCTTGTTTAAAACATCCAGTAATTCAGATTTTTTTCAATATGAGTTCAGGTTGGGGAATGAGATTGCCTCATTGCCATTCATTTACCTTGATGTCCTAGGCTAAGGGGAAATATCTCTTCCAAAAAAATCTAGCAATGATCTCTTTCTGAATTGATTGGCTACAATGAAGAATGATTGGATCTATCTCTTCTTAATCCTTTTGTTCTGCATATATTAATTCATGAACCATTCTTATATTGCTCTCACATGATTATGTACTTTGCCAAAAAATAATCTGAATGTGAGTTTACTGATTTCTAATGAGATAGCAAGGAAAATGGCGGGAGAAAACTCATTATATAAAGAAATAACTGCCCATAATAAAGATGAGTAGTTTTCTTTTTCATCCCTAAAAATCACTAAAGTTCCTCCTCCAGTGAAAATGGGGGATGGGTTTGGTGAAAGTTGGGGCTGAAGAAAGGAAGGAGCTAGCTCTTATCTTATTATAACATGAACCACTTTCAGTTTTTGTATTCATATTGAGCTTGTACAGTTATGTCCATAATTAGTCTTGAAGGTACTTTCAGCATCCCGTGTCTCAAAATATGGGTTTTTCCATAACCATATACTGTTCTCAAATAATATACCTCTAAACATGAATTTAAGAACCTCACCTTGTCACTGTAATTATGATCGTCTCTCATACATTCCAAATTAATACGGAATACCTAGCATTTCTCATCCTGCAAAGTATCAACTGGTCATCCAAAATGAAGTCTTATTTTAGTGGCCCTTGACCCTCACCTGGTTCCTCAATAACATAGAGAATAGATTTGCCACTGGAGTCCTCGTAATATTGGAAGTACACTACACAGTCATTCTCATCCTTGTATGTACAGTTCACAGCATCTTTCCCCTTGTCTCCTGCACAAGAGGACAAAGGAAAGAACATTTAGTTCCCTGACACTATTCAAGAAATTGTTAGCATTTAGAAATGTCACCAGGGGTGTTAAAAAACAGGGTGACTCTGACAAATCTCACCACCTATGTAAAGACTGTTTTGCCAGACATGTGTCCATTATCATTGATCCATGCGGCACAACACATTTTGTATCTGCTATTCTCAAAAGAAGTGAGAAAATACCGATTTTTTTAAAAACTCCTTCTCATGTTGCAGATCTTCAGCCATCATTCACTTCTCCCAAGGCGATGGGCCCATTAGGATGCTTCACCCATAGGCCAATTAAATCCAATGTATTCCTGTGTGCTATTGGAACAGTCAACATTATAGGTACTAATATCAAAACTCCAGTTTTGCTACAAAATATGAAGCTGAATTAATAGGATTAGCCTGAATTTCTTCTTGTGTTCTGCAAAGCTAGGATAGCTTTCTGGTTTTCCAAAATGCAGACTGAAAATGAAAGAAGTTAAGAGTAGATCGAAATTCTCAGGAAATTATATTCATTATATAGTTTACTTTCCAGCAAGAATAATTGTGAATGCTTCACCGACATCCTTTCCTTCTTACACAGTAATATTTTCTAATA
Organism: Vipera ursinii; assembly: GCF_947247035.1. Classification (NCBI taxonomy): domain Eukaryota; kingdom Metazoa; phylum Chordata; class Lepidosauria; order Squamata; family Viperidae; genus Vipera; species Vipera ursinii. Next base: position 40,337,282 of record NC_139517.1, read on the forward strand.
GCGTTTTATCAATAATTTTGCCCTTACTCTGGGTAGATAGAGTAAGGTATTATTAAGAAACCTTCAATAAGTGGGCAGTGACATGTATGAAGAAAAAAATCATGCATATCTGCCACAAGCAAAATGTAACACCATTGTTTATTTAATCCAATAGTATGTCTAGAACATAAACATTTCACCCTTTGTGGGGTTATTTATTTTATTTTTGGTTGCTATAGCACTGTGGCCTAATTCCTGACTTTTAATACCTTTCTTGACTAATTACATGTAGCTGAAGGGGACTGATTGACTGCTTCCAACAGGCAGTTAAAATGCCTGTAAATTTATTTCTTGAAACAGCCTCCCTTTATTTTAATGTTCATCAGCTAATGTGTACTGTTTTATTTTTAGTAAACTTCTCAGGCATTTTCTTGTAGACTAGACCGTTTATCTGGATCCATTACCAGTTGGCTTCAGGCTGGATTCTAGCATGAAAGTTGCTGGAGTTGTCTTAATGAATAACCTTTTGTTGGAAGATAACAAAAATGTATTTGGGTGGGTGCCAGTTCCATGTTCCAGCCTCCTATGCATTGGATTTCAGGTGGTTCTGGTTTCTGCTGCTGCTTTTTAATGCCAAGTCAGCCTGTAATAAAGCCTAGCCCATTCACAAGTTAATCACAGAAGGGAGCCAACTTGGTAAGTTCTACAAAGATCTATTTGTTGGACATGAGGAGCCGGGATCTTCTTCTCTGAAATGCGCCCAGCTAGTTTTGGGTAAGGCATCAGCCATTGGCACCTTTGAGGGGCAGGCCAGATAGGAAACACACAGCCAGATGAGCTAATTATATTTTATTGTAAAGCTATATTAACAGAATCTTGCAAGTCTGAAAGTACATCCCCCCCCTCCCAAGCCCACTGAGAGTGAATTCTACTCAACGTGGAGAAAAGCCTTTATTGATAGCTTCAGGGCAATGGAGAGAGTGAAACTGAGTATTTCTTCACCCTTGACCAATTTATTGCTAGGGAGGGAGGGAGTAGGAAGCACCTGCAAAGCCATGAGGTCTATTCCAGGCATCATTCAGATAAAATTGCTCTGAGAGTCAGGTAGCCTATTAATCAATCAAATAAATAAATAAATTGGGGAGCCATCTCTCCCAGTCAACTTTGCCTGTTCTGTTACATGTGTGCATATTTTTATTGTGGGCCTCAATCAGGGTCTTATGTTTTTGATGTTGTTGTTTTGGGGATAGCTTATCATTGTATTTATTCTTTTTTTAAATGAATTACCTTTTGTATTTCACCCAGAGGTCACAAATTATGAGAAAAGCACCTTTATAAATCTTTTGATTATTTTTTTTAAATAGTAACTCCTGTTGAGTCTGCTCAGTTTTCAGTGATCTCTGCTACTATATATTATGTTATCCTTCTGAATAGGTTCTAGAGGTGGGAACTGATGGAATAATGACTCTCAAACTAGCTATGAAGTCCGAAGATAAAAGACTGTAAGATCATTTTAAAAATCCTTATTTCTGATGCAATTTAATATCTCTATGGGGAGCTGATGTGACATTACTGTTCTATTTTTCCTTAATTATGAACAAGGAAGAAAGACACGCTGGTGAGAGTTTTCTAATATTAATAAAAGAAACAGTGGTTGCCAAAACAAGCTACATATGGAAAATGCCCCTCCTTCATGAAAAAAGACAAACCTCTTCCTTTATTATGTAAAAAAGCAAAGGGAAACAGACCAAGCTCTGCTGAGATAGTTTGCCTATTTATAGGTGTCTCATTTAAAATAGAGTTCTTGTTTGAATTCTTGTTTTAAAAAACCTTAATTTTCTATAATGATAAATTAACTGCTTCCAGATCCAGATAAAACAGAAGCCTGGCATATGCATGGTTTATTGTTGGGTAGATGGTACTGAATCTATGTTGAACACTACAGATAGTCTTCAACGTACAACCACAATTTGGATAAAAGTTCCATTGTTAAGTGATGTAGTTTTTAAGTGAGTCCTCATGTGACCATGCCTGATTTTACAACTCTGTTTTGCCGTGGTGATTAAACAAATAATTTGGTTGTTAAGCAAATCTGGCTCCCCTCCCTCCAATGACTTTGGTTGTTGGAAGCTAGTTGGGAAGGTCAAAAGTATCAATCATGTGATCTTGGGACACTGCAGCCCCCATAAATACATGCCACTTGCCAACCACCTGAATTGTGATCATGTTGTCATGGGAACACTGGGTCAGTTGTAAGTCCAAAGACTGGTCATAACTCAGTTTTTTCAGCATGATTGTACCTTAGAACAGTCATTAATCAAATGACTGTAAGTTGATGACTACCTGTATCTCAAGCAGGCAATATTCACAGATTAGACTTGGCTTTGTCATTGGGGATCTAAATGCTCTCAGTGATAAGAGTGCATTCCTTTAACTTAGCAAATGAATCATCTGGAAAGTTTCTAAATCAGAAAAGGGAGGAGGAGGAAGAGGAGTTTAGAAAAACAACAACAGTTCTTGCAAAAAAACACCCCACCATTACTCTTACATACCAAGTTCCTGAACCAACTCAATTTCATCCCGGCAATTGCGGTTGCAGGTGTCTTGTTCTATCAGGATTCCTCTCTCAAATTTCTTACATTCTACACATTCCCTGTGCAAAAGAAAGAGTCAAGAAAAGGGAGATATAGTGATTATTGCTGCCATGCCCTATCCCTATAAAACCAGGAATGTGATGTCTTCTCTTTAGCCTAGATTTACTCCTCCTCTCACAACTCTATCATGTCTTACTCTGTTCCCTGCTAGTTTCCTGGTTCCACATGACTAGGTGGGCATGCATTTTATTTTATTGACGATGCACTCTTTATTTGAAGGGTGACCCAATCAAACCTGGTTAAAGAACTTTTTGAAAGAACACAAGAAATCTCTGGGTTACATTCCAATAGCATTTGCACAGCAGTAGCCACATTTTTTCTCTTTCTCAGTATGGTTAGATGTAGTTACAGTACAGTTAAGTCATTACTTCTGAATGTGCACCATATATATAGTTCAAATTGTTATTGTTGTTGTTCCATGATTCTTAGGCTATTGGCTAGATATTTTCAATTATCCCAATTTAAAAATTGTGATATCTAATTCAACAGTAATAAAAATATAGAGTTCCTGCTACACTTGACTAATTTGCTTCATTTTGGTGTTTTTTTTCTGGTGAGGTAGCATCTATTTAGTTTATCATTGCAAAATCTGGGAGAGAAGCAGCGTATTGAAATGAAGATGGGAAATACAGAATGGTTACCAAATTTTAAAAAAAGAATTACGGCACAGAAAGCTCAGAACTAGATGCTCTGAGCCACTCAGAACAAAGGAATTGTTTCATTTAGAATGAAAAATGAGTTGCAGCTTTTTTATTTGTGAACAGTTTGTACTACTGGACTGGGATGGTGAAAAGCCATCATTCCTGAAGAATGAAGAACAACAAATGAAGACAATATCCATTGGTTAAACTCAGATTTTTTGGCTTAACACTGTTTATTAACATTGTTATCTCACTTTTTCACCAACCCAAAAACACTGATAACAAAATAGATGAGTTTGTGGGGAAAACATACTGGAGGATAAATTATAGGAGAATGAGAATTATAGCTAATATAATGAAAAGATCTGGCCTGGGGAAATCTAGGTTGGGAATAAAAAAAGTTAGCAATAAAGAATGAAAACAATTATCCCACAATGTCTCTTCTGATACTCAAAGATTGCAATTCACATTCCTGAAATGAGTATGTAAATATCAGAATAAAGTAACTCTAAATGCTGCATTTGAACAGCATCAAACTACAGATTGTCAAATTTCAGGTATTAATAAGGTCAAATTGCATAATAAATTTGCATTAACAAACAGGTAGTCTTGTTTAAAGACCTTTCAAAGTTAGGGTGGTGTCTAAAAAGTATTTTTACAACTGGTTATTAAAACACTTGCAGCACCTCTGAGGTTTGTTGTTTGCACTCTTCATAGCCAGCTTCTGACCAGCAGAGTCCATGAAGAAGCAGGCAGAAAGCCATAATCCATGTTCATGGGATGTCTCCAGGGCTTTTTTTCTCATAGAACACTCAGAACGGAGTTCCGGCACCTTTTTTGGATGGAACCTTGTAGGGTAGGCAAGGTGGGCTGTATGACATGTGTGAGTTCCGGCACCTTTTTCTTTTACAAAAAAAGCACTGGATGTCTCCATTAATGACTGTGAATGATTTGCTTAATCATCATGAGGTTGTGAGTTCTTTATGGTCATGTCTTGTTTAACAATTTTGTCACTTTGTGACAAGGTTATCAGTCCCAATTGTAGTTATTAAGTGAGGACCCTCTTCTATGATGCCAATTTATTATGGTTATCCGAGAGGAATGCCTTGGCTTCCCATAGAGTCTATTAAAGAATTGTATTAACTTTTAAATGTCCTCCTCTACCATTGAGGTTGCTTGTTTCCTAAGGAGATTGGCAGATAACTATATACTTTCTTTTATTGAAGCATGAAAGTGGTGGAGATGACATATGAAACAATAAATGATATCTTATCAGGTTGAGTTAAGATATGGGCTATAGTCACCCTCAAGGTCATATAAATAGAAGCCTGAACAGAAAAGGAAGGGGTAAGAAGAAGCAAAAGAAACAGATGAAAATCCACTTTCAAAATTCTTTCCCACTTTGAACAGGAACAATAATAAAAAATCTTCATGAGTAGAGGCACTAAAAATTATGCTGACTCTAGTTGCAACTGCAACAAAATCATTCTAAAAATTTTGTAGCAACAAGAAAAGAAATAAATAAGTGACAACACTCAATGATTATTAAAACTCCGAGTCAGCATGCAGGATATGGCTTCCTTCAATTAAAAAGAGCAGATAATACTCCAATGCAATCCAGTGGAGAACTTGACAAAGGGCAGACAGACATGGAACAGGAAATAGAAGAGAAAATAATGAGCATTCAGATTCATCCAGAGGATAAACAGACATTAAAAAAAAAGAATACATGCCTACAAGTGGCCACAAGATAATGATTCTGATTCAGCAGCCATAATTAAGGGATGGGAAAACCCAGGTATGAATCAGGTGATGTGATCAAACCCCATTTGTCATACAATTTGACTAGTTATGCAGCCAGCTCAAGTCCTATGAAAGGGCAGTCGATATGGTAGTAAGGCACTGAGGCACCAATTACTTGAAGAACAGATCTGCATGCATGGAGCAAGAAAGCCTAACAGACAATCCTAACCAAGATGAGAATGAGGATAAGAGCAGCAGGTTACCAGTGTGCCTACTGAAGCGCACTGCTGCAGCCACATGTCCAGCAAACAAGCCAATCTCTGTTTAAGTTACAACTGACACATGTAACATATGGATTTAAACTTTCTGAATTTAAACATCCAGTCCAGAGATGAATTATGAAGATCTTATACTTACCATCAGGAATGGTTCTGTATCATAAAACATTACTGAAATAAACTTTGATAATAATTTCATTTAGGCAAGCATCCCCCTCCCCCACACACTTTGATCAATAAAAGTAACAAAATCATTGACTGACTGAAGAGGGATGGGCTGCCACTGCTCACCAATTTTCGCCTCCTCCCCCAGCCTCGGGAGAGCCCAGCTGCCTATCAAGCAGCAGAAGCCAGGAAGAGAGAGGGACAAAATTTCTATTTTAGAGCTTAATTGTCTCAGCCACAGAATGAACAGACAGAATAAACAGATTGTTTAAACAGAATAAACAGAAACCAAAACGCCCGGGGAATAAAAGTAAACTAGCCAGAAATAATCAAGTAGAAAAAGTGACTGAATAGTAAAGACTCTGACGGAGTAGAAATAGAAAATGGAAAAGATAAAAAGATAATTTGAACTCCATACAGCTTTGTAGAAAGTGACAATAGAGATACCATTCAGAGCTGATTATATCAGAGAGAGAGAGAGAGAGAGAGAGAGAGAGAGAGATCCCTTTAAAAACTAAACAGTTTGAACCATGGGGCTCAGGTTAATGATGAAATCTTTTATCAACTTTATTTTTTTTTCCCCAGCAGAAACCAACAATTGTTCCTCCATGGGGACAAAGTAATTGCAGACTGTATTATTTCAGGACATTTCCAAAAGTTCCTATCTTTCTCTGCTTTCAGCAGAACTTCCTGTTTCCATGTGTAGCAAGACAGTGTAAGGATTACCAAACCCCCCCAAACCAAAAAACCCCCAAAAAACCGTTTAACCTATTTAACTTAACATTGCTAATTTTCTCTAAATTGTGTGTTGAGCAAAAATAGAAAAGCCAAAAAAAGAGCTTTTGCCAGCTATAATTATAGTGACCTCATACAATTTCCCCCAAAAAACGTTTTTCCTTTATTTTGGTCATTTAACTTATACTGTAGATAGAAACCACAATGCACATCCTTTCACACTCAGATGAAAAATATAGAAATTGAATTGTATTTTTAAAAATATTTACCTATACTTTCTGAGATTAGATATCCATTTTATATATTTTTTTCTTGGTTTTGCTCCAGAATTTTCCTTTGTAAAGCATTGCCGGAGACGGCATTGGTCACTCTGGTGAATGATCTCTGGAGGGCCCGGGACAGGGGATATTCCTCTGTCCTAGTCCTATTAGACCTCTCAGCGGCTTTCGATACCATCGACCATGGTATCATGCTGCGGCGTCTCAGGGGATTGGGAGTGGGAGGCACAGTTTTTCAGTGGTTCTCCTCCTATCTCCTGGGACGTTCGCAGTCGGTGTTGGCATGGGGGCAGAGGTCGACCTCGAGATCTCTCGTTTGTGGAGTTCCTCAGGGGTCGGTCCTCTCGCCTCTCCTGTTCAACATCTACATGAAACCGCTGGGTGAGATCATTCGTGGTTTTGGAGTTGGGTATCATCAGTATGCTGATGATACCCAGCTTTTCATTTTGACCCCAAACCACCCCAGTGATGCCCTCGACGTGATGTCCCGTTGCCTGGAAGTGGTTCGGGTCTGGATGGGGAGGAACAGACTTCAACTCAACCCCGACAAGACTCAGTGGCTGTGCATACCGGCATCCCGGGATATTCAGAATATTCTACCTCTTTCCATGGGGGGTGAGTTACTACCCCCCGTAGATAGGGCTCGCAACTTGGGAGTCCTCCTAGATTCGCAGCTTACTTTGGAAGACTATATAGTGGCGGTGACTAGGGGGGCCTTCGCCCAGGTTCACCTGGTGCACCAGTTGCGGCCCTATCTAGACCGGGATGCCCTGTGTACGGTCACTCATGCGCTCGTGACCTCTCATCTGGACTACTGCAACGCTCTCTACATGGGGCTTCCCTTGAAGACCACTCGGAGGCTCCAACTGGTACAGAATGCAGCTGCGAGAGTTGTCTTGGGAGTCTCCTGATACTCCCATGTTACACCTCTTCTCCGCGAGCTGCATGGGCTACCAGTTGTCTTCCGAGTGAGATTCAAGGTTTTGGTAATGGTTTTCAAGGCCCTACATGGCATGGGTCCGGAGTACCTCGGGGATCACCTGCTGCCGGCGTCACCTTCCCTCCACCCTGTGCGCTCCCACAGAGAGGGCCTCCTCAGGGTGCCACCGGTCAGAGAATGTCATCTGGTGGCCCCAGGGGGAGGGACTTCTCTGTGGGTGCCCCGGACTTATGGAATCAGTTGCCAGTTGAGCTCCGGACGGCGCCTGACCTTCTCTCCTTCCGACGCGATCTGAAGACCTATTTATTTGAACAAGCCGGCCTGGCCTGATGGGGGATGTGTTGGGATTTTTATTGCGGTTTTTAATACTATTATTTATTGTTTTAGCTCGGGCTAATATTTAATTCTCTTTTAACTTTTGTACTTTGTATTTTATATGTGCCCTGTTCACCGCCCTGAGTCCTTCGGGAGAAGGGCGGTATACAAATATAATAAACCTAAACTTAATTATAAAGAAACAGTTTAAAATTTTGATTCTTTGAGATTTGCCCCCTTTTCATTTTTCCCCCCTTTATTTTTTGCCAAGAAAATATGGTCATCATAGCTTGTTAGGCATGTGGAAAGAACACAAGGATAACGTACTACCTGCTCAGAATCTTCTTAAGTAAAACAAAAAGCTATTTAAAAAATTGCTTCACTGCTAGGAAAGAAATACTATGAAACACAATTGGCACAGAACTTTTTCAGACAGTCAGACAAAATTCCCAGCCCTATTTTAGTACTTCACTATAGAAAATCTGGGTTATGGGTGACAAAGACAGTTTCATTGTTATATAGTCATTTTACAGTGAGATGGGTGGCAAACAAATTTAATATCAAATTATATTACCAGAAACTTGAGGAAGACATTTCAGTTAATTCTACAAGGAGGAGATACTGACTTATGAATGTTCCTGGTAGGATTTAGACAACTTACCTGAGTGGCCACTAGTAATGTCATCACAGGCTAGGAATTTAATTAAGATTGTTAAGACTTTGGAAGGCTCCTGGGATATGATCTAACCCGATTTGAGCAGATAAAACACAATTCACAAAGTGCACTCCAATTTGTCCTTGCTTTTCACAAATATTGACATTCACAAGCATGGCCAGATCCCTGATGATTTGGAAATAGCAGTCATTGTTTTAAAAAGATCTAAGGGATGACCCTACAGATTTTATTCCCATTGGCCTGTCAAGTATAGGCAGCGAGCTTCATCCCAGGCACTCGTATGTCAAATTTAGGGAGAGGTGTAAACACAATCTTTTAGCAGAACAGGTCAGTTTTAGGGCAAATTGATACATCATTAATCAGCACCTTGTTCTCCAATTTTTGACAAATATTCTAGAGCACCACAGTTTCCTTAAATGCAGATTTTGGAGATGATGACAGGAATTCATTTTATTTGCTCAGTCACCTTATGGAAAAAGTTGAAAGTCTCCACAACTTGCTATTTTGCATTTAACCTACAGCTCACTATTGCCACATTTAAAGGAAGAAGAAGAGGTACAGAATGAAAGCGGTATTGCATCATTGCAATGCAAAGCCAGTGTTTGGGTTTTTTTGCACACATGTTTGCATCTATGTATGATAAGGTTTGACTTGCAGCCTAACTGTTCAACATTGCTTTCCTCATTTTGACAAAAGCACCAAGATGCTACAGATTCCATGTGTCAATACAGTATATCCTTGAAAATCAGACACAATCTTCAAAGAGGTCTATTAACTGCCATTTTAACTTATAACGGTTATCCTAGGAAGGTACTTGATCTTATTAAATGCTGATATTACTAACCCGTGGGTGCATCACTGTTCCTGATTCTGGAAAGAATTATTGCTAAAAGATCAGAAAGAAGTTTTCTGTGCTCACTTCAGCAGCACACACACTAAAATAAGAAACAGGCTTGTAACCCACATCTCATCAGACAATGCATAATATTTAGGACTTTGCAGCTATAGGACATGTGAAAATTTGAATTTCAAGGAATTTTGCTGGCCATGCATCATCATTTATTATATCACTGCCACTGGATTTCTCCCTTCCTGATTTTGAACTGTCAGTGGAGAGGGGGGAAAAAGTGAAGAGGAATGCAGGTACCATTTACTGAGGATTATGAATAATTAACCCAAGATTCAGGAGTGGAAGTAGATCCTAAGGCTCAGATCCCCCAAGAACTGGCTTCTTTCTCATGAAACCAAAGAGGAATTTGGCACTCACTTTTTGATGGTGCAGGCATCAGGGCAGGTTGGGCACTTCTCACAGGTATCTCCAAAAGAGCCAGGCTGAGTACAGACACATTTCCCACAGGCACAGTATCCTCGGCCTTGCCCGCTGCACACCAGCCCATTGCTGGACATGCAGGTGTCTGTCCGAGTTGTACAGTTACAATACGTTCCAGTCCAGTCAGGGTTGCAGGCACAGTCCCCACAGATGCATTTCCCGTGTCCTACAGGCAAACAATTGTAAGAAAATAGGTCTTTATTTTTAATGCTAAGATGTCAATTTTAGCATTAAAGGAGCCAGTCCCCTTCTACCTTCTCAATCTCTCTCGCCAAACACATGGAAAACAAATACAAAGGTTAAACAGGGTAACATATTTTCTGGAGATCACTGGCTGATTTTAGGGAAGTGGTTCTTATTTTCTGATCCCCTTTTGTCATTCAAATGTTAATAACCAGAAAGTTTTCATACTTTGTATTACTTTATTATAGGCGATTTCTCCCCATTTTCTCCAAAGAACTCAAGGCTTCTTCCAAAGATTGGCTTCAAAGCCTGTGGGAATTCCCTTCAGACATTCCAAGCAGGACCGAACAAGTTTCCCCAGGGATCTGGAGAAAGATTTCTGGTATTTCACCAACTCCTCTTCATTTTATGCATATAGTTACATCAGAGTCATACTGTATGTATATATGCACAATTAATTAAAAATTCAAAAAGGCTCAAAAGTCAGATTCTCAAATTTATAGGGGAGACCTCATTGGAGACTCACCAGACCACAAAATATGACTGCCAACTTCTACTCACCAAAACATCTGTAATGATACAATAAGATCACTTCTTTTAACAGTTCTGATACCATCCCAGAAAGGTTGAAATGTAATTGTTAATTTAACCATTGTAGATAGCGCAGATGGTGTCTCTAGAACAGTGTTTCATAACTTCCTCAGCAATTTTAAAATGTGCAGACTTCAGATCCCAGAATTCATCAGCCAGCACACTGTTCTAGGATAAGGAAAGCTAAAGGCAACAAAGTTTCTGCTCTTAATACTTTACTTCAATGTAGCCAAATAACTAGGACTTGTCCTTGCATACACTTTGTTCAGATGTGCACTGACCCTTGAAACTACTGGAGCAGTGAAGTCATTAGAATCTGATGATTGTTGCCTTATGAGAGAAAAGCTTAGTGGCCTCAAAAAAGCTGCCATGGAAATAACCAGCAGATGTATTTTTCTATAGTATTGACCTACCTTCTAATACAAATTCATGAACAGAGGGGAGGGAGGGAGAGACATATAGACAAATAGACAGACAGACAGCAGTCCCCTTTGCAGAGGATGAATGATAATGAAGACTAGTTGATGAGAAATTCCAGTGAATCATGTGGGTGATGAGCTGCATGAGGAGCTAGCTGGCTGGAACAAAATCTCTAGCAATACCAGGAAAATATATACAATATTAGGAAACAGTTTGTGAATTTGTCACATGGCTAAGAAATAATTACTTGTCTGGAAAAAACATGTAATGGCTTCATCAAAGGGTATTGAAGGGGACGGTTGGAGTAAGTAGAACAACAAAAAAATAAATGGTTCTTGGAACAATTACAGATGTCCGATTAGATTTTGGATCTTCATGCTAAACTCCACATCTCAGAATTAATTTGCAAGCCATCTCATCTCATACACAACATTAATTAAAGTCCCATGTCACAAAGAAATGTAATATGGTAGGGAAATCTTTCCAATTCCTTGTTGAAGAACATCTTCATCTGGATGTCAGGTTACTCTTAGAAGTATACAGTAACAGCAGGGCCAGTAAGGGATATGGCAAAACTATTCAGAATACACATTCACTTTTGAGCAGATTCCACTTCCTACTAGTACTGGTGATGTTATCTAGTTGGGTAATGAAATGTTTGCAGGAAAACAAACAAGTTCTGAGAGCATTAAGAACCCCACATTCATTTTTTAATCATATTTCTATGACAACTAGTGCCCTTTAGCATCTTTGTCAGAGCAAGTTAGAAATGGTTGCACAAAGAGATCTCGAGAAAAGCAACTACCTTCCTTCCCCTTATAGTACCAAGTTGAAATCCTGAAATTACTGTGTACAAAACTGTGCCCTCTAGTTGCGTCCTGGCTGTTTATTATTAAGCAGAAGCAGCCACATCTGTGTTTCTCAAGTGGAAAATTAGGCCAAATGAGAAGATTGCAATCCAGATTAATTCTAACTATCCTGGTGGCCACTGAACAGAACAATAGCAGTACAATAAGTTTTTTTTAAGAAAAAACACAGTGATTCAGTTGTGTGATGAGTACCTGGCTAGCTTGTTTTATCAATGTTTGAGGAACATCCTGACATCCCACATTGCACAATAGTTGTATTTTGTAGCACGTACAGAAATTTCCCTGGAATTGAATCAGTTGTTGTTCTAGACACAAGCAAGTACAATTCCTCCACTTCTCATAATCAAATCACAGCAATTGTTTCCTTTAATACTGAGTCACACACACACAGCAGTCATGAGGTCCTTACAGATAGCTGCTCCTAAAACTTTTCTCCTCTTTCATGAAAGTGAATTGAGTCCTATTTGGACTCAAGTTAATGGTTAATGGTTATATTGTAGGAAAGTGTTTAACTATTCTTTTTCCTAAGCAGCAAGTTTTAGCTTGCTTTTGGAGGCATGCAAATACAAATGCTTATTGCTTACTATACCACAGTTGTGATTTAATTCTTTCCTAAAGAACAGATTTTTCAGTTCTTGCTCCAGCAGTTTTAGTAAAGCACAAGCTTGACAAATTATACATGTTTATAGTTATTCCAACTTGCTCTGGCAAACATAAATAACTTTGCATCTGTATGTTTGCAATTCCAATGGTAATTAAATATATGAGTTAACCTTTAGCCAGAAGGAGAATGAATAATCTGTGATATATTTACACTCCTGCACTGACTCACAGCCTAGACAAAAATAGAGAAATAACAAGATAGCACCTTCCCTTATTTTTTAAACCACATATGATTATGCCATAAAACACCTGAAATATACCCCAGAAATGAAGCACTTTAGTGCTCCAAATGTTGCTGAATTATCCCTCTCAGCAGTTGTTATGAATTGGTTATATTAGCTGCTGAGGATGCTGTGAGAGATTGCTGTTCCTTAATAAAAATGTAAGTGCCTATGTATTGGAAAGGTGTAATATTTTTCCCCTTTATGCTATCTTATCTTTAAAGATAAATTATTATATTTAAAGATTATATTGTCATATTATTATTATTATTATTATTATTATTATTATTATTATTATTATTAATAATAATAATAATAATAATAATAATAATAATAATTATTGTTGTTGTTGTTATTGTTGTTGTTGTTTTTAAACATTCCAGGTTTTTTTAAAGAATGGAGACAGAAAGGGGAGTTGCATTCCCTGAAATAATCATTCTTCTTTGCAGGTATGTACAGCTCTTAGAAGGCCATCTCACTCCCTCTGGCTGATACCACTCACCTGAGCATAATTCTCCTTTGTAGCGAACACAGGAGAAGTCATCGCATTCACAGTATTTGCCTGATATCTTGCCAAAGTCACTGGTGTAGCAAACACATTGGCCACAGATGCATTCTCCCCGCTGGCTGCAAAGGGGTTGTCCCTGACCTGGGCTGCAATTGTCTTGGTGGGAGGGGCCATATTCTTCCTCAGAGCACTCGCACTGGGAACCTAGCCGGCCTGGGTAGCAACGGCAAACTCCACATTCAAAAGTGCCATTCCCATTGTTACATTTATTGCTGTAAGGATCAGCATCCTTCTGGCAAACACAGTCACAGTCGAAGTTCAACAAGACAGTCAGGCTGTCTTCAAAGCCTACTGGCTTAATGGTGAAAGAGGTCTGCTGGTTCTTTGGACAACCGCGGACCTTTGCTTCCACACTGAAGCTCACCTGGAAAGAGAGTTAAGAGGAAGAATTGCTCAGGTTAAAGAAATATCCGAAATATGTCACATTCAGTTTAGATGCATACATAGAGAAAGAGAGAGAAAAACCAATCAGAATAATGTATAACTGTTTGGTAGATTTACTGGTTGCAAAATCAGCATGGGGATAGTTTCCTTGTAATGCCGATGTACCTGCAGCAGGCAATAGTATGTATCAGTTTGGATTATCTGTGCAGGGTTAAACCTGCACAGTATTTTAATGAGAGACCACTAAGAAATCTAGGGCTGCAGGCTATACAGTAAAGTTTAGAAACAACAACAAATCCTCAAGAAACAATTCCACATTATTGCAAAGAAAACTATATGGATATCTTCACAGGTTTGTCTTTAATTAACCTAGTAATAATAAAAAGGGAGAGATATAATCATTAATTTCAGGGGGGAAATTTGTAGATGGAAGAAAAATGTTCAACTGTTGTTCATTTTCCTCAAATCATTTTCAATTTCTTTTTCATTTTCCCCCCTAAGTTGATCTCCAAGATCATAAACAAGCTGGGCTGAGATAATGAGGAAACTGGCTTTAGTAAAGGGTTATGTAGTGGAGAGCAAAAAACTAACATAAAACCCCCATTAAATATTTCTATTCCTGTAATAAGCACTGATTTATTTTATTTTGTAAATTTAGACACCACCCATCTCATTATCCAAGTGTCTCTGGGTTGTTTACAAATACAAACCATAAACCAATTAAAAGTGACATAATTAAAAGCGGTATTAAAACCAAGTAAAGAACAAAATAAAAACAAAGTTTAAAAGGCAATCTAAAAGGTGGAGGGAGTATCCTTAGGCTTGCAACCAACCCCAAATTTACCTGCTATTCTTTAATCCTTGCACTGATTGACAGAGCCAATTCTGTCTCTTTCAGTATGCCAAAAGAGTGGGGGCCAACCTCATTTCTGGGAGCAAGATATTAATTAATTAAATGTATTTACTGCCCATCTCACTATCAAGCCATTCTAGGTAGTTTACAATGTGATACAAACATTAAAATGTTGAATATTAAGTTTTAAATGAACAAAAATTAGCTAATGTAGGAACCAGTATACAATGGGATAGAGATGAATCTTTTTCTTAATCCGCTAGCCACCTCCAGTATGGAATTCCCTCATTGGAGGCCCAGGCCAATCAAAAGAGCCAGGTTTCAGGAGCCTTTCAGAAGGCCAAGAGCTGGGGGCAGCAGCAGAGAACACTTTCTTCTTAGATGTTGCCAATTCTTTTTCTTTAAAACAAGTTTTATTGGTTTTTCAGTTAAAATCTACATATTTAGAAAGCATCATGTTGACTGGGTAATCAGAGTTTCAGTAACAGAGTTTTCAGTACATAATTCAGGTTATATTATCAAAACATCCTTCTCAATTTCCCTTAACATTTCATACAACCAGTTTAAACTAGTAAATTTCTAGAAATAGCATGGTCAGTTGAAAAATTTGTCAATTCAGTTTTATTGAAATATATCTATGTCCTGTTATTAAAGTTTACCTAATTTTAATTTTAATTATATTATTCAAATTTAGCCTTTATCATCCCAAATAATATTCACAACCCAAATTTCCCTTATTTCATTACAGCAAAAACTATAGCATCTAACATGGCTCTTCTCCAGTGAGTCCTTCCTTCTCATTAGGTGACCAAAGTATTTGAGTTTTAGCTTCAGGACCTGGCCTTCTAAAGAGCAGTCAGGGTTGATCTCCTCTAGGACTGACCGGTTTGATCGCCTTGCAGTCCAAGGAACTCGCAGGAGTCTTCTCCAGCACCATAGTTCAAAGGCTTCAATTCTTTGGCACTCAGCCTTTTTTATCGTCCAGCTTTCACTGCCATACATTGCAACTGGGAAGACCATAGCCTTGACTATATGCACTTTTGTTGACAGGGTGATGTCTCTGCTTTTTAGTGTGCTGTCTAGATTTACCAAGGCTTTCCTCCCAAGGAGCAAGTTTCTTTTAATTTCTTGGCTACAGTCCCCATCTGCAGTGATCTTGGAGCCCAGGAAAATAAAATCTGTCACTACCTCCAATTCTTCCCCATCTATTTGCCAGGAATTGAGAGGTCCAGATGCCATGATCTTGGTTTTCTTAATGTTAAGTTTCAACCCAACTTTTGCACTCTCCTTCTTCACTCGCAACAAGAGGCTCTTTAATTCTTCTTCACTTTCTGCCATTAGAGTGGTATCATCTGCATTCCTTAGGTTGTTGATATTTCTTCCAGCAATCTTAATTCCAACTTTTGATTCATCTAGCCCTGCCTTTCTCATGATGTGCTCTGCATATAAGTTAAATAGGCAGGGCGACAGTATACAGCCTTGCCGGACTCCTTTCCCAATTTTGAACCAATCAGTGGTTCCGTGTCCAGTTCTCACTGTTGCTTCTTGGCCCGCATATAGGTTTCTCAAGAGTCAAATAAGATGGTCCGGTACGCCCATCTCTTTAAGAACTTGCCACAGTTTGTTATGATCCACACAATCAAAGGCTTTAGCATAGTCAATGAAGCAGAAGTAGATGTTTTTCTGGAACTCTCTAGCTTTCTCCATGATCCAGCGTATGTTAGCAATTTGATCTCTAGTTCCTCTGCCTCTTCGAAATCCTGCCTGTACTTCTGGTAATTCTCGATCCACATACTGCTGGAGTCTAGCTTGTAGGATTTTAAGCATAAATTTACTAGCATGAGAAATGAGTGCAATGGTGCGATAGTCTGAACATTCTTTGGCACTGCCTTTCTTTGGAATTGGAATGTAAACTGATCTTTTCCAATCCTGTGGCCATCTAACATGTACGTAGTGGCTGAGTAGCTATGTTCTATCTAATAAACATCATCTGTTTCACATCCTAATACATCACACATTACTGACAGGACCACAGCCTATGTTTATCAATTACAACTATTTATACACAACCAGATTCTGTTTTAAATTTTAGCTAATTCTTAATTCTTAAATAGAATAATCAAATGTCTATAAACCAAATTTCCATTATGTCAGTGCACAAATTATAATGTCTAAAATAAGCCCAATAGATACATAAACACGTTCTAGTTCTATCTCATAAACATTTTCTATTTTAGATCCTAATAGATCACTGATTACTAAAAGGATAACCTTTAATGGTTCTCTAAGAACTCACTTTTTAAATCTAACTTTGGGTTTCTTTTTTTTTGCTAATCAGGTTTCCAGACCAAGGCCTTTGAATTGCCAGATAGGTCTCCCCTCGCTCCAATACATATTATTTGAATTGAAGGAGGCCATCTAGCCATCAGTGATCCACAAAAACCAAACCATTTGTAATCATTATGTTATTGCCCTGTTAGTTCTAGTCTCTGTATTTGCTCTAAAAATTTTATCTTCAGTTCAGTCTGGATTCCTCTTCCATCTGGGTTCATCTGCTTTAAGTAGAGTCTTATCCAATTTTGTAATTAATGCTTGGCTAGCCAGGCTTTCAGGAAACTGTCTTTGTTGATCTTCCACGTCCTCTATGTTAGCATCACTATCTTGTACATAGTGTACTTCTAAAGTTATAGGCTCTTTTGATGGAGTCAAAAGTTGAGTATTGAGTTTTCCCATAGTTTGTTGTTGGTCCTTAAGGTTATTTGCCATAGTGATAGTTCCTTGTACTTTTAGAGTTGTCGGTTCTTTGGATAGTTGTTGCTTATATTTCCTCTGTCTCAATAGTAATATCTTCCAATTTTGTTATATTCTGAAGTATAAATTCTTTAGTTGCAGTCTGGTTTTCAATTTGTGACTTAAGGTTGGCATGTAAATTATTAAATCTGGAGATAGACATCCCAGTGACTCTGTAGATTGTTTCAAGTATGAGGTTATAATCAAGCAAGGTTTGTGGCTGATCCTTCTCCATTTTGTAATAATTATAGATAGTCCTTGGTGGAGGCTATGTTTCAAACAAAAATCAGTAAGTGTCCACCTCCACAAGTCTAAGCCAAATTTATCTCCAGCTGTTTCAGGTTTTTATCTTAATGCCAAGGTCAGTCCAAAATGTAAGCAAGCTTGTTTGCCAATAGTATTCACTAGATGTCTCCAGAATACTTCAACCTTTTCAGACAGTATCTTTTTATTTATTTCTTTTTTTGTCCCCTTTTTTAGACTAATAGGTAGAATAGTCCATTTCTGTAAATATAGGAACTTTGGACCAAAAGTAGAAAGGCAGTAAGTCCAATAAATCAGTATAATTTAGTAGAAGGCTTTTTTTTATCTCCCAATGTAGACAAAGGAGGGTGGGGGAAAAATCCCTTCCCTGTCTCCTCACAGTGGGAAGCAAATTCAAGAAGCTTTTGACAGGGAAAGTAGATAATTAGGAAAACAAGAAGGCAATTCTCACCCAGATTTCAACTGCTTTCAAGTGCTTTGTTGTGCTTTTGGCTTCAGCAGGGAACGGCTAAATGATGGGCCATGGAAGTGACCGATCTTTTCTTCTTCGGTTCAGAGAGTAGCTCCAAGCCAACAGGAGGGCTGCTGTCCTTCTACCAGCAACTGGAGAGACCTCTCCCCCACTTATCGCCCCTCCAGGGTGACTTTTGACCCCTTTACAAGGGGCCCCCAATGGAGAAATCCAGGTGACATGAGGAGCGATTCCTTCGTGCGTCTGGGAGCACCAAAAGTCCAGAACCAGAAGCGCCAATGGAAATTCTTTAACCAGCACTGTCCATACATACCTTCCCTGCCTGACTGGGTGAGATGGATTAATGTAATTGGAACAGCACAGTTTCTCAGGTAGTCTGGTTCCACGCCATGAAGGGCTTTAAATTCAATATTTTGAATTGGACCCAGAACCAAACTGGCATCCAATGCAGCACATCCAGCAAAGGTATCTTCAGAGTGTGCAAAATTGCTAGTGTGGCCATATTCTGCGCCAGCTGCAACTTCCAGCTACTCTCCAACTATCTGTCCCATTGTAGAACATCTTGCAGTAGCCCATGTGGGAAATGATCAGGGTATGAGTGACTGAGAGAAGGGCCTCCTAAGCCATGATTGCCACCTGCTCCTTGAGCAGGATTCATGAGTACAATGGTGAATTCTAAGGGACCCCCAAATTACTCACTGGCTTCATATGTGGCAGCACAACCCCTTCCAAGACCAAACATGGTAAACTGTCAAATACAGAGAAGCAGCCCCACATAGCCACTCTATCTTATCAGGATTCAATTGATGTCAGTTGTTCCTCATCCAGAACTCCCCCATCCAGACTCCCAGAGCCTCTGGACACTGCAAAAAACATCCATAATGCCATTCAATTCACCTGAGATGTGGATGTACAACTGGTATCATCTGCATAGTGTTGATATTCATCCCTTGGTGATAGATGATCTCATCCAGTAATTTCATGTAGATGCTAAGCAAGAGCAGAGAGAACCTTTAGCCTTGTGGCATCCCACAAAGCTAGACCTCTTGCTCATGACCAACTAAGATTGGGACTGGCCTTAGAGGAAGGAAATGAACCAGCAGAAAACTATGCCTCCATACCGCTAGTTCCCTAAACTGACTACAAAAGATACCATGACTAATGGCATAAAAGAGGTAAAAAAGAGTAACTATGGACACATGATCCCTATCCTGCTCCTGCCAGAGATAATCGAAAACCATGACCAATGTTGTTTTAGTTCCATATCTGGGCCTGAAACCTGACTTAAAGGGGTCCAGATAGTTTATTTTATTCAGGATTCTCAGCAGCTGCAGACCCTCCACCTTCTCAACTATTTTTTCTAAAAAGAGGGAAAGATGAGAGATTGAATGAAAAACACCTATTATGATGGTAGGTGACAACTTCTTAAAGAGAGGACACACCACAACTGCATTAAAAACTGCTGGCAACACCCCTCCCTCAAGAATTAATTAACAATCGTTAAGACTCAGCCATATGTCACCTTCCAAGTAACCATGAACCAGCCAGGAAGGGGCATGGATCTAGTTCACAGTTGGTCATGGTTACTGCCTTGAGTACCCTGTCCAATTCCTTGGGTACAACAGGATCAAACTGTTCCCAGGTGACCTGGTAAGTCCACACCACAGGACTGCTCTACACTCTACATCCAAATGGGAACATAATGTTGCATTTATTCCCATTACGCAGTTCAATCTATAGAAATTAGTGAATAAATATGTGCTGGGTAATATGAAATCTTGGCTTTTCTTCTGCTATAGCCACTTTCTACTACTGCTATCTTTGTCTAGCATAGTTCAGACAGAGACAATGTACAGAATTGCTGAATTTGCAGAAAAGAATTTTCTCTTCACTATCTGCCCACAGCAAACTTTTCCTCTCACTTTGTGTCCCACAGGTGTCCCAAGGCAAAAGCCACATACTGAAGGAGAAACTAAGATGCTACTGACACAAGTGAATGTCTTTTCTCTAGCATAATTCAACCTCTCCAACAGGAAGAGATTGGATTCTTAAAGTGTGCATTCACCCTTGGAAGAGGAGACAACATGCCGAGGAATTTAAGATTCATATAGTTCATTCAAACAACAAATGCTTATTCATTTTAGCTTTGATCACTACAGAGACAAGTGTCTTTGTGGAAATAGATTATTTGGCTGCCCAAGCCCAAAATGGCCATGAGGGGCACTACTAGTGCATAGAAGGCAGCCTAAAGTAGCCAACAGGAGCTAGGCAGATCACAGTTGGACATTGGCGTATCACCAGCCTCATTGTCAATGAAACACCCTACATTCTTTCCAATAACAATTGTGTCAGGAGAAGAAAGAAACTGCTTTAAAACTAAAGTAGCTACATATTACTTTAGGCTGCCTTGACTGTAAAGGAGAGGAGATGAAGGCACAAACAAACATTGAAAGTATGTTTTAAATTGCCCAGATTCGAAGTCCATTCTATATACAACTTTTCCAGAAATGAATATATTGTGGGTCTAATTGTGCTCCTCTCAAATCTCTGAATTAAAAAAGTTGCCTTGTGGGTCTTCTTGCAAAACTTCAGAAATGTCAAAGTATTATTGGTTCTTTAAAAACAGGTTGTTCATAAAGAAAGAAGGAAACAGGTTTATTTTAATTGTAATAAAAGAAAGTACTGTCCTATAATTGAGATCTTTTTGACCCATGATTCCTTGGCACTTATTTCTATTTTTTGCTTCTTCCTTGTGTCTATTTTGTGTGACTGCAAGAGTTGAAATGGTGCTTCTTGTTATAGCAGTACATTATAGTGACACATTTGCTGCCTAGTCATCTAGAAAAACATGAATTTTCAGATTGGTGACTCAGGAAATAGAGACAAAAACCCAGCTTGATAATGGAAAGATGTATATTCTATTCAGGAAAAGTTCCTTTAAAAAATACCGTGGAGCAAAGCTTTTAATAAATGTTTCTGAAAGCTGTTGTGGAGTTAGTATTTAACCCTATAGCATGTTTGCTGTAAGGGACGCGGTGGCTCAGTGGGTTAGGACGCTGAGCTTGTCGATCAGAAGGTCGGCAGTTTGGCGGGTCGAATCCCGAGTGCCGTGTAGCAGAGTGAGCACCTGTTACTCGTCCCAGCTTCTGCCAACCTAGCAGTTCGAAAGCACGTAAAAATGCAAGTAGAAAAATAGGGACCACTGTGGTGGGAAGGTAACAGTGTTCCATGCGCCTTTGGCATCTAGTCATGCCGGCCACATGACCACGCAGACGTCCTTGGACAAGCGCTGGCTCTTTGGCTTTGAAACGGAGATGAGCACCGGCCCCTAGAGTCGGAAACGACTAGCATGCATGTGCGGGGGAACCTTTACCTTTACCTTTTTATGTTTGCTGTACTGGTAGTAGAATGTGACATTCCTTTTAAAAGTGATGGGAAACCACCATATTAATTGTAGCTTTAATTGCAACTCTCTATGATTATTTTTGCCTTAATATGGAACCCCCATAACTTACTGTATCGCCGATTTTGAGTCCAACACAAGACTTAACTCCAGGAATGACTTCATTATTCAGGCAGGTGGCATTAAATGAGAGGGACAATTCCTCTGGGAGATTACGGACTTCTAGTTCAACTTTGGAACGGATTTTCTGAGGAAGGACAGGAAGAAAAAGAAAATCAGCCTCCATCCAGTTGTGGAGTGGCACCTCATCTAAAAACCTAACTAATCTTCCCAATTTAAATTTCTCAGGCTCCAACTCACTTTTTAAAATAATAATAATAATAATAATAATAATAATAATAATAATAATAATAATAATAATAATAATAATAATAATAATAATAATAATAGTTCCAGTATCTCCTTCAATCTACCTAAATTAGTTAGAGTCAATGTAGATCAGTTAGGAAGAGTGGTTCAGTTGAGCTTGAATCTAAGAAAAAATTAATAGCATTCCACGGCAGGAAAAGCTAATGGGAAAAGCAATTAAATATGGATGGGAGTTTCTAAAATAAGGCAGTAACAAGTCCAGTGAGAAAAATACTGGGGACAGTAGAAAAATCCTGGTATGGTAAAAGAATGGAAAACAAGAGGGGCATCTAAGTGGCCCAGAACTGTAGACATGGACTTGAGGAGATTAAAGCTCAGCAGGATATTGGCAAAGGATGCTATGAATAACAAAAAGAGCTTCTTTGATATACTCACAAGAAAAGAATTAGTACAACAGCTGCTCAGTAAAGAATGCAAAATGCTAACAAATAGCAAAGAAAAGGCAGAACTACTCAATTACTATTTTGGTTCAGTGAAAAACATCTTGGAATAGAAGTTGTTTATAAACTGAATATGTGTCAGCAGTGTAACGTTGCTGCAAAAAAAAAGGCAACTGCAATTTAAGACTTCATTAACAGAAGGAGTATTTCCAAATCACAGGAGACAATAGCTTTCCCTTAACCTATGACAATCAAACCCTTAATAGAGTATTGCATTCTGAGTAGATGGAGTGGGATTGAGACGGGGGGGGGGGGGATGAATAGGTAGCATATGGGGCAAGGAAAGCCAAATGACATGTGTATCATGTTATAATGCAATGGCATGACACCTATTAGCAGTCAGAGGGAATAACATGATTGACAGAATCACATTATTGTTTCCTTTGCTTAGTGATGTCATGACGCACATGTTATCATTTTGTGGCCATCATGGCTTATAGCAGAGCCTTATGGTTCAGTCAAACTCAAGAATGGATTCAGTGAAAAGCACTGAGGGATGGTCAGGGGTCTGAGAACTAAGTCTCATGAAGAGAGACGGAAGTAAATGGGGATATATGACCTTGAGAAGAGAAGGCTGAGGATATATATGATAGCGTTCTTCAAAGGCCTTACAAGATTTCAAAGAAGAGTCTGTTGAAAAGTCTGCTCAGAGCATAGAACAATGAATAATAGATTTATATTACTGGGGATACAGATTATATCTGAATGTAAGGAAAATCTTTCTACCAATAAAAACATTAGCATGGAACCAATTATCCAAAGACATGCTAGACTGCTCTTCACTGAATATATTGAAATAGATTGCTAGTTATCTGCTCAGGATGTTTTGAATTCCTGTACTAAGTAGGGATTGGATTCATTACCTAAATGGATCCTTCCAGTTCTATGTTCTTATGAAATCAAGGATCAGATTGCTCAGCCATAAAGTTCCTAATGTAACTTTCTGTAAGTATCTGTCAGCTGACCACTAAGGGATAGGAATCTTAACTATTAAAAGAAACAGTTCAGTTGATTCACTCAATGTAAAACAAACAAAGAAAAAACAGCATCAGCTAGAACTCAGGAAAATGTGAGTTCTAGTCCTGCCATAGGCACAAAGCCAGCTGGATGAGCTTGTACCAGTCACGCTCTTTCTCTCAACCTAGGAAGAAGACAATGACAAACCACTTCTGAAATCTTGCCACGAAAACTGCATAGGCATGCCAGCCAGTTGCCAGGAGTCCAAAGGAACTCAAAAGACACTCTCCAAAGCAAGAGATGGATTCAATGCTAATAGAAAAGATAACAAATATAAAGGACAGCTTTGCTTTGAAAGCTTTAATGTGAAACTAGGGTTTTATGCTAACTGCAACTATATATTTAGACTCAGATCAGCCTAAATAATAGCCATGAGAGCTGCTGCTATACTCAAAAGAAAGCAATGCCAGAAGTTTTGTTGAAGGAAAACAACCCAAAGCCCTTAATAAGACTTCATTGTCCACAGTAGATATATTGGTAACATAATTTTGTTTTAGCAAATAAATTTAAGAAGGCCACAATTCAGGAACAGAGGAAGAGAATGCATGGGGGACAATGCAAGAAAGAAAGAAAAAAGAAAGAAAGAAAGAAAGAAAGAAAGAAAGAAAGAAAGAAAGAAAGAAAGAAAGAATAGCAAGCCCCAAGTGCAGTGATTTATCTATTATTTGATCTGGTTTTTCTTTTAAAAAAATGACTAAATTCCAAATAAAATTATTAGAGTTTTTCAGAAATTAACCCCCTATTTGCACCTCCATTCATCCTCTAAATTAGAAAGCTCTATGTTGTATCTTTGGTACATGACAAATGTTAGTCAAGCAGTGGGCTGAGAAGTACAAGCTATTGCTTTAAATTCCTAGTTATGGCTAATAACATGTCAAAAAGGTCAAAAAATTCAAGATGGTATCTGTGATCATGTGATCAAAGTTGCCATTCTTTTTCATGTATATCACAATTATAATACTCATTAAATAAGAAGGGTTTCAGTTACATAGTTGTGCTCCTTCCCCATAGGCATTCTTTTTAACCACCCCCCCTCCCCACCAGTTTGATATTTTGGTATCTACAGAAGTTACCTTTTGCATTTAGTGTCATACAAATTCTCACAATAACCTGGTGAAACTTTTAGACATTCCTATTCATGGACTCACCCCATAGGAATCCAAAATGAGCTGTAAAACATTGCTTGAGTCCTTTGACAAGGTCCCTACGGTAGTGCCTGGGAGCAGCTCACTGTAGTTCTGAAAAGAAAACAGCACAGATTTCCCTTAAATGGACAAATACAAGCTAAGAAAATTGGGATACAGTTTTTCTACGTCAGTCTGATTTTTAATTTTTTTTAAAGAGAGCCAGTACTACTCTCTTCATATCTCTGGTTTAGTTCTTTGATTTGTTTTTCTAATAAAGAACACCAAACGGGAAACAGCAACCCAACATCTAGACAAACTTTTTTTTGTTTCGACTTTCCAGTCCCACAATATTCCCTATACATAATGTCGAACCATGTGGCTTCTTACCTGGTAGAGACCAACTATGTTCTGAGTCACTGCAAAAATCAAGTTAATGTTTTTCTGTGAGAGTTTGTCTGTCAACAGACCAAGGGATGGATAATCCTTGGGAAGAAAAATCAAGAGAGGCAAATGAATAATCTGCTTGCCTATCACTGCATAGGGAAAAAAAAATCATAGCTTATAATTGATCGAACATAAAAATATGCCACTTACTAGTTATTTTATGTACTGTACCTAATTAAAACATTGGAATCTCATCTTTCTTCCAAATCTTCAAGACATTTACAGTAAACCTACCAGCATGCTAAAGATATTCCCATAAATGTTATCTATGAAAAAGCCAGATCTCAAGACCTCTTTCCAATCTACAATTGCCTTTTACAATATTATAAGCACATCAGCCTTTGAACTATGGTGCTGGAGAAGACTCCTGCGAGTCCCTTGTTGTTGTTGTTAGCTGCGAAGTCGTGTCCGACCCATCGCGACCCTATGGACAATGTTCCTCCAGGCCTTCCTGTCCTCTACCATCTTCTAGAGTCCATTTAAGCTCACATCTACCGCTTCAGTGACTCCTGCGAGTCCCTTGGACTGCAAGGCGATCAAACTGGTCAGTCCTAGAGGAGATCAACCCTGACTGCTCTTTAGAAGGCCAGATCCTGAAGCTAAAACTCAAATACTTTGGCCACCTAATGAGAAGGAAGGCCTCACTGGAGAAGAGCCTAATGCTGGGAAAGATTGAGGGCAATAGAAGAAGGGGACGACAGAGAATGAGGTGGCTGGATGGAGTCACTGAAGCAGTAGGGGTGAGCTTAAATGGACTCCAGAAGATGGTAGAGGACAGGAAGGCCTGGAGGAACGTTGTCCATAGGGTCGCGATGGGTCGGACACGACTTCGCAACTAACAACAACAAAGCACATCAGAGTATCTAGGAACAGAACATACTGTAAATAAGACTACATCTAGCATTGTTTTTAGGCACACCACCTTTACTTTCTTCCAAATTAGTGTAAAAATGCAATTTATTCCAAATGGGAAATTACAGCTCTTGAGAACATTGTTAAAGTTAGGGCAAAGCTTGCTTTCTTCATGGGACAATGAATGATCTGGTCTCAATTACAGGGTACCTACACTGAGGGTGCAGTGCACAATATACACTTCAGAAAAAAGCTTCAGACTGTAGCATTGTTCAGAATTTGCTGAGAACCTAGGCCAGCACTGGACCAGCATCTCACTTTCATTAGAGAATCTAGGAGTCTTGGGTGCTGTCTGAGCTTGATAGTTTTCTTGTAGACATTTCATTCCCCAAATTATGTAACATCATCAGTGATAGTAAGGAGTGGGGTTTGCTCTCAATTTATATTATGTACTAATGAATTTTGTTCTGGCAGAGCAAGCCACTAGAACAGGGGTAGGCAACCTTGGCTCTTTTATGATTCATGGACTTCAGCTCCCAGAATTCCTGAGCCAGCATGGCTCAGCTTGGCAACCTCTCCCTTTCCCCTCAGCACAGCTGGCTCAGGAAATCTGGGAGTTGAAGTCAACAAGTCATAATAGAGCCAAGGTTGCCTACCCCTGCACTAGAATATAAACTGAGAGCAAACCCCATTCTTTACCAACATTGATTATGTTACCTAGTTTGGGTAATGAAACAAAGAAAACAAACAAATCCAGGCAGCACCAAGGACCCCTCATTTCAAACCCAAGCTACAAATATCCTCCTTTATTGGTACAGAAAATCTAAGAAGGCCAAAAGCAATGGGAAGAGTCTGGGATTTACATGTCCTTTTCTTTCAAATTACAGAGCCCCACTGGCTACTGCAACATATTTTAAAACTATAATGACAGCTGTCATAGGCCGCTTTACGTGGCCGCACTGACAGCTGTCAAAAGTAAGCACATGCGCAGTCGCTCCCGCGGCCTACAAGTACACGCAGCCGTTTGACAGCTGTCAAACGCCGCGCATGCGCATTAAGACACGAGCTGTCAAACCGCGGCTAGCCCACAGCGGCAGCTGCGAGCTGTCAAAACTGGCGCATGCGCTTTAACGGCAGCTAGCTGTCAAAGCGCCGGCTGCCCACCAAAACCAGCTGACGGGATTCCATCCCCAGCTAACACGCTTGCGCTATCACTGGGGAGACTCTGAACTACCAGCTGACCCATTGGCCCCGTTTCCTTGGCGGGAAGAATTCCCACAGCGGATTTGCTGTCCCGTTTGACAGCTACCTATATAAGGCATGTTTTCCCTGTTCTGTTTGTCCGGGCTGACTAAAATAAACCTGTTGAATGAAGACGCGTCTCCCTCGTCCTTCTTGCCATCAATTCACTTGGCGACGAAGGTGGGATCCCGGTACTAGCTGAAGTCACGGCCCTGGAGCGTTGCTGTCCGGTCAATCGCTGAAGTCACTAGCTAAGTCACCGACAGGACAAGGAAACCATCCTGGTGCCCTAAGTACCGCGGACCCAGTATGGCAAACCTAGGACACGTGAGGGAGTTTGACGTCCGGCACCCCGAAGGATGGGAGTCGCATTGGGGCCAGATCGAGGGGTACCTCCTCGTGAACAAAATCACGGAGGACCGCCACAAGGCCGCCGCGCTCCTATGCCTTAGCGGACCAGCGGTATATGACATCGGTGTTGGCCTTTGCAGCCCGGACCCGGTCGCCACCATACCGTATGCCGAGCTCACAGACCGCCTCAGCAAACACTTCATGCCAAGGCGGTCAGAGCTGTATTGGCGACTCTACTTCGCTCAACGGAAGCAGCAGCCAGGTGAAACCTCCACCGCTTTCATCGCGGCCGTCAGGCACGCCGCCCGCAAGTGCCATTTCCCCGACCTGGAGGACCGAATTCGCGATCAAGTCATCGCCGGTCTCCAAAACGTGCGTCTGCAGAGGAAGCTTGTGGCAAGGCCCACAATGGACCTCGCAGAGCTCACTCTGGAGATAATGGCGTACGAGGACAGCCATCGCAACGAAACCGAGACGTTCAGCGAAAACTCGGGCACCTCCGTCCATCAAGCCAGGGAGCTTGACCAAGGACCCCCGGAGCCCAACTCCGGGGTCGATGCAATCCTCTCCCGCTTCAATCGGATGGTCGCCGGCCGGGAAAGGAACCGCAACCAAGACCGTCAGACAGCCCCCAACACGAAGAAAATGCCGACCAACACCAGGGCGAAGTGTGCAAGCTGTGGCGGAAGCCATGCCAGAGCTACCTGCAGGTTTAGGAACGCGAAGTGCCACGGCTGTAGCAAGACCGGCCACATCCGATCAGCTTGTCGCAGCCTAAACCGGGAGACCCTCCACGACCTTGACGAGATCCCCGCAGGTAGGACTGCCCCTCCCCGCCCTCCCTTGGGGGTTGTAGGGTCCGTATTTTCCCTAACAAAAGCACCCGCTAACAACATCCCCAGAGCCAAAGTAAGAGCATGGGTTAAAATCCAGGGAATCCCCTGTGAAATGGAGGTCGACTCAGGATCCTCCGTTTCCATCCTGTCAGGGGACACCCTCCAGAGAATAGCTAGCAAAACCAATCACCGCATCCCCATCCAACCCTCCAGGGTCATACTGGCAGATTTTCAAGGGGCGCAAATAGACTTAAAGGGACAAGCCACCTTGAAGGTCGATTTTAAAAAATTTTCAGGACACTTAACAGCCCAAATAACAAAACAACCCAGAACCAGCCTCATCGGATTAGACTGGTTCGAGGCATTAGGCATTCGCCTCGAAGGGACAAACCGTATCCACACCAATTCCCTAGAAAATATCTGCAAAAATTTTGCAGATGTGTTTGATGGCTCGCTGGGCAAATACAACGGAGCCCCCATCGACCTCAAGTTCAAACCGGAGATAGGACCAATCAGAATAAAAGCTAGAAAAGTCCCTTTCGCCCTAAAACAAAAAATAGACAGAGAGCTAGACCGCTTACTCAAATTAGGAGTCCTAGAACCCACTGACAGCGGAACTTGGGAAACCCCCATCGTGACGCCTGTCAAACCCAATGGGGAGGTGAGAATATGCGCGGACTATAAAGCGACCCTGAACCGCGCACTCAATCCCCATGCATACCCAGTCCCATCAGTAAGGGATGTTCTCTCGGAAATAGGCTCCGGCTCTATTTTTGCCAAATTGGACCTAGCACATGCTTTCCTGCAACTCCCAGTAACCAGGGAAACAGCAGATGCCCAAACCATAGTGACGCACAGGGGGGCGTTCAAAGTGAACCGCCTCCAATTTGGCATCTCCGTGGCACCTGGAATATTCCAGGAAGTCATGGAACGAACCCTCAAAGGCATCCCCGGAGTCTGCCCGTACTTTGATGACGTTCTCATCGCGGGCGACTCCACCCACTCACTAGCAACCAGGCTGCACGAAGTCCTTACAAGGTTCCGGGCAGCCGGGCTAAAACTAAAACGGGAAAAATGCTCAATAGGAGTTCCCTCCACAGATTTTCTGGGGTACAGAATAGACAGCAAAGGCATTCACCCCACCAATGCAAAAATTCAAGCAATCCAAGCCGCACCCCCCCAAAAAAATAAAATGGAGCTCCAGGCATTCCTAGGGCTCCTGAACTTTTACCACTCCTTTTTGCCTGGAAAAGCCACCATAGCGGAGCCACTCCATAGGCTTTTAGATAAAGGAGCCCCCTGGCAGTGGACCTCAGTTCAAAATGACAGCTTTAAACAGCTGAAACAATTACTCTCTAGCGATACAACCATATCGCATTACAACGAAACTAAACCCTTATGCATCGCCTGCGATGCTTCACCTTATGGCATTGGGGCAGTCCTCAGCCACTCCCTCAACGATGGCACACAAGCCCCAATTGCATATTACTCCAGGACCCTTTCAAAACCCGAGCGCAACTATGCGCAAATAGATAAGGAAGCCCTGGCCATAGTAGCTGGAATTTAAAAATTCCACGATTACCTCTATGGCAGACCTTTTACAATCTATACAGATCACAAACCTCTCCTGGGCATATTCACATGGGACCGCCAAACCCCGCAAATTTTGTCCCCGCGAATGCTTCGCAGGACCACATTTCTATCCGCTTACTCCTATCAATTAGTCTACAAGCCAGGAAAGGAAATGTCCCACGCTGACGGCCTCAGCAGGCTCCCACTGCCTCAAATAGACCCAGACCCAGCCCCAGCCGGCCATGTCCTGGCCATGCAAGAACTCTCAGAATGCCCAGTAACAGCAAATGACATCGCACACGCCACAAGCAGGGACCCCACCCTCAGCAGGGTACTTTCATGGGTCACATCAGGATGGCAATCATCCTGCCCCTGCCCCCCCATCCAACCATATTTTGCTAAACGCCACGAGCTTTCTACCCACTTAGGCTGCATCCTCTGGGGATGCAGAGTGATAGTCCCACCATGCTACAGAACCAAGGTTCTCCAAACACTCCATGAGGGCCACCCAGGCATCTCTAAAATGAAGGCTCTGGCACGCAGTTATGTTTGGTGGCCATCCTTAGACAAGGACATTGAGCAGCATGTAGTCGGCTGCTATCTCTGCCAGCAAACCAGACCCGCCCCACCCCACGCCCCAGTTCACAAGTGGGAAATCACATCCAACCCCTGGTCCCGCATCCACCTCGATTTTGCCGGACCATTCCAGGGTCAAACCTTTTTGATTATTGTAGATAGCTACTCTAAATGGCTGGAGGTTCTCCCGGTTTCAAGCACCACCTCAAGTGCCACCATTCAAGCATTAAGGGGAGTCTTTGCAACCCATGGTCTTCCAGACGTAATAATTACTGACAATGGACCTCAATTTACCTCCCGTGACTTCCAGATCTTCAAGAGGAGGAACTGTATTAGGCACGCAACATCGGCCCCGTTCCACCCGTCCAGTAATGGCCTCGCAGAGGTCATGGTGAAGAACACCAAAGACTCCCTGCGCAGATTGGTCGTCGGAAACTGGCACCGTCGTCTCGCCCGCTTCCTCCTCGCACACCACACCACCCCCGTGTCCACCACCGGGAAATCTCCAGCAGAACTAAGATGGGGTCGCCGGCTGGTAACTCGCCTTGACAGACTGCACCCAGACAGGCCAGCGGCAGAAAAAACAAACAACCTGCCACACAAAACATTCACGCAGGGACAAAATGTCTGGGCCCGGAATTATGGGGGAAGGGATAAATGGACCCAGGGGGTAGTTATCGATCAAACCGGCCCCTTGTCTTACACCATTAATGTTGGCGGGGGACTCACACTATGGAGACATGCAGATCAGCTTCGACCCAGGTCACCCCCCAACACCACCACGCCAGAAGCAGCGGCGGAAAATCCCGAACCCCCCAGCACCATTTACCCAGAAGATATCCCTACTCCTGCCGATCTCCCACCCATCACCCCCGAGGAGGCCCCCGCAACAGTAGAAAAACCTTCACCTCGCAGATCCACTCGACAGAAGAGGCCGCCAGCATACTTGACGGATTTTGAATGGGCCGGAAGTTCGCCGACAAGTTCCAACACCAGTTAGAAGTTAATTCGAGTTACTTGTTCAGTTCAAGGGGGGGGGAAAGGGGTGCAACATATTTTAAAACTATAATGACAGCTGTCATAGGCCGCTTTACGTGGCCGCACTGACAGCTGTCAAAAGTAAGCACATGCGCAGTCGCTCCCGCAGCCTACAAGTACACGCTGCCGTTTGACAGCTGTCAAACGCCGCGCATGCGCATTAAGACACGAGCTGTCAAACCGCGGCTAGCCCACAGCGGCAGCCGCGAGCTGTCAAAACTGGCACATGCGCTTTAACGGCAGCTAGCTGTCAAAGCGCCGGCCGCCCGCCAAAACCAGCTGACGGGATTCCATCCCCAGCTAACACGCTTGCGCTATCACTGGGGAGACTCTGAACTACCAGATGACCCATTGGCCCCGTTTCCTTGGCGAGAAGAATTCCCACAGCGGATTTGCTGTCCCGTTTGACAGCTACCTATATAAGGATGTTTTCCCTGTTCTGTTTGTCCGGGCTGACTAAAATAAACCTGTTGAATGAAGACGCGTCTCCCTCGTCCTTCTTGCCGTCAATTCAGCTACCTAAACACTCTGCATTCTCATGCTATCTTTCTTTTCATCTTCCTCTCCTTCGCTAATGCTGTTGTCCTTCTGAAAGCCCAAAACACCCTAAGCCAAATTTTCTTTATCATCACTGGGAGAAAAAAAGCTAAAGGAGCATGTACTTTGGGGTAGCTAATGAAGGAGGAACAGCAATACCTTTACTGAGTAAGAATTATTTATTTATTTATTTATTTATTTATTTATTTATTTATTTGTTTGTTTGTTTGTTTGTTTTTATATACCGCCCTTCTCCCGAGGGACTCGGGGCACAAATGAAACCCCAAGAGCTATCAGGCCAGGCCGGACTGCTGGAACAGGTAGGTTTTCAAGTCGTGCCGGAAGGTGCGAAGGTCAGGGGCCATCCGGATTTCGGTAGGCAAGCAGTTCCAGAGGGTTGGCGCACCCACTGAGAATGCCCTCCCCCTGGGGGCCACCAGCCAGCATTCTCTGACCGGTGGCACCCTGAGGAGGCCCTCTCTGTGGGAACGCACAGGACAGAGGGGTGTTGACGCTGGCAGTAGGTGCTCCCGTAGGTAATCCGGACCCATGCCATGTAGGGCTTTGTATGTCATCATACAATTATGCTGCTTCACTCATCAATAAGATGACTCTGTCTGAAAGTTCAGATAGTTCAGTTGAAAGTTATTCAAAATGGCAAAAGCCCCATTGTTTAACAGGACTAAACACATGGACAAACATGGAGTCACATTATTTCAGCACTTGTAATCTAGCTTATCAGGAGGACACCAGGCTAGGGAAGGCTAAACTAACTTTTAACTCTGATAACATGGAGAAAGTAAACCTAAAGTTCATGGAATTCTAGCCATGTGTATCATTAGCTATAATGGAACAATTTTTGTAGCTATATTAATCCTAATCCTGTGGTTACGACATGAAATACCCTCACCAGTGTGGTAGAAGCTTCATAATAGTTATTGCTGTTCATGTGGCAATTCCCATCATTGGGTATTACAATTCCAGCCAGTCTCCCATCTAAAGCAATATGTGTCTTGGCATCTGTGGTGAAGACCAACAAGTGGGAGGCATCAGGTCTCCAGCCAATTTTGTCCTGTAAGAAAATAGTCTCCATTATATGTTCAAAACAAAATCAAAACCTCATAAAGAAGTCCACAAAGATATTCACAGTACCAATCAGAGGAAATTAGTTAACTCTTTAAGGCTGAAATATAAATGATGGAAAAGAAGTGATGTGCAAGTAATCCTCAAGTTACAACTACAATTGAGCCCAAAGTTTATGTTGCTAAGTGAAACATGTATTAAGTGAGGTTTTTTTTTTACTTTTCTTGCCAAATTATTAAGTGGATCATTGCATTTGTTAAGTTAGTAACTCGGTTGTTAAGTGAATTTGGATCCCCCATTGATTTTGCTTGTCAGAAGGGTGCAAAAGCTGACCCTGTGTCACCAGGACATTGCAACCATCATAAATATGAACCAGCTGCCAAGCATCTGAATTTTGATCATGTGACCATGGGGATGCTGCAATGGTCATAAGTGTGAAAAATGGTCATAAGTCACTTTTCCAGTGCCATTGTAACTTTGAACGCTCATTTAAATGAACTGTTGTAAGTCGAGGACTACCTGTATGGGGCTGACTCATGCCTTTTTTTAAAAACAAATTTTTATTATTAAATTCAATAGTAAAAATCAGTAAGCATCATTTACAATAAAACAGAATGTAAAAAGTCACAATGCAAAATAGCAACATAAATATATAAATGGTGGGAGAAAATAAAAAGAAAAAACTCATCCAACAGGTCACCCAACCCCTTACTCAATAACTGAGAGAAAAAAATCTACAAGTGTTTAAAGGCCAATTGATTCTTGGGTTAGGGGATGTTCCTTCTATCCCTTTAATAACTATATATGGCAACCAAAGTATGGTTGATTTCTGAAAACATAAAGTTGACCTTTGCCCACCTAATTAGCACCAGAGTAATGATTTGTTGAGAAATGGATTTTTCTCCTAAGATACTCTTAAATTTCTAAAAAGCTGTCATACAATAACAAATTTATAACAATAACAATAACAAAATTATGTTGAATCCCCCATAATAGAGATGGCCTCTTACATCACAGACAACTGCTTGGATGATGGCATCAAATCCTCCTTCAGGTGCATCTCGATTCTTAGACACACTT
Organism: Vipera ursinii; assembly: GCF_947247035.1. NCBI lineage: Eukaryota > Metazoa > Chordata > Lepidosauria > Squamata > Viperidae > Vipera > Vipera ursinii. The sequence goes on from NC_139517.1 coordinate 40,371,321, forward strand.
TGCTTCTTCACCTCCTCATTGAAACGCTTGACCTTATCTGTGAGAGCTAGGACATGCTTGTAGCCAAACATTGGCAGGCAGTGATCATTTGGTGGTTTCAAGCTAAATGATAGCATATAAAGCTTAGGAAAGGTAACAGGAAACTAAAAATCCAAGTCCACAGAATTTAGCACAGCTATTGGCCTCAAGTTACACACCCCCTCAGCTAAACAACCCAATCAATTAAAGAGTCCTTAACCCAACTCTTCCCCTTTGTCACAGTAGATTCCAAAAACATATATGGAAGTTTGGCAGTGCTCTCATTAGATACATTAGCTGTTTAGTGCCATTAGAGTCAAGAATAAGTAACCTCATTCCTGGAGTTACTTAGTCTGGAGTGTGGTGGCGCATCAGCTCCCTCTGGTCCTGGATGAAGCGGATTATCTAGACCCGTGCCAATCGGGTTTCAGGCCTGGGTACAGCACGGAGACGACATTGGTTGCTCTGGTGAATGATCTCTGGAGGGCCCGGGACAGGGGATATTCCTCTGTCCTAGTCCTATTAGACCTCTCGGCGGCTTTCGATACCATTAACCATGGTATCCTGCTGCGGCGTCTCAGGGGATTGGGAGTGGGAGGCACAGTTCTTCGGTGGTTCTCCTCCTATCTCCTGGGATGTTCACAGTCGGTGTTGGCAGGAGGGCAGAGGTCGACCCCAAGGTCTCTCGTTTGTGGAGTCCCTCAGGGGTCGGTCCTCTCGCCTCTCCTGTTCAACATCTACATGAAACCGCCGGGTGAGATCATTCGTGGTTTTGGAGTTGGGTATCATCAGTACGCTGATGATACCCAGCTTTTCATTTCGACCCCAAACCACCCCAGTGATGCCCTCGACGTGATGTCCCATTGCCTGGAGGCGGTTCGGGTCTGGATGGGGAGGAACAGACTTCAGCTCAACCCCGTCAAGACTGAGTGGCTGTGCATACTGGCATCCTGGGATATTCAGAATATTCCACCTCTTTCCATGGGGGGTGAGTTTTTACCCCCCGTAGATAGGGCTCGCAACTTGGGAGTCCTCCTAGATTCGCAGCTCACTCTGGAAGATCATATAGTAGCTGTGACTAGGGGGGCCTTCACCCAGGTTCACCTGGTGCGCCAGTTGCGGCCCTATCTAGACCGGGAATGCCCTGTGTACGGTCACTCATGCGCTCGTGACCTCTCGTCTGGACTACTGCAACGCTCTCTACATGGGGCTTCCCTTGAAGACCACTCGGAGGCTCCAACTGGTACAGAATGCAGCCGCGAGAGTTGTCTTGGGAGTCTCCCGATACTCCCATGTTACACCTCTTCTCCGCGAGCTGCATGGGCTGCCAGTTGTCTTCCGGGTGAGATTAAAGGTTTTGGTAATGGTCTTTAAGGCCCTTCATGGCATGGGTCCGGAGTACCTCGGGGACCACCTGCTGCCGACGTCAACTTCCCTCCGCCCTGTGCGTTCCCACAGAGAGGGCCTCCTCAGGGTGCCTCCGGTCAGAGAATGTCGGCTGGTGGTCCCCAGGGGGAGGGCGTTCTCTGTGGGCGCTCCGGCTTTATGGAATCAGCTGCCGGTCGAGCTCTGGATGGCACCTGACCTTCGCTCCTTCCGACGCAGTCTGAAGACCCATCTATTTGAACAAGCCGGCCTGGCCTGATGGGGATATGTTGGGGTTTTAATGGGGATTTTTATATTGTTATCGACTGTTTTAGCTGGGCTACTATTTAATTCTTTTTAATTTTTGTATCCTGTATTTTTTATGTATGCCCTGTTCACCGCCCTGAGTCCTTCGGGAGAAGGGCGGTATACAAATACAATAAAACTAAACTAAACTAAACTAAACTATATAACACCACTACTTTGTGAGCCAATATGGTTCTAGACATAATTAAAGGCACTGGTTGACACCTTTACAGCCCTTCTGTCAATGCTGCTAACATTGGATGTTCTTGTTTTGACAAAAGATGAAGAAGCATCTATTTTATATTTCTACTTGTGTATCACTTTTAGAGTTAAAGTTAGATGAAGATGGGAGGGGGAAGAAAGAATATGCATGGGGGATTAGTTAGACATAATAACATAGCAGCAGAGCATTTTCAAGGTTGTATGTAATAAGAGGCGATAAGAACTGGGGGTTAAGCTAAGGAGGAAAAACTTACCTTTCAAACTAATTGTACAATGTGAATTATGATGGCAACTAAAGAAGGGAACTATGCTTTAATATTATTGTGCTCAGGGGAGGGGAATCCAGATTTCAGCTTTAACCAAGTATTGCCGACGTTATATTGCTCTAATAAAGACTTTCAAGGACTGGGTTACTTGAGTGATCACCTCACCCTAGTTTTTTCTATCTGCCTGATGCAGTTTGGCAGGATGGGCGTGCTTTGGATCCCATTGGCTAAAGACTGTTTGTTGGCAGGGTCCAGAAGGTGTCCCTTTGTGTTATAGTGCCCACCCTATGAAACCTTCTCCCACTGGAGACAAGAAGGCCCCAACCCTCCTGGCTTTTCATAACGTTCTGAAGGCCTGGTTCTGTGTCTGGATCTAGATCCCTGAGTGTGTGAAGGAATCTATCTCCTAGGATCTAGCTGTATTAATGCTATACACTATGATGTTTTCCTTGGCTGCTATGCCTTTTTAATTTTTGTATTTGTGGTTGTAACTGTTTTATTTTTATTTGATTATTTTTTTTTGCTGCCTAGAGCTACTTGTTAAGATGGGCAGCTATACAAATGAATAAAATGAAATAAAACTCATGAAATTCACTAGATTTTTTTACATGATATTAAAAAAGATTATTGACTATGCTAAAGCCTTTGATTGTATGGATCACAACAAACTGTGGCAAGTTCTTAAAGAGATGGGAGTACCAGATCATCTTATTTGTCTCTTGAGAAACCTATATGTGGGTCAAGAAGCAACAGTGAGAACTGGACACGGAACCACTGATTGGTTCAAAATTGGGAATGGAGTCCGGCAAGGCTGTATACTGTCACCCTGCCTATTTAACTTATATGCAGAGCACATCATGAGAAAGGCAGGGCTAGATGAATCAAAAGTTGGAATTAAGATTGCCGGGGGAAATATCAACAACCTAAGGAATGCAGATGATACCATTCTAATGGCAGAAAGTGAACTAAAGAGCCTCTTCTTGCGGATGAAGAAGGAGAATGCAAAAGTTGGGTTGAAACTTAACATTAAGAAAACCATGATCATGGCATCCGGCCCTCTCAATTCCTGGCAAATAGATGGGGAAGAAATGGAGGTAGTGACAGATTTCCAAGATCACTGCAGATGGGGACTGCAGCCAAGAAATTAAAAGACGCTTGCTCCTGGGGAGGAAAGCCATGGCAAATCTAGACAGCACAATAAAAAGCAGAGACATCACCCTGCCAACAAAAGTGTGTATAGTCAAGGCTATGGGCTTCCCAGTTGCAATGTATGGCTGTGAAAGTTGGACCATAAGAAAGACTGACCGCCAAAGAATTAAGGCCTTTGAACTATGGTGCTGGAGAAGACTCCTGCGAGTCCCTTGGACTGCAAGGTGATCAAACCTGTCAGTTCTAGAGGAGATCAATCCTGACTGCTCTTTAGAAGGTAGATCCTGAAGTTGAAACTCAAATACTTTGGCCACCTAATGAGAAGGAAGGACTCACTGGAGAAGAGCCTAATGCTGGGAAAGATTGAGGGCAATAGAAGAAGGGGACGACAGAGAATGAGGTGGCTGGATGGAGTCACTGAAGCAGTAGGCGTGAGCTTAAATGGACTCCAGAAGATGGTAGAGGACAGGAAGGCCTGGAGGAATGTTGTCCATGGGGTCATGATGGGTCAGACATGACTTTGCAACTAACAACAACAATTAAGAAAGAAATATATCATTCTGTCTGCACATATTTAAGATGAAGAGGGAACAGGAATACACATTTAGCAATCTTTAGAACTACAGTTTATAAATTTTAGCATTAGAGATAGGGGATCTGAGGTGTTTGAGATGCTTCTAGGCTGTCACACCCTTCATCTCTGATTTTTGGCCAAGTTGGCCCAGGATGATAGGAGTTAACCTCAGTTGCAGCTAGGGAACTCAGGTTTGTTTAACAAGATTGAACTTTTAGTGATTCTTCTGACTAGAGAACTTACTCATAGCATGGGTTTTCAATGGCCTCTGGAGGAGAAATGTACATGTAAGGGGACAGGGGTTTGTCCACAAAAGCTCCAAAGCCAATCCTCAGGTTGCTGGTCACTTTGCGCATTTCCATGGCTAGCTTGGTACCTAAGTTCTGGATATTGCGGAGGTCATCCTTCATGGAGTTAGACAAATCCATTAGATAGTAGATGTCCACGGGATAATCTTCCACCTGGCGCACTTGTATTGAGAAAGTTTGGGAGTCATCTGAAATAGCAAAATTAGACAAGGGCTGAAAGACTAAAGATGAGGGATGTTTTTCCAAAGATTTCAACTTAGTCTACTCTTTCCAAATGCTTGATTTACTAAAGTCACATTGTTACAGGCTTCGGTTATCATAAATGAACGCAAATATGCACAAGTTAGATCTCATAGGCATTCCTGTGAAATAAAAATAATGGGTGGCTGCTACCAAATGCTTTACCAAGAAGTATGTCCACATTCTTAACAACAACAACCTTGTTTATGTCTGCTTTTTGGCCTTGAAAGCCAAAGAGCAGTAGGCCTTTCTAGTAAATGAAGGTTTAAAGACTGGACATGTCCAGTATAGTAGCCATTTTTAAATAGCAGCTGCATTTTTTTAAAAATCCCATTTATATCCCGCCCTTCTCCGAAGACTCCGGGCGGCTTACAATCTAAAGCACAAATCAATGTGCTTAGCAATAGCCTTCATTCTATGTATATGCCTGCTTATTAGGGCTTTCGCCCCCCCCCCAAGTATGCCCATAAGATCTCAAATGTTGACTTCCATTGCTAGAGGGTAATATGTCCATCCTGAATAAATAGCTAATTGTCAACGTAGCTCTGAAGCTATCATAGGACAACTCTGAAACTATCAGGCTATCATCATATTGTCTCTGACTATTAGACCATGTTTGCAGCATTATCAGTTCAAGTGAAGCAGTCCTTCAAACTCATAGTAGATGCTTTCTTGTCTATTTCTTACTGTTTCTCTAGAGATGGTGAGGAATTAATGCAAGCCTTTCTGTGGGTAAATCAAGTAGTGTATCTGATTTTACCTGGACGCAGGTGGAGTTCAATCTTCTGTGGAGTCATTTGGGTGATGTCACTCCCTGATCCTTTGGCACTGAGAGGTCTGGCCTCCAGTATGGAGGTGTGGCTGACTGGATACTCTATAAAATCATTTGTGCAACCATTCTGAAGGAGATTTTCCATTAAGTCACAGCGAGAGAAAGCATTTGGTATATCCTGTTGGAGGGTGAACTGAAAGAACAATAAGATTTTGGAATTGAGAAGTTCTCAAAGTCCAATTTAATGATGTTGATGCTAAATATTATTTTTTTAAATAATATTTGACAAAGTAGACCACAACCTACTGCTTAGTAAGCTAGAAAAAGGTGGGATAGATAACACCACCACCAGATGGATTTGTAGCTGCCTGACAAACTATACTAAGTGAGTAGTCCTCAATGGTACTACATCTACGTGGAGATAAGTAAGCAGCGGGGTACCACAAGGCTACATCTTAGGCCCAGTACTCTTCAATATCTTTATCAATGACTTAGATGAGGGAATAGAAGGGGAACTCATCAAATTTGCAGATGACACTAAACTGGCAGGAATAGCCAACACCCCAGAAGATAAGCACAGGATCCAAAAAGATCTTGACAAACTTGAACAATGGGCCCTATCCAACAAAATGAGTTTTAATGTGGAGAAAAGCAAAGTTTTACATTTAGGCAGGAAAAAAAATCAAAGGTACAAGTACAGATTAGGTGAGACCTGGATCAAAAACAGTAACTGTGAGAGGGACTTTGGAGTCCTAGTGGACAATCACTTGAATATGAGCCAGCTGTGTGTAGCTGCAGCCAAAAATGCTAATACAATCCTGGGTTGTATAAACAGAGGCATAGAATCAAGATCATGCAAAGTAATAGTACCGCTTTATAAAACCCTGCAACCAATTTTGGTCACCATACTACAAAAAAGATGTTGAGACCTTGGAAAAAGTTCAGAGAAGAGCAACTAAAATGATCAAAGGTCAGGAGACTAAAACATATGAAGAATGGCTGCAGTAATCAGGTTTGGCTAGTCTAAGGAAAATAAGTAATAGGGGAGACATGATGGCAGTATTCAAGTATTTAAGGGGTATTCAAGAAGAGGGCGTCAAACTATTTTCCAAAGCACCAGAGGGCAAGACAAGAAACAATGGTTGGAAACTAACCAAAGAGAGAAGCAACCTGGAATTAAGGAGAATCTTCCTAACAGTGAGGACAATCAACCAGTGGAACAGCTTGCTTCCGGAAATTGTGGCTGCTCCATCACTGGAGATTTTAAAGAAGAGACTAGACCGTCACTTGTCTGAAATGGTATAGGTTCTCCTGCTTGAGCAGGGGGCTGGACTAGAAGACCTCCAAAGTCTATTCTATTCTGTTCTGTTCTGTTCTGTTCTGTTCTGTTCTATTCTATTCTGCAGATAAACACAGAAAAACAGCTGGAAAGCCCAATTTTCAGAGTTGATTATCATCCTTTCTTTGCTTAATTACTAACTTTGGTATTTGTATACTATAATTTTGTAATAAAAAGTAAAAATATAGAGCAAGTATTTTTAAAACATTAACAAGTATGCATTTATTGTAAAATAAAACCACAAATAATTCAAATGAATAAACCATTTCTTGGAAAATTATAACGGAAGCAAATTTCAATTTTTCAATTCAATTCAATTTTCTTTCTTTCTTTTTTTTATTGAAAAGTTTTATAAAAGTTACAATGTTATCCCATCCCAACCCCACCCCTAAACCCCCCTCCCCCTCCCCCACTTCCCAAAGCTGATTACAGGGTTACAAATATATAGTAATCATAATCTAATTAACATTGAGCGACTATATAAATAAGAAAATACATAATACACTTTAACCCGCCTATAACATGATTACACTCTAAAAATATCCAACTTATAAAAAAAAATAAGGGAAAAAATATTTAAATTATAACAATCTAAAATTTACTCATAAGCTGAATGGAACTTTTTAGTCCCATATTTTTTCGGAATATAATCTATCCATCTTCTCCAAACAGAAATGTATCTTTCTTTCAATTCAATTTTCAATGTTTCAATTTTTTATGAAGATAAATTATAGTACTTAAGGCACATGAGATAAATAAATTTTGGATTAAATATAAAAAGAGCTATATTCCTTAGTTTATGGGATCTGCAGTAGGTCTTTCCTGCCATAATGAATGGGGCAGGTCAATCCCATTGGGAAAAGATGGTTCCTCAGATATCCTGGACTCAGGCTATGGAGGGCTTTAAATTCAACACTTTGAATTGGATTTGGAAACTGACTGGCAAGTCAACACCAACTTGATAGCATATAATGAATTAATCCTTTGAAAACAGATATTATATACAAGATAATCTAAAACTTAGTCATCAGTAGGCGATAGATAGATAGATAGATAGATAGATAGATAGATAGATAGATAATCAAACAGACACACAAAATGAATGAATGAAACCTAAAGAGGGGCAAGATTTAACTTCAACAAGAAATTAAAAACCAATATCACTATTGAATAGTGATTTATTTATTTATTTAGCGTATGGCTGGTCACACACAGAATTAAAAGCACTTTATATTTACAAGTTAGAACAGCTAAAACAATTTTTTTTTTAAAAAAGAAGCAGTGCCTCCTGGGTGGTGCTAAATGAGTAACAGACGGACTGGTAGCCAGACATCCGCGAGGATCTCCTGGCTTCACACAGAACTCCACAGTCCTTTTAAGGACTAAAAAATAGCAGAAATAACAGAAATAACAGATTGAATAGTGATTATAAGTTACTTATAATGTCTCAAGCAGATTGTAAATAATTCTGAAGAATTTATTAATGAAGATCAATGTATATTTTACAGTTAAAAAATAATGCCAGAAAGGTGACTGACATTATAGAACACTTGGAACAGCATAATGAAAAACAAGATGAATTATTATTTTAGATGGAAAGAAAGGTTTTGACAATTTAAATTGACTTTTTTATTTAAAGTTTTTGAATTTGGAGAGAATTTTATAAAATGGGTAAAATCAACTTATACATCACAGAAAGCAGAAACAATTTTTGTTAATAGAGATATAAGAAAACCTTGTGAGAGACAAAACGGAACTACATAAGGTTATCCATTATTTCCGTTTTTGAAGTTTTAAATGGAAATATAAGGTACAATGAAAGTGCATAGGAAAATAGATGTAAAAAAAAATTAAAAATACAAGTTGAGAGCTTTTACAGATGATTTAATGCTGGTTTTGGAAAATACTTTAAAGGTGATTGAATTATTAATGAGAAAATTAAAAGAATTTGTTGCTTCAGGTGCTTTTAAAATTAATAAACAGAAGATGGTAACAAATATATGAAGAGGTAAGATCTAGCTGAATTGATGAACAAGATGTGTTTTAAGATTGAAAAAAATAAAAAAATATTTGTTTATTAATTTGACAAATATGAATTACATGTTGTTACAAAATAATTATGTTAAAATATGAAATGAAGTTTAAAAAATTACATTAAGAAAGGAAAAATTAAATTGTCATTATTAGGAAGAATTTCTGTGATTAAGATGAATATTCTACCCAGAATGGTGTTTTTTTTTAGACCATATGTGTTTTAACAATTAATGTATTTAAATAATGGCAGAAAGAAAGAAAAATTGCATAAGGGTAAAAAGAGTGAGTTTGATCTAAGGTATTACAAGATGCTAATGAAAAATGAAATTTGGATATATCTAATTTGAAATTATATTTTGCAGTTTGTTGATTAATTTATATGAAAGATTAATGTATATAATAGATGCTGAGAAATAGAAAATTATTGGGAGTTAGAAGGAGATGATTTGAGGTTTGGGTGGCAGAATTATTTGTGGTATGTCAATGTAGTTTTTAAAGATCACTTTGTTAGACATGCCATATTGAGGAAATGGAATATATATAAATCCAGAAAGTAGTTTTCATTACAGGAAGCATATTGTAGAAGAGAAATGATACTTGAGTATAAGCCGAATTTTTCAGCCCACTTTTTGGGCTGAAAAATTCCACTTCGGCTTATACTCCAGTCAACAAAAAAACTTACCAAGGACTTGTGCGCGGCCGAGGCTTTGGTGCTTCCGGGATCGCGCGCACCTCTCCCAAGCCACCGCCGTCCGGAGACCTGCCGAAGCACCTCCCCAAACCTCCCCAAACGTCGGCAGGTCTCCGGACCTCTGCGCCATGCCTGCCTGCTTCTTTCCGCTGCGGCATGCAGGCAAATCCTGCTAAAGGGATTTTCCCCCCCACTGGATCCGCGCTCCGCAAGCCTCTGCCGGCGGCAGGGCGCGGATCCAGCCGGCGGCAGAGGCTTGTGGAGCACGGATCCAGCCTCCGCCGGCATGCAGGCAAATCCTGGTAAAGGGCTTTTCCCCCCCACTGGATCCACGCTCCGCAAGCCTCTGCTGGCGGCAGGGCGCGGATCCAGCCGGCGGCAGAGGCTTGTGGAGCACGGATCCAGCCTCCGCCGGCATGCAGGCAAATCCTGCTAAAGGGCTTTTCCCCCCCCACTGGATCCGCGCTCCGCAAGCCTCTGCCGGTGGCAGGGCGCGGATCCAGCCGGCGGCAGAGGCTTGCAGAGCGCGGATCCAGCCAGCGGCAGAGGCTTGTGGAGCACGGATCCAGCCTCCGGCGGCGGCAGAGGCTTGCGGAACGCGGATCCAGCCGCCGGCGACAGAGGCTCGATCCGCCGTTCTGCAAGCCTCCGCCACCGGTTAATACCCTGTATTCAGCTCTGGGAAGTGGGGGGAAGGGGGAGAGAGGGGGAGTTTGGGAGGAGGGGGAGGGGGAGCTCCACGGTGCAAAAATAAAGCCCTGCCGCTCTTCGCGTTGCTTGCCCGACTGGCTGTCACGGGACCACACGGATCGCCTCGCTCCCACCGGCAGCTGATTCCTTCGAGTTTGGTCTCGAGCGATTTTGCATTTTCTCCAGTGCTGAAAGCCACTCGGCGGATCCCAGCCTCGGCTTATACTTGAGTCAAGAACTTTTTCCAGTTTTGGGGGGTAAAATTAGGGGTCTCGGCTTATACTCGAGTCGGCTTATACTCAAGTATATACGGTAGTTATTTTATAATAACACAGTAATATTTTCATAGGGAGAGGTCAAAATAAAATCAGAAGATCTGACCATAAGAGGTACTATTATTAGAAAGATTTAAAGGAGATAAAAAGAAGTTTTGATTTTGAACAGTGTAAGAATTAATCCGAAACTGAATTATCTATAAATGATGAATATGTTATTGCTAAGTGAATGCTGTTCTAATTTTCAAAGGATTATTGTCTATACTAGACATTCAACCCCAATAGTTTACACTGGAAAGAAAACCAGCTTAATTTCAATCTTAATTAAGAAAATTTCTCTAATTAAGGAGAACATTTGGAATAGAAATTTAGAGAGAGACTTCGGAATACTCTTATCACAATAATTATACTCATTTGTGCGTCAGGTTCTAAAAGAGCTTCTCACAAGCTGACAAGGAGTGTGTTGGCTCACATGGTAGGCCACTGGGTTGGAGATTAGGAGGCCCACATTTGAGACCCAAGTGCTGTTGCATGGTAGGGTGAGCTCCTGTCACTTGCTTCGGCTCCTTGATGGGGACATGAAAGGAGCCACCAAGGGCATCCCCTAGGCCAGGGGTAGGCAACCTTGGCTCTCTTATGACTCGTGGATTTCAACTCCCAGAATTCCTGAGCCAGCCATACTGGCTCAGGAATTCTGGGAGTTGAAGTTCACGGGTCATAAAAGAGCCAAGGTTCCTACTCCTGCCGTAGGCAATGGTGATGTCACTAGCTAATCTTTTCAACCCAGAATTACCTTAAACAGTAATTCTGACACAAACTCATACAACCTGATAAGATAATCCTTGACTTATGATTGCAATTATATCAATAATTTCAGTCAAAAGTCATGACTGGACCCAATTTTACGACTGTTTTTATGTGTTCACTAAGTGAATCATATAATCATTAAGTCGAAATCCATTCTCCTGAATGGGTGTTTTTTGTCAGAAACTGGCAAAAAAACCTCACAATGTGTGATCATATGACCATATGATGCTACGACCAGTCATAAATGTGAGCCAGTTACCAAGTGTCTAAAATACAGTCATGTGACTATGGGGGAAGGGGGGATGGAATGACATTTTACAATTGCCAGAAATGCTTTATGGGTTGAAAAGCACCCTTTTCCAAGGTCATTGTAATTCCAAACAGTTGGTAAATAATCAGATGTAAGTCAAGGATTACCTATATCTTCCTGATGTGTTCACCACTTATTCCATTGGGTATGTAGGATAGGGAATAATCAGGGCTTTTTTTCTCATAGAACGCTCAGAACGGCATTCCAGAACCTTTTTTTGAAAAAAAAAAAACCAAACAAAAAAACAAACAAACAACATAGCTTCCTTATTGGTTTTCCTAAGACTACTGCAGGGCTAGCAATCTTGGCTCTTTTTTATGACTCGTGGACTTCAACTCCCAGAAATCCTGAGCCAGCCATGCTGAGGGGAAAGGGAGAGGTTTCCAAGCTGAGGCATGCTGGCTCAGGAATTCTGGGAGTTGAAGTCCTTGAGTCATAAAAGAGCCTGCACTAGAGGAGGACATTAAAATTATTTACAGGATTACTTCTTTAGGAACTAAACTTTTAGAATCCAAAATGTTTCTCTGGGATCAGTAACGCAACAGGGATTGCTTTTTCCTTCCAGTAACATATACAATACCTAAAACCAGTTTATTGCATTTGGCAATTGTACTAAAAAAATCTCATTCATTTAATTTGAAATCAAGTAAAAAATTGATTTAAATTATTTTATTAAAACAAATTAATGGCAATTCTTTTATAAAAAGTTGCCTCAAACAAAATGAGTTTGACATGCCTGCTCTAGATAGTTGAATGCTCCAAAATAAATTCTAGACCAGGCCTGTACATGCAGCCTACCAAGCACCCTTGGACAGAGCACAGACTTTTTTTTTAAAGTAATAAAATCACCACCACTGCCCTGAAAGTCATGTTGCCTAGTGCCTCCATGGCTTACCATGACCACAAGCTCCAACACTGTAGATGCTCCTCTAGTCACCAAATCATTGATTAGCCCACCAGCATTCCTTTGCAGACCGCAAAGATTTTTAATTTATCAGTGTGGGTCTTTCCTTTCTACAAGATAATATAATAATAATAATAATAATAATAATAATAATAATAATAATAATAATAATAAGAAGAAGAAGAAGAAGAAGAAGAAGAAGAAGAAGAAGTAGTTGGAAGGGACCTTGGAGGTCATCTACTCCAACCCCCTGCTCAGGCAGGAAACCCTATACCATTTCAGACAAATGGCTGGCCAGTCTCTTCTTAAAAACTTCCAGTGTTGGAGCATTCACCACTTCTGGAGGCAGGTTGTTCCACTGGTTAGTTGTTCTAACTGTCAGGAAATTTCTCCTTAGTTCTAGGTTGCTTCTCTCCTTGACTAGTTTCCACCCGTTGCATTTGATTTTTCCTGCCTAAATGTAGAACCTTACTTTTTTCACAATTGAATTTCATTTTGTTAGATAGTGCCCAGTATTCAAGTCTGTCTAGATCCTCCTGTATCTTAAGCCTATCTTCTGGAGTATTGGCTATTCCTGCCAGCTTGGTGTTGTCTGCAAATTTGATGAGTTCCCCATCTATCCCCTCATCCAAATCGTTGATGAAGATGTTGAACAGCTGCACAGACCTCTTCTAGATTTTCCTCTTGCCTTTCCGAGTTAACTCATTGGTCTGTCATTGAGCAAGAATTGACTTTGTAGGGAAGCATATTATCATTTGATGTATATTTAACATATATTCTACCTTTATCTACCAATTATATAATATTTGTATGCAATCCACATGGTGAGGTTTGGGGAAACTTACAATAGAAAAAATATATTTTTAAAATCAGATTAAAACATTGCATGGTCCGCACCTCCTCCGTTGCCCGCATTGCGCAGCCCCGCCATATAGAGTGGGCTCTGCTGCTCCCACATTACCAGCTGTGCAGGCTCTGGCCCCAGGGAGAGGAGCCTGCCGCCAACACCTTTCACACCTGTGACTGCAGAAGCACCGCCCCCCCACCCCCCCGCCTCCTGCGCCCACCAAGATGAGAGTTCCGGCACCTTTTTTTTTTTTTTTAGAAAAAAAGCACTGGGAATAATAAAGGTTGTAGTCCAACATATGTGGAAAATACCATTATCCAATCTATGCTGTAGAACAAGATCAGGGAAGTGAGAACTAGGCAGACTTTGTGTATGTTCATTGTACGTTTTGGAATAAAGAATCTTTGTAGGAGGTATTTCCAACTATCATTAATATTGAGTTCACGAGCATAGATTCTTTTGGAATGATTTGAAATTCTTCTTTCCAGATTTCTTACAATAACACGAATGGAAAAGCCGGTATTAGAAAATAATTCACACATTAATTAAATTAAAATCAATTTGATTTTATTAAAAATGGCCATTTCTGCAGGCATAAAAATCATAAAAAAGTGAAACATAGGATTGGCTGAAATGTATTCAAATACAAAATTATGTCTGCATCCCCACATGAATCTCTGTGCTCTAGTTATAAAGCATGTTGTAGCTTCTTCCCCCCCTGCCACAGACACACTTTTTTTTGGCAGCCTTTAATAAACTATACTGACTTGCTGCATCCTATTAACCTCTGAAAAAATGCCAGGAAATATTGCTTTTTTGTTTTGGAGGCAAAATTCCCTAAACCTGTATACTGCAGTGCTTAGTCACCATTCCAAAACGCTGGCTCAAAACAGAAAACTGTCTCGCCCAAAGACTTATCATTTCCTTCAGCACAGAAGGGAGAGGACATAAGACCAAAAAAGGAATAAGCACCAGAATGCAGCAAGGCAGATACTATGGAAAGGAAAGCAGAAAAGCAGAGGACATGGAAAGGAAATACAGAATCAACCTGAGACTTAGAGATATTGGTGTGGTTCCTCAGGGGGAAAAAAAAACACATCATCCACGTTTTCAATGACATTTTTCCAAGAATAGACTTACACTAAAATAGGTTTTGAATTGCCATATTTAGTTTTAAGGAAATAAACATCTTGGTACATTTAGTACAGGGGTCAGCAACCTGAAACAGTGAAAGAGCCACTCGGAACCGGTTCCCTCACAGAAGAGAGCAGTGGGAATTCACTTCTATATTATTGTCAAGAAAATTACATGGACGTGTCCATGAAGCACCAGGAGTGAAATTTAACTGAAAATAACCTTAGGATAAAGATTGAGAATTTTGGCTATGGGCCAAATATTGCTTTTGAAGAATTCTGTTAAAGAACACATTAAATTGAGCTGTGGCTCAAGAGGTAAAAACAACTGCCTAATGTGCAATCAGCCCAGGTTCGAATCTCAGAAGGGTATGGCTGACTGATGAAAACTAATAAGTTAGAAATGCATTTCAGTCTCCCTTAATTCTTTGTTAGTAATTTACACAAAATATATGAGCTGTCCGGTGTGACTACTGCCTGTTCGATGGCCTTCAAGATAGGCTGAAAACAGGAAATAAAGATTTGCCCCATGTTTGGGGCCTAACAAGGTAATCTAAATAGTTAACATTTGATACACACACACACACATACACATATATATATATATGTGTGTGTGTGTGTGTGTGTGTGTGTGTGTGTCAAATACTTGTTAACTATTTAGATTACCTTGCTAGGCCCCAAACATGGGACAAATCCTTATTTCCTGTTTCAGCCTGTCTTGAAGGCCATCGAACAAGGCAGTAGTCTCACCGGTGACAGCTTATATATATATATATATATATATATATATATATATATATATATATATATATATATATATATATATATATATATATATATATATATATATATATATATATATATGTATATATATATGTATATGTATATGTATATGTATATGTATATGTATATGTATATGTATATGTATATGTATATGTATATGTATATGTATATGTATATGTACAGTATATGTATATGTATATGTATATGTATATGATGTATATGTTTCTTAGGATGGTGGATATTTTTCTGTCTGTGTAGAATGCTGTTTTGATGTTGTGTTTTTGGAGGACCTTGCTGATTCTGTCTGTCCTCCAAAAACACAACATCAAAACAGCATTCTACACAGACAGAAAAATATCCACCATCCTAAGAAACCCCAAGGACATAATTGGGTTAGAAAACCAAGGAGTATACGAAATCCCATGCACCACCTGCCCCACCACATACATCGGACAGACCAACAGAAGAATAACTGCACGCATTGAAGAGCACAAAAACTCACTCAGAAAGGGAGAACAAACTTCATCCCTGGTCCAACACTTTGAAGCCACGGGACATGAAATTGATTTTAAAAAAACCAAAACTATCGCCAAAATTGAACATTTTAACAACAGAATAATCAGAGAAGCCATTGAGATAGAAAAACACCCCCACAGCATGAATAAACGAGATGATACCTCTCGTCTACCAGCCATTTGGAAACCCGCCTTGATTGACAGACGAGGCCCAACCACCAAGAATGATACCAGACCCAAACTCATGATAACATCACATGACATCACCACCACACAACCATTCAAAAAGCAAATCCGAACCCACAACGATAAAGACACACAACCACAAAACAGAAACCTAACTACAGCTGCAACATCAGCCACTTTAAACCCCTCCAAACCACACAATAAGCAAACTGACACCCACTATAAAAACATGGCACCACCACAAACACGAAGCCGAACAAAAGCAGCACAACTCACCAGCTCAGGTCTGGAGCTGGCAGCTGAGACCAGCCCATCCACTCAGAACACCCCCCCACCCAATCAGAACACACCCACCATTCAAAACACACTCCCACCCAATCAGAACACACTTGGTCCCCTACCCAATCAGAGCACACCTCCACAGAACACACCCCCTCTGGCAGTTTAAAAAAGAGGAACAAACAGCCACATGCTTCTCCCAGAAGAAGGAAGCTAAAGCCTGATGATGACGGATGGGATTCCGTCGAAACGTTGCGCCTACACCTCTAGTTCTACGCGGGGAAAAACCCGTAAAACCAAGGATCCACATACAGGCACCCGCGAAAACCTCAGAAAACAAATATATATATATATATTTATATATATATAAATTCAAAATCTTATTTCAATTCCATCTGGTCCCTTAGTTGATGTGCAACTTTCCAAAGTCAATGTTCTAATCATCCTTCTGCTGTTTACTTCAAAAAAGAGATTTTTTTTTTAAAAAAAGTCCATAAATTTATATTTAAAACTTTTTTCACTTAAAAATGTGGTTAAAAGAACTTGTTGCCTCAAAGGTTCCTAATAGCTGAAAAGCAATTAATAAGCAATTTCCAAAAGTAATTAGAAAAGGAAACCCTGTGTCCAGAAAGACACCAACTTCTGGGGAAGAAATGGTGAACTGAAAACAGGTCTGCTGAGAATGGAGCTGATGACCATGGTGGAATGAAGAGCCAGAAAGTGGATTGGCTTCTTCTGATTAATCTCAGGATAAGATATTTTGGATCAAGTGCCCCAGCAATTGCTCCTCATGAGGAGACTATAGGATAGCGATCTCTGGTGGGCTTAGAGCAATATTCTGTTTCAAGCATGTCCATTCCCCCTTGCTTACAAAAATAAATAGGGATAGTGAGGAGAACTATTAAGAATGGTAAATTAGTGCATTATTCCCCATGGCAGCAAATATATGAATGGGCATATTTCCTCAGCACAGCCATTTTGTGAGAGTAGCCTTGGGTTAATCTCAAAATTCTAGAGATGTCCATTTGTTCAAATCATTCAAGAATCTCTATCCTAAACTGTGATACTGTAAAAATAGGTTGGTTGAAATGTTGTATTGCAAAGAAACAATCATATCTCATAGCAGCCAAGAGCAACTGAGCAACTTTGCTCTGTGTGTGCATGTCCAAAATACACGTAGAATTGGAACTGAACTGATCATAAAGGAGTTTTTGTTAAAGACGTCTGGATTTATACAGTGTACTAAGCTGTGATTTGCTAACTGGCTGTTGACTATATCACAGTTGGATGAACGGTGACATCCACAGCTAATAGGCCCCTCTGTAACCATACTGCAAACTTTTGGAATCTATCCACCCCAAAATGACAGCACTGTGTGTGTTTGTGTGTGAATAAATAATAAAGCCTTTTTGCTTTAAGATAACCAATCATCCCCAGTGAATAATGTAAAATTTTCAACCTTAGCCCTCCACTGTTGTCACTGAATTATTATTCTGCTGCAATTCTCAGAAGTTTTTTTTTAAAAAAATTAAGTACAGAAACAGCGATCTATTTAGCATTTTGAAGCATTCAAAGCATTTCATGTACATTATGATTGTAAGGTTTGCTCTCATACTGTTAGGGTGAGTGAATATTTATTATTTTTATGTTTATAGCTAGGAACAACGAAGGAAAGAGCAGCTGAGAAAGTGGCTTTAGATCATCTAGAATACTTCTAGCCAAGATTTTTCCCCCATATACAAGTAGTCCTTGACTTACAATCACAACTGGGACCAGAATTTCATTCACTAAGAGATGCAGTAATAAAGTTAGATGTCATCTGACCCCATCACTTAGCCACCACAATCCCAGCATTTCCATCTGATGTTGTTGACCAAGAATCACAAACTGATGGATTCCTGGGGTGCCACAGAGGGATGGGAAAGTCCTGGGAGGCCCAATGGAGACCAGTTGGAGATGCAGTGCAGTGCAAAGCCATAGCTGCCAATTGAAGCTTCAGTCAGCCAAGCAGTATGGCACAAAGCTTCTCTGCCCAATGAAGTCTTGACTACCCCACCCAGTTCAGCAGCACTTATGACTGCAGGGGCACTGCAACTCTCCCCACCTAACTATCCTCCCCTGACCTATGTCCTTTTGGCTGTCCTGTACAGTGACTCAGTGCCTGTGCTGGGGCTGAGTCTCAACCAGTTGCCACTGCCTGTAGGCTTGTACTTCATCCCTAGCCCCACTGAGAAATGCTATCTCAGGTTTCAATTATGGCCTTTAATGGCAATACCATTATGCAAAGTTCTAGTTACCCCGCTGCTCTGTGGCTAACCAACTCTGCTGCACCCCAATGACTACTACCATCTCATGCTGTTCTCCAAGCCACATGTACCATTTTTTTCTTCAAGATGTGCATCCCATTCCTTCTCTGAACTGTGGGTACCATTCTCATAGTCCTTCAAAAAAAGTTATGGCCTTCCCCCAGTGCACTATTTGGAGAATGGCAGCAGCCATTTCCCAGGAGCCCCTGGGGAAGACCAGAAGTTTTTCAAAAGATCATGAGAATGGGATGCATGGCTAGAACAAGACATGATCAGGGAAGAAAATTAGTTGGGTGGCATTGCAGCACCTCTGGAGTCACAAGTCACAAGGGGAAGTGCTGCCAAGTATCAAAATTTTGACTATGTGATCATGGGGTGCTGCAATGGCTATAACTTTGGACATTGTTCATGAGTCCATTTTTACACCACTCTAATTTCAAATAGTCACTGAATGAATGATTGTAAGTTGAAGATTACCTGTAATCATAGTATCTCATATACAGAATTATATAAATCATAAGAATGATCTTGCCTTTCCCTTGCAATCTTTCTATTTTTTTTCATCATTTCTTCAGTCATGATTCTCATGAGAAGAATTCCATCAAACAGGAAAAGGTGAAATAGTGCTACAGTCCTCCTCTGATTGATTACTATTAGAACTGAACTTCTGCAAGCAACCCTGGAAAAGTGATGGATGAAGTAAGATTTGACCCAGAGCCTTTTTGATGTACAGTGTAGCCAAATTTTTGCTAACTGTAACTCTACTATATCAGCTTTTCTTCCCGCACAAGAGATAAAATTTTATTTTTTGTATATATGTATCCATAAATATATTTACTTGATTTTGGCATTTGACTTTATGAGTGAAATGGATGGTCTCTAGATCTGATAAATAAATAAAAATACTTTTGAGTGATTCCCTGCACAAAAGTATTAACTGGATTAGTGTATTTTATTCTAGACTGTTCATCATGGCAATGGTTCAGAGCCAAATACTACTAAAGCAATTTCTCCAATTTCTGAGCTCTTGCATCTATTGACATCACTGCTTTATGATTTTTTTGTGGGGAGGTGCTGTAAGGAGCACTTGTGAGCAA
Organism: Vipera ursinii; assembly: GCF_947247035.1. Lineage (NCBI taxonomy): Eukaryota > Metazoa > Chordata > Lepidosauria > Squamata > Viperidae > Vipera > Vipera ursinii. The sequence continues at coordinate 40,390,737 of NC_139517.1, forward strand.
TCTTAGTTCTTGCTTTGACCTGGAGAGGAGTTCAGAGAGCCAATGCCATTGATTAATTCCTCTTTTTGCCATGGCTGTTGGCTTCACTCATTTCAATTTGTAATCTTTTCTCTGGTTTCCAACAAAGTCTCAGAGCTCTGGGAACTGGGAGAAAATTGTCTCACCTGAGTGGCAGTTTGGAACTTTCAAATAATCACTGTGTTCAGTCATTTCCTCTCTTAATCACTTCTGGAACTGGCTTTTTAACTGGTTTATAGACATTAAGGGCAAATTTCATTATACTACTATACTGATTGTCCTTCAAGCCTCAGTGAAAGAAACACCATGTAAGTTTAAGGACTTAAAAAAATACTCAGAAATAAGCAGCAAAAGATTGATTAGAACCAGGGCTTTTTTTCTCACAGAACACTCATAATGGCGTTCTGGCACCTTTTTTTGCAAAAAAAAAAAAAAAAAAGCTCCCTCTATTCTTGGCTATTTTTTATGACTCGTGGACTTCAACTCCCAGAAATCCTGAGCCAGCCATGCTGAGGGGAAAGAGAGAGGTTTCCAAGCTGAGCCATGCTGGCTCAGGAATTCTGGGAGTTGAAGTCCTTCAGTCATAAAAGAGCCAAGGTTGCCTATTCTGCACTAGAGGAGTACATTAAAATTATTTACAAGGTTACTTTTTTAGGAACTAAACTTTTAGAATCTAAACAGCTAATTCAAAAAAGCCAACAGGAAAGAACCTCACATTTTTCATCTGCTTCTGTCTTTTGGAAGGTAAAATTAGATAACAAAATAATCTATTTCCTATGTTAACATCTCTGCAATGAAATCAATAAAGGTAACAGGAAATAAATGAGAAACATTTTTCTCAATGTAATATGTCTAATTTAGCTGATGCTAGAAAAAATAGTATCTTTTGTATATACTCTATTACAAGTAAACCACTTTAAATTAAACAATTCTTAAGAATGAAATATTATTAATTTGGACTTTACTTTTACTGTTTGGACTGTTGTGTGTTTAGATTATTTAGATTATTTAGAATCTAGTTATGTTGCACTTCAGTCTAAATAATTAACCTAGAATATACATTATATAATGTTTTCCATAGTGAGCTTAACATCAATAACAACATTTATTAAAAAGGCTAAAATAATTTCTGGTGGTATTAGGTAAAAAGTAAAGGTTCCCCCGCACATGCGTGCTAGTCGTTTCTGACTCTAGGGGCCGGTGCTCATCTCCATTTCAAAGCCGAAGAGCCAGCGCTTGTCCGAGGATGTCTCTGTGGTCATGTGGCTGGCATGACTAGACTCCAAAGGTGCACGGAATGCTGTTACCTTCCCACCGTAGTGGTCCCTATTTTTCTACTTGCATTTTTATGTGCTTTCGAACTACTAGGTTGGCAGAAGCTGGGATGAGTAACAGGCGCTCACTCTGTTATGCAGCACTCGGGATTCGACCCACCAAACTGCCAACCTTCTGATCGACAAGCTCAGCGTCCTAACCCACTGAGCCACCGCGTCCCTTCTGGTGGTATTATCTGTACATTAAAATTTTGTTTAGTCACAATCTTTCACTGTGCAGTGTTGCACAGGCAAGTTGTCTGCAGCCAAGGCAGGAATTTTGCAACTCTTCCTGCTGCCCAACTACACCATCTTAACTAGGTAAGTAAGATATTATTTGTAAATAGCATGGCAATAAACAATTTAGGCTGCATTTACATTAGGGCTTTTCAACCTTTTCAGAAATTGTACCACTTTTAGGACATGACAATATTCAACCACCACCACTGCTTAACAAGGTGTCAAAAACTTGATGATTAAAAAAAAGGGGGGGTATTTTGGATTTATTTATTTATTTATTTGATTTTATTGGTTAGATTCATTTATTGTTATAGAAATGGCTAGTTTATAAAATTATAGAAAAGCAAAAAGTTGAGGTTCAATGTTAATGCTTCCTTCTACTCCTGTAACAGAGGAAGTCAGAAGTCAGTGTCTTTTCTTTTTCCCTTCTCCCCCTCACTTTCCCCTTTTTCTCTCACTCTTCGCTCGCAAAAGCCCCCCACTCACTCACACTTTGCTCATAAAAACCTCCAGTCGCTCTCACTCATTCCTCCATCTCTTTCAAAGGCACCTCATTCAGTCTCTCCCCCACTCACTCCGTCTCTATCAAAGGCCTCTTGCTCGCTTGCTCACTTACTGCCCCATCGCTTCCAAATGCCATTTGCTCATTCACTCACAAACTTTCTGTCCCGTCACTTCCAAATGCTTCCATACGCCACTTGCTTGCTCACTCACTTACTGCATTTGGAAGCAATGGGGCAGTAAGTGAACGAGTGCCAGTGCTGGAGGCCATCAGATGTTTGGCGCTGGTGACCACTGCCATGAGGAACACAGCTCTGGGTCGGGGTTCGGAACAGCTCTGGGTGGGGGCTCAGTACGGGCCAGGGCGTGGCAACTGCAGGGAGGGGAATCCCCATGGCGGCTGTGGGGAGAGAAATCACTGCGGCATGTGGCTCTGAGCCGCAGGGGTGGGGGTGCAAAGGACGGGCGGCAATGCCGTAGCAAGACACCAGCATCGCTCCCAGTGACAGCACCTCTGAGTTCCAGCACCTTTTTTTTTTTTTTTAGAAAAAAAGCACTGATTAGAACAAATTGATTTTGGAATGTTACAAATAGACTAAGGAGTCACATGGACTGGAGATAAGATTTTGAAACTAATTCTAAGAATGCTTCCTGTGGGTTGCTTTATATATATAAAGATTTTAAATTTAAGGGTAAAAATGCGGATTAGAGAAAAGCATGGTCAGAGGAGACCTTGAAGGCCGGTCCCTAGAGGCAACAAGAAGAACTAAACAGTGTAATAAAGGAGGAGAAAAACATTAATACAGGATGGGGAAAAATATCTTAACTGGAAGAATTCAAAGATACTTGGCAACAATGTACTCAGAACTTTCTCTTAAGATCATCTGCTACTGTAAAATGGGTTTTAAAAATGAGATAGAAGAGGATATAATTAAGAATCATGCTGCTTTGGATATGGATTTAAAAATGACAGACTACAAGAATACAAGGACAAAGATGTTTTATATGACTTACAAATGAAACAAGCTAATGTTTTAATAGCTAAAAGAGACACACACAGATAATAAATCCCAAGAATGAGTTGGGTATGTGGATTTCAACTCAGAAGATTTACCGGGACATCTTTTTTTATCTTGGACTTACAAAAGTGATATGTTATACTTATGAAGGGATTTCTGGGAATAGATAAAGACAAAATGAAAAGAAATAGCTTTTGAGACATTGCTTTAAAGGAATAATAAACATCAACATACTGAAAGACAAAAAAAGAATATAAAGTTCTCTTTATCATTATTTATTTTTCGCCAGTAGCTTTTAATGAGCTTTTGTTGACAGGGACTGAATGACAGGGCTCTAAAGATTTGTTTATAGATATGATATGAGAAAAGATATTTTTTCTGTATTTTTAAAGAACATGATAAGCTGCGGTGTTAAAACTCAAAGAATGAGTTAATCATGCAAAGGAGTTTCTGAGAGGAGTTGAAGAGAACACGATAAGAGATTGACTTGTGGGATAATATTTGACGGGTTACTAAAGATCAAGATTTTCAGTACCGGTATGTTGTTTCTGATAGCTCTAACACATTTTTTTCTTGATTAAGTTTTAAGGATTTATTTATAGATATAAGATATGGAAAGAAGTGATTTTCTCTTGTTCTTTTAGAGAAAATGATGTTATTGTGTAAAATAAAGAAATATGAAATTGATTTAGAGAACTATATATGTCTGTTTGTGTACTTATATGTGTGTGCACGTATATGTGTTTTTTTTCTTTTAATGGACTTGCTGATTAAGATTGATTGATGAGGATTTATTTGTTAATAGATAAAAGATGAGATATGGGATGAAAATATCTTTGGCTGAAATGTTAGAAAAGGTAATAAGTTACTGAAATTGTGAATGACTGAAAGGAGAAGTCATTTCTTTATATATCTTTTTTCTTTATATTTTCCCTTCTCTTTTTCTTCTCTCCGCACGTTTAACTTTTCTTTTATATATTTTTCTTTGTATTTTTTTATATTTGTACGGTATTTTAAATTTTAATAAAAATATTGCCATAAATCATAGTTTGTACACATATTTAATAAAATCCACAAATATTGTATATGAGCCTAAACTTCACACTAAGATAGACCTTTGTTTATAAATTTTAGCAATTGGATTCACATAGGACCTTAATCCCAAATCAAACAGATTACAATTCAGTTTAGCATAATCTGGGAATCCAACCATCAAGTGTGTGTTTCTGCAGAATTATTTGCAAATATGTTTGGTTATTGTTTATTTCAACAACAAATATGTTATTTTTTATTTCAACAACAAATATGTTATTTTTTTTCTTTCGACCCCAAACCACCCCAGTGATGCCCTCAACGTGATGTCCCATTGCCTGGAGGCGGTTCGGGTCTGGATGGGGAGGAACAGACTTCAGCTCAACCCCGACAAGACCGAGTGGCTTTGCATACCTTCATCCCGGGTCTATTTGGATATTCCATCTCTTTCTATGGGGGGTGAATTATTACCCCCCGTAGATAGGGCTCGCAACTTGGGAGTCCTCCTAGATTCACGGCTCACCTTGGAAGATCACATGGTGGCTGTGACTAGGGGGGCTTTCGCCCAGGTTCGCCCGGTGCGCCAGTTGCAGCCCTATCTAAGCCGGGATGATTTATGCACGGTCACTCACGCGCTCGTGACCTCTCGTCTAGACTACTGCAACGCTCTCTACATGGGGCTTCCCTTGAGGACCACCCGGAGGCTCCAACTGGTACAGAATGCAGCCGCGAGAGTTGTGTTGGGAGTCTCCCGATACTCCCATGTTACACCTCTGCTCCGTGAGCTGCATTGGTTGCCAGTTGTCTTCCGGGTGAGATTCAAGGTGCTAGTAATGGTGTTTAAAGCCCTACATGGCAGGGGTCCGGAGTACCTTAGGGAACACCTGCTGCCGGCGTCTACTTCCCTCCGCCCTGTGCGGTCCCACAGAGAGGGCCTCCTCAGGGTGCCACCGGTCAGAGAATGTCGGCTGGTGGCCCCCAGGGGGAGATCCTTCTCTGTGGGCGCCCCGGAGCTATGGAACCAGTTACCGGTTGAGCTCCGGACGGCGCCCGATCTGCGCTCCTTTCGCCGCGATCTGAAAACATACTTGTTCGAGCAAGCCGGCCTGGCCTGAGGGGGGATTGGTGGGGTTTTTTACTATTATTACTGGGGTTTTTTACCATGTATCAACTGTATTTTTAATCGGGCATGTATTTAATTATCTTTTAGTTTTTGTAAATTTCTGTGTTTTATTCTTGCCCTGTACACCGCCCTGAGTCCTTCGGGAGAAGGGCGGTATAGAAATATTAATAAATTAAATTAAATTAAATTAAATTTTTACATATTTATATAAAAATATTGTTATGATTGGTGGTCAAAACAATAAACATACTGATTGATTGACAAGGAAAAATAAAATCACAAATGCTAAAATATTCTGTAGGGAAACACACTAAGAGCACTTCTGAGGAACTTTTCAGAGATTAGTGGTTCAAATACTTCTACAATTGCTATCTCATTATTTTGTAAAGCAAAGTTTTTCAAACATTAGACTGCTGTTTCTTTTACATTTTTATGTCTCAATTGCAAAAATACCTTAGCACATCAGATGAGTTTCTGCATATCTTAGTCACAAAGTGCATTGTGGGACTTCATTACAGCCTTGCATAAATTGAGAATGCAACAGAATACGCTTTGGGTATTTCCAGATAAAAAGCTCCTAGTATTATTGCATCATTTCCTTTTAAAAAAAAAATGGTAAAAGAAAATGGAAGGCGTCCCAGGGAACTACAGGAGAGTTACAAATGGAAAACAACATGGTCAACTTCCTTTGTAAAATCATGTGAGCAAGAGCAGACAATTACACAGGAAAATTATCATCTGGAAACACTTCTGTGCAACTGAACGTTGCAAACAAAGCCATTCAGAGCTAAATAGCCATTTCTTGTCTGCCACTGAGGAACATGCTTGCAAGGAAATTGAGTGTTCCCAGATACCTCATGAAATCCAGAATTCATTGTCAGATCTTGCTCTTACTACTTAGCCTGCTCAGATCAATTCAGTTAAAAATCTTTCCAAGAGAGAATTTATTTTTCTATGGTTTCTGCCCTAGTATGAGCATGCCCTTTTCCTATTTTTATCTCCATATCTTATTATTATGTTTGGTTTTAATTCTAACATTTGAGAAAATGTGCGTTGTAAATGAAAAGCAGCAAATCCTGTTCATCCCCTCATTCTTTATTTTAAAATGTTAGCAATAGCACTTTTATTGGAATGATTTTATTAGGAAAAAAATATGGAAAAAGGAAGGGGAAAATCTCATTTGTTAAATTAAATCAACATGTTAGGAAATTGCTTGGCTAATAAGTTTTGCACTTGGAAGGGCCTGGTTTTTGGCAAGAAGCAGGAGATGCCTCTGTTAATTCTTACATCTCTTCAGTGAACTGTCTCGGGACCCAGCCAGAAAAATATTGCCATTTTTGGAAGCTTTCTCAGAGGTAAAACAATTCTGTAGCCATAGCTGCTGTCTAGGAAAATGAAAAATGGAACCAGCTGGCAGAGTAGGCAGAAGTGTTGACGTATTGGCCTGAGTTAGTCAACTTTTTTTTTTTAAAAAAAGAACATCTCCAACATGTTATATAGTAAACTGGCAAGTAATTCTGGCATAAAGCCTTGTGGTCCAGCCATCACAAACCGACAAATATCTCTTCTTGTGAACAACAGCCAGAATGTCTCACAAGCTCTATTAAACCCACGAGATGCTCAAATTCAAATTTACTTATTACAGCCCTGAATAATAAATAATAATAATTTTAAATTATATTTTAAATAATAATAATAAATTTATTATTCAAGATATTGAACAAAAGAAATACTACATCCTTCTATGTACAGTATATGTACCTGTTTATGAGAAAAAACAATATGTATAATTGAGTCTAAAACTAAGTGAAAATACAAGAACTAAAATAAATCCAAATAAAATAGCATTGTAAGAGGTTCTAATCCTAAGTAATGCTATGGCATATCATATGAATGGTAGCAGAGAACTGGGTGATGTAAGAGGATATTTTTGAGTCGTCTGAGTGTAATAGCATTAAATCATACTCCTTACCTGGAAATGTCTTCAAAATAGGATGTATAAGAGTTTGCTAGAATTATATAGGTAACAGTCTAGAGATGGTCTAGAGATTCTGTTGAACTATCACCACATGATCCTAATCAAAGATGCATAGGAATACCCTTAAAACATCCAAGAAGGACTGCTAAAAGCATAATATCCAAACTTGCTAAAGTGAAGGCCGCATGAAATTTTAAAATTGGAAGGGGTAATAAACATGTAGCTGGTAAAGATCCTCTCAGAAGCAAATAATAAATATTGGGGTGTGATACTTTACTTAGACCTGTTTGGAGATCTGTATTTCAGATTTATTGCCTAAGGGCAGTTCTAGCATTATTAAAGTCTAATATACACAGACTTTCCATAAAGAAGTCCAGCAACCAAATTTTACCTAGGGCTTTTAAAGCCATGATTATTTTAAATGATCTCTAAATATTAAAGGGGCCAAACCTATAAGGAGTAAAAAATACTTTAGCCAGAAATTAAATAGGAGAAAACATGCCCTGGCACCATTGAAACTATGCCTGTTTCCACTTGATAATATTTGAAACCATCAAAATGGCTCCAATAAATATATTTTAAATTATTTCAATAATATTAAGCTTTGCAGGGGGTGGGATTTGGGAGCTATAGAGAAACTGTGGAATTATCATGGTTTGAAAGACATTGCAGGCTGCAGGAACATAATACCTTTTGAATGGTAAAATCTTACAATAGTTGTACAAAAAAAGATAGACCTTTGTTTATAAGGAAGTGTGAAATTGTACTCCAATAAATGCCATTTATTTGGCATTTGTAGATTTTATGATATTGTTGGGCAAAAACTATGACTGTGGTTTTTAAATAATTTGTTAATAATTGTTAACTCTGTAGAATAAAGCTAATGCTCTAATTGTTTTTCATATTCCCACTTATGAAGCAGTCATAATAACAATACCATCGGCATATAGTAGTTGAATGAATGGATGGATGGTGAGCTGTAACAGTGAATGCTTGAATTATTGGATTTAGATATAAATTGAAGAGTAATTGGGTTAATATACAACTTTGTTTTATACCTGTTGGAACTGTTTAGATAGATATCCCCACAGAGTACACCTAAGTGTTGAAACCGAATGACTGGATAAACAGCCTTTCACTTTTCAGACTGTCCCACAGTCTCTTCCTTGGTATTAAATCAAAAGTTGATTTAAAACCAACAAAGGTTGCAGAAAAGGGAGCTTTAACAGGGCACAAATACTTTTCTGCCAGGTGGTATATAACCAAAAAATGTTGATCCTTCCTCTCTAAATCCATCCTGTTTTTAGCAATAATATTTTTATTTTGTACACAATCCATGAGATAGAAAACTGAGGTAAACTAATGTTACATAGGAACTTCCCCTCTTCACTTTTTTATGGATATCATTTGTGTATGGAGGCTGGTTCCAGGCAGTTATATCTGCCTCTTTGAGTGAGGGTAGTTTCCCCGCCGCCTTGAAAGAGGCGGTGGTGAGACCTCTCCTCAAGAAGCCTGCCTTGGACCCAGCTGTGTTAAATAACTTTTGTCCGGTCTCCAACCTTCGCTTTCTTGCGAAGGTTGTTGAGAGTGTGGTGGCACATCAGCTCCCTCTGGTTCTGGATGAAGCGGATTATCTAGACCCGTACCAATCGGGCTTCAGGCCCGGGGTACAGCACGGAGACGGCATTGGTTGCGCTGGTGAATGATCTCTGGAGGGCTCAGGACAGGGGATATTCCTCTGTCCTAGTCCTATTAGACCTCTCAGCGGCTTTCAATACCATCGACCATGGTATCCTGCTGCGGCGTCTCAGGGGATTGGGAGTGGGAGGCACAGTTCTTCAGTGGTTCTCCTCCTATCTCCTGGGACGTTTGCAGTCGGTGTTGGCAGGAGGGCAGAGGTCGACCCCAAGGTCTCTCGTTTGTGGAGTTCCTCAGGGGTCGGTCCTCTCGCCTCTCCTGTTCAACATCTACATGAAACCGCTGGGTGAGATCATTCGTGGTTTTGGAGTTGGGTATCATCAGCATACCAGCTTTTCATTTTGACCCCAAACCACCCCAGTGATGCCCTCGACGTGATGTCCCGCTGCCTGGAGGCGGTTCGGGTCTGGATGGGGAGGAACAGGCTTCGACTCAACCCTGACAAGCTTTTCATTTCGACCCCAAACCACCCCAGTGATGCCCTCGACGTGATGTCCCGCTGCCTGGAGGCGGTTCGGGTCTGGATGGGGAGGAACAGGCTTCGACTCAACCCTGACAAGACTGAGTGGCTGTTTGTACCGGCATCTTGGGATATTCAGGATATCCCATCCCTCTCTATGGGGGGTGAGTTATTACCCCCTGTAGATAGGGCTCGCAACTTGGGAGTCCTCCTAGATTCACAGCTTTCCTTAGAAGACCATATAGTAGCTGTGACTAGGGGGGCCTTCGCCCAGGTCCGCCTGGTGCGCCAGTTGCGGCCCTATCTAGACTGGGATGCCTTACATACGGTCACTCACACGCTCATGACCTCTCGTCTGGACTACTGCAACACTCTCTACATGGGGCTTCCCTTGAAGACCACTCGGAGGCTCCAACTGGTACAGAATGCAGCCGCGAGAGTTGTGTTGGGAGTTTCCCGACACTCCCATGTTACACCTCTTCTCCGCAAGCTGCATTGGCTTCCAGTTGTCTTCCGGGTGAGATTCAAGGTGTTAGTAATGACCTACAAAGCCCTACATGGCATGGGTCCGGAATACCTTGGGGAGCACCTGCGGCTGGCGTCAACTTCCCTCCTCCCAGTACGCTCCCACAGAGAGGGCCTCCTCAGGGTGCCACCGGTCAAAGAATGCCGACTGGTGGCCCCCAGGGGGAGGGCGTTCTCTGTGGGCGCGCCGGATTTATGGAACCATCTTCCGGCCAAGCTCCGGATAGCGCCTGACCTCCGCTCCTTCCGGCGCGATCTCAAAACCTACCTTTTTGAACAAGCTGGCAAGGCATGATGGGATGGGGTTGGGTTTTATAAATCGGCTTTAACTTTTTAATGTGTACTAATTTATTCATGGGCACTGTTGTTTAATCGTTTTTAATTTTTGTATCTTGTTTTTTAATATGTATTGCCCTGTTCACCGCCCTGAGTCCTTCGGGAGAAGGGTGGTATACAAATTAAATTAATAAATTATATATATATATAACAGAATTTTCATATGGCTGCTTCTCACGCAGGTGGACAATCATCTCAAGGTTGCATTCCTGGAATTAAACAAATTCTCTTCTTCAAGCAGTGAAAAAGCTATCTAATCTTCCTTGGTGTGGTGATATTAATATGTAATATGAAAATGGTTCAATATGAGTCATGCCAATCCTGATCCTCACTTTGAGGAGGTGCTGGGTGGATAACTTTCTAGAAACTATAGTACACTGAAGAATCCTCAAGGTGTGTCATTATAAAGTAGGTGGCTGTGATGAAATAATATGTTAAGATTATGTAGGAAATGAAACAATTTAGGAACAGAATATTCTGTAAAATCTTAACATGTTCTTTTCTTCCTGTTCCTCCAATTTTTATTTTTTTATTTTATTTTAATCCCATTTATATCCCGCCCTTCTCCGAAGACTCAGGGCGGCTTACAATTTAAGCACAAACCAATGTGCTTAGCAATAGCCTTCATTCTATGTATATGTCTGCTTATTAGGGCTTTTGCCCTGCCCCCCCAAGCGGCATTATTACACAGTCAGCTTATTGCCCCCAACAATCTGGGTCCTCATTTTACCTACCTCGGAAGGATGGAAGGCTGAGTCAATCTTGAGCCTGGTGGGACTCAAACCTGCACTAATTGCAGGCAGCTGGTGTTACTTAAGGAGGCATTAGCCCACTGCTCCACCAAGGCTCTCAATTAACACTGTACTGACTGTTCCTGAGATTAATCCAGAGTTATTCAGAAGTTAATCCTCTATATTGCTATGGTATTTCAGACATGGTCTGATCTTTTCATATGGAATAATAGATCTGAAACATCATGAACCACCTTCATTTAAAAAACTGATTTCCAGAAAATGACCTGTTCAATACCATAACAGACAGATCAGTGTGGTCTGGAAGGGTCTCTGGACTATCCTTTTTCAGGAATGTTTAGTATTAAAGATTTCTACTTGCACTCTTTTAAAGTAAATAAAGGATTACTGGATGCTTCCTATAAGGAAGGGGCTCATGAAACTGGAAAAAATTGGAGGGAAAGGAATTAAGAGGAAAGCGGTTAACAATTGTTCAGAGGGCGGGGGAAGGAAAACACACTAATCTTTTGTAACCAATATGTATAAAATAAAGGAAAAAGAAACATTGTAGGATATACTAAACTATAACACCAATATATATATATAAGCAGGTTATTAATATATGTATAAAAAGAATTTGAGTTTTACAGTAAATCTTCATACTATATTATTTTTTCAAAAATTAATGAGTTTCCCAAGAAAATGTGCTGTCAGGAAAAAAACAATATGAAAATGTTAAATTTATCATTTTAGGATACTGATAGGATAATTTAAACTATTCACAAATGGACAAAGTTATTTATGTATATCAAGTTAAAGCACCAAAATGCACATGCATAAAGCACCAGAAACTAGTTTTAAAGTAAGAATTCTGTTTTTGAGTATCTTTACCAAGAATAACACGATGCTTGGTAAATAACATTTGTCTGGTAAATAAAAGTTTGCTGGTTTGAAATCTGACAGAAACTTTTTCATCGGCTTTAAAAAAATACGAGACATACATTATATATATATATAAATATATGTATGTATGTATGTATGTATGTATGTATGTATGTATGTATGTAATACTGTAGTAACGCAATGGCATATGTTTTCCTATATGTTGAAACCTAGCAGAAACATTTTTGTTTAATTATTACATCTTTCTCTAAAGATAGAACAATGCATCTCAGGATTTAATTTAAGAAAAGTCCAAGGAAGAGCAGCTAATTCAGAGAAAGATGTAATAATTAAACAAAAAATGTTTCTGATGGGTTCCAAGCCAGCAATCTTCAATATGTAGGGCAAACATATAGCCATTGTGTTATTACAGCATTCCTTTTAAAGGAAATTTTAAAAGACATCAGAAAGGTTGGTAACTATTGATTCACTTGAGGTGGCATTCCTGCTTCTGGGAAGTAGCCAATGAACTTCTGGCCATAGTCTGTAACAAAAAATGTATATCACCAAAATGAGTGAACATTCAGGGTGACATAAGGGAGGGGAGAAGAGGAATTTACAATTTCAGCAGGAAAATTCACCTGGTGGTGCTTTGCAATGGGAGGAATATGAGTGCAGAGCAACAGGATCCATTCCTGGTTCCTTGTTCATTCCATCAATGTGGCAACAGGACAGTGGGGAGTGAGTTATTTATTTATATTTATATTTATTTATTAAATATATATGCTGCCCATTTCACTGTGCAGAGGATTAGTGGATTAGATGACAGACAGACAGACATGGCCATGGATGGTAGTTGTGCTGAGCACTTAGAGCAGAGGTGGGGAACAATGTTTGTGGACGAACTCTCAGAATTCCTCAGTCAGCAGGAATTCCTGGCTGGGTCAGAAATTCTGGACGTTGATGTCCAGAAGACATAAAAGGCCCATCGTTCCCCACCCCTGATTTAGAGGATGCTGTGATCAGGGAAAGAGTCCAGGTAAGACTGGTGGTTCAAAACAAAGACGATGGGCTTCAGCTTTTATTTCTTTTCCTACTAAACCCAAGAAAGAGATTTAAATTCTAAAACTACTGGTGACATGAATCCAACAGTTTTAGTAGCTTAGTACCTACAATTTACAAGAGGAGAGAGAAATAAGGTTTTATTCTATGTACCATTTTTGTTTCTCAATCTGCTATTCTGAGAGATGAGTAATCTCAGGTCATATTTCCAGGCTGAGGAATACTCATGCACTACCATGGTAGACCAGGACAAGAAATAGATACTGGAATGATGCTTTATTGCTGCCATGCATTATAATAGAATTTTGACTTTGAATCACTTTCCCAACTCCCCTCAATGATTCTTTCATAATTTCCCCAAGTCAATTCTAAATTTACATTTGCACTTGGACATGATTCAGCCTGTAGCAAAAACTTCAGATCTGCTGCAGGTCCTGAGAGGTGGCAGCCTGGACTGAGCCTTGGTCTGGGAAACCCCTATCCTTTAACCAGACTCCTAATTAATAATGCCACATACTCCTCACCTGGGCAGTCTGCATATTTGGTTTACATATTGGCATCCTCCATCCACAAGTAAATTGCAATTCATTTCCACACTTATTATTCAGAAACCTATAATTTTAAGATTAAATTGTGAGGTTTCCAGGGTAGACAGCAGTACATTTCTAATTTATGGAATCTACCAATTCTACTTATTAATTATAAAATGATTGTGTCTTCTTCCTTTGTCAATAGACACTGATCTCTTTAGAAATCTTCTGCATGTAATCTTGTCTTTAAAGAATTTTGAAGATTTTCCAGAGATTATGAGACCATAATCTTTCTTTATTTGGGTCATTATTCAGTAATCTATAAGCCTTAACACCAGGAAATAGAACCAGAAAATACACGTATTCACAGGAATGAAAATTGTATGATAAATACCAAGTTTGCCTGATTGCTTCTCAGTGTTGAAGAAATACTAACAAATGCATTTTTTGCCTCCCAAATGATACCAAACAGCTTTTTGGAGTTCACTAGTGGCTTCTGAAATCGCCTATGTTTTCTGGCTGCTCATAAAGAATGAGTGCATTTTAGGGGTCATTGTGTATGATTCTTTTAATATCTCACTAGTGGGATATGCTTGCCAAATGCTCTTCAAACTCTGTGTTCTGTACAATATCACTGAGCTTTTATTCCATGGTGTTTAATCTTGGGTGGAAAACAACAATAAAGCTACTTGGTGAAGCAACTTACAATTATTTGAGCAATAAAGAAACTTTCAATGAGAAGACATGTTTTTTTAAACTGAAAAAATTCTGGGAACATAATCAAAAGGCTCAGAGAAATAGGTAGGGGGCACTTTGCTTCTCTTTTAAAATCTTCTCCTATTCCTGGCAGATTAGAGCCAAAAGTCCTTGCTTCTTGGGATTTAACAGCCATGGAAAAGCATTCTTTAAATACTTTAAGAGGACTCCACTGTTAATTGGGTTTTCATGATTTAAAAGAAATGCTTTCTTCAGATTTTTTTTTACATGTAGCATTTCACTCTCCTTTACCATGTATTTCTGAGAGTTATTCAACCATAATTCTTCTACTGCAAACTACAAGACAGCTGCAACTAATTTGTTATATTTTTCCCAGTGTAGACTTTCTGTAATATTCCATTAATACTGTAGCTTGTTAAATTGCCACAGTGTAAGGAAAAGGAAGATAAAATCTGGATGCTTGGGTAATTTAAAACTGTTTTATTTATTTGTGACATATTTTAATCAAAAGAACAAGAAGACTGGTAATTGGAACAAAGATCAGGAAATACTGTACACTAGTGCACAAATATATTAATATATGTTAAGCATGGCTGAAGTATTTTACCATTGTAACTGAAAAAATAATGAAAGTCTGATAAAATGGTGCATTCCAGATTAATTAATAATATAGAACACTAGCTGATGATAGGTGTTGTAAGGTCACTATGGTATATATAACAACTGAGCTATAATGGAAAAGAAAATAGCTAGGCTCTACATGTGAATTTATTTATATATCAAATGTACATAGCTATCTATTTTACAAGAATATTCTAGGTGATCCACATTAAGCAAAACAATTAGAATGCATCTTGAAATCACCCCCCCAAATAAGAAACATGCATCCAACATGGGAAATGCATGTTGTTTTAATTCAGGCAGTAAAAATTCAAACATAATAGAACCATCTCATGGGGCCCCTTTTCCCAAAGTTTCCTGGAAAAAACCTACATCTTAAGACATTTCTAATTTGACCTAGAGGGGGATGTTCCAAAGTGCGGGTGCTGTGTCAGAAAAGGCATGCATCCTGAGTCCCATCAAATGGCATTCCCACCTGACCTTGGTAGATATAATCAGGAAGAGGCAGTCCCTCAAATACATTGGCTTTGGGGTTATGTAGAGCTTTGAATGTCAAGACCAGTACCTTGAATTGCACTCCATAACAAAATGGCAACTAATACAGTTCACAGATATGTGCCACTCTAGGGGCACCCATAACTATCCGCTCTGCTACATTTTGTACCAGTTGAAGTTTCTAGATACTCTTCAAGGGCAACTGCATTTAGAGTGTGTTACAATTGTCCATTCAAGCAATGACCCGGGCATGAATAACAATTATGGATGATTCAAAAACAATATTGATGAAATACATTCTTCCACAATCTCTAGGCATCTGAAATATAAGCTTTCTGAGATGTCATTTTCTTGTCCTTAGAAATACCGACAAAGGCCTTGTATGGTAACTCTCCAATAACATTTGAATATTTTAATCTGCCCAATGTTTTTATTTGGTTTCTCCATCCTATGGGTTTTATCTATTACTCTGTTACTTAAATATATAATTTACTACACAGTTGGACTGCAGGTTTCACTACAGATAGCTGAATCTGGGCATGCTTCCATACAAGGATTTTATTGTGCAGCAACCTGCCAGAAAATTCATATTTTTTATCAGAGGTCTAGATGGTGCAATATTTCACCAGTATATCTTTTATTTCCCCACTCTTTCTTTGGCACTTTTTCCTCCATAAAAGAATCTGAGGCAAAGGCTATAGGACAGCATTTTTCAAACTTGGCTACACCCTGCTTTGTTACTGGTAGCAGTAATTCAAAGCCCTTGTGTCTGTTCTGTGTACAAAAAAATAATAAACTTGCATTGAAATATCTTTTAAATATTTGATGACAAGTGCTTATAATGCTATAGTATAGGTTTGGTTTTGACTCACCTCCTGGAAACACCAAGCACAACGTGGATTTACAGTCAGGCACTGTTGACATGAACTCGCTCCTCTTGTGGTACAGATATTGTTACCTGAAATACAATACACAAAAAATGACCCATAGGCCTCAAAAGCATTTTCCTTAGCCCCTGGTAACAAAGCAGCTGACATAAATAGCTCTTCATTGGTTTTGGGTTTGAAATTTACTGGCAATTTGCTATTAGCTGCCCTAATTAAAAGTTCAGCCATCTGCCATTTGGTTTTCAAAGTGTTAAAAAAAATTTTTTTCCTGATACCTACCCAGCCAATGTAACACATAGTGTTTGTTCTCCACCTCTGTTCTTTCCATGTGACAATGGAGATTTATTAATTCTGCTTGCTGTTGTTTCTTAATACTTTTGTGCATTTAAATGAACATAAACAGGAAATATGCAGACCATTAAGCAATCTGAATAAGCAGACAGAATCCAGAGAGACAAACTGAAAAACTCTGCAGTACTTGCTTTTAAAATAAGGCTGATCAGCTAGGGATTGGGGCAGAGTCTATTCACACACCAAAAAGTTCCACATTTCTGATTTGCATCTGCTAATCTACAGTTCAAATGACAAAGCAACAAATCTGAAACTGTAATATCTAATTCTATTTCTGAGTAGATTTTTTTCTTTGGAAAGTGGAATTAATCTCTGAAGTCAGAGCTGACTCCTGAATTCAAGACACACAACTACCTATATCAAAATGTGTACAGGTTTGGTGCAATATGAAAAAAAATTGACATATAAGGATATTTTGGATATTGAAGTGAAAATAAAATCTAAACTAGAGTTTTTAGACCAGGGCATTGAATTATCATGGTGGCCTCAATTGCAAATGCAAGATATGATAAAGTTGTGAAAATATATGGCTTTTATAAAGAACAGACAATATTTGATCAGATATTGTTGACTCTGATGAAAAACTAAGAAACTATATAACTTTCTATTA
Source organism: Vipera ursinii (assembly GCF_947247035.1). NCBI lineage: Eukaryota > Metazoa > Chordata > Lepidosauria > Squamata > Viperidae > Vipera > Vipera ursinii. The sequence goes on from NC_139517.1 coordinate 40,407,866, forward strand.
AATTTGAAAATGGAGGATGAACAAGTGAAAGATACAATGATACAATGGGCAAAAAACTTTGGATATAATATAGAATTAGAGAAATAGCAAAATCTTTGGGAAAGAAATTATAAATTGACAATGCAACTTATAAAGAAAACTTATATGTTTTATAGATGGCATTTACACCTGTTAGATTAGCAAAAATATTTAAAAATATGTCTAGTAAATTCTGGAAATGTAACCAAAAATCTGGCACATATTATCGTTTGTGGTGGACCTGTGTTAAAGCAAAAAAATTTTTGGACAAAAATGCACATTTGGTTAGAAAAGGTGCTAGGAAAACATGTAGATTTTAAACCTGAAAAAATAATACCAGAAACATCTGATAAGCAAAGTGCATATTTAACATTGCATGTATTAATAGAAGCGAGGATTGTATTTGCTCAGCACTGGAAGAATGAAGAAACACCACTAGATGAAGAGATAATCAAGAAGATATTGGACTGTGCTGAAATGGACAGGCTTACATTGAGAATCAAAGAGAAAGAAGATACAGATTATTTTCAAACATGGAATTTATTTTATCAATGGTTGAAAAAAAGAGGTAGAGATAAGAATGTAACTTGTATTACTAAGCAAACAGATTAACCCAGACAACATAAGCACTAATCAAATGTAACAATAGAAAATTAATAAAAAATATAAAAAATATGTACAAGTTTTATTTGAAAGAGCTATTTAATATAATTATTTTTAACAAGTAAATAATAATAATAATAATAATAATAATAATAATAATAATAATAATAATAATAATAAGAAGAAGAAGAAGAAGAAGAAGAAGAAGAAGAAGAAAAAGTTGGAAGGGACCTTGGAGGTCATCTAGTCCAACCCCCTGCTCAAGCAGGAAACCCTATACCATTTCAGACAAATGGCTGTCCAGTCTCTTCTTAACAACTTCCAGTGTTGGAGCATTCACCACTTCTGGAGGCAGGTTGTTCCACTGGTTAATTGTTCTAACTGCCAGGAAGTTTCTCCTTAGTTCTAGCTTGCTTCTCTCCTAGACTAGTTTCCATCCGTTGCTTCTTGTCCTGCTTTCAGGTGCTTTGGAGAATAGCTTGACTCCCTCTTCTTTGTGGCAGCCCCTGAGATATTGGAACACTGCTATCATGTCACCCCTCACCCTTCTCTTCGTTAAACTACACATACCCAATTCCAGCAACCGTTCCCTATATGTTTTAGCCTCCAGTCCCCCAATCATCTTTGTTGATCTTCTCTGTACCCTTTCTAGAGTCTCGACATCTTTTTTACATCGTTGTGACCAAAACTGGATGCAGTATTCCAAGTGTGGCCTTACCAAGTTATTGTAAAGTGGTATTAATACTTCACTTGATCTTGATTCTATCCCTCTGTTAATGCAGCCTAGCACTGTGTTGGCTTTTTTGGCAGCTGCAGCACACTGCTGGCTCATATTGAAGTGATTGTCCACTAGGACTCCGAGATCCCTCTCACAGTTACTACTATTGAGCAAGGTACCACCTATACTATACCTGTGCATTTGATTTTTCCTGCCTAAATGTAGAACCTTACTTTTTTCACCATTGAATTTCATTTTGTTAGATAGTGCCCAGTGTTCAAGTCTGTCCAGATCCTCCTGTATCTTAAGCCTATCTTCTGGAGTATTGGCTATTCCTGCCAGCTTGGTGTCGTCTGCAAATTTGATGAGTTTCCCATCTATCCCCTCATCCAAATCATTAATGAAGATGTTGAAGAGCACTGGGCCCAGAACAGAGCCCTGGAGCACCCCACTACACACTTCCTTCCGTGTAGATGCAGTTCCAGTGAGGACCACACGCTGAGTATGGCCTGTCAGCCAGCTACAAATCCATCTGGTGATGATGCTATCTAACCCACATTTTTCTATCTTATCAAGTAGTAGGTTGTGATCTACTTTATCAAATGTCTTACTGAAGTCCAAGTAAATTATATCTACAGCATTCCTCTGGTCCACTAATTTTGTCACTTGGTCAAAGAATGTAATAAGATTTGTTTGGCATGATATGTGTGGTAGCAGAAGAAAAGAAGCCCAGCCCTATTTTGCTCAGTGTCATCTTTACAGGCATAAAATAAGCAATATAGACTCCATCCATCCAGCCACCTCATTCTCTGTCGTCCCCTTCTTCTATTGCCCTCAACCTTTCCCAGTATTGGGCTCTTCTCCAGTGAGTCCTTCCTTCTCATTAGGTGGCCAAAGTATTTGAGTTTCAACTTCAGGATCTGGCCTTCCAAAGAGCAGTCAGGGTCGATCTCCTCTAGGACTGACCGGTTTGATCGCCTTGCAGTCCAAGGGACTCGCAGGAGTCACTGAAGCGGTAGATGTGAGCTTAAATGGACTCTAGAAGATGGTAGAGGACAGGAAGGCCTGGAGGAACATTGTCCATAGGGTCGCGATGGGTCGGACACGACTTCGCAGCTAACAACAACAACAATATAGAATGCACTGTAGGAATAATTTTTATTAGATGCCGGCAAGTAATAAGTCAGAATCTCCAATTGTCAAATACCAAATGGAAAAAATGTGCCCCAAATATTAATTTCTGATCCAAATACAAAAATATCCAGTTTTTGAATCAGACAATGCTTAAATTGTGCAGTGTCTTCTACTGCTCCATTTTACAAGACTAATCTAAGAAAAATATTCAAGGGTTAAAAGTAAAAATGCTAAATACTGCTTTCTGAAGATTTACACAGAACTTCAGAATAGCTAATGCCTACATTCCTTAAGGAATTATCAGCAATATCTTTACAGCAATGCAAAAGAAATGAAATGTATTAACACTGTTAACCTCTCTTAGTTAAATAACATCTCTTAAATATAAAGGGAAATGATTTTATATACTGGGTTGAAATTACATACACATATACATTTTCATATACACATTCACATATGTCTACATATGCACATATACATATGCCTTCAATTCAGCTACGACTCCTGGCAATGATTTCATATCTAATGCAAGTATCTCCTGGTTTTTCACTCTTCATTCGGTACCTTAGTCACTGGGCCAAACTAGCTCTCACTGGGGACATTGCCAAATCACAGATGAGCTGTGCTTCTATAATTCTCTGCTAACAAGAAGAGTTGGTTCCTTTCTCCTGTGTATGAATGCCAAATCAAGGAAATGATTAGGTCACTCTGGCAGCTGCCACACTCTCAAAGAAAATAAAAGCTAGACTATATGTGCTGTCTCAGGCAGTTGGATACTGGCCACAATGTCATGGCAGACAGGTGATAGGATACAGACCTGTGTATATTGGCTAAGAGCAGAAGATCAAACATATCCTATTTTGGACTGTGAGTGGAATCTGCATTTCCAGGTTTTCTCCTTTCCTGTGGCTTTAATTTTAAGTGTGTGATAGTGTTAAAACTAAACAAAGCCTAGTGTGCAATGTTCCCCTCACCACCTGATCTCTATTTGTGCAAAAAGAAGTTGGAGGTTGTCAGCTTCTGCTTTAAATAGAGCTGGTCTCTGCATTGTAACTAGCCTCCTGCTCTCTGCTACCCTCTTTACTTTGCCATTGTGAAGGCTGAACTACATAGATGAAGACAGACAGACAGATAGACGGGGGGCAGGGAGGGAGAGAGAAATGTTTGCACAATGCAGGCAGTAAAAACAAGTCTAGGTTGAAATGTGTTGGTGGCCTGACAGCAATTAAAACAAAAACACTTCCTTTTGCAGGAACTCTAGGTGCCTACGCTCTTGTTTCTGTATTTCCCAAGAGACAAATAGAAGAAAAACTGAATCCAATAAAATCTGCACATATAATCTTGGAAAAAGTACGTATGGTTCTCTCACACAACCATCAGGCTGTTCTTCATCTAATACCTTAGAGATACAGCGGAAAATTTGCAAAGCTAGAAGCAGACTGTCCTCACCCAAAGAGCTTACTAAAAAATAGCAAGACAAAACATGACCAAACTCTCTAATCAGCCTTCTTTCACATAGCAAAAAGTCTATGTAGATAAATCCCACTTCCTTGCAGAGTTTTTACGCTGTCATATTTGAGTTTGGGTCCTTATATGTTATTTTTGATAGAGAGAAATAAAGTTCACAACAGAAGACTAATTTGTTTTGAAAATCCTTTGAAGCTGCTCTGGCCAGCCCCAACAAAGAACAACTATTTACACAAAGAGAATACATTTTGATTACATTTATAACTCCTGCAAAGATGATTGAATGTTCTATTTATTGATACATCAGTTTCAGGAATGCCCATCTCCCTCAAAGAGTGACTCTGGGCAATAGAAAATTATACAAACTATGTTTAAATATTATAATGTAAAACTGTTAAAGATAAGAATAAAATTTAAAAGGTGGGGAAGGGGCTTCAGGGCGCTAACCAGCCCCATGGCTGCATGCATCTCTGAAGGCCCCAAGCAAGTTGACATAGCCAGGTCTTTAGAGGCCAGGAAAGTGGGGGGGCTGCCTCACCACTGGGGGCAGAATGCTCCAAACGGCATTGGCAATGGCAGAGAAGCCTCTTTTCCTGCTCTCTGTTAGTCGGAATTCTTTACTGACAGGGTCTGCAACATACGAGTGGAATAAAAAGGTAAAGGTAAAGGTTCCCCCGCACATGCGTGCTAGTCGTTTCCAACTCTAGGGGGCGGTGCTCATCTCCATTTCAAAGCCGAAGAGCCAGCGCTTCTCCGAGAACGTTTCCGTGGTCATGTGGCTAGCATGACTAGACGCCAAAGGCACACAGAACGCTGTTACCTTCCCACCATAGTGGTCCCTATTTTTCTACTTGCATTTTTACGTGCTTTCGAACTGCTAGGTTGGCAGAAGCTGGGACGAGTAACAGGCGCTCACTCTGTTACATGGCACTCGGGATTCGACCCGCCAAACTGCCGACCTTCTGATCGACAAGCTCAGCGTCCTAACCCACTGAGCCACCGCGTCCCTTACGAGTGGAATGGACCAATGTAATTTGTAAAATGGCTCCACAAGGTAAATTGGCCCCTACATGCCATGCAGGGCTTTAAAGATCATAACCAATGCCTTGCACTGGACACAGAAGCAAACCGGCACCCAATGCAGCTTGTGCAACAGAGATGTTACGTGTGCCATCCTTTGGGTGCTCACCTAGCTGCATTCTATAGTAGCTTCCAGGTATTTTTCAAGGATTGCTCCATGTATAGTGCCTTTGGTATTTTTTCTTTTTCCCTTTTTTCTTTTCTTTTCTCTTTCATTTGTTTATTCTTGTCTCATCGCTTTTATTTTATTCTTCTTCCTCAATTTTTATTCTATATTTTTTTAAAAAAAGTAAAAATTAATTTTAAAAAATAGCAGCAGTTTCCTGTACAAGCATGCCCTACTGTGTGACTCCAGTAACTTCTGCACCACCAGTTCCGATATTAGATGCAAAACCGATGCACTGTCACCTTACAGAGGGAGAAAAAAATTCTCCTTGAACAGGAATCAGATCTAAGGGCCTGAGAGATCAGGCTTGCAAAAAATGCAGGTGGTAGCTTTCTACATCTCTTTCCTCATATTAGTAGTTGTGTGGATTATTGCACTACAAGGAATTTCTCCATAGCACATTATTGTCACCAGTGGGCATTGCCTACAATGATGAGCAACACGTTTCGGTCTACTTTAATGTGGGAGGAAGGCAGCCTTCCATCTAGAGTTGCTGTAGCCCCTTCTGCAGCTCTGTAATTTCTTCTCCTCCCTTGCTAGTACACCCTCTCTAATAACCACATTGTTTTGCTGATTCACAGGCTGCGGCTTTTGCAGCTCCTAAAAGCTCGGAGAAACTGTTGATTAACCTTCCTGGGTTATTATTAACTCGATAGGGGCTTGTACATGGGAGCTGTCTTTCCTATTCTCCCTGGAATGTTTTTGTCTTTGTGAGTTGGCAAAAAAGTTGGTCATCAGTTTCGGCAAAGTCCTCTCCCTACCCACCCCCCCAGCCCTAACCCCCAACTATCTTTTTGCTCATAGCTTGGGAGATGATAAATGGTTGAGGGTCTTTATGCCTTATCAGAAGATAAGCAGGATTGAGCTTCTTTCGATAGTTGACAGGACAGGTTTGCTAACAGGAAACCATTTACAAATAAGAATGAGGACATATTTGATAGTCATTCATGTCCTGGGCACCTCGATGCAATGCAATCTACATGGGAGTGCCCTTGAAGACCATCTGGAAGTTACAGCTGGTTCAAAATAAGCAGTAACTGGCAATTCTCCTTTTGCTTAGTGTCAGTATTGCTACTTGAACCACATCAGTTGCCAGTTAGCTTCCAGGTGCAACTTAAGATGCCTTTTTCCTCTGTTATTGAAGCCATTTCTGACTTAAGATCTGGTTATCTGAAGGACAATCTACTCTCATTGTTTCTGCATGTCCAGTAGATTCAGACAAGTGGGTACAATCTTCTATTAAATTTTGTCATCTTACAGGACTGAGCAAACATGTTTTCTGTGCCATGGACCTCACCCTCTGAAACAGCATCCCTCAGATGTGGACTAGGCCCTTTTCTCCCTGGGTTCTGCAAAGTTATTTAAACCTGGCTAAACTAGATAGGGACGCGGTGGCTCAGTGGGTTAGGACGCTGAGCTTGTCGATCAGAAGGTCGGCAGTTTGGCGGGTCGAATCCCGAGTGCCGCGTAGCAGAGTGAGCGCCTGTTACTCGTCCCAGCTTCTGCCCACCTAGCAGTTCGAAAGCACGTAAAAATGCAAGTAGAAAAATAGGGACCACTACGGTGGGAAGGTAACAGCGTTCCGTGCGCCTTTGGCGTCTAGTCATGCTGGCCACATGACCACGGAGATGTCCTCGGACAAGCGCTGGCTCTTCGGCTATGAAACGGAGATGAGCACCGGCCCCTAGAGTCGGAAACGACTAGCACGCATGTGCGGGGGAACCTTTACCTTTACCTAAACTAGATATCCTAATTTTACTATAGGGGATTAATAAAAATCTATTCATCTATATCCATTGTCCCAAGGAATTGTCACCAAAAAGCAGTTTTCCTATAGTTTGTGAGCTATCATGGACTTTTATTCCCTGCTGCTGTAATACATTGTAGAATGCAATATCTCGTGCAGTTTTATCACCTTCTAACATTTAGTTCCTTTCTTAGCATTTAAATTCTCTGAGGGCATGGAATTAAACTTATTTATGTTTTGTTCATTGCTAGATACAAATAAAGACATTTGCACAATATAAATATATTTTACTTAATGATAATTACACATTATGCCAAAATTGCAAAATAGCAATAGCATTTAGACTTATATACCATTTATATACAAGACTATAAACTGACCATAAAGAGTCATATTTGTTATATTGACCTTTTCCTTTTAAAAGAAAAAGAAATCAAGTGGCATATGTCTTATTTCATTTATGTCACTTGCCTTATTACATTTTCATAATCTTGTTTGCATGATTGTAAGATATGCCTGAAGGCATCTGGGTTGATCAAGTAATTTTAAGGAGAAGCATTAAATCTCCATTTAAAAAAATGTGATTCAATTCACACATTATATTAGGTCAAAGTGAGGGGTCGGCTGCAGCATCCCTTTCTTGGTGCTTCTCCCAAGAACAATAGGGCCAAAATATCCCAAAAAGGAAAAAATAATAGGTCAAGGAATAAAACAGCTATTTTAAATCCCAAATCCCTAGAAAAAAATTAGACTATATTTGGAATGTGGACTCAATGTGCTATGAATTTTGGGTAGTCCTCAAGTTGACAGAAGGTATTTATGTCTGCATTGGGCCACAATATAATCTCTTCAGTATTGGTTTACTACATTGATTGACCATTGTGCAAAACCTTGCTTATTACTTGGTGTGGTATGTGAACTTAACCAATTGTGGCTTGGTCAATAACTCATAGTTAAATACAATATGTGAACCAGACTGTTACTCTGGTTTAAACTGATCTTTCTCAGAAATGCTGTCAACAGACATTTTCTTTTTTGTAAGAGTGATAAATCAGGAGAACACTTACCTGATACTGTGACAGAGTAGGCTGCCCAGAAAATGGCCAACATCTGTACTGCTTTTGTCCTGTCTCTTTAAGCCCTCTCCCCAGCCAGCACAGCAATTGTGGCTATAAAAGCTGTGCTTTGGATGTGGATGGAGGAAGAAAAGAAGAGGGAAGGAGGTTTTGTGTTCATGTGTGGAAGTAAAGCAACTGGCAAGAGAATTTTGTACAGAAGAACTTACAAAGAATAGGAGTAGTAACACTTACAAGGAGTAGTAGCTGGAATAGCCATAGTAGCAATAGGTTATTGTTGTTGGCTCATTTGTGTTTAGAGCCCACTGAATTGGGTATACTGAAAAAAATCTATGACAAAATGGTGGTAGCTGTCGTGTATCTGAAATCAGGTAGGATAGCCAACAAAAGGAAGCTACCATGCAAATGAAGGTGGCTTAAACTCAAGGAGTTCATTAAAGATTCTGTGAAGAGAAACCAAGCCCCAGCTGCAAAAGGAAAGGAGTTTTGTCCTCACAGGGGCAGACCTTGCAGGAAAAAGCTAAAATTCAGACCTCTTACCAAAACCTACATCAAACAAACAGACAGGGAAAAATTAGAAAAGACATGCTCCCTGAAAAGAGACCACTACTTTGCTAAGATATGGGTGTCTGTCATAGATCTGTAGTTAAGTCAAAGAAAAAGATAGCCCAGCTAGAAAATGGGCTAGGCTCAGATACTTGGCCAATACCATAGCAATGTTAAAGTGGCAACAAGAGGAAAGATTTTGACTTTTGAGAAAAAAAGAAAAGAAAAAAGAGTGATTTGGAGGGAAAGATAGGCAAGAACAAGAGTTTAGGGAATTGGTAGCCTTAAAGCAGGGGTGTCAAACTCAATTTCATGGAGGGCCGCATCAGCATTGCAGTTGCCCTCAGGGGGCCGGGTGGGTGTGGCCAGGGTGGGCATGGCCTACTGGGTGGGTGTGGCTAGAGTGCCTATGGCCTACTGGGTGGGCGTGGCCAGCTCTACGTGGTTCGCATCAAGGGTGCCTATGGGGGCCTGGGCAGGAGTGGGACAGATCTGAGGGTCTCTGGCAGAAGGAGGGTCTCTGGGCCAGGGCCAAGGCAGTGGGGGCCGTTCCCTCACTGTTTCCAGGATGGCTTCACGGGCCGCATGAAACCACTTCGCGGGCCGGATCCGGCCCCTGGGCCTTGTGTTTAACATGTCTGCCTTAAAGGGATCCAGCCACCTCTGATGTTTTTCAGAATGTCTACCAAGCAGTAGTCCCAAAGATATAAAAATCCCTAAGTTGTCAGAGAAAGAATTCATAGAAGCCTGTTGTATCATGTTTGAAAGCATTGTTATCTCTTGTAAATGGCCTGAGAGTGAATGGGTAGCCAGAATAGCCCCATGTTTAATGGAAAGGGCTTTGAGCACTTACAGTTGTCTTCTGGCAAGAGAAGCAATGGATTATTCCTATGTCCTGTACAGGTTTGATGCAACCCTTATACCTACAGGCAGAGATTTAGGAGATACGCCTACAACAAACATGAAGGGGTGTGTGAACTGGGAGCAAGACTGGTAGACAAGACTGAGTCAATATAAAAGGGGGAAAATGGCACTGCCGTAGATATGTACTATTGGCCACCCAACCAAACAGAGGAAATAGATGAACATTTTGCTAGTCAGTTAACTAAGGTATGTAGGAAGCACGTCACAATAGTAATGGGAGACTTTAATTACCCTGACATCAATTGAGAGACAAATTATGCACCAAGTGGAAGATCAAACAGATTCCTGACAAACCTGGCAGACAACTTTGTCTCCCCAAAAATAGAGAAGGGAACTAGGGGATCAGCCATATTGGACTTAATGCTCACTAACAGAGATGAAATGATAGAAGATGTTGAAGCTACAGGAACCTTGGGCAGGGGAGTGATCATGCAATATTGGAATTCAACATTATACAATAGAACATAGTCAAACTAAAGTCTTGGACTTTAAGAGAGCTAATTTCAATAAACTTAGAGAGAGCTTGGGAAGGATTCCATGGATGAGAATCATCAAAGGGAAAACAACTCAACCCCCCCTTTTTTGTTTGTTTCTTTGACACAATCTTGCCTAGGCTCAGGCACAACACTTGCCCCAAACCATGAAGGAATGGACTATCCTGTGATCTACCTCTCAAAGAGCAAAAGTACAGCACCACTGAATAAGAAGCCTATATATTAAAATGGGCAATCTGTATATATGTGGGGCCAGGAATTAACAGTCAACCATCAACTGCTCACCTGGTTGTAACAAATGAAAGATACCACCAATTCATGGTTAACCAGATAGTTTTTTTTATTTTATTTTATTTTTAAATTCCATTTATATCCCGCCCTTCTCCGAAGACTCAGGGCGGCTTACAAGCTTAGCAGTAGCCTTCATTCTATGTATATGCCTGCTGGGCTTTCATACACCCCCCCCCCAAGCGGCATTATTACAAAGTCAGCTTATTGCCCCCAACAATCTGGGTCCTCATTTTACCTACCTCGGAAGGATGGAAGGCTGAGTCAACCTTGAGCCTGGTGGGACTTGAACCTGCACTAATTGCAGGCAGCTGGTGTTACTTAAGGAGGCATTAGCCCACTGCTCCACCAAGGCTGTTAGCATTGCAACTATACCATCTCATTATAGATAGAGTGGGGAAGCAAAGTGTCATAGCTGATTCCCTACTACAATATGGGAAAGACACAGAAATGGCATTAGTCTCATAAAAAGAAAAATAATAAAACACTGTTGTTTTTTTACCAAAAGGGCTAAGATATGTGAGGGAGCAGGCCCCCCAGAAAATGGCTAAGATATGTGCTGCTGTTGTCCTGTCTTTTTAAGACTTCTCACCAGCCAACACAGCTACTGTGGCTATAAAAGCTGTGTTGAGAGACAACTGGTGTGGTAGTGTTGGTGGATAAGAGATAGAAGAGGGAAGGATGTGTATATTCATGTGTGAAAGGAAAGCAGCCTGAATCAGCTAGAAAGAGATAATTTTCCCTAGCAGAATTCACAAGGAATAGGAGTAGTAGAACTCAAGGAATAGTTGAAGTAGTAATAGTAGCAGTGGACAAGAATGGAGTAGGGGTGAGTAGTGCATACCGTAATAGCTTGTGGATGTTTGTGCGCATGTGTTGTCTAGGGACCGGTGTTGTTGCCATGCTTTTGTTTGGAGCCCATTGAATTTAGTATAATGAAAAGAATTCAGAACAGATCCAAAATCTCTTTGGAAGGCACGTTATAGGGATTTGTGGCCATTATGGGGCATCATAAAACAGAGATAAACTGGCAGTTTAAAGGGGGTGTGATGGCTCAGCAGTTAAAGACACTGAGCTTGTCAGTTGGAAAGCTGACAGTCTGGGTTTGAGACCCAAGTTGTATGTGATGGGGTGAGCTCTCATTACTTGCCTCATCTCCTGCCATCTTAGCAGTTCAAAAGCATGCAAATGCAAGTAGAAAAATAGATGCCACTTCCATAACAGTGTTCTCTGCTACTCAGCGTATAGTCATGCTGGTCACATGAGGACAGAAGCATCTTCAGACAACGCTGGCTCCCTTGACTAAGAAATACTGATGAGCACTGCCTCTTAGAGTCAGACACAACTGGACCGGGGGAAACCTTTACTTTTACCTTTAGATAAAGTTGAATTTAAGTGGAGTTAGGGGGTTTCTGATCCTGTTTTCCTTGTTAAAGAGAGACAATAATTTTATTGTTTAGGTTCCTATGTATTGTGTCCTCTACATACCATGCAATAATTGCCAAGATTTTTGACAATTATTCTCAGTTGTACAACATCTCATAGAACATTGAATTTTATTCATGAGTAAGAAAATCAGCATTCTTCAAACTGGCCTGCTGTACTAGGGTGTACCGAAGAGGTGTTGACTATAGTTTCCAAAATTTCAATTCAGTATATCCAGTGGAACTTGTAGTCCAATGCATATGGAGGTGGTTGCTGCAAACAGTCTCTCCATTATATGAAAGCAGGCTATTTGAATCTGTTTACATATTTTTTGTGCACTTCTCATTCTGCTGGTCTGTGAGTAAAAATGCAACTAGGCAAAGTATTGGAGTTTCCTCCCAATAAATAACTAGAAATCCTAATGAGGAATTTATAGCAAATCTATAGAATACAGAGAGAGGAAAATCACTCCACTTGTTGTCCACAAGTGAGCAACCCCTTGTCCACCAGAAATCACTTAAACAGAACAGGGATATGATCAGTGTAATGTAAAAGGCAAAGGTAAAGGTTCCCCCGCACATGCGTGCTAGTCATTTCTGACTCTAGGGGCCAGTGCTCATCTCCTTTTCAAAGCCGAAGAGCCAGCGCTTGTCCGAGGATGTCTCCGTGGTCATGTGGCTGGCATGACTAGATGCCAAAGGTGAACGGAACGCTGTTACCTTCCCACCGTAGTGGTCCCTATTTTTCTACTTGCATTTTTACGTGCTTTCGAACTGCTATGTTGGCAGAAGCTGGGACGAGTAACAGGCGCTCACTCTGTTATGCGGCACTTGGGATTCGACCCGCCAAACTGCCGACCTTCTGATTGACAAGCTCAGTGTCCTTACCCACTGTTTATTTTGTATTTGAAAATACTACTATAGGGAGAGCTGGTTCAAGGGACTTTTGGAATGTTGATTTAAACAAATTTATTAAGTACCTAATCAGTGGTGTAGTAGTGGGATTCAAACATGTGAACAACTGGTTCTCTGTGTAGATGCCACTTCCAGAAGTCCATTCTGGGCCTGGGCAACAAAAATTAGCTACCGGTTCTGCCGAAGTGGTGTGAACTGGCTGAATCCCACCACTGTGCTTAATGCATCCAAAACTTTCTTTAAAAATGAGAGGGCCAAACCAGAATAAAAAGGAAAAAAAGCCTGTTCCTGCAAAAACATCCAGTGAGAAGAATATTTTATCCTACAGCCTGGGGAAGAGAGCCACAACTTCAAGATCGCTTAAAGGATGACAGGGTCAGGGCCACACAAATTCCTGGGGTTATACCATTGCAGAAGGCAGATGCTTCTCCAGAGAAGGCATGCTTCCTGATATCCATTACATATTGTTTCAAGGAACATGCTCACTTTGCCAGGTCTGCCAGTGGGCAATGATAAAGGGAGAAGGTGGGTCTCTTGAGTAACCAGGTCCTACACATGAAGGGTTTTATAGGTCACCATCAACATCTCAAATTGCACACAAGTAGCCATTACAGCTTAGGAAGCATAAGTGTCACATAAGTCTGCTTTCTGGACTAATCACAGATTCCAAATGGTTTTCAAAGGCAACCTCTTTGAAAAATGCATTGACAAAGTCTAAATGTGAAGTGTTTAAGTGTATAAGTGGTAACTGTGAGAAGGGATGCCCAGTCCAGGAGGTATATAACTGACGCAAAAGGTGAATCTGGAAGGCCTTCCTGATCACAGTTGTCACTTGATCTTTAAACAGGAGCGGGTAATGAAGGAGAACCTTAAAACTGCGTATCAGTTCTGTGCAACACCATCCAGAATTAAAGACAGATCTCTGTCTAGATCTTCAAAGTCTCAAAGCACTGAGACATGACATTAACAACATCCCTTGGCCAGTTTAGGGTTGAGATTTATGGCTGAGTATCCTCAGCATACTGAAGAAGCAGACATTGTGCTGGCTATTGACCTCACTCAGAAATTTTATCTAGATGTTAAAACAGAGGTACGGGTTTCAAGGTCTAGTATACCCCATATGTAAAGGCCAAAGTCTTGACCTCTCCCTCTCCTTAAACCACTAACACCAACTGGAACTTACTTAAGAGAAAGGGAAACCAGCACAATCCTACTCCTGGCTCCTACTCCTTATCCCCAAAGATCCCAGTCAATGGTACTGAAAGCAGCTGATATCAAGGAAGGCCTCATCACTACCACCACCACATCACCATATCCTTAGAAATTTTCCACAAGCATTATCAGTCCTGACTCTGTACTATGTTCCAGCCTGAAAACTTACTGAACTGATAGGTAAGCTTTCTTTAGTTCATATTCAATTAACTCAGATATTGACCAAACAATCTGGCTCCCAAATAATTTCTCCCATTCCTTGCCAGTCAAATTTAAATGCACTCATTGGTCTCTTCCACATGACCAAATCAGAGTAATATATTCACCTCCTTGATCCAAGAGAAAAATATGCTAGCATGAATTGTGCTACCCTTACTGCCAATCCTTGTTGTCACATAGCAAGGTCAATAAACTAACTAACCATACTTACTGATTGCAAAGGATTAATAGATTCCACTGGCTTCATTTTTCCTCCCACCAAACATTCCATCCACAGGAAAATAAACACTAATGCCTAACGTAGATTGAGCAAATTTGGAAAGATGCACCAAGTGGTAGCTTTAGTCATTTGACTATCAAGGACAGAGAACACAGAGTGAAGCAGAAAGGAATCATAATGGTACTTCTAGATGGTGCAATTTTTGTTCCATGTCTCTTACCTATTAGGCTATTTCTGAATATGGGTATAGTGATTTTCTGAAAGAATGTTGAATTTGTGTTTACAAATAGCCTGACCCACAAATAACAGGTGTAGAAAGTATGTAGGCTGCAGCAAGAGGGAACAATCATTTACTGTCAACAAATACTAAGGAATGATGTCCACTTCCCCCTCACTTGTGGGGTGGGGAGATAGAAATTGCATCCTCATTTTGCTGATTCTGAGACAACAATCCCACCAAGCTGCAGCACTCTAGCTGCTTCCTCAGAGATAATTAACAATAATACAAGGATTCAAAAGAGCAGGCATGCAAATCCCTTCATTGGCAGAAGCAACAAAAAACCTGAAATGAATCCAATGATGACAGAACTAGTAGCATACAATTGGCACCATCCAATTTTCTTTCCTGAATAAAAGTGCTCTTTTGGTAGTACAGGCCTAACATTCTTTCAAAGCAACAATAATCCTGTGTTAAAAAGACAGGTCCAATGCTTTTTCAAAAAGCATTAAAGATTTGTTTATAAGAGGCTCACGTAAATTCCATAACAAGGGTTATGGAAAGTGATGAGCAGGCATGACATGGGCAAATGCCTATGGAATTCAACTAGTGGTCTCTCCTACTGTACTGTGATGGGCTGTGAAAATAACCATGAGTAAAAAGGGGGAAGAGCAGTCTAATAAGAGAAATCTGGATCCAAAGAGGGAAGGGTGTGGAAACATCCTCTCAGATGAAACCCTCCCTAGTTTTCTGGAGAGTAAAAATAAGTGAGGGGAAAGGTGCTTTCAGACCTGCAAAGTTCTATCAAGATACAATAAAGATAGGATTATTCAGGGCTCTTTTTCTCATAGAACGCTCAGAACGGCGTTCCGGCACTTTTGTTTTTGCAACAAAAAAAACACACCTCCCTCTATTGGCTTTAGGAGTAGGCAATCTTTGCTCTTTTTTATGACTCGTGGACTTCAACTCCCAGAAATCCTGAGCCAGCCACGCTGAGGGGAAAGAGAAAGGTTTCCAAGCTGAGCCTTACTGCCTCAGGAATTCTGGGAGTTGAAGTCCTTAAGTCATAAAAGAGCCAAGGTTGCCTACTCTGCACTAGAAGAGGATATTAAAATTATTTACAAGGTTACTTCTTTAGGAACTAAACTTTTAGAATCTAAAACAGCTAATTCAGAAAAGCCAACAGGAAAGAACCTCACATTTTTCATCTGCTTCTGTCTTTTGGAAGGAAAAATTAGATAACAAAATAATCTATTTCTTATGTTAACATCTCTGCAACGAAATCAAAGGTAACAGGAAAGAAATGAGAAACATTTTTCTCAATGTAATATGTCTAATTTAGCTGATTCTAGAAAAAATAGTATCTTTTGTACACTCTGCGGGGTGGCAACTGTGGGGAGGAGAATCCCCATGGTGGCTGTGGGGAGGGGAATCCTGCAGCATGTGGCTCCGAGCCGTAGGGGCGGGGGTGCAAAGGATGGGCAGGGACACCGTAGCAAGACACCGGCATTGCTCCCAGTGACAGCTCCTCTGAGTTCCAGCACCTTTTTTTTTAGAAAAAAAAGCACTGGGATTAATACTTCAAAGGGCTGACCTCTGCACTTCATACTAGAGGCCACAGAGAATGGTGTCCAGCAATCCGACCTAAGAGGCCATGTTTGTAGCAGCCTGAAGATTGCAGCAGATAGATTCCAAACTTTAACAGCATCACCTACGAAATGATGTAAAATATACCAGAACATAGCTGTAAGACAAGAAGTAAAACAATGCTTTGAAAATCAGAAGAGCTAAATACAACTTTAAGCTTCCTTAGAGATGGACTGGGTATGAGATGAAAACCCTTTTACAATTATTGACTCTTGGTTTGCATCTCTATGTATCTGTTTGTGAGAGAGATTTAATCTATTGTGTTATCACTTTTTTTCTTCCTAAAAAACTCCTCGTTTTATTATATATGACTACTGACTTTGAATGTGCACAGTTTGGAAACATGCTAATACATAGCGAGCAGGATGAGGGGAGAAATGGAAATCTCTCCTTCCTAGCTCTTCTCTGTGACTTTTTATACACAGAGACACACACACTCACACGCATTTAATTTTCCCAAAGGCATTATATCCCTTTTTGTTGTTCATTTCCATGACTTGATGTAGCACCAACTAGGAAAGTGAAGTAGAAGTTAAGTGAATAGGTAGACAAAATGAATGTTTTGGACTGAAATCTGAATACAAGAGGAATTTGGAAGGCTAAGACATAGACTGCATTTCTGCAAGCAAGGTAAACCACTGGGATTTCTATTTCCAGTCCCAGAAACTTGATGGTTTGGATTTCGTGGTTTTGGCCTTAGTAGTGTGAACCTAACCAATTGCGGTTAATTATGTCAATTGTTACTCCGGAGAAGATTAAACGCCAACATATTTTGAATAAAATTAAAGGAACTTTAAAGATCACATTATGTCCATACTTGCTATAGAGAGGAATATACTATTTACATACCTACTGGTATCTATCTGCAAGAATAGAGGCAATAACTCTATTGTATTAATTTCTGTCCTCCACTAAAGCCCCAGCCCAAATCTGGACAGGCCAATCGTGTATTTTTTTTTTATCTGCATTGTTAAGGGGGGAAAAAATCAGTTTGGAAAAATGGAAAGTCATCCAGAGCAGCTCCAATAGTTATAAAACTAGGATTAGAATAACATAGAAAAAAAGCTAGCAACCTCTTTTAGAGGCTGGTAGTTCCCCATCCTGCTATCTATGCATATCTCTGGATGGGGCAGCATTCTAGTTTGAACTACAGTGAGAATCTTTCCCAAGCTTTCAGATTTGAGTTTATTATTGTATATTATCAAATTTGGAACGGGAAGAACCAGATATGGATGTTACTTGGAAAAAAAACTTGTCCTGTTATATTTTAAATATCATGTATGAAAGGCAGGCTTTCGTTTCAGAAGGTAAAAATATTCCCAATCCCTTCAGTATAGGAAAGCAATCGTCGGCACACACCGACCTGAACATAAGGAGCATTGAACACAAAACAAGCCTTCTTTTGCGTACTGTAGTGTATGAAAGCATAAAATTGCACCGTGTCTCAAGTTGTCCTGGAAAGTAAGGAAAAAAGTAACGCTTGAGAGGTTTTTCATTAAGTTTCCAACTTCCCTTTCGCAGCCAGCAGACGCCAAGGAAAGGGACCTTCCCCGCTTTCTTTCAACCGGGGAAGGGGGAGGCGGAGGGAGGCGGAAAGGCTGCAGTCCATCCGAGGCTCTCGGCAGCTGAACCGTGGAGGGGAGTGACGGGTCTTCCCTACTTACCGCAGACTCCGTCGGAGAGCAGGAGCAGGCTAAAGACCAGAAGCACAGGAGAAGCAGATTTGCCCATCCTGGTCTCAACTTAACAAAACTGCGAAGCGGAGCGGAGCAGTCTGTTTCCGAAAGGTCCGCCCCGAAGATCGGCCAAGCCGTGTCACCGAGAGATCCGAAGAGCGGGCAGACGCGGCCGGAGAGAGGAAACAGCTGTCAAATGGGAGTCACGGAGTGCCCCAGCCGGTCGCCGAGGTCGCAGCTTCGTAGGATCCTTTTCTCGACCCCTCCCAGAAAGAGGGGGGACTCGGCAGGGGAGGAGACAACCTCTGCCAGCCACTGCTGTACACCCTTTATCCCTGGCAAAGATTTCCTCCCCCAGTGCCTAAATTCATTGGCCACTATTTTTTCCTTTTAGTGGCGGAATGAACTCTGAACGTCTCTACTCCTCCTGCGTCTAATTCTCTTTATTGTAGCGGAGCTACTATAAGAAAACTACACGAATCAAACAACGTGAGAAAGAGCCCCCCTCCTTTAAACCTACTTGACCCTTGGTTTAATGACAAATTTAAAGAAACAGCAGCAATCATCTCATTCAAACTGGCGCCAATTCCTAACCGCAAACTATTTCTTTACTTCCCTTCCCTTCCCTTCCCTTCCCTTCCCTTCTCTTTTCTTTTCTTTTGGATCAGTATCTTGATCATTGTCGCAATTGATTCAGAAAATAGGAACCGTAGCTCTGAGAAAAGAGAAGAACTTTAGAGAGGCTGTGGCATTTTCCTCCCAATCCCAGCCACCACCACCACCCCATTACCTGCCTGGAGAAAGGTTTAGCCTTAGTCCAGCAAGTTATACCTTGGCCTTGCCCACCTTTGTATCATCTCCCATCATCCCCTACAAATGTACAAATGGCAAAAATCTCTTAGAAGTGTATAATCCTTGGCTAAATATTTACATAAATGCTCTTCTTTTGAAGCTGATTTTAGACAGGGTATTTTGTATATCCACCTAGAGCTTTGCATAACCCTCCTGGAACTTTATCTAAGCATTTGTATAGCAATCATTTCTCTAGAGATAATTGCAGAGCAGTTTTTAAGTGGCCAAGAAGTATCAGATACAAATTCAGAGATTTACGGTTGAATAAAATTAAATTCTTTATGAAGCATAGTATAAGTAAGGTGTGATGTATATAACATTACATCATGCTTTAAAAATTGCATCCTGCCGTTCTAATTTAGAAAAACTGAATTCCACTATCAGTATAAATCGTATAAACTAAATCAAATTTAAACCTATTATATAATTTTATTGGCTACTTCTGGTTTAGTTAAACATGGGAAACAACTGTTCCCCTTATCCCTTCCTTCTAAGATTTCAGCAGACATTCCTTACAACTTTCGAAATCAAGGCAAAAGGACTAGATGTTAACCAAGACTGAAGAAATTTAAACAAGGAGGTGTGGGAGGGGCTAATATTTCATCAAATTCTGGATGATGTCCTGAAAGATTTTTAGTCTACAAGGATGTCATCTGAATGCCTTATCACTGGAAAACAGAATGCAAGCAAAAATTCCTGGTGCTTGCTACCTGTTTAATTAAATGAGATACACTCAATACATTATCTTCAATATCTTCATTAATGATTTGGATGAGGGGATAGATGGGGAACTCATCAAATTTGCAGATGACACCAAGCTGGCAGGAATAGCCAATACTCCAAAAGATAGGCTTAAGATACAGAAGGATCTGGACAGACTCGAACACTGGGCACTATCTAACATAATTCAATGGTGAAAAAAGTAAGGTTTTACATTTAGGCAGGAAAAATCAAATGCACAGGTATAGTATAGGTGGTACTTTGCTCAATAGTAGTAACTGTGAGAGGGATCCCGGAGTCTTAGTAGACAATCACTTCAATATGAGCCAGCAGTGTGCTGCAGCTGCCAAAAAAGCCAACACAGTGCTAGGCTGCATTAACAGAGGGATAGAATCAAGATCAAGTGAAGTATTAATACCACTTTACAATGCTTTGGTAAGGCCACACCTGGAATACTGCATCCAGTTTTGGTCACCACGATGTAAAAAAGATGTCGAGACTCTAGAAAGGGTACAGAGAAGAGCAACAAAGATGATTGGGGGACTGGAGGCTAAAACATATAGGGAACGGTTGCTGGAATTGGGTATGTGAGGTTTAATGAAGAGAAAGACGAGTGGGGGACATGATAGCAGTGTTCCAGTATCTCAGGGGCTGCCACAAAGAAGAGGGAGTCAAGCTATTCTCCAAAGCACCTGAAAGCAGGACAAGAAGCAACGGATGGAAACGAGTCAAGGAGAGAAGCAACCTAGAACTAATGAGAAATTTCCTGACAATTAGAACAATTAACCAGTGGAACAACCTGCCTCCAGAGGTGGTGAATGCTCCAACACTGGAGGTTTTTAAGAAGAGACTGGACAGCCATTTGCCTGAAATGGTATAGGGTTTCCTGCCTGAGCAGGGGGTTGGACTAGATGACCTCCAAGATCCCTTCCAACTTTATATTATTATTACTACTACTATTATTATTATTATTATTATTATTATTATTATTATTATTATTATTATTATTATTATTATTATCCAAAAAAAGGCATAATGGGATGGGAAAACAGTATGTCAGGAATCTCTTGGAAAAAGGAGTTTCAAAACTGACTGAAAGCACTCGAGCTTCTTTAATGTACACGCGGATGAGTTTTTTCACTCACATGTAGCCTGCCTTGATCTCATTTGGTCTCTGTTCTCTTGCTGCCCTCTTGCGTGCAAAAATAAAATCCACATATTCAGGTAAAGCCATTTTTCTAGCTACTTTTTTTAAACATACAACTGATACTGAGAAAAATTGAATTGATTGTGGGTGTTCTAACACTTTTAATTCTAATTCCTAACTTGAACACGTTGGCAACTATTCCAAAATCATACCACCTGATTGTTTATAATAATAATAATAATAATAATAATAATAATAATAATAATAATAATAATAATAATAATAATAATAATAATAATAATAATAATAATTTTATTTGTATTTGTATACCGCCCTTCTCCCGAAGGACTCAGGGCGGTGAACAGGGCAAACATATAAAAATACACAGATACAAAAGTTAAAAAAGAATTAAACACAATGCCCAAGCTAAAACAATAAATAGATATATTAAAAACAACAATAAAATCCAAACCCATCCCCCCATCAGGCCAGGCCGGCTTGTTCGAACAAGTGAGTCTTCAGACCGCGTCGGAAGGAGCGAAAGTCGGGCGCCATCCGGAGCTCAACCGGCAACTGATTCCATAAATCCGGGGCACCCACAGAGAAGGACCTCCCCCTGGGGGCCACCAGACGACATTCTCTGACCGGTGGCACCCTGAGGAGGCCCTCTCTGTGTGAACGCACAGGGTGGAGGGAAGTTGATGTTGAAGTTATAGTGGACCAAGGTCCAAGCAATAAAAGATTTTTATTCAATGTGTCTACACTCTTGTAAGTATTTCTATACTCTTGTATAGTATAGTATCTTTGGCAACAAGGTTCATCTAAGGACTTCAAAACAGGAGTCTCCTGGGGAGTGGAAAGGCTACTTGAGAGTTTCAGTTCTCTTTGTGAGCAGGATAATTTGGAATATAGTGGATTAATTACAGTTGAGCCTTAAGTGGGTTCTGGCTATAAAGACATGCATGAGAATTGCTACTATGGACTCAGGGAAGTGCTAAAGAAATAGATTTATTGAAGGTCTATAGATTTTGGATATGACTCCTTCCTTAAGGCCATTTGTTTCTTCAGCATTTTTCTACCTCAACATTGCCTGTTGGCCCATCAGGATTCTCATCTCTCCATTATTTAGCATAATTAAACTGTATATTCTAAATGTGTCCACACCAGTATTAGATGAGTACACTTTCCATTATAATTACCCATCATAACAACTTGTTCTTGCAGAATGAAGATTGAATGAGATTTAGTCCAATGCATACAGGATCCACCAGGCGAGAAAAGGTTGGTCTTTAGCTTTTTTTATTTTAAGATTTCAGGATTATTTATTCCATTCAAATAATCCCAGAAGCTCTGAAGGATTACTTTCTCCCACGTACAATACTGAATTATGAGGCCCTCTTTAGAGGAGCTGTTTCAGATGTCTCAGCAAGTGAAGGGTGGGACAAAATTATTAGAGGCAAAGTCCTGTAGTGGTGACATAAGGAATAGTATTCCTTTTCTAGAAAATGCTTTCCTGTAGCTAGGCATTTTGGCACTAAAATGTTATTTTAAAACATTTTAATGCTTTAAAAACATCAACGTATACTCTTCTGAACACTATGTTGCATACTTGGTCATTGATTTAATTTTACCAAGAACTATTTACGTATAACACCCCCCCCAAAAAAAAAAATTACGGCCCACATTATGATATTAAGAATTTTACATTGTAAGAACGTAAGAAGAACTCTGTTGATCCTGAATCAGATGACAAACAATCTAATCTACATTCTGTTTCTATAATGGTCCCAATTGTCTCTGGGAAGTCCAAAAGCAGCATACAAATGACAGCAGATAGCCTGATTACTCTTCTGCAATTATAGATCTACTGGAATACTGCTTGGATTTAGTCGTACTACTATAGTACAGTAGTTGTCTCCTGTAGGGTAAAAAATAGCCCAGAAAATAATTTTCTTAGGCTTTCCATAAACATAACAGATAAATAAAACAAAAGCAATCACCTACAAAGGTAGTGCTAGCTTAGGAAAAGTACCTGAACCTCATTCTAAACAGAGGCACTATTTGGGAAAAGCACTTTTTATGATGCATAAGAAATGTGGATAAATTCTTTGCATACTGTGCTTATAACCTGGGGTGGACTTTGATGAAAGAATCCTCAGATCAGCTTTCCACCCTTTCCACAGTCCACAGCAAGGAAAAATGCTTGCAAATATCCATTAGAGAATATAGTAATATTGAAACTAGACCAGGCTATGAAAAAAAAAACATTTCTTTTTAAAGACTAGAAAAAGGCTGACCAGGTGATCTTTGATCCCTCTCAACAAAGAGTGTGAGAAAGAAGCTTCTCAGGCTCAAAACCCATGCAGGGTCTTCCCTTTTTAAAATGGTAAGGAGAGGTATTCTTTGCTAATCTCAGGGAGAACAGTTGTCAACTAGAATTGCAGCTGATAAGCTAGTGATTAGATACAGCAAAAGAATGGATTTATACACAGCATCTCAGGAGCTCTTTGGAGAAAAGATTTCTATGCGTTTGGTAATGCAAGTGCATCCTATCAGCACATACTCTTTGGATAGAGAAGGACTGTTAGCAGACTGGCAGCTCTCTGCCTGTAGTGGTGGATGAAGGTGGTGCTTAGGATCAGTTCGGGGTGGAGTTTTTTTTCCTGCAAGTTGTTTTTATCATGCTGCTTAGAGACTTTACTGTACAATGCAACGTGCATCTCCTGAGATTCCAGCGTGTTTGACAGCACATGGTCCCAGCTGCTTGGAAATCTGACATTTGGAATTGCCCTGTTTCTCTTAAAGATTGGATGGTGTGGTGTTGGTGGAACTGTTTCCTTGTCCTTTTACAGCTGTCTACTTTCTTGTGCTGACAGTGCCTTTGTGCAAGAAGATCAAGAAGCCTTGCTGACTACTGAAGAGGGTCACAAAGGGGGAAAAAAAAGCTCATTGTTCTCATTTTTCTGGAACTTCCCTAGGATTGAGATACAGAATGAATGGGACCTTATTTAACCAAACACTGTTGGAAGAAGGGATGTACTCCAATCGATCCCAAGATCTGGGGGTTTTGATTGGCTGCTGCAATGGGACAGGAACAGTGGTGGCCAGCGATGGAGGGGCATCCGTCCTGCTTCCAGATGAAAGGAACCTCTTCATCACCCGATTGGTCCAGATTGCTGTTCTTTGTGTTCTCTCATTGACTGTCATCTTTGGGGTGTTCTTTTTAGGCTGTAACCTGCTCATCAAATCAGAGAGCATGATCAACTTTTTGGTCAAAGATCGCCGGCCATCCAAAGATGTTGGCATTGCAATTATGGGACTCTACTGAGCACAGATTGTGGAGCATTTCTCAGTGGGTGACTCAAGTAATAGCTTTCTCACTGCAAGTATAGGATGATAATATTGTTGTGGCTAGAGGAAGGGGAGCCCATAGTGGCATGTTGCTAGATGAAGTTACAAAAAAAGAAAAGGGGGTGGGAGGGAGGGAGAAGGGAGGAGATGGAGAGCAAGTAAAAAAAAATCTATGTGTATTACAGATGTAAGAGAGGAGGAGAGAGAAATATTCTTACAGTAAGTTTTGTGCAAATTTTAAATTTCTGCCTGTAGAAATGTCATATTGTTTGCATGACCAGTCTATGTACTTGGATAAGAAGCAAGTGAAGATGTCCAAGTCTTTTACATTGTTTCCCTTGGGCATAAGTTTATAAAGACATAAATAACTGGACATAAGCTTTTGTTATATGAGCTGGACATTCATATCTAAAGTCACAATGTAAAGTCAAAACTGTTCAAGACAAAGCTACTCTAAGTTCCTCAAAGTGATAAGTAATGTGATGTTTTGTTTTGTCACTCAATGGGTGCTTTCAGGGAAAGTTTTTACTGAACCAACATACAGTCTCATAGGAGAGTTCAAATATTGTTTTCGCTTAAATGTAACCCACCCCTATCTTCATTTTTCTTATCTCAGAAGTCTACAAGGGACATTGCCTTTGATCAACAATGCTAGGAATAGTATGTTTGAAAACATCCATAGTCAAAGCATGTGCTTTTTAAAAATATCATAGTACAAGATCTTTTTCAGATGCAATGTGATGTTAGTTTCTTGCAATAAGGAAAAGGTGGTGGTGGGGATATTTAGGGGGGAAAATACGTGTTTTTAAAAGCCGCTGTGTTTTTGATATTTCACCGTTGCAAAAATTTATTACTTATTGCCCTAACAAACTTTAAAAAAAGGTTTTCCTCTGCTTTTTAAAAAGATATGCCAATTATAAAGCAACAAGAAACATGAGGAAGTAGCTCTGTTAACATGGTAATAATCAGAGATTCAAAAAGTATCTCAAAATAAACAGTCCACTTAATTTTCTGCAGATTTAAAACACTGTTTTAGGATATGACTGAACATAGCAAATTAAACATCTTAGTCTCTTTTTATATTGCCATCCACTTGTTGGATGGAAAAAATTAATATATGTTTTGGCTCTTCTGTTACATAATTGTTGAGACAGAGAAAAAGGAATGAAGGAACTAAGCCTTTGCTAAACAGAAATAGGATGCTGCAGAATGGTGAGATATACAAACCAAGCAATTACAATTAGATATATGTTCATATCCCACATAAAATATATGTTCATATCCTACATAAAAGAAGTGGCACCTGTTTTGAAGAAAGAGCACCTACTGATGCATATATTACACTTTTGGACTTCTCATTTGCATAAAGGTGCAAAATTATCAATTTTTTTTTTACATTTCTATATTGCCCTTTGTCCAAGAAGCTTGAAAGAATATATTCCCTTTAGCCTTAAAATCCTTGTAAAAGATTCACAAAGGAAGAACAATTTTGTCTAAACTCATTTTGTGAACTTAAAGTGAAGATTTATTGGTTAAAAATCAGGTTGAAAACTTCATTCAGTTATGATGAACAAACTTATCTCCTTGGACTTTCCTTCTTAAGAGGAAATTTGGGTCTTTATATTTCATTTTTGAAAAATATATTTAAATCCATTTTGGTATACAATCAGCTGAACTCTTATATTGTTTTGTATTTGTTTTATATTGCAGTATTGTCTGACATTTCTGACTGAACATTGCTTTGAGATAGTTTTTATTTCATTTCATTTATGTTTTTTAGACATGCACAATGAATTCAACAGTCTTATAGCTCCTCACTTTTACTTTGAATTCCTAAATATATAAATTATGGTCCATGAGACTTATCTCTAAACAGACATGTATAGCATTGTGTTATAAGGCAAATCTTAGTCCAACTATCTGGCAAATTGACTGTGTAACCTCAGTGTTGCTTTTGGGAAGAAAACTAATGGGTATATAACCATTCCATGAAATTGAATTTAATTGTATTCTATTTGAAGAAAATAATTTTATTTCCCAGTATTATTAACGTGTCATCTCCCCTTCCCTACTTTGACCACATCTTCTAATTATATGATCTCCTTCTATGTTATCCATCTCAAGTATGGTTGCACAAATCTCATGGCCTAACTAGAATTGTTAAACTCATTCTTGAAATCATCAAGGTGAGTGATCAGAACTCCGGTTATTGAGATATTGATATTAACATCATCCCAAGCTCACTGATTAAACTATTCCCAAGTCCTACTTTCCCTATGAAGACCCTTCTGAACTGCATGCTACTCTTATAATTTCTAGCCAAGGTGAAAAACTGAACTCCTAGGAGACCTAAAATATTTACTCTAGCCCAGGAGCGCCATCAAAGATTGATATTGAGCTGTAATTTCAGAAGGCAGAAATTATTCACAGGTAGAAGCTATTCATAAGAAGCAATCCTATTAACAGTTTGTATTTAATTTAAGCTGTATTGATTCTCATCTACTCTTTAGTGCTGGCCTTACCTTAGACAAATTATAAACACTTTCCCTAATTCATTATCAGCATTGCTCATATCCTAAGTCTACTTCTATTTTAGAGAAACCTGAGCACAAAGAGTAAATGTGCACGGTGAACACTACTAACCTCTCATGCAATTTTACTAACTTAATCTCAAATATTTTCATTTAAGGCTGAAGAACAAAAGTCCCTGTATCTTCAAGATAGAATTTTGGAGCACAAGATCTAAATTATTCCCTAAAGGATCAGTAGGGCAGCCTTCTTCATTTAGTATATAGGTAAACTGAGGAATCAGGAACATAAGATAAAGTGATGGCCAGCAGCTTAGATAACTGAGATCTGTATGTCTCAGGTGATGTGCTATTGGCCAGAAATTGGATGGGACAGTAGAAAAACTGAACTGCTATAATTGAAATTCAAATTGAATCCAAACTGAATGTTAACAAATCAAAATATTTAATATGACTCCCGTGAGACAAGCTTCATCCTTGATTTTATGAAGAGATCCATGTAACATTCTAGGTAACAATATGGAAAGGAAACAATATGTCATTCTCTTCTTCAGAGACATTTTTCCATTTCTCACATAAGAGTTTAGCCAGAGATTTTCCTGATAGCCTCCAATCCAGTTAAAAACCAAATCACACTTAGCTTTTTCCAGAATTTAATAACATCTTTGTCTTGTTGCCTAAATGATTTCAACTGATGACAATCTGTAGACTGACCAGGTTTTGGAGAACTACCCAGGCAGAAAATGAAGGTTTCATAGAACCCAGTCAAGTTATTTAACTGATTAAAAGCCAGAAGTTCCTCATGTGTTCTCTATATTAGAAGCTGATGACTCTTATAGTATTGTGCTCATAATAAGAAATTGCTTCAGTGTGATCCCATTCGACTTCATTCAGCCATTAAAAGATATGATGCCATCCAGGTGTATCCACAGGAAGGGGTTAAAAAACTTAAGATGGCCCTCCCTTTTGTGTGTGTCTGTGCATGTTGCTACACGCATAAAAAGGAGTGGTGCTTTAATTGCATAATTGTAGTCACTTTTTTGGCACCTCTGCAGGCTATATCTAGTTCTGGCTATATCAGAAGTACAAGCAGAGTACTTGTAAAAAAGATGCTTACAAGGTATCATTGTATAATGGAAAAAAACCATAATCAAAATCAACCATAATCATCCAGATCAGCTTTCCAGAGAAGATTTCCTTCCAGATATTTTCTAACTCCATGATACTACTGAGAGACCTAAAATAGGGGTCTAGAAACCTACACAAACACACACACACACGCCTTTCCCCCATAGGTGGCTATTTTAATGCACATGTAGTCAGTGTAGCTTAATGTAACATCTAATTTTGCTTTAATACCAGATATTTGGGATTGTAGAGATGGCTTAAATAAAGGAAGAATCCAAAGAAGCCAAGGTTCCTCTGCTCTGGAAAAAAAAGTGCTTGCTTCTAATGAAAGAAGTACATAAGACCTAGGATTTCCTTTCCTCTCATAGCAAATGATGATGTTATATTGCAATATATATAGAAGATCTTATTTGTAAATCTTATATGAAGAAAAAAGTGATTAGAAATATATTGTCAAGCGGTTAATTTCCAAATTAAGAAAGGACAATATTCAAATAATAAGAGGATTTTTTTTTTTACTTTGGAGTCTTTTTTCATTAAGCAAGAAAAAGATATTACTATTAAACTGGACTAGAGGTAATAGATGACGGGGTAATAAATGCAAGAGGACATCTGTAATTCTTAGCTAGTTAACAGGAGGGATTAAAAATTCAGGCTTGTCATGTTGCATTTATAGCTTGAAAAAGAAGGAAAGAGCCACCAGAGAAAACACAGGGGCCAAATTGACAGTCTTTCCATAAGACATATGAGGCTATTCACATCAGTGTCATTCACTTGTTTATAGTAGAATTCAGAAATCTGAATTTCGTGCCAAGAAAAGTTAGATTTGGCTATATAAATTATGCATCTCCAACATGTTTGATCATTTCTTTTGTTTTATGTTGCAATGTCTCCCACTTTGCAATGTTTTTCTAGAGAGAGAGGGAGAGGGAGAAAGATACTGAGAAGTACATGTTAAAACAAACTAGCAGTTCACAGTCAGAATCTATGGTTTGTTTCTATTTTTCCATATAGCTCTTTCTGTAGCAAACATTTACAAAAGTAAATAATTGAGCAAACAAAATTCTTTAAAACGCTGGGAAAAAAATCTTTTTAAAAAATTAAGTAAAGCCAGGAGAATCGGCTGTGCCAAGAGGATACCTAGGGATGATACTTAGTGATAACTAGATGATGCATGTATGTCTTCAATGACTTGTGAAAAATATTTATATTTATGTATTTTGTGTTTCCCTAAAGGTTCTCACCATTCATTTGAACATTTTAATCATAATACTGTGGACAAAAAAAGCTGAATTGTTTTGCTAAACAATACCCCAGAACTTTCAGTGCTCATTCTTTAACTATCAAAGATCTATTTGGTTTGCTATGATTTCAGCTGCTTTTAAATTGTTTTGTAGCTGTGCAATCTTATAAAAATGGTATGGTGATTCCTCGGTTCCCTATGAGTGGTCATTGTAAGCTTCTGCATGGAACATATTTAATTTCAGTTAGGGTGACAGTCAAGGCAAAAGTTCTACATTTTTGTTTCCTTTCAAAACTTTTTCCTGACTAAGAATATGATATTTTTTTTGTCATTAAATTGTCTACTGCAGTGCTTTTCAACCTTTTCTTTACCACCATGACTGCCTTTAAATACCTTTGGGGGCAATGGGAGACTCCCCCCCCAGCCAAGGCTTAATTCAAGATTGAAACCATAACATTACTTCAAGCCTTCGCAGACCCCCTGTGATGAGATTGTGCTCCACGAAAGGTCCACGGACCACAGATTGAGAACTATTGGTCTACTGTATTCCTCTTACGTTTTGTCAGGAGCTAACCAAGCCACATCCCCATCAAAGCTACACCTTCACTGTTAGTTGCATTTAGATTTCCAGACAGAAACAGGAATTCCCAGGTGGGATAGTTAGGTTCGTCAGAGGGCAAAGCTTCTGAACAAGGTTCTATCAGCACTTCTGTCATTTTGTATACATGTGCAATTTCTCAGTTTCAATGAAGTCTGCCTATCAAGATTTCATCTTCTGACCTAAAGATCATGAACATTAAGAAGGGACTGCAGGACCTGAAAAAAAAACATCTACAGTTTCCATCTGGATAGTGGATTGTGTAAGTATGTAGGTTATCTGGCCACAATTTTCTTCGCTATAGTAAGAAACATGTTCTTTTCGTTTAAGCTGCAGCCTTCAATATTACAAGAAAGTATTCTATTTGAAGAACAGATAGCAAAATCATGATTTGATGAGATTGGATGGGAAACTTTTGCCTCTCCAACTTTTCTCCTCTGAAACCAGTGGTGGGATTCAACATGTTTGCACCTCTTCAGCAGAACCGGTAGTTAATCTTTTGTTGCCTAGGCCCAAAATGGACTTCCAGAAGTGGCATCCACACAGAGGACAGGTTGTTCACATATTTGAATCCCACCACTGTCTGAAACCAACTCTTTTCCCCAATGCCCAAATTTAAGAAAGAAATGGATTGCCAACTCTGTTGAACATTATCTTGCAGCATTTCCAATGCACTGATTTGCCCTTTGCTGCTCCTGAGCAGAAAGGTGTAGCTCAGCTTCCTTTTGCAATAGATAGCAATAGGGTGAAGTGGGAGAGAGGAAAAAAAAGGGATGGGCAGGTGGCTCTTCACAACCACAAATTTTGTGGCTGCTAAATGTTTCTGATGCCTGAGCAGGATTTATAGTCAAAGGAGTATGTGACTTCATATAGAAAATAATTATTCTCTTCTCTTCTCTTCTCTTCTCTTCTCTTCTCTTCTCTTCTCTTCTCTTCTCTTCTCTTCTCTTCTCTTCTCTTCTCTTCTCTTCTCTTCTCTTCTCTTCTCTTCTCTTCTCTCCTCTCCTCTCCTCTCCTCTCCTCTCCTCTCCTCTCCTCTCCTCTCCTCTCCTCTCCTCTCCCCTCCCCTCCCCTCCCCTCCCCTCCCCTCCCCTCCTCTCCTCTCCTCTCCTCTTCAAAATTCTTTTTGCTTAGAACAAACTTTTTTTCTTTTGGACAAAATCTAAAACTATCAGGAAACTGTCATCTCTCTCATTACATGGTTATTTTAGTCCTGACAGACATGCAGAAGCAGAGAATCTTCAAACCAAATGCAATACTTTCAGAACTGATTGCTGTTCTGTGAGATAGGATGGAAAGGACCAAAAACTTCCTGAAGCAAAACAAGTGGGCAAGTCATGCAAACAAAACTGCAATTTTGGACACCTGATGGTAAATTCCTGATAGTTCACAAAATAAAATTGGAAACAAATAGAGGAGAGGAACACGCTTCTTACATTTATCAGCAAAGACTGACTGGTATAATTGGGTCCCCTCTCCCACAAAGTCCTCATGACAGTGAGAAAGAGATTGTCAAGGTAAGCTGAAAACAGGCATACAAATGGAAGCTAGATTCTTTAATGAAGGGTTCACTTTGGCCAAACAGGTTGCAAATCAACAAAGACTCAATAATTTCAGAGGCATCAGAACACTATATGTTGTAAATCTTTTTTACACTCACATAAATGTTCGGAAAAATTGTGCTAACATCACCAGAGATACAGGCAAACTTGCAGTTCTAGCAGAATGAAAATGTAGTCACAGGAAGCCATAACATGTGGCATATGCACCTAAATCCATTTTATTAAATAAAGGAAGACATCAAATTCCACAATAAAAATCAAGATTCATACATATTATCCCAGGTTAAGTCAAGTAAAAGATCATCATTATCATTGTGCAAATAAACAAGAGTTGCCTTTCCATGGCATTAAAAAAATAATAATCAGAAGCCTTCCTTGGCCATCTTATCATGTTTCTTGAGAGCCTAATCTGAAAGAACAAGAGTCTTCCAGTCTTAGGAACTGGAAGCTGGTAGCAAGGAGCAGATCCTTCTGGGATATGGGTAGAAATTAACGATGCCAAGTATGAAAACGATGCCAAGTATGAAGCCTGATTATTTTCTGGTGTCTCAGGAATATAGTCTGTTACACCCACGGTTGTGCTAAGGAGCACAGTACCAGCTTTGTATGCAGAAGACTCTTAAGTTCAATTCCTTGCATCTTCATGCCTGAAACCCTGGACAGTGATTTTCAGTCAGGTGGTCTGGGCTAGCTGGACTGATGATTTCATTCACAACTATCTGCATTTGCCTATCGAATGGTAAGGCCTCTCAGGTTAGGCAGAAAATAGAATTATCTTATCCTTCCTTCTGTTTCTTTCCTCTGATTCTAAAATTCTAGGGTCTTTTTTTTCTTGGAAGCTCTGAGAAGAGGATTAGAAACTTAGGTTACTGCTTGAGAAGGTGGACTCTCAGAAACTTTTGCTGTCCAAGTCTGGGACTCCAATTCCCTTTTGTTTACAGAGCTGTTAAATCCATTGGCTGTGCTAGTTAGGATGATGGGAACCATATTCTAAACCAGGGCTAGGCAACCTTGGCTCTTTTATGACTCATGGACTTCAACTCCCAGAATTTCTGAGCCAGCTGGCTCAGGAATTCTGGGAGTTGAAGTCCACGAGTCATAAAAGAGTCAAGGTTGCCTAGCCCTGTTCTAAACCATAGGGAAGCAGAAGCAGCAAGCTTTCCTGGAAGTACTTTTAAAAGCACACTGTTAATGAAAACAATACAATATTTTTATCATTTCTAAGAGACCCATGCAAGGCTTCCAATAAGAAAAGAAGGCATTCCTGCTTCTTTTCATATGCAATTAAACAGGCATTGTTGTAGGAATGTCACGGGGAGCATTCATACAGTTAATATAAAATAAAAGTGGGTATTTGTCTTAGATCTGTGATTCTGCAGCAAATAAATACATAAAATTAATGTTAATATAGCTCCAAACAAATGGACCATCAAACAAAACAACCTAAGGTTCTCATTGGAGGAACAAATGATTAGGCTCAAATCATCCTATTTTGGACACACAGTGCAAAGACCCAGCTCTTTGGAGAAGGCTCTAATGCTGAGAAAGAAAAGAGAAGAAGAGAATGACCAGAACAAAATGGCTGGCGGTGGGGTACATTGGAAGGCTTGAAGGATCAGATTAGGCCTAGCTCATCTATCTATGTGGTTGCTAAAAGCCAACAACAAGTTGATGAAGATGGTCAATCAATCAGTCATGTAGCTCAGATTGTTTTCATATTGGTAAAATCATCTAATTTGAATTATATTGCAAAGATAAAGATTTATCTTTCAACGATAAATCCTAGCCTTCCCCTTCCTTTTCTCACCATTGCCTGAAAAATCCACTGGGTGCCATGTTTGCAGAATTAAGGCAAGGATTCAGGCAAGCCCTGATGAGAGCTAATGAGTGATTAATTAGCTCATTCAGAGAAGAATTATTTTCAGTAAACAAGTCTGAAAAAAGCCGCACAGAGAGAGATCAGCTGGCAAAACGGAAGAGATGAGAGCAAGAGATGATTACTTTAACTGTAAAAAATAAATGATAAACCTGTATATGGACTTATAGCCAGTGGTGGGATTCAAATATGTGAACAACCAGTTCTCTGTGTGGATGCCACTTCCAGAAGTCCATTCTGGGCCTGGGTAACAAAAAAATTAGCTACCAGTTCTACCGAACTGGTGCGAACTGGCTGAATCCCACCACTGCTTATAGCTATAAAAAGTCCAGTCAATAGACTCAACATCATGCACTGGCTGTACACAGTTAGAATGCATCCAGGCCTGCATTGCAGGGACTTTTCACAGCCTTCCCAAAATTAAAGCTGCCACTTTCCCATTGCCTTTTTCTTTCTTCTTTCAAACCAAACTAAATAAAATTAAGAAAAAAGTCACAGTGATGCAAATATCGTCCAAATAGATTCAGAGGCTCATCCATCTCTGACCTTTTTCATCTCTCTCCCATGTGGCTGCAATGGCAGTGACAACCAAAATGAGCATTGAGAGATGCTAGAAAGTCTCTATTTTTATGGGACCCTCTAGGATTTTGACTCAAATTCTCAGTGGGAGTTAAACTCTATATAAGACTGGGTTTCTTTAAATCTAACTCTAACCTCTTGAAGTTTGCTTGCTGGAATAAACATACACATTTTGGACTTTCCATGACACACTTTCTTCTTCTCCCATTAAATACTTTGTGGGAACAAAACTGTTTACCTGGGCCATCTGTAGGAATTACCTCTTAGAAGTGACCTGTTGCATGGTCGGTTCTTGTAGGCAATGACCAGACCGAACTGATGCAACATGATTTATTGCATGAATAACAGAACTCGATTGAAATGGCAGACTGACAGATATTTATACATGCCATCACTAGATAGTGGCCCTGACACCTTTGTCACAATAGCAACTGCCCAAGCTGCCCACTTCCCATAGTTTCTTGTCCAAACAGGCTCACCCAAATGTAAATTCCTCGGAGGCTTGGATTGTGATGTTTCTGCAGCTGCTCTGTCAGGATGGAGACGGTCCAACTTTGTCATTAGTTGATGACCCCATCTCAGCTTGGCTGGGCTGCAACCTGTAGCAGCGCTTGGCGTCATGTGCTGGCATAAAAGGAAGTCTGCCAGGCGATGGTTCCAGTCTCCCGTCATTAGTCTTTTCAGGGCCTCTTTTGTACATCTCACCATCCGTTCAGCTTGGCCTTTGGAAGCTGGGTGAAATGGAGCTGAAGTGGTGTGTCTAATCATGTTGGCCTTGAGGAAAGACTGGAACTCTGCTGCCATGAATTGTGCCCCATTGTCAGACACAATGACGTCCAGCAGGCCGTGCGTAGCAGTCTGTGCAGTTCCTGGATGGTCCTGGCAGTATTCATAGATTGGACAGGTACTACCTCTAGCCATTTTGAATAGCTATCCATGACAATGAGGAAGACCTGTCCCTGAAATGGTCTTGCAAAGTCTATATGCACACAAGACCATGGCATTTGCGTGGTCTCCCAACAGTGCACTGGTGCTTGAGGCATTTCTGGCCGAGTTTCTTGGCAGACCCTACAGCTCCTTACTGTTATAATTAGCTTCTTGCAAGTGCCTTCTGTCAAGCAAGAGCATCGAATGTTAGCAGTATTTCTCGGAACTATGACACCTTCATGCCAGGATGCACCTCATGCAGAGATTCTAATACTCTGGCTTGGATTGTGGGCAGAACAATCACCCTGCTTCCCCATAATATACAACCCTTATGGGTTGACAGCTCATCCCTTTTGTTGGCCTAACTTTGGAACTCTGGACTTGGCCTGTTTTCTGGCCACCCCTTCAACACCCAGTTCAAAACGCAACTGAATGTTTTGTCAGTGGCAGTTTTGGAGGCCACATCTCCCACGTGTAGGGGCATTTCAGGAAGATCCTGGATTGCCAGGATGCAAGCTGCTGGAGCTGGGTCTGGATAACTGTTTGACAAAAAGGCAGTAGGCTGAGTGCATCAGCATGGCCCATTTCCTTGCCAGGTTTGTGGACTAGTCTGTATGAGTAGACAGCCATAAAAATTGACCAACGCAGCATCCTTGGTGATAGGATCTGCGGAGTCTGCTTGCCTGCTGTAAAGAGGCTAAGCAATGGCTTGTGATCAGTGAAAATGGTGAAGGGCCACCCATATAGGAAGTCATGGAATTTTTAAATTCTTGCTACAATAATGAGAGCTTCCTTGTCAATCTGTGCATAATTCCTTTCTGCTGCAGATAGTGTTCTAGAGTAATAAGCTATAGGAGCTTCATGCCCATCTGCCATTTTATGGCTTAGAACTGCCCTGATGAGATACAGTGATGCATCACATGCTAAAATCATGGGTAGTTTCTCATTAAAATGTGCTAACACGGAGTTAGACAATAGCAGTGATTTGACTGCTCTGAATGCTTTATTGTGGGTACTTGCCCACACCCAGGGTGCTTTTTTGTCTAGAAGACAATGGAGTGGCTTGGCCAATGCTGCTTTGTGTGGCAGAAATGAGTGATAAAAATTTAAAAGTCCCAGGAATGCCTGTAACTTCCCTTTGGACTTAGGTCTTGGAGCTTGTTGGATAGCTTTAAGCTTAGCTTCTGATGGGTGGATCCCAGTGGAATCTATTCGAAATCCCAAGAACTCAGTAGAGTTCACTCCAATCTGATACTTTTCTTTCTTTAACTTCAACCCTGCTTTGCGAAAACATTGAAGCACTGCTCTGAGGTGATCTGCAAGTACTGCCACAGATTCACCTACAATCAGGATGTCACCAAAATAAGGGCAGATGCCTGGTATATTTTTAAGTGTCCATTCCATAACACTTTGGAGCAGTCCTGGGGCAGCACTTACCATAAACTGCAGGCGACGAACTCTGAATGCTCCTCTGTGAGTGACGATTGTCTGTGCCTCAGTTGTGGCATCGTCTACAGGCAACTGTTGGTAGGATTGTGCAAGATCAAGTTTGGAGAACAAACGACCCCCTTGAAGTGATGCAAGGATGTGACTAACCATTGGCACTTGGTAAGCGTGTTGCTGTAATGCCTTGTTGATTGTGCACTTGTAGTCTGCACAGATTCTGACATCCCTGTTGAACTAATTTGCCCAATTCTGCATCAATTTTTGGTTTAAGCACAAACGGCACTCTGTGGTTTTATCCTGATTGGCGTGACAACTGGATCAAGATGAAGGGATATGGGTACCCCTTTATATTGTCCTAAGTTAGGACTAAACACATCAGCATACTCCTGGGAAACTGCAGCCAGGTCAGCCATCTGGGTTTGATTTATGCCAGTCACTCGGATGCCCAGGGCCTCGAACCAATCTAGTCCAATTATTTATTTATTTATTTATTTTTATTTTTATTACATTTATTTTTTTATTTTTTTTAATCCCATTTATATCCCGCCCTTCTCCGAAGACTCAGGGCGGCTTACAAGCTTAGCAGTAGCCTTCATTCTATGTATATGCCTGCTTGTTAGGGCTTTCACACACACCACAAGCGGCATTATTACAAAGTCAGCTTAATTGCCCCCAACAATCTGTACATTGTCTTTGAATGAACACAATGTTGAGGGGACCCTCAAACTCTTTGAACATGACTCTCATGATGGCTTCGCCTTTTACCACGACGTGGCAGTTTTGAAAATCTGTCAGAACAAGGCTTGACGGTCTGAGTTGAACTCGCTTCTTGCCTTGTCTGCAGATATAACTGAAAGTCTTATACAAAATAATAGACAGAGCTGACCCTGTGTCAAGCTCCATGGAGCAGGGAACCCCTTGTATTTTTACTTGCAGCCAAAGCTTCTCTTTAAGAAGGCATTGGGCTTCCATCTGCATTTACCTCTCTGCTGTGCATCTGCAGTCTGAGCATCTCTGTGGCGACCTCAACAGACTCTGGCAATTTGGCCTTGCTTCCCACAGGTGCAGCACACTGCTGTGCAAAACCTGCATTCAGTCCTTTTGTGTTGGCCCCCACAGCTTGCACAACTTTGAGGACTAGTTGCTTGCACTGTATGATGATGCTGTCTAATGGTTTCCCTTTGTAACTGGTTGATCTCACCATCCTTTACAGGATTTTCCAGCTCAATGGACTCTTGGTGCACAGCCATCTGGTTGGGGGGGTGTCCTTTGAGGTCGTAGCCTTCATTGCTCTACTGGCGGCCTCGTCTGCCATGATCCCTTTCAAGGCACCTTGGAAGGACAGTTTTCCATTATGAATAGGCGCTGCTGCAACTGCCTGTTCAACAGCCCACATACAAGCCTGTCCCTGAGTCAATCTTCCAGGTCAGGAAAATTGCAATGGCATGAAGCTTGCCTGAGTGCGGCCACGAATTCAGCTACCAACTCCCCTGCCGTTTGCTCTCTCTGTTTGAAGGTCATTACACCAAGCTATTACAGACAGCTTGGGTTCAAAATGCTCCTTCAATTTTTTTTAAAAATCAGCATACGTTACTGATTTGATGCTGGCTGGTGCCACCAAGTTTTCTGCGATGTCGTATGTGGCTGTCCACACACTCAGAGCAGGGTCACCGCTTTCAATCCACCCTTGCCAACCTAGTTGGCCTGCAAGTAGGTGTCCACCCTGGACATGTAGGAGCTCCACTGTTCTGGGTGGGAGAAGTCAAACTCATTAAGTCGGCCCACCTTTGCCATGGTGGATTAGTGGTGAGGTCTTGGATACTGCCTCTCTTGTACGAAGGAGGGGAACTGCCTAGGTCCATCCTCATCACCACTGTTGCATAGTGGGTTCTTGTAGGCAATGACCAGACCGAACTGATGCAACATGATTTATTCCATGAATAACAGAACTGGGTTGAAACGGCAGACTGACAGATATTTATACATGCCGCCACTACACGGCGACCAATCAAATTCAAAGCTGGTTTTCCCGCTCAAATATGCACTTCAATCTCCCTCCAAAACAGTTGGAGGTATATTTAAACAAAAACACATAACGGTCAATATCAATACATAGCACGACCCACAAAAATGCAGTTTCCTTAAATTTATATTTTATCACCCAACACAACCAAATTAAAAGGGAGCAGTTGGCAACACTACCGCTTTCACAAATTTCACAACTTGCTTTGCATGATTTGCGATGAAAGCATCCTATGGCTTAAAATAAGAAAGGGAAAAGGGAAAGACCATCGCTCTTTCAAGCACAGTCTTGGCTATGTAGTCTGGTCATCTGGTTAAGAAAGGCCTGAAAATAGGTTTACTATTTCTAGAACTCTGATGACTTATCAGCCTTAGCAGCAAGTTTTCCAAAGTCATGACTTACCTTAAGAAATCAGTATGCCACCCCTTGTTTTTCAGTGAGTGAAAGATAGATCCAGGCAGCAACCTCCTTCTATAGCAGACATGTCAAACACAAGGCCCGGGGGCCGGATCCGGCCTGCGAAGTGGTTTCATGTGGCCCGCGAAGCCATCCTGGAAACAGTGAGGGAACGGCCCCCACTGCCTTGGCCCTGGCCCAGAGACCCTTCTTCTGCCAGAGACCCTCAGATCTGTCCCACTCCTGCCCAGGCCCCCATAGGCACCCTTGATGCGAACGATGTAGAGCTGGCCACGCCCACCCAGTGGCCATACGCACTCTAGCCACGCCCACCCAGTAGGCCACGTCCACCCAGGCCATACCCATCCAGCCCCCTGAGGGCAACCACAATGCTGATGTGGCCCTCAGTGAAATTGAGTTTGACATTCATGTAAAAAAAAAAGAGTGTGTGTATGGGTCTCTGTGTGTGTGTGTATGTGTGTGTGTGTTAAACTAACACAGATAATATGAGTTGTTTTCCTTTTTTCAAAGCCTTATGAGGAAGAAACTCTGGGTTTGTTTTTTTTAAAAAATGAAACATTTTCCAATTTTGAAACTGTGAAAGAACTATTTTTTAATATTTTATAATTTTATCATTGGAGCTTGTTAGTTTAATCTTTTTTAACATTTGTATTATTGTGTTTTATTGTTGTTAGCTGCCCTGAGTCCTTCGGGAGATAGGGCGGCATATAAGTCCCAAATATATATATATATATATATATATATATATATATATATATATATATATGTAGATCTAGAGTCCCGGGTTTCTTCCCGCGTTCCTTTCATCTTCAGAAAGTTGTGGACGTTTCGACAAAATCCCACGCAATCCCACGCATGGACCATGCATTGCTCCTGGAAGCAGCAGGAGGAACACTCCGGCCTGATGATGACGGATGGGATTTCGTCGAAACGTCCACAACTTTCTGAAGATGAAAGGAACGCGGGAAGAAACCCGGGACTCTAGATCTACACATACAGACACCTGCGAGAATCTACGAAAACATATATATATATATATATATATATATATATATATATATATATATATATATATATATATATATATATATATATATATATATATATATATATATGTTTTCTGAGGTTTTCGCGGGTGCCTGTATGTGGATCCTTGGTTTTTCGGGTTTTTCCCGCGTAGAATTAAAGGTGTAGGCGCAACGTTTCGACGGAATCCCATCCGTCATCATCAGGCTTCTGCTTCCTACTTCTGGGAGAAGCATGTGGCTCTTGCTCTTTGTTCCTCTTTTTTAAACTGCCAGAGGGGGTGTGTTCTGTGGAGGTGTGCTCTGATTGGGTAGGGGACCAAGTGTGTTCTGATTGGGTGGGAGTGTGTTTTGAATGGTGGGGGTGTTCTGATTGGGTGGGGGTGTGTTCTGAGTGGATGGGCTGGTCTCAGCTGCCAGCTCCAGAACTGAGCTGGTGAGTTGTGCTGCTTTTGTTCGGCTTCGTGTTTGTGGTGGTGCCATGTTTTTATAGTGGGTGTCAGTTTGCTTATTGTGTGGTTTGGAGGGGTTTAAAGTGGCTGATGTTGCAGCTGTAGTTAGGTTTCTGTTTTGTGGTTGTGTGTCTTTATCGTTGTGGGTTCGGATTTGCTTTTTGAATGGTTGTGTGGTGGTGATGTCATGTGATTTTATCATGAGTTTGGGTCTGGTATCATTCTTGGTGGTTGGGCTTCGTCTGTCAATCAAGGCGGGTTTCCAAATGGCTGGTAGACGAGAGGTATCATCTCGTTTATTCATGCTGTGGGGGCGTTTTTCTATCTCAATGGCTTCTCTGATTATTCTGTTGTTAAAATGTTCAATTTTGGCGATAGTTTTGGTTTTTTTAAAACCAAAACCCATGGGATCACCCCTCTCACCTGTCATCGCAAACCTCTACATGGAACACTTTGAAACCCTCGCTCTGGAAAAATCCAACCACAAACCCAAACTCTGGCTCAGATACGTAGATGACACCTTCGTAATCTGGCCACACGGCAAAGAAAAACTGGATGACTTCCTCATACACCTCAATAGCCTACACCCCAAAATACAATTCACCATGGAAACAGAAGCTAACAATCAACTTCCCTTCCTTGATGTCTTAGTCTACAAGAAATCCAACGGCTCCCTAGGACACACTATCTACCATAAAAAAACACACACAAACCGCTATCTGAACGCACTCTCACACCACCACCCAGCACAGATCAACTCCGTAGCCAAGACACTCATCTCCAGAACAAAACACCTAGCTGACGAACAACACCTAAAAACCGAACTACACACTCTCACTAATGTACTAACAGCCAATGGATTCCAAAGAAACACGATTACCAACTTAATCCAAAGAGAGACACCCACAAAAACCCAAGACAGAGAACAAGAAAATGGCAAAGCCCTCCTCCCATACTTAAAAGGGACCACAGACAGAATCAGCAAGGTCCTCCAAAAACACAACATCAAAACAGCATTCTACACAGACAGAAAAATATCCACCATCCTAAGAAACCCCAAGGACATAATTGGGTTAGAAAACCAAGGAGTATACGAAATCCCATGCACCACCTGCCCCACCACATACATCGGACAGACCAACAGAAGAATAAGTGCACGCATTGAAGAGCACAAAAACTCACTCAGAAAGGGAGAACAAACTTCATCCCTGGTCCAACACTTTGAAGCCACGGGACATGAAATTGATTTTAAAAAAACCAAAACTATCGCCAAAATTGAACATTTTAACAACAGAATAATCAGAGAAGCCATTGAGATAGAAAAACGCCCCCACAGCATGAATAAACGAGATGATACCTCTCGTCTACCAGCCATTTGGAAACCCGCCTTGATTGACAGACGAAGCCCAACCACCAAGAATGATACCAGACCCAAACTCATGATAACATCACATGACATCACCACCACACAACCATTCAAAAAGCAAATCCGAACCCACAACGATAAAGACACACAACCACAAAACAGAAACCTAACTACAGCTGCAACATCAGCCACTTTAAACCCCTCCAAACCACACAATAAGCAAACTGACACCCACTATAAAAACATGGCACCACCACAAACACGAAGCCGAACAAAAGCAGCACAACTCACCAGCTCAGTTCTGGAGCTGGCAGCTGAGACCAGCCCATCCACTCAGAACACACCCCCACCCAATCAGAACACCCCCACCATTCAAAACACACTCCCACCCAATCAGAACACACTTGGTCCCCTACCCAATCAGAGCACACCTCCACAGAACACACCCCCTCTGGCAGTTTAAAAAAGAGGAACAAAGAGCAAGAGCCACATGCTTCTCCCAGAAGTAGGAAGCAGAAGCCTGATGATGACGGATGGGATTCCGTCGAAACGTTGCGCCTACACCTTTAATTCTACGCGGGGAAAAACCCGAAAAACCAAGGATCCCCATATATATATATATATATATATATATATATCTGGAATTAGGAATGACACAATACCAAATACAGAAATATGTGAAAGAACAGAAAAGCTTTTTTTGCAGAAGAATAAACCTATAGATTTTAAGTCCGTAAAGATAATAAGTGATAAAAAATAGAGACTGAAAAATAGTTGAAATTGCTGATAGCATGGTAATATTATTTCAGATTCAGAAAATGAAATCGATTAAGCAGCACTTGTCAACAAAATTATTTTAAGCCTTCTTTCCCACCTCCCACCTTTTCTCAGCTTTTTCTGAAAATTAAATGTTTTCTGTGTTTTTCTTTTTCCCAACTTTTTGTACATCAAATTTTCCTAAATAGGCAAAAATGAACAGATGTATATCACCTATAGCTTATGGTTAAATTTGTAATAAACAATTAGAACATTTTAAAATAAATTCAAATAATAAGTTCAGATTTATTTATTTTTTGAATAACAATATATTTAGCCTGATAGCCAGTTTGGTCTGGTGGTTAAGACACCAGGCTAGAAAGTGGGAAAACCATGAATTCAAGTCCCACCTTAGCCATCAAAGCCAGCTGGGTGATTTTGGATCAGTCATTCTCTACCAACCCAACTCACCTCATAGGCTGTTACAGTGGGAAAATAAGAGGAGGAAGGAGTGTTGGATATGTTCAGCTCAAGCAAATAATAATGAAGGCAGGATACAATAAACACTTTTCAGGGTTATGTAACAAACATACTTATATTTCAGTATTGTATTTCTACATGCACTGCATGTATTTATATTTTTTCAACATTTCTAGATATTTCCAAAGAATGAAATCTACTTCAACATTTCTGAAAATGTTCTTTTTAAAAAAAAAAAAGAGTAATGTTCCTCTGAGTTCAACATGGAAATGTCCATGACATTATCTTGCAATAGTATGGAAGTGGTTTGCCATTATAATCTTCTGGTGTTTTTTTTTTAACTTTCCAGTCTTGCCTGTGTTTATGGGATATCCTGGTGGTCTCCCCTCCAGGTCTGATCCCGTTAAGCTTTTTGAAGTCAGCCAAGGTAAGCCACATGTGACTAAATTTCTCAAGAGCTGAAA
This sequence comes from Vipera ursinii, assembly GCF_947247035.1. Taxonomy (NCBI): domain Eukaryota; kingdom Metazoa; phylum Chordata; class Lepidosauria; order Squamata; family Viperidae; genus Vipera; species Vipera ursinii. The sequence goes on from NC_139517.1 coordinate 40,450,597, forward strand.
TCCAAGAAATAATTCAAGTCTTGAAATCTTGTCAGGTTTCCTCTGATATTATATTATTAGAGGTTGGATGTAGAAAAACAAGTGGGTTACAAAACATCCGGATTAGAAAAAGAATTCTTGGTCAACGAAAAGGCGAATCCAGCAATAGCTAACTTGTGGAGAAAATGTGTGAGAGAAATTTAATAAATACATACTTTTCTAGGCTTCCTTTGACTACGTAATGCTACTTGTCAAGCTGGCAGCATACCACTGTGCTCTACTCTCTAGATTGCACAGAGAGACTCAGATATATTCACAATATTTTTTTTAAAAATAATATGTAAGAAGATACTAATTTTGGACAAGTCACATGTTAAATTATCTTAGCACAAGAATGGTTTTAAGAGAGGAAGATGCTTCATCCTGGAAATAAGCCAAGGCAAATATACACCCTTAACAAACTGTCATGCATATATATCGTTACTGTAATTGCTATTGCAATCACCTCAGTTCCTCCCAACCCAGCATCCAGAAAACACAACATACCAGAAGACTAGATAACAACATAATACTACCCCACTGGGTTGTCATATACTTGTTTCCCCTCCAGTGGTTCCAGCAATCATGAGTTAACCAGATGGATTCGCAATTGGCTGACCAATCACACACAATTTATAGTCCTCAATGAAACTACCATGCAGGGGGTACCTCAAGATTCAGTCTTGGGCCCAGTACTTTTCAATATTTTCAAAAATGATCAAAATGAGGGGATCTCATCAAATTTGCAGATGATAGCAAGCTGGGGGAATAACCAACATTTTAGAAGATAGGGTCAGGATCCAGAAGAATTTTGACAAACTTGAACTATGCAGGCTATCCAACAAGATGCAGTTAAGTGATGAGGAAAGTACGACACCTGGCTCAACAGTAATTACTGTGAGAGAGATCCAAGTGTGCTAGTGTGCTGCATCTGCCAAAAAAAGCCAAAGAAGTCATAGGCTGTATCATCAGAGAGATATAATCAAGACAACAAGAAGCAATAGTACTGCTTTACACTGTGCTGGTGAAACCACACTTTTGGTCTCCAGTTCTCTTCAGCCAATACAAAAAAGATGTGAGATCCTGGAAAGAATGCAAAGAGCAATAGCCCTTCATATGACAAACAATTGAGGGAGCTAGGTATGTCTAGCATATTAAAGAGAAGGATTGGAGGGAATATGATAGCTGCCCTTCAGTACTTGAGGGGCTGTCACAAAGAAGAGGGCAGGGCAAGATGTATTGGGTGGAAACTTATTAAAGAGAATTCCAACCTAGAAATAAGGAAGAAATTTCTGATAGTGAGAGCAATTATTTAGTGGAATAGCTTTCCTCCTGGGGTTATGCTTCACCACCATGGGTTTTCAAAAATAGACTGGACAAGTATTTGGGATGATATAAGGTTCCTGCCTTGAGCAGGGGGTTGGACTAGAAGACCTCCAAAGTCCCTTTCAGCCTTATAATTCTATGATTCTATCTTACAAGGCTGTCATAACTATCAGGCTACATGTATACTGTTGAAACCCACACACCAACATCTAATCTAGCCTGATGTGTGAACAAAGGGTATCCATAGAGAGGGGCCCAATTAAATCTAGGTGGTACCAATAACCCTGTGTGGCTTTGATTACATGGTTCTGTCCACCCACATTGTCTCCTTTGACCCTCACCAAATTCGCCCACTTTTGAGAATGAGATCTAGGCTCAAAACAAAACAAAAATCAGGAAGGCCATAGTCACAGCTGTGCAGACTGCTAAACTTGGATTGGCTCAGGCAATGAAGAGTGAGACGATGGCTTCAGCTCAAACATTTATTGACTCAGCCTGGACAGGGCAGAACGGTACAAACAGCCTTTATATAGGCAACTGTCAAACAGGTTAACGAATCAGGGATGGGTGTTTTCCCGCCGAGGGGTCGTGCCCAATAATCAGCTGGCAGCTTTTGACATTTCCCCAGTGATAGCGCATGCGCCTCTGGGCTGGGGAATCCTGTCAACTGGCTGCCATTTCAGCTGGGAACCCGGGTAAGCCTAGCCGGCATTTTGACAGCTAGCGGCTGTCAGTGGCTGAGGTGTCGGCGCGTGCGCAACTTTGACAGCTCACAGCTGCTGCCGTTTTGACAGCTCGCGGCTGCTACTGAGCATGTGCAGCTTTTGACAGCTGTCAGTGCGGCCACGTGGAGCGGCCTTTTGACAGCTCGAGGTTGTTACCGCGCATGCGCGGTTTCTCTATGACAGCTGTCAGTGCGGCCACGTGGAGCGGCCTTTGACAGCTCGAGGTTGTTACCGCGCATGCGCGGTTTCTCTATGACAGCTGTCAGTGCGGCCACGTGGAGCGGCCTTTGACAGCTGCCGCTCATGTGTGGAATACATTACAAAACTATTTTTTTACAGGACAAGTTTTATTCTCTGGCTAAAAGCATTTAAAAAGCAAGAATGTGTTCTTGCAACATATGTGGATTAGGGGATGCACACTTTATGTCTTGTTTTCTAGGAAGATTGAGGACTATGTGTTTTTTTTTAAAAAAATGAGACTTGGGAATTCGGTTATAATGAATCTGGGAGCAATTCCTCATATCTTCTTTTGGGAGTACCTAACACTGATAGATGCAATGATAATCACAACCTTGACAAGATTGTATGGCTTAGGTGCAACAAGAAGATGAGAGCTCTGCCAGAGGTTCAATCATAATAGACAGGTCTCTTTAGAGGAGCCAAATGAAAAGTGTCTCTCCCAAGGACAATATGGTGATGCGTAATTTATGGAAACCCACACTGGATCAGTCATCAGTTGCCTGGATCAACAAGGATCATGCTAAGTTTTGGGTTTCCTGTACATACAATGAGATTGCTCCAAAATACAGGACTGAGCAGCTGCAGGACTACTGGAAGAAAAAATGTTTACCAGTTGCAAATATACCAAGACTGACGCCAATAAGGAAACCATGATCTCGATAAAGGAGAATACTGGAGGTTTTTAAGAAGAGATTGGACAACCATTTTTCTGAAATGTTATAGGATTTCCTGCTTGAGCAAGGGGGTTGGTCTAGAAGACCTCCAAGGTCCCTTCCATCTCTGTTATTTTATAAATATATAGATTATGTATTTATGGATGGCTAATTGGTCAGGATGCCAGGCTTCTAGAAATTCTCTAGCATTATTGGACTTAGCTTGGTCTAGGCTGATCACAGTTTCCCAGCTGAAACTATGATTACGTCTGTCCATATGTTATGAAATTAGAGTTTTCATAATGTCTTCTGACTGCTTTTTAGTGTTCATGAATGCACTTTGCTAATCTTCTGCCTATTTGTCCCATGTAGGGACTATTGCAGTTATTATACTGTATGTTGCAGATGATGATGCTGTTTCTTCTGGAGCTACTGGGTCTTTTGGTTTGCTTAGAATGTCTTGGAGATTTTAGTTGGCTTGTGTGCTACACTGATTCCATGCATTTCTGAGATATTTTTGATGTATGGCATTGTTATTTTTCTTACAAATTATGATGCTTGTGCTATATTGGGTTGAGTGGTCAGAGACTTTTTGATGAAGTTGCAGGGATATATTCATTTTGTTATACAGATGCTCTGTTTCTTTTTTCTGTTGTTCAGGGTTGCTGCAGTGTGTTAGTGCTAATCTAAGTAGAGTTCTTACTCAGCTTCTCTTGTGGGAGGTTGGGTTATTGCTTTCGCAGTGGAGCATTTGATTTGTGTGAGTGGTTTTTCAGTACACTTGTGCTTCAGGTTTGCCATGGTAGTCTCTTCTGATCAGAATATCCAGGAAGGGTAGTGCTCAGAGAGCACTAGGACCCCTCAGATAGTGATCTGTTATTACAAATCAAATCCAACACAATGAGACGAGAATATCTGAAAAGAAGATACACCAGTTCTAGAAAAAACAATATCCAGAATCAGAAACAACAGAATATAGGATAGCAGATCAATATTAATTTATAATAAGGTATTTACAGAAGAAAAATTAGAAGAACTGCAAAGATCTACCCAGGGCAAAGAAATCAAAGCTTTGCCAAAAATAGTTTAGACTGTAGAGACAAACCAGGAGAGTTGGCAATAAAGGAGACTAGCATAGATATTGACTAGTTTTCATTCCAAAACCAGGTGACCTTTCCTGTGTCTTCTCCTCAGAAAGAAGGAAGCTCTCTACAAGTAGTCTTTGACTTATGGCCAGTTGCTCAACAACCTCTCAAAATTATGATGATCTCGTAAAGAGTGTTTTATGGCAGTTCTGGCCATTGTAACATTTTGTCCCCCACTTCCCCCCAGTCACATGATTACAATCTGAGGGTTTGGTGGTAATGGGGAAGGGACAGTTTCATGCACACAACCTAGCTCCTAATGCATGTGCAAAGGAAGCTTCATGTGCTTGTCCACCACTTGTGCAGCTTGGTTCCCAACGGGCCGCAGACCAGTACCAGTCCACAGCCCAGGGCTATACTACCTGCGCAATCACTTAACAATCCCAATTGGCAGTGATGGGACTGTGGTCATTCAGCAAAGCAATTACATGAACAGTCCCATGATGTCTTGCTTAATGACCACATTAGCTACAGAGAAGGCATGCCTCCAAGGTCGTATCAGTTGACATGATATAACCTGGCCTGTCCCTGTTGAGCTTTAACAGTAATAACCAGTATCTTGAATTGCACCCAAAAAACAATTAGGAGCCAGTGCAATTCATGTAACAGTGGTGTAATGAAAGCAAACCATGGAGTGAGCAGAATGCATAGGTCACTGCATTCTGGACCAGCTGCAAATTCCAGATGGTCTCCAAAGGGAGCTTCATTTGGAGAACATTGCAGAAATCTAACCCATCAGACATGGCATAATGTTACTTCAAATATGCCATTTCTGTCATTAATTCAGTAAGCAGTCTCAGGAACAACGTTCAGTAATAGTACTGAGCTACCCTTTGGAAGAGGAATTAGAAGGAACTGTGTGTGTATGAATTATAACATCCTATAGAATATAAGTAGGGATGCGGTGGCTCAGTGGGTTAGGATGCTGAGCTTGTCGATCAGAAGGTCAGCAGTTTGGTGGGTTGAATCCCGAGTGCCGCGTAACAGAGTGAGCGCCTGTTACTTGTCCCAGCTTCTGCCAACCTAGCAGTTCGAAAGCACGTAAAAATGCAAGTAGAAAAATAGGGACCACTACGGTGGGAAGGTAACAGCATTCCGTGCCCCTTTGGCGTCTAGTCATGCCACCACATGACCACGGGGACGTCCTAGGACAAGCGCTGGCTCTTCGGCTTGGAAACGGAGATGAGCACCGGCCCCTAGAGTCAGAAACGACTAGCACGCATGTACCTTTACCTTTATAAAATATAAATTGTTAAGCATCTTTATATTTACCATAGGAGTGTAAAAGTTGTGTCATTCAATTCTGCCCATCAGTTCCCACAGGCTTTTTATCTCACTTGGAAATCTGTCCATATCTGTTGTATACTTCTAGGCCCTAAGGAGAAATAGTTACAAAATGGCTGAAGACTAAATAAAAAGGACAAAATGTATATATTTTTATTATTCAGGTGCAAATGTTTAAAACCAGTTACCATGGTAATCCAGATTGGCTCGTAATTACCATAGCAATTATAATTGTTTAAGGGTACAAATACAGCAACCCAGCTGTAAATTTCATCTAAAGGCAAGTACCTGTATTTTAATATATTAAAGTTTCTTACTTAATCAGTTCTCAAGGGTCGTGCCCTTGAGAGGGTTGAATGTTTCAAGCATAATTACCTAGAATAGTTTGAACTGTTACATCAAGATGTTACAAAATGTCTTGTTCCAAAACCATATATTTTTTTAAAAAACAAACAGCAAATTCCCATGTGATAGCAAGAACATTTTTTTTAAAAAAAGCTATTCCACAGACTCTCCAAGAGAGACATTTCCAGAATTGATTTATAGGACCAATCTGAATTTCTAGCTGGATTTTCAGCTATTGAAATACCCCCATCTTGCACCTTGGATTAAACTAAGTGTGTCCCCTCCTTGTGGAGATGACTCTGCTTCCTATTAATTATATATGGAAAATATAACACCTAAATGCACCTATGATCCTTTTTAGGCGTGAAACCTAAGCAGGATCAGACTTAGCTAGTACTTAGATTGGAGTACATTAGAGAAAAACTGAGCTGTAAATTTGACTAGAAATCAAGCAACTTCCCCAATGAGGACAATAGATGCCATTCCTTTACTATTGAAATCTATGGAAATCTTCATAGATTTATCAGAATATATTCATTGCTCAATGCAGTGGAATATTTACTGAATTTCTTTTTAAAGTACCTATAACTTCCTTTTGTTTTTCTTCTCAGCATGGATCTAAATCTGCAATGAAATTAGACTTCCATGAAGTGATGAAGCTTCTCAAGTGGTATAGACTTACATGGTGTTCTGCCTGTGGCATTGTCAAATCTCTGACACCTGGCTTATGTTGTGTGATGATTGTGAGATTGTAATTATTTGAATGTCTGGCTGAGACCTTGGATATTGCAGAAGGAGATAAATTGGGAGTATAGTGAAGGGCATTGAATTCACTGTTTCAGGGGGCAGAGAGGTGGGCAATCTAGTTCTGATGACCTCTTCCGGCTTAATTTACTCATACCTACAGTATGTTTCACTGGCACATTGGGCCTCAAGATGTTAATGGTTAATACTATGTCTGTCAGTAACAAAATTTCATTCATTTATGATTTGGTGGTAGATGCTTTTTTTATGCTAGGTGTAGCTTCCAAATATTCTTCAAGGGTAGCCTCATGTAGAGCACATTGCAATAGTCCAACTGTGAGATGACTATTGAATGACTGAGTGCTGGGACTCCTATCCAGGAAAGGGAGCAACTGGCACCCAAAACAGCACAAAGGCTTTCCTAGTCATGACTGCTACCTGCTGTTTGAGCAGGACATACGAATCCATCATAATGCCCAAGTTGTGCACTGAGTTCAATCCCATCCAGAACTAAAGACCTTAAAGTCCCAGACCCCTAAGCTCCACACATCCAAAGCCACTCATTCTTACCAGGGTTAAGCCAAAGTCTTTTATCCCCCATCCAAACACCCACAGCCTCAGTCTCACAGCCTCAACCCCTCCCTCCTTAAAGTGGCTAGTATGATTGTCCTTGTTGCCATCATGATTTGGTAGGAGCTTCTGTGGTTTTTATATTGTTGATTTTAATATTGTATGCTATCTAGAGTCACTGTGTGTGTGTTTGGCAGCCTTATCAATCTATTTAATAAATAAATAAAATGATGTGACCTAAGCAAGCAGTGAAACATCGGCAAGTAATGCAAGCTCAGAGAGCAGCAATGACGTTTATTTATTTGTTATATTTATTTACCATTCATCTCACATCCATGACTCTGAGTTTCTTAAATTAAAAATACAAAAACAATATAAATGGAACAACTAGAACTAGAAATGGAACAACAAAAATTAAAACAATAAAAACTATTTGAAAAACCTATAAAAATATAATGGGTGGAAGAGTACAGTTTTCCTAGCAATGCAGCCACCTTATAGGGCTGAACACCACTATTACTGGATCCTCATGCCAGATAGTAAAGCCATGTCTTTAGGCTTGATATTTTTAAGAAGAGTCAAGTAAGCTTCCAATTCCAGTGCATAGTTTTGTCCAGAGCCAGTCTGGTATAGTGACACCAGGTTAGAAATTAGAAGACTGTCAGTTCTAATCCTGCTTTAGGCACAAAGCCAGCTGGGTGATGTTGGGCCAATCATCCTCTCTCAGCCCTAAAAAGCAGGTAATGGCAAGCAAGTTCTGAAATTTTGCCAAGAAAACCTCAGGGACTAGACTGGGCAGTTGCCAGGACTCAACAATAACTTGAAGGTGCATATATGCACTTTGTCCAAGCCTTCCCATTCTTACAACAGTACTTGTAATTTTTGTAATACATGGTATATCCTCAGGATGAATAAGCCTAGAACAAAATGAAATTAATAGGTAACCAGATGCAAAAGAGTGACAGGATTGTTCCCCTTTCCAACATCATAATATCATTAAAGTATATTTTCTGCCAAATATCTAAATACTGTGCTGTCAGCCACAAAAAGGGCAAAAATGATTAAATAATTATTCACCTGAAATAGATATGCTGCTATGCGAAATGTTTCACTGGCGATTTTCTCTTGTTCTGAAGTAAAGGGTTATAGGTGATATAAATAAAAACCTTCTGCCTTTGAAACTGAGATTCTAAGAATTTCAGTGAGATAAATGGGATGGTAGCATATAGTTTTCTCTCATCACATTCTATAGGAAAGATACCACTGGAGAAATACTCCAAGGCAATATTAAAAACTGCAGAAGTCTTAAATTTATGTCAGCTTTCAATTAAACCAGAAGTACTGTAGGAACCATGGAGTTAAGTTCAGATTTTTCTTAGGGGGAAGGGGTTAGCACAAGAATCTCTCCCATTTGCACAAGTTCTTTGGTGCTATGTACCCATCACCCTAAGTCTCAAATGGCAGATCTAATGGGATGAGACAGCTGATAGAACAGGAGGAATGTAATTAGACCTCAATTAGCCACTTTGTTCTTCCAGATAATTAGGGGGAAAATAAGAGTGGACACCCACTCTGAATCCCCTGCTTCAGGCACCCTTGTTTCTGCCCAGGCTTTCTGTCTAGCTGTATAAGAAGCCTTTTAGGGACAGAGGCAGACAGTGTCACAAACAGGCCTCTGCAAAGGCCTATTTTTTCCACCAAAGTTTTATATGATCTGTACTACTACTAAAAGTGATTCAAAGCAGACATGTTGAATCACTTTGCTTTCTCCATTGCCTCAGCCAATATTTCCAATAGCTTTGTGGATTGCAGAAGAGGCTTTTGTACATGCCTGGCCCATGTACTAAAGCCCGTTTGGGCAACTGAGTGTATAGCTCAAGCTTGCAAGACAATGTGAAGTGCATTGATAAGGCAAATTATGTATTTCCTTAATTGCCAGTTAATAACAGAAAAGAAAACAAAGGGAAAATTAATAGCAAAGAATTATGCGTAGTTAGATATTATATTGTTGTTCAATTGCTAAGTCATGTCGGACTCTTCATGACCCCATGGACCACAGCATGCCAGGCTCCCCTGTCCTCCCGTCTCTGAGAGTTTGCCCAAATTCATGATACTATCACGTACTCTGCTACCCCTTTCTCCTTTTGCCTTTAATCGTTCCCAATATCAGGATCTTTTCCAAAGCTCATATTTTCTCATTTGGTGGCCAAAGTATTTGAGCTTCAGTTTCGGTATCTGTCCTTCCAAGGGATGCTCAAGAGTCTTCTACAACACCACAATTTGAAAGCATCAATTCTTCAACGTCAGCCTTCCTTATGGTCCAACTCTCACAGCCATATGTTACTCCTGGGCAGTGCTTTTTTTTGTAAAAGAAAAAGGTGCCGGAACTCACCTTTTATTTCGACCCCAAACCACCCCAGTGATGCCCTCGCTGTGATGTCCCGTTGCCTGGAGGCGGTCCGGGTCTGGATGGGGAGGAACAGACTTCAACTCAACCCTGACAAGACTGAGTGGCTGTGCATTTCGGCATCTCGGGACATTCAAAATGTTCCATCGCTTTTTATGGGGGGTGAGTCTTTACCCCCCGTGGATAGGGTGCGCAACTTGGGAGTCCTCCTAGATTCACGGCTTACCTTAGAAGATCATATAGTAGCCGTGACTAGGGGGGCTTTCGCTCAGGTTCGCCTGGTGCGTCAGTTGCGGCCCTATCTAGACTGGGATGCCCTGTGTACGGTCACTCATGCGCTCGTGACCTCTCATCTTGACTATTGCAATGCTCTCTACATGGGGCTTCCCTTGAAGACCACTCGGAGGCTCCAACTGGTACAGAATGCGGCCGCGAGAGTTGTCTTGGGAGTTTCCCGGTACTCCCATGTTACACCTTTGCTCCGCGAGCTGCATTGGTTACCAGTTGTCTTCCGGGTGAGGTTCAAGGTCTTAGTGATGGTTTTTAAGTCCTTACATGGCATGGGTCCGGAATACCTCAGGGACCACCTGCTGCCGGCATCAACACCCCTCCGCCCTGTGCGTTCCCACAGAGAGGGCCTCCTCAGGGTGCCTCCGGTCAGAGAATGCCGGCTGGTGGCCCCCAGGGGGAGGGCCTTCTCTGTGGGCGCCCCGGCCCTGTGGAATCAACTGCCGGTGGAGCTCCGGATGGCACCGGATCTCCGCTCCTTCTGGCGTGGGTTAAAGACCCACTTATTCGAACAAGCTGGCCTGGCCTGATGGGGAGTCAATTTAGGGTTTTAATTATTTGTATATTCCTATTGTTTTATTTTGGGCATTAATTTAATTCTTTTTTAACTTTTGTACTTTTGTATTTTTATTATATGCCCTGTTCACCGCCCTGAGTCCTTCGGGAGAAGGGCGGTATAAAAATCCAATAAAACTAAACTAAAACTAAACTAAACTCACATATGTTATACAACCCGCCTTGCCTACCCTACAAGGTTCCATCCAAAAAAGGTGCCGGAACTCCGTTCTGAGCGTTCTATGAGAAAAAAAGCCCTGCTCCTGGGAAAACCATAGCTTTGACTACACAGATGTTTGTCGGCAAGGTTGATGTCTCTCCTTTTTAATATGAAGTCTAGATTTCTCATAGCTTTCCTCCCAAGGAGCAAACATCTTTTAATTTCAGGACTGTAGTTGCCATTTTGCAGTGATCTTGGAACCTAAGAAAATAAAATCTGATGCCATGATCTTAGGTTTTTTTAAAATGTTGGTTTTCAAACCAACTTTTGTACTCTCCTCCTTCAACATCATTGAGAGGCTCTTTAGTTTCTCTTCACTTTCTGCCATTAGAGTGGTACTGTCTCCATATCTGAGGTTGTTGATATTTCTCCTGGCAATCTTAATTCTAGCTTGTGATTCATCCTGCCTGGCATTTTATGATATATTCTGCATATAAGTTAAATAAGCAGTGTGACAATATACAGCCTTGTCCTATTGCTTTCCCTATTTTGAACCAGTCAATTGTTTCATGTCTGCTTCTAACTGTGGCTTCCTGGCCTACATACAGTTTTTTCAGGAGACAGATAAGGTGGTCTGGTACTTCCATCTCTTTAAGAACTTGCCACAGTTTGTTGTGATCTACACAATCATAGGCTTTAGCATAGTCAATGAAGCAGATGTTTTTCAGGAACTCCCTTGCTTTCTCCATAATCCAGCAAATGTTGGCAATTTGATCTTTAGTTCCTCTGCCTCTTCAAAACCTGATAATTCTTGGTTCACATATTGCTGAAACCTAGCTTGTAGGATTTTGACCATGGCCTTGTTAGTATGTGAAACAAATGCCGTTGTATGGTAAGATATTGTATTAGCAACTCTTTATGTGATTCCTATTGCTCTTGATCTTAGTTATTGAGGCATCTGATAAGGGTGACCCAGGAAGCATCCTTGGGTTCTCAGGCCGGAAAACTAGAAATTGGCAGCCTAGGTTGAAGATAGTCTCTTCCTTTTGTTTCATGACTTTTGTAGTCTGAGCTTCCTCCTTTCCTAAACCTTCTGAAAAAGCATCCTTCCTTCAGGCACAACGTATTTACACAGGTACTCTTCCCCCCCCCTCTGATTGGTACTCTTGCTTGCATCAGGGCCATTCTTCTTGCTGAATCTGAGAATAGATCTATTTCTATAAATTGGGAAATATTTATACACCTGACCTTTTCTATGTGACCTTTCTTTGGAGCTGATTCACCACTGATCTTCTGCCAAAGTTCCTAAGCATGTTAGTAAGTTGGTATGTTACTTCCTCCCACTCTTCTTTTAAACTTTGTGACCAATTTTCCACCATAACAATAAATTTGCACATTTGCCTGGAGCTAACAATGGAAAGCATCATATGAAAAGAAAAGACTCAATGATATAGCCTAGAATGTGTAGGCATGTAAATAATTTATTGATCCAGGACTAAATGTCACCCTCATTCTTCTCCTGCTCCAAAAATTATCAGAAAATTAAATTACAGACAGCATTGATTGATTTGCAACTTATCTGATTGGCTTGTTAAATACACAACAAGATGCAAAGCATTTTGAGATCCTAGAGCACTTTTCTCCCCATTTCCCACTTTGCAATAACTTCCATTCAGTCCTCAAAGATTGACTTCTAGAGGATTGCAACTTGAAAGAACAATAGTCTTCAAGCGACAGAACTGAAGTCAGCCTAGAATAACTCAAGTGTCTTCTAAACATTAAAATATTCACTCCCCAGCTTTAATCTATTTGCAGAAATAGCATTGTCGGCTCAACAGATGGAGGTGGGGGGTGGGGTTAAAAAAGCCTTTTGATATCTTCTTCATGTTTAATTTGGCTGCCTACTGGGCTGTGGGCGACTTTCTAAGCACGCATATGTCATCTTTGTTTGTGGCTGTTCTTGGAACCTTAAAGACGTCAAATCTGTGAACCTGTTTGCTTGCCAAATGACTACTTTCACAACTGACTCTCAGTTTTCGACATCTCTTCAGGGAGGACCTGTCATGTGTTGTTTCTAGCTGAGCTTGAAACTAATGATCTTCCCACCCAAACATTCCTCCTTCCTACACTTTGGATTCAGCTGAAAACACTGTCACTTTCAAAGTGTGTGAGCTGAGAGACCTCTCACTTTAAGAGCATAGGACAAAGTTGTTTTTTAAAAAAATAGTTTTATCTTTTGGAGGAAAAGGACAGTGTTTTGTTTTTTTAAAAAATACTTTTTCAAAGTATAAGGCATTGTCATAAAAACAGGAGGAGAAAAGGTGATTGAGGAATCAGTAGTGTATTTTGCACTGATGTTTTTTCATTTTTTCACTTTTTCTTAATTTTTTTATTTACAAAAACTGAGATATTATTCCAGCTTTCCCCAATCTTGTGCCCTCACTAAGTGGACTGATTTTCAACTCCCTAATTCCTTGGACATTCTCCAGGTTCCAAAGGTTGAATTATATATCTCTGTATTATTAAAGGTCTCATTCTCCTGACCTTTAACTTGGAAGGCAAGGGAAGGGAAGTAGATTTCCAATGCTCCGAATGCTTCCATAAGGAAACTCAGTGGAGAACAGGAAATTGGCCCTTCCCTCTCCCACTTCTTTTTGGCCCAGCCTTCATCATTCAGTGTCTCTGTTTGGTAGAGAAATATCTAATTGTCTAATTCTGGTCTAAAAGTGTTAGAATTTGATCAGTGTACTTTTTCATCATTTCCTTTTCAATTATACTTGTGTGTTGTTGGTTTTTTTGTAAAAGAACTTTTATTTAGTAAAATGTTTGCTTTCTGAATAGGGACGCGGTGGCTCAGTGGGTTAGGACGCTGAGCTTGTAGATCAGAAGATCGGCAGTTTGGCGGGTCAAATCCCAAGTGCCGCATAGCAGAGGGAGCGCCTGTTACTTGTCCCAGCTTCTGCCAACCTAGCAGTTCGAAAGCATGTAAAAATGCAAGTAGAAAAATAGGGACCACTACGGTGGGAAGGTAACAGCGTTCCATGCGCCTTTGGCATCTAGTCATGCTGGCCACATGACCACGGAGACGTCCTTGGACAAGGGCTGGCTCTTCGGCTTGGAAACAGAGATGAGCACTGGCCCCTAGAGTTGGAAATGACTAGCATGCATGTGCAGGGGAACCTTTACCTTTACCTTTACTTGCTTCTGAGCAAAGGATGATTTTGCACTGAGCACACGTGTGCATGCAAAGTGGGTGAAAATAATGACATAATAATTACTGTCAACCCTTCAACCCAAAAATTTCCTTTTCCACACTGAATCAAGATGCCCACCCAACTGCATTGTACAATGAAAACATTGAGATCGATTTCAAAGCGATTACACAACAGTTTCTTCAACAACAAAAAAAACCCTAAAAAATTTGAAATATAAATATGAAACCAGTAATAAAAACTGTAGCATTTTAATCTTTTCATGATAAATCACACTCCATGTTTTGAGTTTGTCAAACCCACAAATTAAAAATAGGAAGGACAATCTGTTCTTTAAAATAAAACTTTTTCTGTAAATTGATGAAATATTTTCAATACCAACACTCTAGCAGAACCAAACTTATCATTAATCAGAACTAGCCAGATGCCGCAAGCTGGCTAGATGCGGTAGAAAAACGCTGAAGACAACTATATGCCATAAGGTACATCTAAGCAGAATTTCTGTGACAGAAACTTGTCACGTGATTATTACCTGATGTCATTGTCATAAAACCAAAAGTTACTTGGAATCTGGTGTATTTGCACTCTTATTCATTCACTGTTACCATTGTTTTAATTAACTCCCTCTGTTTACTAAAGTCACATAGGATAATGAAACGCTGTTATCAAGACAGTTTGATTGCCAGCTTTGTTCTCTTATCTGTTCCTGAATGCCTGATATATTAATGAAGGCTATTTAGGAAATCACGGGGACCACGGTGACTAGTGTTAATCATCATAAATAACAGCAAAAACATGTGAGCTTCTTTGAAAAGGTTACAGTACAATCTGTCAATTTTACATTTTTCATTTTATACTTGGTTTAGCCTCTCACATATTATCAAAGCAATCAATTTATCTTCAGTTTGCTAATAATATTCAGTTTAGAGTAGGAGCTTTAATACTTCTGTGCATGATTTAGTACGCAGAGTGAGAGCCCATAAGTTAACAAGAAATCCTGATATATATAGTTTTTTTTAAAAATAATCATCATGAGGGAAGGACAGAGACAATGATGCAGAGGTGGGGGGTTGATTTTTTTTCTATCCCAGTGTGGTTCTGATGAAAATTGCTCCTGGATAGTCTGACTACTCATGATATTAGCCTAGTCCTATAGGGACTAATTGCAGCTTTGGGGGATTTTTCATCTGACCTATGAAGAAACAGAAACTGTGAACACCCTCTTCCCACATGACACAATTGTGATCAGGCTCTTTTCAAATGGTTATTTAAATGGAAAAAAATGATCAAGATGCATTTCATTTCATTTTCATTCAGCCATTGTATTTTAATGTCATACTCAGTTTTGCTCAGAACTGTTGACAATTAGCAAATCTGGCAATAGAACTGAGGTTATTTGCAGTACAAGAGAAGAACCATTATTTCTGCTGATCAAGTAAGTAATGTACTGTAGAGTTGCTTCTGGTCTGGGTTTGATACTTGATTCTCTACTGATGCCAACGCCCAGGAACATTTTTTGCCAACTTCACTGGGTAAACCAGCTGCAACTTGTTCTCTTCCCATTATTAAGCATGCATCATTAATCTCCAGCAACAATTACTTTAATGTCCTTGAAGACATCATGAAGGCTTCAGTTGATTCAGAATGTAATTACGGAGTTGCAGGCTGAAATATGGCAATAGGCCAAATCACTCCAGTTCTTCTATGATTGTACTTTCCCTTTTACTAGGAAACTGTGAAGTCTTGGAGGAAGTGGCTCTGGTGACAGGTGTAGATTTCCCTACTCCCAGGCTAATGGAGCACTCTCCAGGATGCTGGTTTGTCAGAACTGGGCATCAGTACTAATTTTATAATGAAAGAGACCATATAAGTGGGTTAGGATGCTGAACTTGTCGATCAGAAGGTCAGCAGTTTGGCGGGTCGAATCCCGAGTGCCGTGTAATAGAGTGAGCACCTGTTACTCGTCCCAGCTTCTGCCAACCTAGCAGTTCGAAAGCACATAAAAATACAAGTAGAAAAATAGGGACCACTACAGTGGGAAGGTAACAGCATTCCGTGTGCCTTTGGTGTCTAGTCATGCTGGCCACATGACCACGGAGACGTCCTCAGACAAGCGCTGGCTCTTCGGCTTTGAAATGGAGATGAGCACCGGCCCCTAGAGTCGGAAAGACTAGCACGCATGTGCGGGGGAACCTTTACCTTTACCTTTACCTTATGCTAGTTGGAGATGGTACATTATATTCGCCAACAAGCTCAAGCCACAACGACCAATTTAAAAGCATCTCTTAACAAGCTCAGGGCAGAATGAGATGCCGTCCAAGACTTCAAAATCATGATCAAATACTGTATGTTGATAAAGATGAATACCGGTAGTTGTCCTTATGAATAAAGTGGATTATGTCAACCATGTTGAAAAACATCTCCACAACATTACATTCTACTAATATCTATCCTCAGATTCCATAGCAACATATCAGAAAGGAATACAAAATCTGATGAAAGAATTTCTCAAGCATGCACAACTACATTTGCATAAAGATGCCCAGAAGCCCCAAACAGGCATTTTTAAACTTATTCCCAAAGTACACAAAATAGGCTATTCCATTGTCTTAAGCACTAGAACTAGTGGTGGGATTCAGCCGGTTCGCACCACTTCGGCAGAACTGGTAGCTAACGTTTGTTGCCCAGGCCCAGAATGGACTTCCGGAAGTGGCATCCACACAGAAAACTGGTTGTTCACATATTGAATTCCACCACTGACTAGAACAATTATAGTTGGGGTAACAGATTTTATGGATTCTGTACTCATGCCAAATGAGTACTCCATTCTAACATAAGAGACACCAGAGACTTCCTAGGAAGACTGAAATTCACTGGCAATTTCCCTTCGACACCATTTTAAATACCACAGATGGGGAGCTACAAGTTTCCTTCTAATTATTAGTTTATAGCTGTTGAAAACCCAAGAACACATTCATTCCTTTTGAATTAAAATACCAACTATTTCTTCAACTAACAGCTTATTAAAAGAAAGTAAAAAGGAGAGTCAATTCATCAATCTTGATGAAGGATCAGTTCCATGAATCTTATCCCTTCTAGAATAATCCAGCTATCATTATTTAGATTTTCCCTTTTTCCTATCTCTCTTTATTCCTTTTTTCTTCCTATGCCACGTCTTTTATAGCATAAACTATAATTAGGGACAATTTCTTTAGCCAGAGATTATGTGAGAAACTGAGCTGTGAGCATTTTTTGGCTGAAAAAAAAAGATAAATGTTCTTTATTCATGTCATAAGCACCTTCAAATTATAAACCCATAACATTCAACACAGCAAATAAGATAGATATAAAAAATAAAAACATAGGACATGTAAAAAGTGTGTAAAAAAGGATTAAGATTAAATTGACATTTGCCCAATATTGCACATTGACAACATTTTCTCTCACCAGCATGAGGTCTTCCTCCATTCAGGTTGACATTGTATGAACCATGACATATGTAAGAGGAATTGTTCTTCTCCCTGGTCCCAGAGTATCTTGTATTGGAAACCCCATTGTTTTAGATTGTCCCTTGATTTTCCTATCCAAACTGCAGTCTACTGTATTTAGTGATTTCCATACAGACCAAAGTTATACTCGACCTTTGCCTGACAGCTCCTTACTCACCTTCCATTGTTCCATGGTGATCTGTGGTGGCTGGTTGTTAAGAAGGGAGGACGTTTTGGGGAAACTGTTCTTCAATCTCAGTCTTGATGGCCATATAATAGGTGTGGTTTCTGTAGATATTCTTTTAACCCACTCTTTCTGGGCAGCACTTCCCTGGAGGGGGATACCAGCTAAGTAATGCACCTTTTGTATTTGGGTCAGTTTTAGACACCCCGTATTCTCCCACAATGTAACATAGGGCTAATGAAGAAGTTTTTAATGTGTGTGGTTGGGTGCCACATCTTGTGCTCAGTTATTTTTCTCAGAATGTTGTTCCTAGCAAATATGGTGTTAAAACAATGGTTCCTAATGGAAATTGTGAGGTCCAGAATTACTCTCACATACATTGGACGCGGTGGCTCAGTGGGTTAGGACACTGAGCTTGTCGATCTGAAGGTCGGCAGTTTGGCGGGTCGAATCCCGAGTGCCGCGTAACAGAGTGAGCGCCTGTTACTTGTCCCAGCTTCTGCCAACCTAGCAGTTCTAAAGCACATAAAAGTGCAAGTAGAAAAATAGGGACCACTACGGTGGGAAGGTAACAGCGTTCCATTACATTGGAATAGTGTTCTAGGCTGGTACATTCCATTGTACCTGCAGCATTTTTATTGCCTCACTGTTTTTCAAGTGGAAAGCACACTGTTATATTTTAGATAAATGATGTGTGTGTGTGTGAGAGAGAGAGATGGATATTTTAAAAAAGAAAGTAAGATTAATTAAAAATTAAAATCAAACATCAGATTTTTTAATTACAGTATTTATATAGCCTTATTATATGCTACTCAGGACATTTTCCCCCTATTTATCAGCAATCAATGAATTCGGTATATATCTATGTATCGGTATATATCTAAGTCATATTTTGTATCATTCTGGAAGTGGAGGAAGCATATTATTTTCATATTCCACTTTTCCAAATCTACATATATTGGTGTGCATTTTTGGAAATAAGAACTGCATCATACAGATGCTCACAGCACTGCTAGAAGATTAACTGTATTTTGTTCCACTTAGTAGGCTGGGAAGTATAAATTAGGCCAATTTCACTTTAAAATTATTTTTTGTCATATGTTCACCATAGTTACTTGTCTGACATGGGCAGCTATAAGAAATTGGATACATAAATAACTAAAAATGGCCATTTTTTAAAAAAATCTACCATCTCTGATCTTGTGTACTTATATTGGCGAACTAAATAACTAAACAACTAAATGAATTTACATCCCTTTTTGGGGGAAATCACAGAGCATACAGGCAAGAACACTTAATTTAGGCTGTCTTTTCTTCCCACATCCTCACAAAATATGGACAAGATTGTTAGAGAAGTGAGAGGCTTGTGGGTGGCACAGCATTCGCAATAATACCATTGCAGATCAAACAGCTTGCTTTGAAATTCTGGAAAAAAATGCAGTAATCACAACACTATGCAATTTTCATCTTATTTTTTGGCAAACATTAGGCATTTTATAAAACACAGACAGTTAAACATGCTCAAGATTAAATTCAGTGGATAAACTAAAATAAGACAAAATACAGAACAGGAAAAATAAATTGTTGTTGTTAGCTGCGAAGTCGTGTCAGACCCATCGCGACTCTATGGGCAACGTTCCTCCAGGCCTTCCTGTCCTCTACCATCTTCTGGAGTCCATTTAAAAAAATAAATTAAAAGTACACATTCATTAATATTGGTTTACAAAATTATTTTTTATATCTTAGTCAATAATATTACAGTCAAGTATTCAAAATATAGGATTCATTTTGTGTTTGGCATTTGGTATGTATAAGAATGGGCATGTAAGCATATGCAGCTTCTGTCTGTCTGTCTGTCTGTGCCTGTCTATCATCTCTCTCTCTCTTTCTCTTATATTGCTCTATCAGTCTATCATCTTACAATAACTAAAACAATTCCAGTTTCTTCACCTGCTCTTTTATTGGCTATACTACATGGTTTGAATGATTTAGTGCATTCTTCCATTATTCAAAACATGTATTGCAAGCACTAACATTAAAATAAGAATCATTATCTCATAGCAATTTACAGCATCTTCCAAAATCATCTCACTAGCCCCCAGCCAAAATAATAATAATAATAATAATAATAATAATAATAATAATAATAATAATAATAATAATAATAATAATAATACAGAGAAACTTTATTATGTCAGTGCTTAATAAGAGGGGGAAAGAGGGGAGAAAATGATGGAATATACATCATAAGAGCCTTGGTGGAGCAGTGGGCTAATGCCTCCTTAAGTAACACCAGCTGCCTGCAATTAGTGCAGGTTCGCATCCCACCAGGCTCAAGGTTGACTCAGCCTTCCATCCTTCCGAGGTAGGTAAAATGAGGACCCAGATTGTTGGGGGCAATTAAGCTGACTTTGTAATAATGCCGCTTGGGGTGTGTGTGTGAAAGCCCTAATAAGCAGGCATATACATAGAATGAAGGCTACTGCTAAGCTTGTAAGCTGCCCTGAGTCTTCGGAGAAGGGCGGGATATAAATTGAATTAAAAAATGAAAAAAAAATAACACACTCTAAGAATTTGGCAGCTTGTATCAAAAATCACAATGCATTTTCTGCCACTTTTTTCATCATTGACTGGGTAATGCAAGAAGATGGTAGAAGTCAGGGGTCTCCAAACTTGGCAACTTTAAAACTTATGGACTTCAACTCTCAGAATTCCTCAGTCATTATCATTAAATCATTAATGAGCAAATGGCCAAGAAGGAGAGTATCTTGGACCACTATTTTAAAGAGGGGTGTGTGTGTGTGTGTGTGTGTGTGTGTATGATACATATCTTTATTTTTTTACATAATGTGACCCTTTGTGTCAGCATTTCAGAGATATTTCTTCACCTAACTAAGAAAGATTACAGTCAAGCAAAAAACAAACAAAAAAGTGGAGGAGCAATGAATTTCAATTTCCTGCTGGTTTTCCCATTGACTTTCCTTGTAAAAGATGGCAGGGAGTGTTGGAAATGACATTCCCATGACTGCGGCTGACTTCAGCGGTGCAGTAACACTGAAGTGGCAACAATTTTACCAAATTTCAATCTTATGGCAGTCATGGGTCCCAGATTTTAAATCCATCCTGTAAATTGAAGTATGTTGATTCGAAAGTTGTTGACCTTTGATGCAACATTTCACCCAGGTTAGAAACAATCAGACATGGGAATATTAGTGGTATATAGATTCAAAGTAACCTAGGGAACACACCTAATCAGCAACCTGGCAGCAGATCTAATAGAATGAGTAGATTAGTGCTGCTATTTAAGTGTTTTTCTTTACAAATCACTGTAAAGTGGCTTACTAAATTACTAAAACACATTAGAACATGAAACCCAATTATACTGTTACCAATATCCCCATTCTGCATGTACCTACTAAATTATTTGCCGTCGTGTGAAATCTTTCCCTGCGTTGTTAGCAGAATGGGCCAAACAGTGAGGTAATAAATGAATTCCTCTCTCAATCTCAGGTTTATTTTATAAAGGTAATTTTGCTTTTAATCATTTCTCTGTCCCCCATTCATCAGTGAATCCTAGGATGCTGGAATTAAATTGTTCATGGGATGCACAATTTAAGCATGGCATTAGCAGTGGTATTCAAAAAAAAAAGTAAAAATGGCAGTGACAATGATGTAATCTGCACTCTGCTTTTTTTTTTTACCATTTGCTGCAAATATCCCTGCCTGCAGAAGAATTAAATGCCAGTTCCATAAATATGCCAGATCAATAAATATTCTGACATTCAGAACAATTTTACGGCATTCTATGCAGAAAGGAGGGACGCGGTGGCTCAGTGGGTTAGGACGCTGAGCTTGTCGATCAGAAGGTCGGCAGTTTGGCGGGTCGAATCCCGAGTGCCGCGTAACAGAGTGAGCGCCTGTTACTCGTCCCAGCTTCTGCCAACCTAGCAGTTCGAAAGCATGTAAAAATGCAAGTAGAAAAATAGGGACCACTCCGGTGGGAAGGTAACAGCGTTCCGTGCGCCTTCGGCGTCTAGTCATGCCGGCCACATGACCCCGGAGACGTCCTCAGACAAGCGCTGGCTCTTAGGCTTTGAAACGGAGATGAGCACCGGCCCCTAGAGTCGGAAACGACTAGCACGCGTGTGCGGGGGAACCTTTACCTTTTACCTATGCAGAAAGGTCTGCAGCAACCGCCTCTAAAAGCAATAACCTATTCTCCTTCCTTCTCTTGAGCAACCTACATGCAATTCTTATTACACAAAAAAGCATAGGGATGGGGCTTTGAGAAAAATGCATTCTGCTTCTTGTCATTTAAACACACACACACACATCATGCAGGACTCTGAGAAAAAATGATAACATGCAGCATACTCCTATACATATCTATTGAGAACTAAGCCCTATTAAGCTCAGCAAAGATTACTCTTACATAAGTAGAGTTAGGTTATTTCTTTTCAAGTTCAACTAAGAAGGAGGAAGAATAGGGTTTTAATTTTAAGGCTTACAACAATCATTTTGAAGTATTTGTGGTTTGTGGTGTGGCACAAAAATGCTCCCTGAAGCATCAGCTGCACTGGTCCCATGCTCAGAGGCCTAAATAAAAGGAATTCAACTTCTCCCTCCCTTAAAATCCCATTTATACAGTGGTACAATTGAGAAAAAACTAAATTATGTCTATCATTCTAATAAGTGTAATTTATTACATTTAATCTCTAGGAAATTTTAGATTAGGCCAAGCAGAGTTGCAGCAATGAAACAAGCAGCCATATAAATCAGTACAGATAAATAAACAAACTTTTCCAAACAACATAGCTTTCAATTAGTCTTCATGTTCTATGAAACTGAAGATAATGTTCAAATAGAGGGACAGAGGCAGAATGAGCAAGGAGGTCTGCCTAGTAATATCCTACAAGAAGCCTGGGTCCGGGTTATTTGAGGGAACACCTGCCCTTCAAACGCCCTTCGCCCAGTGCGCTCCCACAGGGAGGGTCTGCTCAGGGTTCCGCCGGTGAGAGATTGCCGGCGGGTGACACCCAGGGATAGGGCCTTCTCAGTGGGAGCGCCGGCCCTCTGGAACCAGCTGCCGGTGGAGCTGAGAACTGCCCCTGACCTCCGATCATTCCGCCGGGGCCTGAAGACCTGGCTCTTTGAGCTTTCGGGCCCAGGCTGAGGAGAAATTTTAATTGGGGTTTTTAAGTCTACAGGGTTAATTTAATATTTTTAATTCGGTTTTTAATTTTTGTATGTTGGATTTTTTAACTCCCTGTAAACCGCCCTGAGTCCTCAGGGAAAGGGCGGTATATAAATCTAACTAACTAAATAAATAAATAAATAAATCCTTCTCCAACCAGTCTCACTGCAATTATTTTTACTGGTGCTGAAAACAGTTTATCCCTGAACGTCATAGATAACTAGTTTGGCTAAGCTGACTGTATTGTTATTATCTGCGAATATTTGTAATTGCTGTATGAATCTAAAAAAGAATATATCATGGTGGGGTGGGGGGAGAGGTGGATAGTGGGCCATCCTTTACAAGTTATTGGAGGAAATATTTTGTGTAAAACTCAGAAGGCACAATGGTTGCCCATGAAGGAAATAAAGGGTTGGGTGCACCGCTTCAAGCTCTTTTAATATGTTCTGACATGGATTTGACTTCCATGGTGATGGGCATAGGGGCATTGCTGATATGAAAGAAGCTATTTTTAATGAATTATTTTAGCTGTCTCCTAAAGATGAAGAGCAGGACATATTTTGTACTAGGTCCAAGCTTAAGGTACTTTTTTTGTTTTTGATGGACCATAGCCAAGATAAGGAAACGCAAGATAAGGTGCAATATCCCATTTGTAGCTATCTATGGTTTTATTGGAGTACCCTAACTGTAACCCTAATATTGCCTCAATGTGGACTGATTATTTTGGTGGAACAGAACACTAATAAATAGGATTTCTGTTCTGCTCAATACAAGAAATAATTGAAATAGTTGTGTCTGACTAATTCACCTTTGACACAGAGAGAAAGCTCTACAATGCTCCTACTCTTCTTGGCTAAGTCCTTACTGCAAGGCACCTCACTTATTGCAGATGAAACCTGCTGTGTCATTACACTGCTGGTTATAGATTTCAAAACGACGCCAGATTTGGCATCACAACTAATTTGAGAGTATAATCTTCAGAGCACACCAGGTGATTTTAAAGAAAAGAAAAGGGAGGGATGGGTGTTACAGAATATTTTAACTTTAGATGTATGTGTCTGTTCTTGTTCATTTACTTTGTTCTTTGGCCCATATTGATGAACTTCTTGGTAGCATCTTTCAAGGACTCAAAATGCTTTTTTAAAGTAGATATGCTAGTGGCTGCATTGGCACTTTCTTCTTGTAAAATGCAAAGCTCCCGTGCCAGCCGACAACATAAAGGAAAAAAATATTTCCCACCCTCTTTCTTCCAGGTATAGCAGCAGCTGACTCCCATTCCAGTTGAACAGGCAATTCCACTTCTTTCAATACTAAAAAGGTAAGCCATGCACTGCACTTGTCTGCAATTCTATCCTCAATTTTGCCCGTCAGCAACACTGCTTCATGCTACCTAATGGTCAAGTAGGCTCTGAAAAAGTCCTTCCCAAACATTAGCATCCATACATATTTCTATCACCCTTTGCAAAGCTAAGTTTGACTTTTTGCAAAGAAGTTCATTTTCATAAACAGAAATTATACCTTTTTTTAAAAGGAAAATAGAAACGTTAACTACAATAGTCATTCCTTATTTTTAACCCTCTTTTTTAGAAGTCATCAAAGGAAAGGTTTCACAATCATGGGATAAGGAGAGAAGTTGGGGAGGGGGAATGTGCACATGCACCCCCTCCATGTCTTCATATACATGCTGTACCTGTCATCATGCATTGCTGCAAGTGGGAAATAGGAAATCGTGATTTTAATTGCTATAATTTCATTTCAAGTGTGCAGCACTCTAAAAATAGCAATGCCTGCCTCAGATTTCTCATTTGGTAACTATGTTTTTCCTCCCCCTCCCCCACCCCATATGTTTCCTCATCTTTAATTCAGAGAGGTTGAGATCTGATCCACATTATCTAAACTCAGAGATAATATAATAAATTGTCTCTGTTTGGCTAAATCATGTCAGTTCTTTTTCCTAATGCAAATTTTAAGTTTGTTGTCTTTTACATGGGAGGTTCTTTCTCTAAAGTTAACATGGAATTGGATGGATCAGAGCTTCAGTGCTCAGTCACAAAGAAAGCCATACTCAGCATATGAATTCTGATTCAACTATCAACTCCTGGTATCAGCTGGTGAGATTATTGGAAAATTACTCTGGATAATTTCCAAATTTATTTGCCTCCAGCGTATTCCCAGCCAATCTCTATCTTTAAATTGGAGCAAACACACATGCTATTTCATAGAGTGAACAAAAATAAAGTCTGATGTTTACATATTAAATATCAGCAAAAATCAAAACAATTAACTGGTAAAATACAGGAAAAAAGGCAAGAAGAGAGAGAAACATGAGCAACAAGCAAGAACTTAAATTAACTATATAGCTAATTCAAAAGAACAGAGAACTTTTCAGAACCATCCAAAACAATCCTGTGTGATAATTAATATGGAAGGTCCCAAAGGTTAATTGATCTTTAACCTTTCCCCCCCTACATAATGGCAATAAAATGGAGATGGAAAATGGAATAATTTCCTCTATTCTACAACGTGAAGGAAATAATTTGGTGGACAGCAATTATATGTAATCTTGTAAAACATAGTTTTAAAACCAAAGGCTGGAAATGAATGCACAGATATTTCAGCTCTTTTGATCTGCCTCCAACTTATATTAGTTGTAACTTGGCATGATCACACTTACTACCAGTACTACCAGTAGTATACTTAACACCAAGTTTGTAAACCTGGTATTTTTTGCAATAGAATCTTAATTAGTATTTCCAATGGCAAGCGGTTATGAAAGTTACGATTCAATCCACATAGAAGATGTCAGGTTGCCTAATCTGTGGCGTAGATGAAGCCAATGTAATACAGGTGGTCCTTGACTTATGACCACAATTGAGCCCAACATTTCTGGTATTAAATGAAAGATTTGTTAAGTGAGTTTTGCCCCTTTTTACAATCTTTCTTGCCATAGTGAATCACTGCAGTTAGTAGCCCGGTTGTTAAGTGAATCTGGTTTCCCCATTGAGTTTGCTTGTCAGAAGGCGTAAAAGGTGATCACATGATCCTGGGACACTGCAACCTGTCACATGCTAGTTGCCATGTGTCCGAATGTTAATCACATGCCCATGGGGATGCTGCAATGGTTGTAAATGTGAAAAATGGTCATAAGTCTCATTTTTCAATGCTGTTGTAACTTTGAACTTGTAAGTCAAGGACTACCTGTATTCCACATCCATTTTTGCCTATGTCAATGTAATAAGAACTTTTTAATGGATGGCAAGGATATCATGCACATTGATGTCATAATCTATGGATATAGGACCCCCTTTACAAGTTTACACAAACAATCCAACCACGTATTGATCAAGATATTCCAGGAAACCTTTATTTATATGCTGGTATTAAAAACTGTACTGTTTTGAGATTAATATGCACTTGCATGAATAAACTAATACTGTAGATGAGAAAGGATATTTCTATATAGTCTGTTTCTATACAGACTTGGCTATGTTCACACAACATACTTCTCCATTAACAGAAATAATTGAATCAAGTTCACATAACCTGAGCTAAGAAATAGGAACTGCCCTAAATTGTGGTTGGTTAATTTAAGGTTGCAAGTTTTTATGTGAATACTGCCTTTGGATTATGTATTATGTTAGGACCAAATAGAGAATATGGAATAAATTCCACGCTAGGATTTATGACTTAAATTAAGGATGTTTGTGTGATAAAAGACACACTTATGTTTTACTAATTTGCAAATGACGGCAGATTACAAGAAATGCAACAGGAAACAAGGCTAAATATCTCATTTGATGTCTTCAGTTACTTTGCTTTTGCTCAATGGCTTTCCTTTTGCTCAATTATCATAAGCTTCAGTACAAGCATTTGTGTGTATATACAGCTCAGTTCTGTGATCTTCATTAGAACCCTTTGGTCAGCTGCAGCTACAGCCTGAAGGTGACCACAGGTTAATCAATTTTACACTGCAGGGCTTTCTTATAGTAAATGAAGGCATTGGGCCTAAAATTACTTTTTCATCATCATCATAATTACGAACTGCCACTATCCCAGGTTCCTCACTCTAGGGAGCACTGTTCATTCCCTTTCTTAGCTGGGGGAGCCAGTGTTACATGAAGACATTTCGGTCATCAGTTGGCCAGCATGACTATGTACCAAGACCTATGGAATGCTGTTACCTTGCCACCAAAATGGTACCTAGTTATCTACTCACATTTGCATGCTTCCAAGTTATATGCTAAATGAGGACTACCTCTGTGTATGTTTGTATACATAAAACGTAATCTAGCTTGATATGAAAGATGTAAAATGGGCTATGATGCTCTGCAAATACTGTTAGAATTCAAATGACCCTGTGACACCCTTTCTTCAAGGAAATCAGTCAGTTTTCTGAGTGGGAAAGATAAAAACGGGAAGTTGAAATTGGAAGAAAAAAAAAGAAAAGCCCCTCATCTGACGCATTACTTGACTATGAATATCAAAAGTTAATCCCTTATTAAATAAATTTTAAAAAAATACTATGTACAGTTTGGATGAATACATACCCAGGTACCTGGAGGTAGTATACCAGTATTAATCTGCTGTCTTTGAACACAAAGCAGAGTAGAAGGAGGTATGCCACATACTGGCCTCAGTCGTATTATCAAAGGGCTATTTTTTTGAATGCAGCTAGCATAACAGACATGTATGTTGCAAGGGTTTGGAACAATGCAGTGAAAATGTTGGAATAGGAGTGGGAAGACACAGATTCTAGTGTTTCCTTAGCCATAGAAATATACTGGGTGATAAGAACCAATCTCCATGTCCAGCTAATCTCATGGGCGGGTTGCTATAGAGGGTGCTCTCTACCCTGTTTGGAATTATGAAAGAAAAGACTATCTATCTATCTATCATAGAAGCTGCTGTTGTTTGAAGTAATATTTTATTTCAGGGAAGGAGGGTCAGCAAATCCCCAAATATATCAATGTTCTCAGCCTTCCCCTCATTCATAAAATATCAAGCTTTTCTCTCAGTGCAGTTCTAGCTCCAGAAATACAACAATAGCAGGGAATTGAAGAGTTAAAACATTTCTTCCCTGTGCTGTTAACTAGATACCATTTGTCAATGAATTCCTTTATATTTTTTAAGATTGCACATTCAAGATTAGGGATGATATGTTATTTAATAGTTCACAGGAAAGGGGGTGAGTTTAGCTATTGTGGAATTTGCAGATAATGACCAGGAAAGATATGTGGTAGTGGGGAAGATTCGCACCAGTGACTGAGCAAAGAAAACCAATATAAACCTTTGTCAAGGAGATAATTTTAAGATAATGTAGATGTACAACCCTGGCAGTTCAGACTTTATACTAAGCCACAATTATTAACCAGGTTTTATTGACCAAACTGTAATGCTTGAACCCATTGCACTAAATTACAAAGTTTAATTTCCATTATAGCTTAATACAATGCTTATTGCCTATCACCCAGACCTGAATTCCACATTCCATCCCCTGCAAGCTGTGACGTGGGGCACTTGGTGGTTGTTTGCACTTATAAAGTTATTGGCCTTTGTGTATGATGTTTGTATGTTTATAAGCAAACAGAGCTTCTTAAAAAGCCAATGTAACTCTTTAAAAAAACCCTCTTTCCAATGAAATGACAATGGCCAGGCACATGTATTCTTTATCTTCTCCTTCTCAGAGAAGTGGGAAGAGCCATCTGATTAAGGTGACTATCCTAGGATTATCATGTATTTGTTTCACTCCATAAAATTGAATATCAGAAATGTGTCACCCAATTTAGTATTTTTGTGCTGACAAGGGTGAGTTGTGAAAAATTAGATCCCTGCATCCATTCTTGCAGAGCCTATAAAAACAATACTGGAGCAGACCCAAAGCCCATATAAACTAATGGCCTGTTCATATACAGCTAACAAGATGCAATGAGAAGCCCAGAAGTTGGATATATGCAACTTTCAGGAAGCAAGTACTGAGTAGCACTTATTGTTGTTGTTAGCTGCGAAGTCGTGTCCAACCCATCGCAACCCTATGGACAATGTTCCTCCAGGCCTTCCTGTCCTGTACCATCTTCTGGAGTCCATTTAAGCTCACGCTTACTGCTTCAGTGACTCCATCCAGCCACCTCATTCTCTGTCATCCCCTTCTTCTCTTGCCCTCAATCTTTCCCAGCATTAGGCTCTTCTCCAGTGAGTCCTTCCTTCTCATCAGCTGGCCAAAGTATTTGAGTTTTAGCTTCAGGATCTAGCCTTCTAAAGAGCAGTCAGGGTTGATCTCCTCTAGGACTGACCGGTTTGATCGCCTTGCAGTCCAAGGGACTCGCAGGAGTCTTCTCCAGCACCATAGTTCAAAGGCCTCAATTCTTTGGCGCTCAGCCTTTCTTATGGTCCAGCTTTCACTGCCATACATTGCAACTGGGAAGACCATAGCCTTGACTATACACAGTTTTGTTGACAGGGTGATGTCTCTGCTTTTTAGTGTGCTGTCTAGATTTGCCATGGCTTTCCTCCCAAGGAGCAAGCGTCTTTTAATTTCTTACTGAGTAGCACAGTTCCACTCATATTTGTTATTTAACCAATGACTTTCAGATAACAGCCACTGAGGGGGGGGTTTCATTCCAATACCCTCTGAATGTTTTTTCCAAACTGATGGAGCTAGTTCCACAGGCTAAACTATGCCTTGCATGAAGTAGCACTTCTTCTTTCCTATGTTGAATTTCACATCATGTCAAAACAATGGGATTTTGCTTTATTTTAAAATCACAAATGCTAGAAACTGAGTCATGAACCAAAGAAGGAGCCATTGAGTAGGTCACTGTGCCCAAAGCCCTAAATGTGAGTGATCTCAAAGTTCACAGCTGTTTGGTTAACGCAGTAACGGTGAACCTGACACCTACACCAAGGATGACACACTACATTTTGGTGATTCCCCATCACCCAGCAAAAATATTCCCCCAAATACATATCATTCTCAGACAGCTTTTGGAGGCTGTGGAGGCTGTGCTCTCACATGACCTGTGGAAGTTGCATGAGAGATTGTGATCTTGCACAACTTCCTGAGCCTTTGAAAATCATGTGAGAATGGGGCTTGCTTTCATGTGATTTTTTGGAGGCTGCAGAACAGCATTATCCAAAGGTGCTTTAAGAACAAAAATCTCATGAATCCAGAGCTACCACAGGTAGGTTACAAGGAGCTGTCAAAAGACAAGAGCACTGAAGGCAAGCAGCATGTGGCGGATTCCTGGGGAATCACGCCCAATTTGACTGAACGTTTTTCTAAATAAAAGAACAAAATGTGTGTGCTTGTATCTGGTGTGGGGAAGGGGAGGGGGCAGCAGAGCCAAGTAAGACATTTTCTGAATTTTTGATATGCCTAGCCCAATGGATTCACTATCACTGGGTTAACTTGTCCAGTCGCACGTGCCTAGGCTGCCTTTACTTGACCAGATTGTAGACCAAGAAGCAAGGAGACAATGTGTAACCCCAACTGCTCTTGGTTTTTTGTCCTTGTCCAAGGCTTTGTGCAGAAAAGTCAGAAGCAGCAAAAAAAAAGTGAGAGAGACATCTTTGAAGTATCAGTTTTTATTGCCTGCTCTTAAACAGCACATACTTCGTCGGTTTCTCACAGCACTACAAGGCAAGTGTTCAAAGTCTAATTAATGCACAACTTAAATGGCAATTGTAAGTGTCGATCATTTAGACACCTTATCCATTGATAATAGAACATTAATGCAAAGGGTCAAAAAGAAAAGGGGAAAAAAGTAGTGGCAAGGGAAAGCCAAGAGACCTACCAAATCTTGCAGTTGGGGTTGGAAAAGCAAAGATTGCAAGCAGTATAAGTTGGAAATATCTTTGGAGGATATGAGGAAAGGACAGAGAGAGAGACTAGAGGAGGAAGTCAAGAAAGAGAAATGAAAAGTATCTGCCAATTCATAAAAGGCAGTTTTACACTGTGCAGGCTATCACTCTTTTTCTCCAGAGCCTTCTTATTCCTTGGACTTCTGGATTTCTTGGAATTGAACTCATTTCAAAAAATGTTGTATGTGCCCAATCACCATACATAAAGATTATCCCCCCTGCCAAGAAATCACAAAGTTTAGTGTTTTAAGAGAGCTCTCCCTCTCCCTCTCATATTGTAGAAACCCCTGGATCCATCAGGCCCTTGAGGTAGGCGGATCAATGTGGGACAGACACCTACTGGTTTACAGAAGATTGTGGAAATAGGTCGTGAACCCAAGGACTCTGGTTTCTGTATGAATGGTTGACTGTAGGGTAGTCCATGCCTCTTTGGTGTCCCCAAGTTTTCTAGACCTACTCTATTGCCCCAGCAGGAGTTGGATGGTTTCCATACCAATGGTTTGCGTAGTTGAAGAGGGTTTGCATGTGATATGCTGGATGAATTTGGTTTGAAGGCTTGACCTGATGAGTTGCAGGGCTTACTTGTAGACATGACTGGAGTAGAGAAGAAATTCCGAGGAATGATAGGAGTAGAAACTGGGATACTATCTGGTTCTGTAGATGAACTGCAGGGGGAGGAGTCTTCAAGGATATGTTGAAGGCCTTTTGACAACTCATTGGACCATTTTCTAAAAGGATTTGGTACCTCTTCAATCTTCTCACTATCTTCTTGACTGACCACATTCATCTTTCTGAGAGTAGAGAGGTTGATTACTTTGATGCTTTGCCCAGGAGAAGAGAACTGCTTGTGGCTAAGCCCTCCAAAAGCCTTTCGGGCACTCTTCAGCCTTTCATATTCCACCAATGCACACCATCTGGTCAAAAGCTCAGGATAGGAAGAGGTAGATTTCGTCACCGCTGAGGGGAGTTTTTTGCCTGGTCTGAAGATGCGTATGCAGGCAATGTCACCAAAAGGCCCAAACAGCTTTGTGATTGTATCCAGAAACGTTTCTTGAAGCAGGAGTGAAGAAGAACCGGATTCTTCACATGAAAGGACATTCCAGGCAAGGAGTGTCTTGCTTAGAGGGATGCTTACCAAGGATTCTGGGACAGGGTCCTTTCTCCTCACCTTGGTCCCATCTTCACTGAGTTCCAGCAACTTCGAGAATTGCAGAGCATAAAGGGTCACTCGCCAGTTCCGAGTTAAACATTTCATCTAGTTATTTATTTTTTTAAAAAGAGAAACATCAGTAGTAAGATTACCTTGAAAAAGGTATGCAAGCTTTCTTGACAAGAGATAAAACATATTTTAAGTTCAGAACTTATAGATAATATTCAGTAGTAGTTCAAACCTCCCTAATTCCCAAATTTTATTAAAATTATAATAGTAAAATCTAATTCAAACTTAGCAAAAAAGTATGGAAATATAAAAAGTGCAAGAGAAAAGGGAAAAGAGGAAAAAGAAAAGAACATTATAAAAAAGAGAAAACAAATAAAGAAGTGACTTCCAGAAGTGACCTTTTATATTTATCACAAATAAATTTCGTCTCTCTAAGATGGCAAACGTATCTTCATCCCATATGCCATCTCTTATCTATAAACAAATCTATAAAATATCATCTTTTCAGTCCTGGTGTCAGAGAAAATTCACAAATGGTTAGAAGTGACAACACATCCCATTTAAGTCTTGATTAGATAAACCATGGTCTATGGATAGACCATTCAAAAGTTATTGTGACTAGATATGGAAGGGCATCAGATTGGGAGAGCATGGTCTAAAAGCAAAGATGTTCACATCCTTGGATCCAAGAATATGCCTAACATGTCTTTTTACAGACAAGCATTTTAAAAAAATACCCACCTTTTTGAAAGTTGTCAGAAGTTTAATGCTCACAAATCCCATCTTGTTCCTTTGCATATGCCTCAGGAGGAATACATCTCTGGACAAGTTATCATCCGAAAAGTAGAACTCCACTTGCGACACGATTCTTTTGATAAGGAATGAATCTGGGATAGTGAAACCACTGCTCTCAGAGGTGCTTGAACTGAGGTCATTCAAGTTGTTCGGAGTCCTACTCAGGGATAAGGAAAAAGACCAAGACATACAAAAGAATTAAAGCCAGTGTCTTAGAAATGCAGGAACTTAGATCAAATGTGGATAGAATTTTATTGCATATCTGCTATTTGCTCCTGTTGTACAGTATTGTAAGTTAACACATGGGAGCATGCTATAATTTGATCTGACTGGCTTTAGTGTTGTATGAATGCAGTGATTGTGGCTTGCAAGCTTAGGGTAGTATGTTCTTCCTCTGAATCTGGTACAGAAATGGGGCAGTTTTTGAAAGACCATCAAAAGAATGTGATATTGTATTGGCTGACAATATACG
Source organism: Vipera ursinii (assembly GCF_947247035.1). Taxonomy (NCBI): domain Eukaryota; kingdom Metazoa; phylum Chordata; class Lepidosauria; order Squamata; family Viperidae; genus Vipera; species Vipera ursinii. Next base: position 40,483,418 of record NC_139517.1, read on the forward strand.
GCATTGACCACACAATATTTGAAAACTAGGGCTAGAATCAGTTTAAAGGACTGAGGAAGGGGTACAGTCTTATACCATCTGCAGACACTAAATTCCTCATGCACACACACAAACCTGAATACTTAGACCAGGGCTTTTCAACCAGTGGTACATGTACCACCTGTGGTACATCGGCACCTGGCAGGTGGTACATGACCATCCTAGAAAAGTGGTAGCGGGGGAGCGGTGGCAGCACAGCACAAGCCTGAGCGAGAGATGGCTGGAGCTGCAGGGCTGTCAGGGCTCAGCGGAAGCACCAGGATCAGTGCCAGACTCCAGCTAAAGCTCGATGCTGATCCTGGCGCTTCTGAGCCCAGAAGAAGTGCCGATCAGCTGGAATGTTGCAGAATCTCCAGGGTTTTATGATTTACATTCAGATGCTGAATCATATTTATGACGGTCACAGTGTCCCAGAGTCATGTGAAGTGACCAAAACCTGCTGCAACCACTCAGCAGACAGGGGGAGTAAAAACCAAACACCCCCCACCCCTGGTGCCAATCCTCAACAGAAATGCTCACAACAGTGAAAACCTCAGACTGGAGGAAGAGTGCCACCGGGCAGGCAGGCAGGTATCTTGATCAGCTGTGGCTTGCGGGACACTTTTTAGAGTGCCATTGTAACTTTGAACAGTCACTAAGTGAACTGTTGTAAGGACTACCTGTACTTCATCACTTTTTTCCTTTTTTCCTTTTTTTTGTCATCAAGTTTTTGACACCTTGCTAGGTGACTGGTGGTACTTAGATGTTGCCATATCCTAAAAGTGGTACAATGGGTGAAAAGGTTGAAAAGCCCTCACTTAGACATTCCAACAAATGCTCTATTTATTTTGGAAAAAAATCATTTTATTCAGCTTTTACTTGCCATCTCAACTAACTGGCTCTGGAAGGTTTAAAACAATGCCTCCTGAAAGGCCATTGCACTTTAAGATGATATTCTTAATTCATTCTTCATCTAATATCATGCAAGATGATATTCTTAAAGTGATATTTAAGATGAATTATGTCTGCAGCATTTTATCTGTAATGGAATTCAACTATTTATGATTTATATTATTAAGCAAATTTATACAGGTTTTAATCTCACAGAAGTGACTCAGACTGATGTAATAAGCAAATAAAGCTACAGTGTAAAAACAATATTTTTTTAAGGTTTTAAGTTTAGAGAACTCTGGCCAGGAGAACCTGGATTGCTAAGTTGTTGTCATGTTGAGGCTATATAACAAACTACTTAATTAAAACTTCTTCAGGATTAGTGATGGACATAATAGGACTGGATCCAAATGTCATGCTAAATTATTATTTGCTTAGCAATGGTTAAAGCATAATTGATTGTATTAACATAAACCATAAAACATGATTTATAAACTACAATGAGTTTATAAACCATGATATATGGCTTATGTTACACACACACTCAGCCAAAACCCAAGAAAGCCATGTATATCTGCTGACTATTGATTAGGAATTTTGGGATCTGTGCTCCCAAAACGTTTGAAGAATGTCAGGGAAGATTGAAATAAAAGGTTGGTTTTCTCAATTTGGAATGTTTCCCTTGACGCATGGAAAATATTTCACCACCAGATAAGCCTGGCCCATCTGCTCTCATTTTTCCTTCTTTGCTTAAAATAATGTTTTTATCACTCACCATTTACTTAATTTTACCCATAGATATAAGTGGAAAGTGTTCCTCACCTAGCCACTATTTCCTCTCGTTGCATAAAAGAGTTCCTTGTAGCTTGAGAAAAGGGAGGGAGAGGACAATATCTGGGGGACTGGTTTGGAAATGGAGAAAAATGTTTCAGCTGGGAATCACAGCTAAAAGCCATTGTAAGATAGACTGCTTCCTCTGTGAAGGTAACACAAGAGAAGCCCTGTAGAAAGACAGTATTTCTTTTATTACTATTAGTTGCAAACTGATCCAATTCAAATAAAGCACATTATGGTTTGACATAATGAATGAATCCAGCCAGACATTCAAGGAAGCTCAAAAGGAACTCTTAAGAAGACTCAGAAGAAAACTACAAATAAACAAGCATCAACCAAAGTAACTTTTAATTAAGAAATTGTTGCAGCAAAATCCTAAATGTTTAGAAGTTGAATTTTTATTATTTTGCCCCCAGGTACAGAGACAGATTATTAATTCAAGGTTCCCTTGCAACTTCAGAATTCTATTTGTTTCCCCAATCTAGGTTGGAGCAGAATCACAACTGGTCTTTTTTCATAATATTCCTCTGCCCTGTTAAGGACAGGGGGAAGGGGAAAATAGAAATAATGAACATCTTCTGTCAAGAAATACATTTTAGAAGATTATCTGAAGTACACTTTCCAGCTACCCACACCACTGTTATAGCTACGAAGGTTGTAACTATTCCACTAGTTCATCTGAATTTGAAAAATGCCCTTCAACTACTCACTCCAGATAGTGTTGGTTGGCCTTTTACAAGTCATCTTGAGAAAAAAAAAACAAAGACTGAGAAAATGCTAACCTGTTGAGTTCTTAAGAGAAGTTTTCAGAAAGGGACTGTCAGCTGCTCTGGTTTGAATATTAAAGCAATCAGCTGAAGCCTACAGCTGAAGCCAATTTCCATCTTAAGGGCAAAGAGTTGCATCAAGGAACATAGAATGAGTGGCATCAACCAAACTAATAAACTATAGTTGATTGAGGCTTAGTCACAGCAATTTTTTTTTAAAAAAATCCTGAATTCATTAAACATTATACCAAAACACTGTGTCTAGTCTTGTTTTGGTTTACACATCATGGATGTATTCATGAACCTAGCCATAACTTTTGGGCTTCTTCAATATAGTTCTAATCTTAATGTGTTCTGGGCATCCAACCAGTATTGTTTATTCAACAACTCTGATTAAGCATCCTGTTTAGGTTGATGGGTAAACACAATACCTTTATAAACTGGATTAAACTTATTTTTCTTTAAGCAGAGAATGGATTCCTAACTCTTCCTGCCCCAAGACACTTGATTAGACAAATTGATTTGTTGATTTAGCTTTGCTTGCAATTAGACAGCTATGTTGAAAGAGATCACACATTAAACTCTCTCCCATGTATCCTTTTTTGTCTGTGAATAGGAGTTAGCATTAGGTGAAGCTACTAAGTTGACTTCATTGAGTCTGCAGTTCAAGTGATCATATGATAAAAGTCTAGTGTTTGTGTTTAGAATACTGTATTTTCTGGCGTATAAGACTACTTTTTAACCCATGAAAATCTTCTCAAAAGTCAGGGGTCATCTTATACGCCGGGTGCTGAAAATTTAGGGACAGGGCTGGCTGGAAAACCTGGAGCGGATCTCCCATTTAGTCTGCGCAGGGAAAGCAGGACCAATTGGAGAAGAAGCTGCAGTCTGTGATTTTTTACAGGGTTTATAGGGTTTCCTGCCTTAGCCGGGTGTTGGACTAGATGACCTCCAAGGTCCCCTCCAACTTATTATTATTATTATTATTATTATTATTATTATTATTATTATTATTGTTGTTGTTGTTGTTGTTGTTGTTATTGTTGTTGTTGTTGTTTAATCCACTTGCACTGTTTACATGTTTGATGACAAACAGCCTTATGTTTATAAGTGACAGTTTTCCTACTAAGCACCTGCATGTTATAAGCATTTGAATTAAAATTACCATATTAAAATCAAATCTGATGTTTTTTAATTTTTATTTAGTGTGCGTTGGAAGAGGGGTAGTCTTATACGGCGAGTATAGCCCAAACCCTATAATTTAACAGGAAATGTAGGGGGTCGTCTTATACGCCCAGTCGTCTTATACGCCGGAAAATACGGTAACTTATCAGAATAATATTTTCGAATGTCATACTTACATACATCATTGTGAAGCACTTTCAAAGTAGATTAATCTGAATCATCAAAGTAAAACTACCATGAGGTTAAAAAACTAAAATGTTCTAGAAGTCAACCTCAGTTGCAGGGACACAGACATACACTTAACTTGGCAGTGTTAAAAAAGTGGTATACCACTGCCTTCTATAAGTTTTTTTTTCTTAAAAGCTGATTCTGCTGAGCTTCTGAGCCTAGATAAGAATTGGGCTTATTAGTAAAATATAGTTCAGCTAGCCACTGGTAAGCATGCCATGCAGTTATAGAACTTGTGTTTGGTGTGAAAGCACAGCTATTCCTCCTTTCTCTTGCCTCTCTTCCCCTCCTCCTGATTGGATTACCACATCACACTCCCAGGGGTGGACAATCTGCAGATTGCATAGTCCCAAAAATGGACAGTCCACAAATGACCCCATTATGCTACCTAAATCTAGCAATCAGTAGTGTTTGTGTAAAATATGGTATCTGCCCACAGTCAGAGACTTTTAGGAGATCATTGGCATGTCACTCTATGACCACCATGGGCTCAAGCAACATAGAGCAATTGAACATTGCATGTCACAAGCCAAAATCAAACAAACCATAGTATGGCTAGGCTGATGGCTAAATACAGCCATGTTGTGCTTTCCTTCTCCCCATGAAACTGAGAGACGATTCCAGACTTTCTTTGTCTGCCACAGGGAGACAAGTCTGCCAATAGAGAAGTAAATCACTCTGAGGTCTCCAGTTGTAGGATTAGAAAGCTATATGGATACTGCTCCAATCATAGTAAGAGGGGAATAACACCAACATGCTGCAAACATAATAAATACGTGCCAATTTCCAAGCACCCAAATTTTGAGCACATAATATGGGAATGCTGCAACAGGTTGTAAATGTGTTGGACTAGATGACCTCCAAGGTCCCCTCCAACTTATTATTATTATTATTATTATTATTATTATTATTATTATTATTATTATTATTGTTGTTGTTGTTGTTGTTGTTATTGTTGTTGTTGTTGTTTAATCCACTTGCACTGTTTACATGTTTGATGACAAACAGCCTTATGTTTATAAGTGACAGTTTTCCTACTAAGCACCTGCATGTTATAAGCATTTGAATTAAAATTACCATATTAAAATCAAATCTGATGTTTTTTAATTTTTATTTAGTGTGCGTTGGAAGAGGGGTAGTCTTATACGGCGAGTATAGCCCAAACCCTATAATTTAACAGGAAATGTAGGGGGTCGTCTTATACGCCCAGTCGTCTTATACGCCGGAAAATACGGTAACTTATCAGAATAATATTTTCGAATGTCATACTTACATACATCATTGTGAAGCACTTTCAAAGTAGATTAATCTGAATCATCAAAGTAAAACTACCATGAGGTTAAAAAACTAAAATGTTCTAGAAGTCAACCTCAGTTGCAGGGACACAGACATACACTTAACTTGGCAGTGTTAAAAAAGTGGTATACCACTGCCTTCTATAAGTTTTTTTTTCTTAAAAGCTGATTCTGCTGAGCTTCTGAGCCTAGATAAGAATTGGGCTTATTAGTAAAATATAGTTCAGCTAGCCACTGGTAAGCATGCCATGCAGTTATAGAACTTGTGTTTGGTGTGAAAGCACAGCTATTCCTCCTTTCTCTTGCCTCTCTTCCCCTCCTCCTGATTGGATTACCACATCACACTCCCAGGGGTGGACAATCTGCAGATTGCATAGTCCCAAAAATGGACAGTCCACAAATGACCCCATTATGCTACCTAAATCTAGCAATCAGTAGTGTTTGTGTAAAATATGGTATCTGCCCACAGTCAGAGACTTTTAGGAGATCATTGGCATGTCACTCTATGACCACCATGGGCTCAAGCAACATAGAGCAATTGAACATTGCATGTCACAAGCCAAAATCAAACAAACCATAGTATGGCTAGGCTGATGGCTAAATACAGCCATGTTGTGCTTTCCTTCTCCCCATGAAACTGAGAGACGATTCCAGACTTTCTTTGTCTGCCACAGGGAGACAAGTCTGCCAATAGAGAAGTAAATCACTCTGAGGTCTCCAGTTGTAGGATTAGAAAGCTATATGGATACTGCTCCAATCATAGTAAGAGGGGAATAACACCAACATGCTGCAAACATAATAAATACGTGCCAATTTCCAAGCACCCAAATTTTGAGCACATAATATGGGAATGCTGCAACAGGTTGTAAATGTGAGGACTGGTCATAAGTCACTTTTCTCAGTGCTGTTGTAACTCTGAATGGTTGTTAAATGAATGGTTGTAGATTGAAGACTACTTGTAAAGGCATTTTGGGAGTACATGTGATGAACTCATTGAATCTAATACATAACCCTACCCACACTATCGGCTCTGATCAAGGAGAGAAACTATGCCATCACAGTAAGTGATTAGTCACGACCTCTGGTGTTGATATTTGTGGATTTATTTTTTTAATATATAAGGAATTAGTAAAATTCTAAAAAGAGACGAAAAACATTGAAAAGTGGGAGAATCAAAAGCCTTCGTTCTGTTCTTGCCTGATTGTAGACACACACACACACACACACACACACACACACACAGAGAGAGAGAGAGAGAGAACCTAGGAAGTCGTGTTTTTGCCATCACAGCCCTCCCCCTGCACACCCAGAAACCCTACATTGAGGTATATGAAACTGTGTTGTTTCTACAGGGGACTCCTGGGGGCTCAAAAAGAGTCAAGATGACAGCATTGCTTCTGCTCTCCTATAGTAAATTGTGGTTCCTCTTTTTCTCCTTAATTTTATCTTTTCAGCTATAGTTGCCTTTGAGGTTCCTGTAGGAATTTGGGCTTTGGCAGATACAATTATAGCTTTTTTCATACATTATTTAAATGCCAATGATTTTTTTAGAGAATTCTAAAATTAAAAGAAAGAAAGAATTAAACAGCTACCATTTCAAAGGTTTTCATTAACTGTGACTCGCTGGAGTTATATGGGAGCTTATGTTACCATAGATACTGTTGCTGGAGTTATTGTGGTCTCAAGCTTGGTCTGTGTTGGTGCTGGGTGTTGTCTCTTGCAAATATGTGTGTGTGTGTGTGTGTGTCAGTGTGTGTGTGTGTGTGTTTGTGCACCCACAAAAAGATATAGTCTTCCTTCTGTCAGCTCCATCTGTTGATTCTGAAATGCTGTTCTTTCATTAAAGATGCAAGATTAAAAAATAACCCACTCCCCTCACCCCACCCTCCCAAACAGGAAAAAAAGCCCCAGAATAATTATGATAAGGACAGGCATAAGCTGATGTTTTTGTTTTTGCTGGACATAGTGAATATTTTATGGGGGTGGGTAGGTAGGAGATGAATGTATCTGAATTTACATACTTTTTTCTTATTTATTTTGAAACATTTATATTCCACCTCTCCAAATTGCCTTTCATACTGCACAGCATGGAAGCTGTGCTCCCAGCTGAACCCCATTTGGCCAGATAAGGTGCCTGGAACTTACATCAATTGTGACTAAGTTAACTCCCACTGATTTCAGTGGTTGGGTTCTCACTCAGTGCTAACCTAAATTATGGTTTGTTTCATGTTTTGCTAAACAAACCACAGTAGTGTGATTCATACATTACCTCACTGTGTCTGGGTTCAGATAAGTTGCTAAGCAAAAACTGAACCACATTAAGATAATGTTTTAACTTGACCAATGGGTTTTCTATAAAAATAATTAACTATGAAAGAAACCCTACTGACTTCATGAAAAGATCATATTTAAATGTGAAACAAAAGAGAGCTAAATTGGACTGATGAAAATAAAATGCAAATTCAGATTCACAAATTTGGAGTATGAATTACCATCTGTTTTTTTAAAAAAATGTTTACAAAATCTGTACTAAATTTTAGTATAATTAGCAAAATAGGTTTGTGCCCTGATTTAGCCCTGGCAATTCTCATAGGAAAACAGAATATCCACAATGAATCTACTAGAAATGTAATGAATGTAATATATAAATTTAATAATGCCAACTTTTCTAAACTGGTATTCTCAAAATATGGTAGAATGCAACCCCCATCATACTCAGTCAATTGGTTTTTTTTTTATCTCATTCAGTTGTGTCCAATCCTCAGATATTGCCTGAACACGTTCCTGCAGTTTTCTTAGCAAAGTTTTATGAGAAGTAGTTGGTCATTGCTCCCTACCTAGGTTGACAGAAAGTGACTGACCCTAGGTCATCCTATGGCTTTATGCCTAAGGTGGCACTAGAATTCACAGTCTCCCACTTTCTAGTCTGATGTCTTAACCATTACTTCAAATTGGTTCTCAAACAATGCTTAGAAACTGCCAGACTGGTGGGAGAATAAGTGATAAAGGTAGTAAATGAGTCCACTGTGTAAATAAAAGGTACATGCTGAGTTTTTGTGACTGTGATTTATTTTTTTACTTTCTGCAGTGTACTCCTGTGGCAATGGGACTTCTACTTTGTCTAGTATTGTTACCAGAAATATAACTTCTGTTCCCAAGAAGCACAGAAAATAGATAGCCAGCAAAATAAATAACATTGCAAATTATACGTATAGGCTGCTGGAAGCCAGACTCTTGTTGTCTTCTACACTTTTATCGAATGAAGCCCTGTAGAGGTTTGATGGCACTTAGGCTACAAGCTTAGGCTGTTTAGGCTGCAAAAAAAGCACCTGTCCACTACATGATGGTAGAGACGTAACTGTGGGCTTCTTTGTACCCATAAATTAGATGCCAGTTTAAAATGTAGTTGACTGCTTTATACTTCATTCTGTTGTCCAAATGCATCTTAAGATTTATATCCTGTTATTTTCTTTTTTTAGACAGCCTGGGAGATAGCAAATACAACAATATGTGCTGACAATAAGATCAGGACCAGTGAGGAAGAACAGGTTGGTACAATACTGGTACAAACTCAGAGTCACTTGAAAGTGAGATTTATTTATTTATTTATTTATTTATTTATTTATTTATTTATTTATTTATTTATTTATTTATTTTAACTTATATACCGCCCTATTCCTGTAGGACTCAGGGCGGTTTACAGGGCAATTAAAATCACATTTAAAACAGTTAATTAAAACAGTTAATTAAATTTAGAGCCCAAAGTTTAAAAAGTTAAAACATTAAAACCCTAATTAAAACCCATCAGTCTAGGCCCGACAGCTCGAAGAGCCAAGTTTTCAGGTCCCGGCAGAATGAGCGGAGGTCGGAGGCATTCCTAAGTTCCATCTGAAGTTGGTTCCAGAGGGCAGGCGCACCCACAGAGAAGGCTGTCTCTCCGGGAGTCACCCACCAGCAATCTTTCACCCTAAGAAGGCCCTCCCTGTGGGAGCGCACAGGACAATGGAAAGTTGATGCCGGCAGTAGGTGTTCCCTCAGATAATCCGGACCCAAGCCATTTAGGGCTTTATAGGTCATCACCAGCACCTTGAATCTCACTCGGAAGGCAACCGGAAGCCAATGCAGCTCGCGGAGAAGAGGTGTTACACAGGAGTATCGGGGAACTCCCATCACAACTCGCAGCAGCATACACATTTAATAATGTGTATTTTTGTTCCTGGAACTAAAGCAAACAATCAGGTAAAAGATGAGTAAAAGCTCAGGCAGGTCACTGGATGCAAGGTCCTTGCCCTGCATCCAAGCCACAAATGACACACTTTATAGCCTTCCAAGTGTGGCAAATGGTTTTTCCTTCTTCAGTCATGGTTGAGGAACAGCAATCCTTAAAGGTCCAGCCCAGCATTTTGGTACTTTTCCTTTCTCTTGTCTGCTAAATAATTTATTTATATTTATCTCTATATTTTGTAACTTGTCTTTTTGGGCCATAGGACAGAAGTTGGGAAAGAGGAAGTCATTCTGATAGTCCTTTTGAAGGGGGAAGAATTTCTCCCTCCAAATTGCCTAACTGAAATTTCTGCTCCCAGGCTCAAAATATGGGATTGCTGCCTGAGGCCATGGCCTCTATGGCCTAATACTTCGCATTGTAAAAATTAAGTGGTCTCCAGCTGTTTCCTGATATGGGCAAATCAGACTATATGAATTACTGTGTGAAACCCTTGAGCTAACTAACACTAACAAGGGAGAAGCCTTGTTAGTGGCTTCTTACAGTTCTTCTGACTTGTCTTTCAGCTACTATAAGCCACTAATCAAAAGACAGGTAGTACTGCTTTCATATCTGTAAATCCATTGTTTAAGACAGCTCAGCCCTCAAAAAATCTTGAGGAGCACCAGGGCTTCATTAGTAGTACTATTGCAGAGAGATGCTAGCAGCAGGGGTGGGGCACCTTGGGTCTGCAAAAACCACCTAATGAGCCAGCCTAAGACATGTAGTTGACATTGCTTAGGTTTAAAAAGTTGAGTTTCTAAGCAATTTAGGGGGGAGCAGGGGAATACCAGACAAAATATCAGCCAAGTACTTGGCAAATGCCTGCAAGATGTTTCTTCAATCCAAGATAATGAGGAGAAAGAATAAGCTAAAATTTTCAGGAATTGGTCTTATTTAACCATTGGCCAACTAGTATGGGGAATGATGGAAGCTGTAATTCAACATTCTTGGATGGTATCAGATAATGGAATGCTGCACTATAGTTTTTCCCTCTTCATTGTCTTGGTCTACAACTTTTTTATTATAGGATAAAATATGTTGGTTCTTTAATAAACTTCATTTGGTGATTGGCCAAGATCCTGTAATATAACAGAATTCTAGTCCAAGGCATCTGGAGGACTGCAGGTTAGAAAACAATAATGACTTAATAAAAGAGCACCAGAGGATGGTGGCAGAGATCTGGGAAAGGAGTTGAAGGAATGGTATTGATGGAAACTTTTGTGTTGCTGGCCACAGAAGAAAAACTATATAGCCCAGGGGGGAAGACATGGGGGGAAAGGAATAGAAATGATGAGTAATCTGGAGATTTGAGAATCCATATTCCATGTTGTGTTGAGATAATAAGCCTAATGATTCCTCCCATAGGATCACTGATTATTTTACACTGGAACATATTTTATTCATGCAAAGCCTTCCTTGGTAGTTGATAAAACTACTGTAGTCAGATCATTCATTCAAGAATGGCTTATGCCATCCCTATAAGGTAGAGCAGTTACTACATAGGCTTAAAACTATTCTATTAGTATTAGAATGGCTGTAGTAAATATAATCTTGCAAGTATGAATGTGCTTTCTGCTTTTTATCTTAAAAAATGGGAGTGGAGTTGTTTATATACAACTCTTTATATGGGCTTAAGCCCCATTTATCTGTTTACTGCTTTAGTACAGATCTTTCCTATCTTCTGCAACATCATCCTATATACCCTCTGTAGATATGCACTTTGATTTAGGGGACAATCTTTAGTTGATGGGCTGATGATACCTCCCTGTTATAGAATTGAATTGAACCCAACCATAGGTTATAAAATTGTAAAGAAAGCACTATAGCTTTCATCTGTGGTTTTCCAAGACCTTTTCAATAATAATGGATATGTAAATTGGTCCCCAAAAAGGAAAGCCTTCCCCAAATCTTTTCTCAAAAAAAAAAAGAAGTATTCGTACATAAAGAACTTGCTTCCTTTAGGCATTTGTAGACAAATTGGAGCTGTCCAGGTGCTGAAAACAGTTTCACTTTCAAAAGAAACGCAAGCTGAGTGGGTGAGTAAATGGATGTACTTCTCCATCCCACTTTGGACTTTCCTAATTACAGTTTGAGGAAAGGGTAGTCGAAAAGTAGGCTACCCCTTCAGGCTGGAGTCTGCATTTTAGCCAACTCCCAGCTGCTTTGGCATTTTTGCAAAACAAAAGGTTTAATTAACAACCATCCACGCATTTTCTCACATTGCTGGCTAAGCTTCAGTTTTAATGGCCTTTTCATATTCATCCAAATTCTTTACATGATTTGTTTATCAACTGGTTGCCTGTGGGCCAAATCCAGCCTACTAATGTTCACTGTTTGATAATTAGTAATACATCTCTATTGAGACAAAAAGCAGATATCTGAATCACAACCAGCTTCCACACAGCATGTTATTTCTTGAAAACCTGGGATAGTAGAAAGCAGGCCTTGAGCAATTTGAGGTAGTAATCCAGCCAATGTAGCAGAGTGAGCTCCAAATATCTTAGAAATGCAGTACTTTGCCAACTTTTTACACCAAAGACAGATAGACTTTCTACACATGCAGCCCATGCATTCTTTATGAAGGATTCATGAAAATCAATTGGTGCATTATACCATTGAAAGTGTACCCAAATGAGCTCTCAAGAAGTATCTATCATCTGCAACATCATCTGTCTGAAAGGCTAAACAAAATTACTTCAGGGCACAAATAATTTTTAAAATTACTACCTGACCTCAGTGAATGCCTTTCTTTGGACTGGAATTTGTAACTGAAACTACTGTATAGTAAAAGCTTCTCAATATGAAATATACCCATGGTCTTATTTTAATGGCCAACAATGCATAAAGTGAATGCAAAAAGATTTGTTATCCAATGCAAAAATAGTACAGGAATCACAGTAGGTTCAGATATTTTAAGTTCTTATATTGATTCTAGAAAGCAAGAAAAAAGTTTCAGAATCTAGTTTTCATTCTGGGCTATTTGTACACCAATTTTGACTTTTTAGAAAAGCCAGACAAAGTCTTCCATCCATTTCTGTACTCTAAACTCACATTTATACTGAATTTTAGTTTGTGTATATGCCATCACCTCAGTGTTGACCCTTTGTGACCATACAGATACATTTTCTGATCTGTAACTAATCTGGTACTTATCACCACTGTAATTGAGTCCAGCCATCCCATTACTGGTTGTCCTCTTCTTCTTTCCTTCTGTCCTTCCCAGCATTATAGGCTTCTCAATGGAGCTCAGATTTCACATCATGTGTTCAAAATATGATAATTTGGGCCTAATTATTTGTGTCTCAAATAAAAACTCTGAACTGATTTTTTTAGTGATATATTTATTTGTTTGTTGGCAGAGGTTGGGGTGCTATTTATGATATTCTCAGGAGTTTTATCTATCACCAAAATTCAAAAGTGTCAATACTCTTTCTATTGTACTTTCAAAATCCAACTGCTGTTTGTATTGAACATCATGGGGAAAATATTGTGTGCACAGTTCCATCTGTGCAAGCATAGACACATGACACCTGAATATTTTTCAGAGGCCTTTATTACTACCCTACCCAGTGCTAGTTTGCAGATTATTTCTTGATTGCTTTTTTCCTTTGCTGCTATTAGTGATAGATGCAAAAGACAGCAGTGTTCTAGTATTTCAATATCTTATATTCTTTTTTCAGTTGCTTGAAGAAGAGTTTTGTAATATTCTGAAACATGAAAACCCAAATGACAACATTTGCATTAATTTGGTAAGAGGTACATTATGCAAAAGCCTAGCTCTCTGGAGAAACTCTAATGCTGGGAAATGTAGAAGATGATGACCAACATAGATGGATTCACTTACAATGGCAATGCACCATTGGAAGACCAGAAAGATCAAGTTAGGGTCAGATTGTCATAGAGAAATTCTCAATAACAGTTAATAACAAGTGGATGGTGCATAATCAATCAATCAATCAATTTCAGTAGCTTTTCAACATGTGAACTGAAAGAATAGAATAGAATAGAATAGAATAGAATAGAATAGAATAGAATAGAATAGAATAGAATAGAATAGAATAGAATAGAATAGAATAGAATAGAATAGAATAGAATATGGAAGGGACCTTAGAGGTCTTCTAGTCCAGCCCCCTGCTCAAGTAGGAGAACCTACACCATCTCAGACAACTGACTGTCTAACTTCCAGTGGAGCAGACTTTGTGTAAACAATGGATCTACTTTGCTTTTAGGAAATTTTAATTATTGGGAAGTTTTATTCCCTGTTTTATTTTCCTCATAGTCTGATTGACACATTATAGAAAGAGGCTGTTTGAAGTATGTCCTTTAATTTTCATTGTTTCCTGAACTAAACATTCGATGTTGTAGCACTGAGGAAGTATAAATGGTGTATTTTCACATTTAAAAAGGTTTGATGTTACTTTGGTCTTTTTGCTAGCATTTTTCTGCCCTCTGCTGGATTGTTTAGTAATATCAACAAAATGAAGTATTCTTAAAAAGGTAAAGGTTCCCCCGCACATGCGTGCTAGTTGTTTCCAACTCTAGGGGCCGGTACTCATCTCCGTTTCAAAGCCGAAGAGCCAGCGCTTGTCCGAGGACGTCTCCGTGGTCATGTGGCCGGCATGACTAGACGCCAAAGGCGCACGGAACGCTGTTACCTTCCCACCGTAGTGGTCCCTATTTTTCTACTTGCATTTTTACGTGCTTTTGAACTGCTAGGTTGGCAGAAGCTGGGACGAGTAACAGGCGCTCACTCTGTTACGCGGCACTCGGGATTTGACCCGCCAAACTGCCGACCTTCTGATCGACAAGCTCAGCGTCCTAACCCACTGAGCCACCACATCCCGAAGTATTCTTAACTACCTGTCAAATTCATAGTATGCTTATAAATAATTTTCATGACTAATCCTCAGACAGAATCTCCATATAGAGAGACAGTTGGTCTCTTGGGAATTAAAGGATTGGGATTCCAACCATTTCCATGGTGTACTTTTCAGTAGAGACATCCATTTGACTGCAAAAATCAGTAGACAATTGGACCCCCAAAACCTTCTTTACTTGGCCCAACAAAGCAATTTTAGTATTATTATCCATTTGAAATAGTAGGAAAAGCCTGTTGTGCATCAAAGCCATCTTCCTATAACACCTGGCATTTCAAGATCACAGTTTTATGTTTTGGGGGGACCCAGAATGCACATTATTTGTATGGACAGCACATCTGTCTTCCAATTACTGCTTTCCCCAGCAATGAACTTAAAATGAAGCCAGTTCCTGTATATTTGCCGGTTTGTTCAAATGTTTTGTTAAGAAAGGCAACAATCTGAATACTACATTCTATTCAGAATGAGAGAAGCAGTGTCTGTTTTCTTCTAATACTATATATATATTGTGGAATACATTGAGAGCTTTTCCTAAACTAGTTTCAGCTCCCCCATAACAATGATGCTAGTAAGTTAAGGTACTGAGGTACAGCATTAGACAGAATAGCAGAAGAAAAAGGTTTAGGTGAGCTCATAGTAGATGACTGTAAACTGAATAAACAATGGGGCTAGGCAGCTGTGAAGGCAAAAACAAAATTCTGAGGTACATTGCTAGAAGGATTACCATCAGGAAAAAGGAGGTCCAATCTTGCTATACAGGGCTTTGGTCAAACCCCATTTGGAATACTGTGTCTAGTTCTAGGGACCTCACTTTAAAAAAAGATATTGATAAGATTGGATCTAGAGATGGGCAACAATAATGGTGTAAGATCTGAGGGACATAACATATCAGGAAATATTGGAGAAATTGAGTATGTACAGCCTGGAGAACAGAAGGGAAAGTGGGGTTGCTGGGGAAGAACATGATTGAAACTTTTAAATATATTAAGGATGTGAATAAGTTCTAGAAGGCAGTATTTTCAATATTAAGCAAAAATAAAAAACACAGGGACATAATTTAAACTGACAGGAGGGAAATTCAAAAGTAATATTAGAAAGTATTACTTCACAGAATGAAGAGTGGAAACTGGGAAGCAACTTCCAGCAGAGGTAGTGGATCAGTCATCAGTAACTGAGTTCAAACATGCTTGGGATAAACACATGTCTAACATAAGATGAATATTAATAATAATAATAATAATAATAATAATAATAATAATAATAATAATAATAATAATAATATGATAAATGAATAAGAACTGAAGAAGCTTCTTGGATGAGAAGCAAAATGTTTTCAAGGGGAAAAAAACCCATGGAAGTCCAATTGCCTTTTGAAAAGCACCTTTGGGACAATAAATAAATTAAAAAGAAAACAAAATTTTCAAAGATAGGCTCAATGAATCAGTATATCTTTTTCTGTCATCAGTTTTCTATGTTTCTATCTATGCCATTCTGGAGATCAAATAGCGAAAATTAAAAGAAAATTTCCAGCAAACATTCTTATCAAATTTCTATTGAGATACAGGTGAAACTCGGAAAATTAGAATATCGTGCAAAAAGTTCATTTATTTCAGTAATACAACTTAAAAGGGGAAAGTAATATATGAGATAGACTCATTACATGCAAAGCAACATAGTTCAAGCCGTGATTTGTCATAATTGTGATGATTATGGCATACAGCTCATGAAAACCCCAAATCCACAATCTCAGAAAATTAGAATATTGTGAAAAGGTGCAATATTCTAGGCTCAAAGTGTCCCACTCTAATCAGCTAATTAAGCCATAACACCTGCAAAGGCTTCCTGAGCCTTTAAATGGTCTGTCAGTCTGGTTCAGTAGGAATCACAATCATGGGGAAGACTGCTGACCTGACAGTTGTGCAGAAAACCATCATTGACACCCTCCATAAGGAGGGAAAGCCTCAAAAGGTAATTGCAAAAGAAGTTGGATGTTCCCAAAGTGCTGTATCAAAGCACATTAATAGAAAGTTATGTGGAAGGGAAAAGTGTGGAAGAAAAAGGTGCACAAGCAGCCTGGAGAGGATTGTCAGAAAAAGGCCATTCAAAAGTGTTGGGGACTTTCACAAGGAGTGGACTGAGGCTGGAGTCAGTGCATCAAGAGCCACCACACACAGACGGATCCTGGACATGGGCTTCAAATGTCGTATTCCTCTTGTCAAGCCACTCCTGAACAACAAACAACGTCAGAAGTGTCTTACCTGGGCTAAAGAAAAACAGACCTGGTCTGTTGCTCAGTGGTCCAAAGTCCTCTTTTCTGATGAGAGCAACTTTTGCATCTCATTTGGAAACCAAGGACCCAGAGTCTGGAGGAAGAATGGAGAGGCACACACTGCAAGATGCTTGAAGTCCAGTGTGAAGTTTCCACAGTCTGTGTTGATTTGGGGAGCTATGTCATCTGCTGGTGTTGGTCCACTGTGCTTCATTAAGTCCAGGGTCAACGCAGCCGTCTACCAGGAGATTTTGAAGCACTTCATGCTTCCTTCCGCAGACGAGCTTTATGGGGATGCTGACTTCATTTTCCAGCAGGACTTGGCACCTGCCCACACTGCCAAAAGCACCAAAACCTGGTTCAATGACCGTGGGATTACTGTGCTTGATTGGCCAGCAAACTCGCCTGACCTGAACCCCATAGAGAATCTATGGGGCATTGCCAAGAGAAAGATGAGAGACATGAGACCGAACAATGCAGAAGAGTTGAAGGCCGCTATTGAAGCATCCTGGTCTTCCATAACACCTCAGCAGTGCCACAGGCTGATAGCTTCCATGCCACGCCGCATTGAGGCAGTAATTGCTGCAAAAGGGGCCCAAACCATGTACTGAGTACATATGCATGCTTATACTTTTCAGAGGTCCGATATTGTTCTATGTACACTCCTTGTTTTATTGATTCCATGTAATATTCTAATTTTCTGAGATTGTGGATTTGGGGTTTTCATGAGTTGTACGCCATAATCATCACAATTATGACAAATGACGGCTTAAACTATCTTGCTTTGTATGTAATGAGTCTATCTCATATATTAGTTTCCCCTTTTAAGTTGCATTACTGAAATAAATGAACTTTTGCACGATAGTCTAATTTTTCGAGTTTCACCTGTATAGGGAGTAGAATTTACATACAGTAGTTACAGAGCAAACTTAACATCTATCACCACTAGAGGACAACCTTTGCTTATAAAATAAAATAAAACAGGGGCTTGACAGTCTCTGGGTATAAGGCCAGGAGCTAGTAAGCTACTGAAAGAGAAAGCAAAATCAAACTTTGCCTGGCTGTATAACACCAAGTGTGCTTGGAGCATTAAGAGAGGGGTGTCCACTTCTTTTGTGCTCTGAATCTGCTGAATATAAAACTACATGATAAATGTTGTTTCTATGCTGTCCATGGATTAGAAAACTAGAGGCATGTGTTTAATTCAGGAATAATTAACCATTTGGCACTATTTTGTTTACTTTTTAACTTTCCTTGTTCCAGAAATTAGGATTCCAACAGTTCCTGAGCTGTCTAAGGAACTACTGTAAGCCTGAAAGTTTAGCAAAAATTGGGTATATTTATTAAGGCCATGATCAGATTCAGCCTTAGAGGTTTTTTTGTTATAGTCTATGGAGATCAAGGGACGCGGTGGGTCAGTGGGTTAGGATACTGAGCTTGTCGATCAGAAGGTCAGCAGTTTGGCAGGTCGAATCCCGAGTGCCGCATAACAAAGTGAGTGCCTGTTACTCGTCCCAGCTTCTGCCAACCTAGCAGTTCAAAAGCACGTAAAAATGCAAGTAGAAAAATAGGGACCACTACGGTGGGAAGGTAACAGCGTTCTGTGCGCCTTTGGGTCCATTCATGCCAGCCACATGACCACGGAGACATCCTCAGACAAGCGCTGGCTCTTCGGCTTTGAAACGGAGATGAGCACCAACCCCTAGAGTTGGAAACGACTAGCACGCATGTGCGGGGGAACCTTTACCTTTACCTTTTATGGAGATCAAAAAATGTACTTCCATTTCCTTTTTATTATTTTGTATCCCACCTTTATAATTTTTACAAATAACTAAAGGGTGGCAAACATATCTAACAACCTTCTTCCTCCTATTTTCCCCACAAACAACCCTGTCAGGTGAGTTGGCCTGAGACAGACAAGCCAAGGTTGCCATAGAAAGGATATTTAGTGCTCCATTCCAGTGACATGTCCTTCTAAAGAGATAGCTGGCGATCTATGGCCATGGCCATGGAGGAATGCCATAAAGATGGTACTGCCTTGCAGAAACATGTTATCTGCTGTATCCTCTGTAATAGCATGGTTTGAACTGCACTGGTTAATTAGGTAGATGATGAGATTTCAGGTGAGAGTTCTAATCCTGCTTTAGGAACAAAGCCAGCTGGGTGATCTTGGGCCAGTTCTCTTGCCCTAGAAAAGAAATGATGGCAAACCATTTCTGGAACTTTGCCAAGAAAACTGCAGAGACTAATCCAGACAATTGTCAGGATTTTAAAAAAAACTTACTCAAAGAAACATACACAGAGGCGCATACACACACACACACACACACACACACACACACACACACACAGACTCGCCTTATATCCTGCTCCAAATTACAAGTAGTCCTCAACTAACAACTGCAATTGTTGGTATTGTTGCTTTGTGCTTTAGATTGTAAGCCGCCCTGAGTCTTCGGAGAAGGGCGGGATATAAATGGGATTAAAATAAAAATAAAAGGTGACCATGTGACACTGAGACCCTGAAACCATCATATGTTCCAGTTGCTAAGCCTCCAAATTTTGATCATGTGACTATGGGAATGCTGCAATGGTGGTTGTGTGAAAAATGGTCATAAGTCACTTTGTTCAGTGCCCGTAGTGAACTTTGGTCACTAAATTAAAAAATTGTTGAGACTGTATCCTATGAAACCCAGCAAAAAGGGTAGGTTGGGCAACCTATCTATGAAGGAATGTTATTTGATGGGACCAAGGAGACCCTTTTCTACCACAATGCTTGGAACATCGTAACTCCAAAGATGAGATTGGCCTGGACCTTAGTAGGCTTCAAGAAGAGTCTTAGATGACTTTGTCATCTGCCCTTTGGATCCAGGGAGGTTAGTGGAAAGCTTGCTAAGTGGTCACACTTTTAAGAAAATGAATAGCGCTCTCTCACTGATTAATGCTTTAATAGTTTTATTGTTTGTAGTGATTTTTATAGTTATTCTTTGGTTGACTTTGCATTGTTTTCTGGATTCTTTACTTTGTATCCTGCCCAGTCACAGTAGCAAGATGGATAGCTATGTCAATTTAATTAATAAATAAATTTATTTTCCCATCTTTAGCAACTGTTCATTTATTTCTCTCATTTTAACCACTTATAATTTGCAATTATTCACTCCATTTCCCTACCACACATAATTAGGTCTTCAATGCATTAATATACACTCATATTCTTTAGGAAACTATACAATTTATCTAACATTTACTGCACATCATTTGAGTCCTATACCAACATGACACTGTTTACATATAAAAGTATTTGCATATTTGTACCCCTGAAAAGTATTATGCAGGGGGAAATCACACATCCATGTTTTATTCCCTCCCATTTTATTCACTAAGTGCTCCACTCCAAACTGCACTGTACTTTTTTTAATGTAAATTTTATTGGTTTTTATAAGGGTGGGGAGGAAAATGCGGGGATGGGGTACGGTGTTGAGATAGAGGAAAAGTTGAGGGAGGGGTTGGGGTTTCCCCCAATTACATTCAATATTTAGCAAATAGCATATTGTCTGGGTTGATATACATCAATAGAAGTTGTAAGAATGATTGATAACAATAATAAACATAGCAAATTATAGTAAACAATGTTAAATTTTCAATCTATAATATTTTTCTTAGTAAAATAAGGTCAAAAAAATAAGTATCACCTTCCTTTCTCTCTAATTCGTTTGTCTAGCCATTGATAAATTTTATTCCAAGTTCTATAATAAACTAAATGCTCTTTTTCTTTAATCTCTAAAGTTAATCTAACCATTTCTGCACAATCTAGTATTTTCTTGATAAGCATTTCTTCAGTTGGTACACTCTCATTTTTCCAGTATTGGGCATACATAATTCTCACTGCTGTTAATACATGTAGTATTAAATACCCAGTTTCTTTATCATAATTGGGATCTATCATTCCTAACAAAAACAATTCAGGTTTAAATTCTATTTGTTTTTTAACCATCTTCTCCAACCATAAATGTATCTTAAGCCAACACCTTTTAGCTTTAGAACATGTCCACCAGAGATGATAATAGGTACCTGGTCTTTGGCTGCATTTCCAACAAACATTTGAAGTATTTTTAAACATTTTTGCTAGTCTCACTGGTGTCATGTGCCATCTATAAAACATTTTATACAAATTTTCTTTATATGATACAGCTTTAGTTAATCTAATATTTCCATCGCATAATTTTTTTTCAGATTAAATGGGCTAAACAGAATTTCTTTGAAAATGCAAACAAGCTGGGAAGATGGCTAGCATATAGATTGAAAAAAGAAAAACTGCCCTGTACTTCTGAAATGTTGCTAATATTTACCTCTTGTACCTTCCCAGAACAATTTTGCCAAATATCTTCCGAGCACTTTTAATAAAGGAATCCACCTTCATCTTGTTGTAGGGAAACAGAATCTTCCAATTGTTAGATATAGATGCACTCTTCAGAACACACTGTAAGCATGATGTACAGCCACTTCCATAAGCAAATCACCTCTTAGCATTTCTGCAGTTATATATACACTAATAGCTTTATTATTTTTCAACATTCTCACAGCATTTATTTCATTTCTTTTTCCCTTGGACATTGTCATTTACAATTTTTGTGTCACTTTCACACAGTATTAGTATCAACCCCATATAATTTCTAAAATACTCCCATTTTTCCTCATGTTGGTTTCCTCCACTTCCATTTTATTTTGTCACTTAACTGGAGACTCCTTGTTCAAACCATTTCTCACGTTTCTTAAAATTTCCATCCAACCCATCCTGCCTTTTCTTCAATCTTTTAATCTTAACCAGACCTTGCTTTGACGTCATTCTTTGCTACTCTTCCATATACATAATTACTCTCATCCTTATTTGCAGCAAGATTTTCTCGTGCACATTTTCCTCATCTAGCCTTTCATTTCATCCTTTTTATATTTCCCTCACTTTTTTTTCACTTTCCAGGTTCATTTCCCCCCAAAATCTACTTTCACATAGTATTAGTATAAACCCCATCAAAAAAGTGTTTCTTCCTAGTTGCTCATTGTTCTTGTATTATTCCTTAATTCTCTACCTTTCATCATAAACCATCAAATCAGTCATGGTTTTGAACTTGTAATTTCTTTTACTCTGCATAACTAGACATTATTAAACTTCACATTTACCTAAAATGGTTATTTTTCTAAACAAATACTCATCAAACATCATCTTTACATCTCTGAAAAGCTCAAAATATAGCCCATTGTGGATGAAAAGATAAAAATGTGCAGTTATCAGAATGAATTTGTGTTATCTTGGTTACTGAGTATATAAATGAAAAGTAGGATTTGCCAGCTGCTGATATTGGTATGTTACGCTCCAGTGAACTGTGATAAATAAATAAAAAGATGAGACTTGGGAAATATTATAGAACATTATGAGTGAATATTCATGGGGAAAAATAAGTCTGTTAGATGGCATGAATGGATGGGTGGGAATGAGGAAAAGACCACGAACTATAACTACACTCCCCTCCATATATTCTCAACTCCCCTTTACAAGATTAGGTCACCATCCTCCAGGTCCACTGTAGACTCCATTCCAGTTTATTCTCTTGATTCCAAAGACATACAACTTACCTGTTTTTTCCCTTAGTTCCATTCATTAATTCATGCTCCTTAATCCATTTACTTTTTTATATTCCAAGTAGCAATCTTCTATTTTGTCATCAGACAGATCCAAAGACACTGATTTCTGCTTCCTTGGTGAAATGAAATATTCCCATATAATTTGCACATCATTACAAACATTTTTTAAAAGGCAACTTGATATGAATTGGATTTCATTGACAATCAGGGATTGTTACCTCCCAGAAAGAATCCATTAAATCAAAGTGTTGTTGGGTATGGAAGTTATTTATGTCTTCATTTATGTCTTTCATTTAGCAACATATATAGCACTTTCTTCTATTTTTCCCCACCACAATCCTGTAAAGTATACTGAGAATTTCTTGATATGGAATAGGTCTTTGTCAGGCTCCAAGAAAGAAAGATAAGTTGAGATCCTTCTAAGTAATTTTCTTATTGTTCCTCACTTATAGAAAGAAATCTTGTCAATCTAAAACAGACTGCACAGCACCTTAAAATGTGTACTCTAGGAACTACTGGGGAGAGGATATATATACTGTATTATACCTGCCAATACTAAGGGCTTGGGAAGGCAGACTGAATGCTTCTAAAGAGACATTAATTTGAAAATTATGATTCAAGGGCTTCCCAATATCTAATATAATTTGTTCTCAGAGTATCCCTATGAGATTTTTAGGATGTACATCCTAAAAAAATGCCTTTCACCATGTAAACCCCTGCTTCACATTCTACCTTTTAAAAATTTATGGTATAGCATGACAATAAACTTAACATCTAGCCATTATTTCAATTAAATACCTCCTCTAAAGCAAAGCATGTGACTCCTTAAAGGAAAAAGGGAACTTTAATTTGGAGGAGTAGGTCAATACAACAGAAGGGGGGGGGGAGAAACCCAAACAGAATGAAACTATAATTACTGTTCAATATTTTCCGTATCTGCTTTGGAAGAATTTTTAATCCAATTAAACTTACTGAAACATTATCCTTATCAGCAAAAATGAAGCAAGAATCAAATAAACTGTTATCAGGAACATAGCCAGATTGCAATTTGTACATGATGCTTGGATGTCTATTTCAGCATATGGTTGTATTAATGAATTTGGGGATGTAGAAAAAGACAATTAAACTTTGATACTATACCTTAGTTGACCCAGCATAGTTGGACAGCCAGGCACCATTTGCAAACAGAAAATTCATAACACAGGTTATATCAGCTGTAAGGATTTCTTGAAATCTTGGAGATTTACAGTATAGAACAGCACACATAATTTGTTGTAATATGGAATAACATCTATGCTATTCATCTATTCACAATCAGGTTTTTCAAACAAAACAATACTGGTCCAGTTGGAACAAAGGACAATAAGTCTGAGATATCAAATGACAGGTTTATATGCATTTACCTGGAAGTTTTTAACTTAACTCTGTTCTTTAGGAGATCTGCACAAGATTTCAAATCCCCCCTCCCCCCTCCCAAAATCCATCAAGAATTATATACTTTAGACTCAAAAGTGGCTAAATTCATCTTGTTAAATCTCACTGTATAAATGTTTTTTGGAACCGTGCAGCATAAAATTGCAGAAATAATAAATTTTGCATTCATGAAAAGTAGAAGTAACTGAATACACAAAAGCTAGGGGATTAAAAGATGACACTGCTGTGACAAACACACTGTGAACCAGTGATTCTACATACAAATTTTTAAAAATACACATATAAATCCATTTTGTAAGGAAGTTTGTTATTCCCCTGAATGGTAAGCAGCATGTTCCACACTTCTTTCCCAATACTAAAAGCAGGATTCTGCTACAGGTTACATTAGCCCATGTATCTAAATTATCATGGTCCCTAACACATCTATTATTTACTTTAAAATGAGTTACTACACTGTAGTTCAGCTAGTTTTCACAGTCTGTTTACTCTAGATACATGATAGATGCAGAATCTATAATTATCAAAAACCATCTCCACTGCACATGGACTAAAGGATTTCTATTTATTTTAATCAATCCTGGGAACAAGACAGTCTCCCTATGTGCCACACCTGCAATACGTTAAGCCAGGCTGCTTCATTTTCACTAGTAATTACAGTGTTTGTAGACGTATATATCTTGATCTTGAGGAACTATGAAATCTATAGATCCAATAGTAATACTTTATTGGGCACTTTGTTGAGAGGCTTTGTAACTTATACCAGGATTACTAAGAGAACTAAAGGAGACAGCTCCTGCCCTTGTCAACTAAGCCTGAGAGTCACCTGGGCAACATGCCCACTATATGACTGAAAAATTATGAGTGCTGTGTGGATAAGCATCCCTGCACACCAACGGCAGAATCTATATAAGCCACTCAACTTGAGCATCATATGAGTCACACGGCAGCTGTAGCCAATCCAGGAGATTCACAGTTATGCTGGAAATCAGTGTAGAAAGGAACGCTAACTCAGTCTGGTAGTGTGTTCTTCAGCCTTTCAAGTAAGATACTGCACTACGAGGAACATGATTATGCATGTCACAAGCATGCCTCCAATCATGAAGTACTTATCCTGGAAGGCACGTTTCTCAATGAGACGCATGACTGTATTAGATAAACCGAGCATGTTGGCAATATCCATTATTTTCTTGTGGGTGCCCTGAAAGTAACAGAAAAAAGTGACAATATTAGTTTTAAAAAAAGTTGTCAGAGAGGGTCTTTTGACTTTCAAGGTACTCATCTTCAGATATTTCCTACAGAGCCTTCAGTGTCTCCAGAAACAGCATGCATAGTTTACAATGACATGTGAATCACTTTATTTTACATATCCATTTTTTCCTCACCCACTCTCACTTTCCAACCAATCTTTTGCTCTTCAGAAATTGTAATTCTTATGCCTTCTGTAAGTGTCTGAGGTCACCTAAAAATTTTAAAACAATTTGGGAGGAGGAGACCGGAATAGTGGTAATTTCTATTTTTATTTAATATTTCCTTTCTATTTTATTTATTTATTTTAATTCCATTTATATCCCGCCCTTCTCCGAAGACTCAGGGCGGCTTACAAGCTTAGCAGTAAGCTTTCTGCTTGCAAAATTATCCCCTATCACTGGTCAATCCAAAAGAAGGATATTTTAAAATGTATACTGTTGAAATGACATTATCAGCTCTCTTGCAAATAAAATGAGGTCAAATGGCAATATATTTGTGGATCATGATTTACTCACCACGGAGGGGCTTATTTTGCTACTGGAAAACACAGGCTACTCTTGACTGTTCTACATAACTTCCCTATATACAGTTTGCAATCACAAACTAAGAAACTATTTTTAATAATAAGCTTTAGGCTCCATATTTTGTACATTTCCCATGTAAATCTGCCCAGCCATAAAGCAATATAGGTCGTCCTTGTTATTTGCAAGGGTTCTGTTCCATGAAACTATAACTAACAAAATAAAAAATAATGTGACCATGAAATGGGGTGGGCAAGTGAGCCCATCTTGAACCTATGGTCATTATATTTCTCTCACAAGCACTTGCTCTTTTCTGCTACAGAGATCATCTCAGCAATGTATTTTTTCCTCAGTTCACCCACTTCAAAGGTGACTTCCTTGTGGCAGTTAGTCTTTTCATTCTTTGACTAAGTTGCTTGGTGGTGATTAAATAAGCTGTCCCATTAGAACCACATAACTCTCTTGGTGTCTGTCTTCCTTAGGGCTTTTTCACTACTTGTGCACCACTGGATTCCACTGCTGTCTACAGATTATTTGGGGCTTGCTCTGCTGGCAATATGATGCTTACTATCTGGATAGCCCTCCCTCCTCTGTGCACAGCAGAGAACCCTAGCATAAGCCACATCACACTGATACAATTTTCTCCATTGCCAATTAAGCAAATCACACCACATTAAGTCCAGCAACCAGAAGGAAGTCACATGAACTATGTGGTTAGACTGATCCAAATAGATCCACCACAATTACAGGAGAAGCAAATACATTTATATGGACAATCTAACTCTTTATATGAAAAAAAAAACTTTACATAGTCATGGAAGCCTATCCACAATTTTATGCATATGCAAGGTAGCAAAAAATGGCCAAAACCACAGATATATAAATACCTTGATATATACTGAGTATATCAAGGTCAGATCCTTAAGCTGAAAACATACCAAGTTAATAAGACAGCAGCTAATAAGAACCACTTAACAGCAAGGAAGAATATGCCTGAAGCTATCAGAACAGTAGTAATGCAACTGGAATGTGTAAAACTCACTGTCCCACGTACAGAACATTCTGGAGAAGTCTGGAATGTTCCTGCCATCTTCCAGATCTCACAGATCTGGCTATTCTGGTGATAGTTAGGCAGTCTATGTGGGCAAGAGGACAAATGGAATGCTGTAGACTTCTCCAGAACGGTATGCTACGCACATACCTAACTACAAAGCAGCACTGTGTAGTTAAGCAATGAACAAAAACCAGTATTTGAGTATTTTTACTATGAAATTAGGAAAAAGAATATTTGTAAATATTCAGTCAATTATTCTTTTCTTTAATAGAGGCACTTTATTTATCTGTCAAAGATTTCTGGAATTGGCTACTTGCATTCCAAGATATTTCTACTTCCAAAACATGGAAAACTGCTATATCCACAAGGCCCACATCCCTTGCCCAACCTAGTCTCTTCCAAGTATTACCTCAAGGACAGAGTAGGGTTAGAATAAAAACAGGCATCAGGTTCCAAACTGTTCTTTGCATCAGCAACCAGTAAGCACTGCTATTTTTTTTAACCACTACAGAAGAAGCTGTGGGACGTTCGAGGATAAGGTGAGGAGAAAGGGTTTACATAATTTAGAAACAGCAAGGGCTTTGTACTAAGGATATAGCATGCTGATAACGGTAGAATACACAGTAAAAGTAGATCACACAGAAAAATATTAAGACAGTCTTAAAAAGTGGAGAAGAACAAATACACAAGGCACGATTGGAGAAATGAGACCAGAGCCAGCAATGATTATAAGCAGGACCTCTTAGGAACAGCAAAGAAGCAAGGAAGAGGAAGAAAGGAAGAGCTAAAAAGAAAACGAAGCTGAAGTAAATCTCATGCAAATATTTTCCTTAGGTACCACTGGCATGGAGGATCCACTTTCAACAGTTTAGAATGGAAGAGACAACCATCAGATTGGGGTGGTTTTTTTTTTAGCTCAATTACTTTACTCAAGGAAGTTGCCACACAGCTTAAAAGACTGTTTGCCTATCTAACCCAGTTTGTTGCTGAATCCAACTGATCATCTCTCTCTATGGATTCATGAGTCTTTCCCATCAATGATCACTGGAAAGTTGTAACTGGGAAACTGGAGAATCATCATCTCTTGTATGCAAAGCACTTGCTATGTGAACAGTCCAAGTCGTAAGAGCCACAAGAGCTTCTTCTTCTCTTTTATTTCTATGGTTGTGTTTATTTTAATAACAGGTATCTTCAAATAATTGAATTATTTATATTAATAAAACATCCAATTCCTTCCAAAGATGCAAGTACTGCAGCTAGCTTGGAGAGCAAAGATATAACAAGAATAGATTTAGATTTCATGTAATTCATAGCCAGAATGACTGAATTGGGGGACTTGAACTGTTCTGACAAATTTCTGATATTCAAATTTCAAATATAGTGGATGCCTAGTCACCATAAACAAAAAAGGTGAAGGTCCCACCCTATGCCCACCTTTAATGTCACTCTCTGATCCCTCAGGCCCTGTAGGATGCTGGTTCCGCTGCCAATAAGATCATCCATGCCACGGTGTGCATTTTGAAGGGATTCATTAAATTGTAAAGTTTCATCAATTGGAATGGTGGTGTCAGAATCCTGCAGGGGGAGGGAAGGAAATGGTTATCTTTCCTCAACATTCTTCACCCAAAGCCTCTGCAGAGTCAACAATGAGCTATGGCCATGAAATTCAAACTTCCTGCCCTCCCAAATTCTTTCCCACCTCAGTCCCCAGGCAGCCCCAGTGCATTCTCAAGTGTATTGTTCACTTAATTTTTGGGTAAAAAACTATGTGAACAACAACTAGTTTAAAAAAAAATGTGGCTATAAAATTTTGAGGACCAAAATCAGAAAGCAAGCGAATTTAAGCCTAAGTTCTCTGGTTTTAAGGGCAGGACTTACATTAGTGGTAAATGTTCGAGTCAGAAGCTCCTCACGTTGTCTTTCCTGCTGCTCCCGTGCATAGCGACGATGCTGGAAATTTCGCAATCCTGTCTGCAGGTGCTGAATGTCGTATTTCAACTGGTCAACCCGGCTGAAAAGAGGCAATAGATAATAAGCTCTCCCCAAATAAGATAATAATTAATGAGAAAAGACTGCAGGAGTGTTCTAAAGCAAACCTCTCTTTGTTCAGTGAAACAATGCATGTAATTATAGAAAATCTGTGCTCTAGCAGTGGTATACCTTTGGCCACATACATATAGATGTACAAAGCAGCTCTTTAGTTGCCATTATATTATATTTTAGCTGAAAATCAGCTCTTCATGATTCAGGTGGGAATTTTTCCCAATACTCTTTCTACCAAGATTTCCAATTGGACTTATTATTCCCATAGTATCCAGTCCAGGAGATCTGCTGAGAAAACACTCATAGAAAAAAAAGACAAGGATAACTGCAAAAAGCCCTTCTCAATGCTAGTTACAACTTTACAGAAACAAAATAATCTACCTGAATCGGAGCATTTATTACTTCTCACTTTTCATTTGGTTTGGGAAACATCTGATAATGTCAGCATAAAAGTAACACATCCCTTGATGCGCATCAGTAAATTAAAATGTCTTAAGGTAACATTCAGAAGGATAATCACTCACAGTTTGGCATTTTGTCGTTTGTTTGGAGGTTCCTTGTTGCAGAAGATTTCCAACCGGTCTAGATTGCTAAAAATTCTGTCTATTCGTGCTTGGATTTCATTTTCCACCACTACAGAGGGAGACAAATAAAAGAAGTTCTCTTCGCTGCTTTAAGATGCACAACATTTTCTTTCCGACCCGATACCTGCTTTTGTGAGCCAGCCGTCTATGCTGGTCAAGTTAACATCATCAGCTATTGCTTTAAAAGGCACCAATCTACAGCAGCCCTTTTTAAAACCTACTTTGCTCCTCTCTTCATATGAGACGAAAAGGAGCTAGGAAGTCAAAATAACCATAGTTTCATAATACAAAAAGGAACAGGAACTATGAGTCTCAAATATCTTGGAGAATTTATGTAATAATTCTCACAGGACTAATGTCTAGATATACTTACCCATGTAATATGGCTGTAGCATTATCACTATCCTTATTATCTTCTTTATTACCCCCTCTAACTGCTATTATTATTTTTATGATTATGATTTTATGATCTGTTGCTTTGCATGTACACTGAGAGCTTCCTTGTATGTCACAAGGCCACTTGGCCAAATAAAGTAGTATTTGCGTTATTCTGTATTGTATTGTACTGTGATCCAAATGGTATGGCTTCACAATTGATACAGATTTTAAAGTCCATTGAAGCATTTTAAACAAACTGATAAGTCATAGTAAATTTCTTATATCATGTTTTTTTATCTATTTTTCACTGAATTGAACAAAAAGAGGCTCAGATATTATTAGAGGACAAAATGCTTGTGGCATTAGATTAAACCAACAGACAAGTTACTTTTATACGCCAATTACTCACAGTGAACAGACTCCTTGTCTGAGGTTTCCAGGCGGCCCATGTACGACTGAACTTCGTGGATCTGCCTATTAAAAAGAAAGCAGGAAATCTACTAGCTATTCCAAAAGAAAAAGTGAATTTTTCAAGAACAGACACTAAAGCAGAGTAAGAGATTCTCCAAATAATTTTTGTTCAACTAAAAGAATATTATAAGGTTGTTAAACTACACTTCTTAATATCGATACATTACTTTCCATAAGCATTAAAGTTTTTCCCCATAAAGGTTTAGGTAAGTTTTTATACAACCTCAAAGCAGGATTATAAGCAGCCATTTGTCTCCCCAATTATAGAGACTAAGCACCATCTGCAGATGACCAAGAAAGTCAAACTGATTCTTTTCACATCAGACATGAGTAAATACAGTAGTCTTATAGTCTACCAACTATCACTGCCTTACTTGCAAAACTGAGATGACAGAGTTATAGAAAAGAAAAAAAACGTGTCATTTTTCCCCTCATAATTCCCCAATCTCCTTTTTATAAACAATTGTTTAAAATTCATGGTGTTCTGAATTGTCATTGGTTATATCAGGCAATTGAAAGAATAAATGAAGAAATTATAAAATCAGCATATATTAAACTTTTATATTCCCCTACATAGATTTAATGCTCCTACCCCTCCTATCCCACATCACGAAATGCTAAATCAGTCTTCCTCAAAAGTTGTGCACTCAAGTATATTTGGATGAAACCAAATAAATTCCAGTCTAAACAGTCTTAATAGTGAGTTGTCTATTTAATATTCTTAAAAAGCAAATTTCAACCCAAACTTTGCTAGAATACAGCACTTCGCACGGTTTTTACTTCAATATTTTAATTTAACTATCTTAGCTACAAGAAAAACCTAAATCAATTTAAGCATAGGAGACTTTTCCACTTCAAGCAGTTTCTCAAACTTTCACATTCCTAATAAAATGAGAACGTTGATGGGTCTGTGCTTTCTAGTTTATCTTAAACTGGGAGTTGTGATGCTTTCATTAATTATCTGGCACATTTCCTAAGGACCATCTCCAAAACAAACAGCCTTGCCAACTGGAAGACCTGTTTTGGAAACAGAAGAAATCATGCCAGAGGCACAGAAAATGTGACAGGACACTGGAGATTCAGTGCAGAAAGGAGGGGAAGAATGCTCTGCCCCACAACATCTCCTGGAAATGAATATATGGCACAAAAATGATGGCATCACACCACGAGAGAGAAAAGGCAATTAGAAAGTAGGGAAAGAATGGAGCAGATCTGTAAAAAAAAAGACCACTGATAAGAAGATAGGGCGGAGTATGGTATTATTCTCCATCCAACTGAAAATGCAAAAGAATAAATTTGGAATATTTAATATTTCATTTTAAATCATTTATAAACTAGATACAAAAAATTGGTCTATACTAGAGAAAAATTATTTATTTATACGATTTCTGTAGTTGCTCATCCCAGCCAACTGACCCGGTGATTTACAATTTTAATATATTACATAAGCTAGGAATAATAAGAATAACACAGCAAGCTTTATTTTTCAGAAAGTCAGGAAAATGATAGAATGAAAAAAAAATAGAAAAGGAAAAAGAAGAGGAATGCAATCCAAGGTCCTAACAGGAACATTTCTTTGGGCTAGTAATGATCTAGCCAGCATGTAGTAGTAATAGGCCCCCAATTCTCCTAAGTCAGAGGGGGAGGGAAGAGGTCTGCAGGCACTATTTTTTTGATGGGATGCCTGCAGTTTCAAATAAAATCCCCTCCCATCAGAATTTGATATGCTTTTTCACAATTAACATTTTTCAGAATATCTTTGATTTAGGAGTTGACATCACCTGTAATTGTGTTATATATGCCAGGTTTCATCTATTATTATTATTATATTCATGGAGAAAAATACATTCATGTGGTTATTAAAATCAATTTGATCATGCATAATTATTATTGTTGGATAGTGGATCTGTGTTTGGTTCTGATGGATGTAGTAGTGTCACCACATTCAGCAGTGTCTTCTCAACTATAATATGGATGAATTGAACAGATAAATCCAATCTGACTTTACCAAGTCATGAAGCAAGAGACTTAACTAATATTTGATGCTGTTAATTTCAATATGTATTATATGATGTTTTATATTACTCTCATTTTATTTTATAAAAACTAACACATTTCTGCAAGGGTTAGGATTGGCTAAGAAAGAATCTAAACACATACCAGACCATTAGTGAACAAAAACTAAGCTCAGCCAGGGTTGGATGTGACACTGAATAGTATTTTAATCAGACACAAAGTTATCATTTTGACCTTTTCAAAATTAAGTAGTGTCAGAACTAGGCAATCAAAACTTGGTACATAAAGTTAGTGCTTGTCCTTGGATTGGAAAAAGCAAAGGCTACATTTAGACAAGTAGAACACATCATAGCTAAAATGAATTCATGTAGTTGGTCCATTAGACTTCTTCATACTGCTACGATTGACTTATCAATATTGTTTCAGTTTCCCATACCTCTCATACAGTTTCTTTCACTTTCAAATCAGAACCCATCTTGTCAAATTTTAGGACCATAGTTTCACAAGAGAGCCATATGTGTAGGCATATGTAATACAATTTGAGGGAAATTTGCACCTTGGTTCAAGTATATAGCTGGACCAGGGAGACCAAAGTTCAGATCAATTCATGATATTATTGAAAAAGGGCTCACTCTATTTCAACCTCTGTTTCCTAGTAGCAGAAGTGGATTATCTAATTGAAGTTTTACGAGGATGAAGAGTCAAATTGCAAGGCTTTTTCACCTGAAATTTTCACCTGAAATTATCAAATTTCTTCCAATGAAAAATCAAACAGAACTAATCTTCTTAATCTACTTCATAATTTTCTTAATTATGAAGTTTATTTAACATATTGAATTTTTTTAAAATCTTTAATTATCTTGAGGGTTAAAAGTACTCTGTAGATAGAATATCATTAACTAAGAAAACGTAAAATTAATTTTTTTAAATGAGAAATCATAGATGCCTTGTATTGCTCAAACAAAGCAAGAATTCAGAGGCTCTTGCCCGAGCCTCAACTGAAAATTCTCAGTACAGAATGTTGGGCTGAAATATCCAATTTGCTGTAACTAGAACATATAACTTAAAAAACATTAGAAATCCAATAACCAAGTATTATTTTTATGAATTACATCTCACTTCAGGGTAGTTCCTGTTATTGGTTAATCTTTTGATGGAACTGTATTGTTTGACTATATTGTGCTGTTCAATTGTAACAGTAGGAGAGTTTTATTGTAATTAATATATTGTATTGGTCCACCGTTTCAGCATGAAATTAATCAAAGCCACCCTTTGGACATCAAAGCGAGTTTCATTCCAATTATTAGTCTGTCAAATTAAGCAAGGGTTCGCTTATTGGACAGCCAAGATGATTAAACAAGACACCATTTACTCAAACTGAAATCCCTCTTCGATCATAAATTCAGTAACTGGCTTTACGAAAGCTGCTGTTGTTCATCCAGAAGGCTCTTTCCCCTAAAAGAGCGCAAGAAGCAGAGGTCCTCCCGGTTCTGAACTGCTGCACCACAGCCCCACAGGAGCCTACGGCCAACGGGGGATACCAAGAAAGGCAATCAAGAACATATGGAGGTGCCGAGTCCCCCATTCCCACGGGGAAGGTTGTAAAATCGTGGAGATGTTACGTAAATATCTAAAAAGTTATAAAAGCGTGACTATTGGCGCTGGTGCCTCCCGGCAACTGTCCTCGTTCGCCTTCTGTTCCCCCGCCTCCCGCTCCTTTCCTCTTCCAGAGCCTTCCCGTCGCTTCCCAATTTATTTCCGCGTTTGTTCCCCGCTCCGGAGAGCTTTCCACGCTTGCCCCTCTCACACCCACTTGTTGGTCTGATGATAAAGAACCTCCATGCCGACTATTCCTCCGCCACTCTGGGACCATCGGAGCGCCTCTTATAACACGTCAGCTGGTTCAAGGCCGGGACTTCCGGCTTCCTGTGAAGGGAAGTCCTTCGGATGGTGTCACGCCTCCGCAGCCGGCTGTCTACACTCTTGCCTGAGTGAACGTTTGCCACCAGGGCAACGCGGCGGATTTGCGCTGCTGTTGTTACACGTGGCGTTTTGACTTGTCTTGATTTAGGGTGTGAATGTGTTGTCACACGTAGTGGCCCCCGATCTCAATAAAGTTTAGTCGATGCGGCATTTTGCTTCTTAAGTTTAAATTTAAGTTACAGTATACTGCTCTTCTGCCTTTCTCTATAAATAAGGCTAGTCGAGCGCATTGTATCTGCGATACGCTCATTAAAGAGAAGCAACCTGGAACTAAGGAGAAATGGCCTGTCAGTGGAAAAAAAATCAGTGGAACCGCTTTGCCTTCAGAAGCTGTGGGTGCTTCATCACGTGAGGCTTCCAAGAAGACATAGGACAACTTCTTGTCTGAAATGGTATAGGGCAGGGGTGGGTAACCTTGGCTCTTTTATGACTCGTGGACTTCAATTGCCAGCATGGCTGGCTCAGGAAGTCTGGCAGTTGAAGTCCACGGGTCATAAAAGAGCCAAGGTTGCCTACCCCTGGTATAGGGTACCCTGGTTAAGCAGGAGGTTGGATCAGAAAACTTCCAATGTCCTTTCCAACTCTATTCTGCTACTGTAACTATTACTGTAACTGGGTTACCTTTAGCCCTCATTGAAGCTTTCCTGCACATTTGTCGGATTAATAGCTCACCTTTAGGGCAACGTTATTGCCTTCAGGTGCTTTGGAAAATAGCTTGACTCCCTCTTCTATGTAGCAGCCCCTGAGCTATTAGAACACTGCTATCATGTCACCCCTCATCCTTCTCTTCATTAAAGTAGACATACCCAATTCCAACAACCTTTCCTTATGTGTTTTAGCCTTCAGTCCCCCAATCATCTTTGTTGCTCTTTTCTGTACCCTTTCTAGAGTCTCAACATTTTTTTTACATTGTGGGGACCAAAACTGGATGCAGTATTCCAAGTGTGGCCTTACCAAGGCATTGTAAAGTGGTATTAACACTTCACATGATCTTGATTCTATCCCTCTGTTAATGCAGCCTAGCACTGTGTTGGGTTTTTTTGGCACCTGCAGCACACTGCTGGCTCATATTTAAGTGATTGTCCACTAGGACTCCAAGATCCCTCTCACAGTTGCCACTGTTGAGTAAGATACGACCTATACTAGACCTATACATTTGGTTTTTCTTGCGTAAATGTAGAATCTTACTTTTTTCACTATTGAATTTCATTTTGTTAGATAGTACCCAATGTTCAAGTCTGTCAAGATCCTTCTGTATCTTAAGCCTATCTTCTGGAGTATTGGCTATTCCTGCAGTTTTGGTGTCATCTGCAAATTTGATGTTCCCCATCTATTCCCTCATCCAAATCATTGATGAAGAAGTTGAAGACCACTGGGCCCAGAACAGAGCCTTGGGGCACCCCACTATACACCCCACTATAAACTGAGATTCAAGGTACTAGTAATGGTGTTTAAAGCCCTACATGGCAGGGGTCCGGAGTACCTCAGGGAACACCTACTGCCGGCATCAACTTCCCTGCGCCCTGTGCGTTCCCACAGAGAGGGACTCCTCAGGGTGCCACCGATCAGAGAATATCGATTGGTGGCCCCCAGGGGGAGATCCTTCTCTGTGGGCGCTCTGGAACTATGGAATCAGTTACCGGTGGAGCTCCGGATGGCGCCCGATCTTCGCTCCTTTCGCCGCGATCTGAAAACATTTTTATTCGAACAAGCTGGCCTGGCCTGATGGGGGATTGCTGGGGTTTTTATTGCTGTATTTTTGGGGTTTCTTTAAACGTATTGTATTAATTGTTTTTTAATGGGCAACTATTTAATCTTCTTTTAATATTTGTAACTTTGCATTTTATTCTTGCCCTGTTCACCGCCCTGAGTCCTTCGGGAGAAGGGCGGTATAGAAATATTAATAAACTAAACTAAACTAAACTTCCCTCCATGTAGATGCAGTTCCATTGAGGACCACATGCTGAGTACGGCCGGTCAGCCAGCTACTAATCCATTTGATAGTGATGCTGTCTAATCCACATTTTTAATATTATCATGTAGTAGGTTGTGGTCTATTTTATCAAATGCCTTATTGAAGTCCAAGTAAATTAAATCCACAGCATTCCTCTGGCCCACTAATTTTGTCACCAGGTCAAAGAACGAAATAAGATTTGTCTGGCACGATCTGTTTTTGACAAACCCATGTTGGCTTTTGGTTATGACTTGGTTTGCCTCTAGGTGTTCCCTGATTTGTTGTTTGATTATCTTTTCCAGAATCTTCCCAGGTATTGAGGTCAGGCTGATAGGTCTGTAGTTTCCTGGATCCATTTTTCCCCCTTTTTGAGGATGGGAATTACATCAGCTCTTTTCCAGTCCTCTGGGAGTTCCCCAGTGCTCCAGGATCTTTGAAAGATAGAGTTGAGTGGTTCTGAGATCACATCTGCCAGTTCCTTCAGAATCTTGGGGTAAAGTCTATCTGGTCCTGGTGATTTGAACTCATCTAGGGTGGACAGGTGCTCACTCACCATTTTCTTGCCTATCTTAACTTATGTTTCTAATCTGTTTTTTTATGTTACTGTTTTTGATATGTTGGACTGTTTTTTTCCCTTTGTGTAAATACAGATGCAAAAAATGAGTTGTGTAGTTCTAATTTCTCTCTGTTGCTTGTCACCTTCTTGCCACTTTCTATCACTAGTGGACCAATCATTTCCTTAAAATTTTTCTTGTTTTTTTACATGTTGAAAGAAGCTTTTTAAATTATTTTTTTACTTTTGTTGCAAGCCTTAGTTCATTTTTAGCCTTAGCTTCCTCACTTCATCTTTGCAGGCTTGGGCTATTTGCTGATACTCTGCCTTAGTTTTGTGCCCCTCTTTCCACTTTTTATACTTGTCCTTTTTGTCTTTCAATTTATCATAGAGTTCTTTGATCAGCCATGCTGGTTTCTTTTGAGAGCTGTTATTTTTCATCTTTGTTGGACTGGGGTTTTAAAATCTCACTTTTCAAAATTTCCCAAGCTTCTTGAGTTGTTTTCCCCTCAAGGATTCTCATCCATGGAATCCTTTCCAAGCTCACTCTAAGTTTGTTGAAATTAGCTCTCTTCAAGACTCTAGTTTGACTGTGTTGTATTGCTTATGCTTGCATAATGTTGAATTCCAATATTGCATGATCACTCCCCCACCCCCAAGACACCTTCTATCATTTCATCTCTGTTAGTGAGAATTAAGTCCAATATGGCTGATCCCCTAGTTCTCTTCTCTATATTTTGGGAGACAAAGTTGTCTGCTAGGTTTGTCAGGAATCTGTTTGATCTTCTACTTAGTGTAGAGTTTGTCTTCCAGTTGATGTCAGGAGTGGCATCATTGTGAGTGGAGCTGGGGAAGCATATTTTCTGACAGTTCTCTTTGGAGCAAGCAAGGTTGTGAACCTTTAAAGGAATTGTTATGTATATAGTTGGGGTATCTTGTTTCAGGTAGCCACTGACGACACCAGGTGGCACCTGTAAGTGTCCTGATTGGCTGGCCACTCCAAGGTGGGAAAATCCAATGTTCTGAGTGGACCAAGAGGGGTATTAAAAGGACGCAAGGGGGGGTTTCTTTGTCTTCTTCGTGCTGTACTCAATAAAGGTTGTTACTGCTGAAGCTGTCTCTGTTTTCTCCACGTGGTCCTGAACCCACAACTTAACAGTGGCGACGAAGGTGGGATGCTGCTTGCTGAATTAATTCCGTAGAAGGGGAACCATCTGATTAGAAGACATCCCTCCTTCCTTGAAGCAGCTTCAGGACTGTTCAGAATGTGAAACCTTGGAATCATCCATGAGTTCGGCATCTGTTTCCCAGAGAGATGGGAGTCACATCTGGGACAAATTGAAGGCTACCTGTTGGTCAATTGCATAACGGAGGACCGCATGAAGGCAGCAGCTTTGCTGTGTCTCAGCGGTTCAGCCATTTATGATGTAGCTGTCGGGTTGTGTAATCTAGCAGCCGTAGCATCTGTGCCTTACGCTGAACTAACCAAAAAACTTAACGGTCACTTCATGCCTAAGAGGTCCGAGATATACTGGCGCCTGCAGTTCATCCAAAGGAACCAGTTACTGGGTGAATCTACGACCGATTTCGTGGCAGCGGTGGGTCAAGCCACATGCTTGTGCAACTTCCCTGACCTGGAAGACTGGATTCGTGACCGGGTAGTTTTTGGACTAAGAGATGAGCGGGTACAGCAGAAGGTGGTAGCCAAACCGACCATGGACCTGTAACAGGTCCTAGACGAGATAATGGCTCATGAAGCCACCGGCCGCAAGAACTCCTTCTGACCAAGCAGCAGTTCAGTCCGGTACTGTCTTTGCTAAACTGGATTTAGCGCAAGCCTATCAGCAACTCCCGGTCACCCCTGAAATGGCTGAGGCTCAGACAATTGTGACTCACAGAGGAGCGTTCAAAGTGAATCGCTTGCAGTTCAGCATCGCTGTAGCCCCGGGAATTTTTCAAGAGGTGATGGAAAGAATGCTGAAAGGAATTCCGGGGGTATGCCCTTACTTCGATGACATTTTAATTGCTGGCGAGTCAGAGGAGGTCCTAGCTGACAAGTTACAGGCTGTGTTAAACCGATTCTGCTCAGCTGGGCTCAAACTCAAGAGGGAAAAATGTAGTATTTGAGTGGCATCCATGGAGTTCCTGGGATTCTGGATTGATGCCCAAGGCATTCACCCCACTGACTCCAAGATAAGGGCAATTAAGATGGCCCCAATGCCAAAAAGTAAGGTGGAACTGCAAGCTTTCCTGGGGCTAATTAATTTTTATCATTCTTTCTTACCCCACAAGGCAGCAATTGCAGAACCCTTACATAGACTGCTGGACAAGAAAACACCTTGGAAGTGGAAAAAAAATCATGATAACAGTTTCAGAAATCTTAAACAGCTGCTGTTCAACAACGCTCAGTAACTCATTTCATTGAAAACAAGCCCATATGCATTGCGTGTGATGCATCCCCTTATGGGGTGGGCGCAGTACTAAGTCATTTAGAAGAAAATGGGGAGCAGAAGCCAATTGCTTATTACTCCAGAACTCTTTCAAAGACAGAGAGGAATTATGCCCAGATTGATAAAGAGGCTTTGGCCATAGCTGCTGGCGTAAAGAAATTCCATGACTACCTGTATGGTAGAGAGTTCACCATTTTCACTGACCACAAACTGTTGTTGGGGCTATTCACAACAGATAAACAGACACCAGAAATTCTGTCCCCACGGATGCTGAGGTGGTCCATATTCCTTTCTGCATACTCTTGTAAATTAGTATACAGGCCTGGTAAGGAAATGGGGCATGCGGATGGCCTAAGTAGGTTGCCTTTAACAAAAAGTGAACCAGACCCAGCGCCAGTGGGTCAAATTTTAGCCATCCAGGAACTCCCTGAATGCCCCCTGCAGGCTAAGGATATTGCAGCTGGAACAGCAGCGGATAGAGTCATGAGCAGAGTTTCAGCTTGGGTGGCATCGGGATGGCAAGTAAAGAGCCCAGGCCCTGAGTTTCAGGCATACTTTGTTAGAAGACATGAGTTATCATCTCATAAAGGATGCCTGCTATGGGGTAGCAGGGTCGTGATTCCTGAAAAGCTGAGAGATAGGGTCCTGCAAGCACTGCATGAAGGCCACCTGGGTATTGTAAGAATGAAGGCATTGGCCAGGAGCTATCTGTGGTGGCCTGGCCTGGACAAAGCAATTGAGGGGCAAGTAGCTGCTTGCTATCAGTGCCAAAGGTCCAGGCCAGAGCAATCTCAGGCTCCTGTGCACAAATGGGAGGCAGCACACAACCCATGGTCTAGGGTTCACATAGATTATGCAGGTCCCTTCCAAGGGCAGCTCTTCCTACTGGTCGTGGATAGCTACTCGAGGTGGTTAGAGGTAGTGCCTGTGAAGAACATGACCACAGCCAAAACTATTCAGGTGCTAAGGGGGCCCTTCACCACGCATGGGTTGCCTGATGTGTTAGTCTCTGATAATGGCCCACAATTCACATCTGCTGATTTCCAGGATTTCACCAAGGCCAACTTGATTAGGCACATCACGTCCGCGCCTTTCCACCTGTCGACCAATGGATTGGCAGAACGAATGGTAAGATCGACCAAGGACGCCTTGAGATGCATCATCACAGGTGACTGGCACCAAACATTGGCTCAGTTCTTACTGGCACAGCATACCACACCCTGTACAGCCACGGGCAAGAGTCCAGCAGAACTGCGTTGGGGAAGGTGTCTCATCACAAAGCTGGACAGACTTCACCCGGATAGAGTGGTTGCAGAACCAGAGCAGCCTAGCTCCGCCAGGGAATTAGGTATCGGTGAACTAGTGTGGGCCAGAAGCTATGGGTCTGGGGATATGTGGATGCAAGGGGTGGTGGTTGACAGAACTGGGCCGCTGTCTTATATTGTTGAGGGGGAAGGGGGCCGTCAAGTCAGAAGGCACATTGATCAACTGAGGAAGAGGGCCCCTGAAAAACAACAAACAATACAGGCTCAGCTGGCACTGCCATCAAACCCGGCATCAAACCCTGCATCAACTCCTACGCTTCGATTGCCAATGCCTACGTGTCAATTGCCAACAGGGCATCCAGTCGGTCCTCAGCAGCAACCTTTGGTGGATGTTCCAGGTTGGCTGGAGGTTACCACAGACACTGAACATGGGCCAGGGTTGCGTGAGTGGCCTGAACAGCAACCGGATCTGGTACTCGTTGGCAATAGGGAGTCAGAGCATCAGGGTCAACCACCTGTAGGTGATCCTGGCCAGCAATTACAGCCTCTGAGGTGCTCTGCCAGGTCTCGGAAGTCCCCGGTATTCCTGGAGGACTATGTGAGGCCGTGAGGTCAAAGGCGCGGGCACATATACACAACAACTTGTGAAGCGGCCATATGTTGTTTATTTGTTCTTGTTATGGGGGAAGGGGTGTTATGTATATAGTTGGGATATCTTGTTACAGGTAGCCACTGACGACACCAGGTGGCACCTGTAAGTGTCCTGATTGGCTGGCCACTCCAAGGTGGGAAAATCCAACATTCTGAGTGGACCAAGCGGGGTATTAAAAGGACGCAAGGGGGGGTTTCTTTGTCTTCTTCGTGCTGTACTGAATAAAGGTTGTTACTGCTGAAGCTGTCTCTGTTGTCTCCACGTGGTCCTGAACCCACAACTTAACAGGAATTACCAAAGAGTTTACTTCATTTGCGATGTAAACACCCATCCAAATGAATACATTTTACCAAGGAAATGTTTGCTGAGAATTCTTTTTATGCAGTGCTTGGTGAATGGTTTGTTGGGTGGGGTGGGGTGGGGGTGGGGGAGGATGAGATCAACCTCAGAACTGTGCCACAGTAGAAGATCTTTTTTTGTTCATGATTCCTGAATGTGAAACAGGTACAGTCATTTGGAAATTACTTTTGAAAATCTAAGATAATAGCTCTCAGGAAATGCATGACCTTTGGCTGCTAATAGAGTAAAGAAAAACGTGCTTCTAATTATTCAGGTATAGGTCAAAACAAGGCCTTTGCAAATTTTACAGGAAATTACTTTTGTATTAATGGAACTAATTCTGCATTCTTTATCCATCCACCTCTCAACCTATTCCATTTTTTCTCACCTCACCTGAGGCCAGACAACTTCAGAATGGGTGTTCTTACCTGGTTAAAAGCATTCCAGCAAAAACCTGTGATTTACTTAAGCCAATTTGACCTATTGGACCATAAACTACATGCACAATCTCACCATACAATGCACTAATCAAAAATGTTTGCATGTGCACAAGTTTTATCTTTTTCTCCTTGACATTTGTGCCAATGTCATTGTATGTACATGTGTTAAATAAACAAAATTAATAGAAACAAATACAGCCACACAATAATTATATCTGGATTCCATCTTTCTCTCCAGAACCACAATTAAATTACTTTTGAGATAGGATAGGCACAGAATAAAAAAATATTGTCATTTTGGTTCCATATTTTGAGGATTCTATGGCAATACCATTTGATCTGAACATTAGCTTACCAAGCCAAGAAGCCTGCAGAAAGCATTTACTTCTAGTGAGAAGACAGTGTTCTGTTGAGCCAAGATATTGCTATTCTAGTACTTACTTTATTCCTAGATCATCATTGCTGCATTGTATGTATACAATCTATACATAAAGTTATGCTGATGATACTTAACTGTACACAAAGTGGTAGATGTGGCTAGGAATGCTTTACACAACTTCATGTTGGATATTAATTGTGCCCTTTTCTGGATCAGGAGGCACTGTGTATAATCATTCCCACTTTGGTTATTTCCTTAGTGAATTATGGCTGTGCATTCCATATGGCGCTGCTTGTAAAGAAAATCTGGAAACTGTAGTTGGTTTAGAA
This sequence comes from Vipera ursinii, assembly GCF_947247035.1. NCBI lineage: Eukaryota > Metazoa > Chordata > Lepidosauria > Squamata > Viperidae > Vipera > Vipera ursinii. The sequence goes on from NC_139517.1 coordinate 40,525,779, forward strand.
CAGGCATGTTCAACCTAGCCCATGGGCTACATTCAGCCTTGCACAACTAGTAATGTGGTCCCACAAGATTGTAAACTTGACTATATATATATATATATATATATATATATATATATATATATATATATATATATATATATATATATATATATATCACATAATGTCAAGTTTACAAGTTTTATATGTGTGTGTGTATACTGTATGTGTATATACAGTGTATTTTATATATATATATATGTGTGTGTGTGTGTGTGTGTGTGTGTGTGTATAAATTACTAACAAAGAATTAAGGGAGACTAAGATGCATTTCTGACTCTTTAGTCTTCATCAGTCAGTCATACCCTTCTGAGATTCGAACCTGGGCTGATTGCATATTAGGCAGTATTTTTACCTCTTGAGCCACAGGATCTCTCTCGCTCTCTGCTAGCTTTCTGCAAGGGAAGATATGAGTCAAATGTTAACTATTTAGATTACCTTGCTAGGCCCCAAACATGGGGCAAATCTTTATTTCCTGTTTTCAGCCTTATCTGTAATTTACACAAATATATGAACTGTCTGGTGTGACTACAGCCTGTTCGATGGCCTTTGAGATAAGGCTGAAAACAGGAAATAAAGATTTGTCCCATGTTTGGGGCCTAGCAAGGTAATTTTTATAAAATGTTTTATAGATGGCATCTGGATCCCAAGAAATTGTCAAACATGTATCCTAATTTACAGTCTAAATGTTGGAGGTGTGGTAGTTTAGAAGCTACCTATTTTCACATGTGGTGGACTTGTAGAAATATAAAAGCTTTTTGGATTAAAATTTGGTGGAATATTCAAAAGATTTTTAAGAGAAAGATAAAGTTTTCCCCGCAATTGTTTTTATTGGGCATTGTTGTAGATTGTGATGTTAAAGAAACTAACTTGATGTTGAACATGATAACAGCAGCAAGGTTACTGGTGGGACAATATTGGAAGAAGGATAGTTTGCCCACTGTAGAAGAATGGGTGTTTAAAGTTTCGAATCTTGCAGAAATGTCTAAGATTTCTGCTTATCTAAAGGATCATTCACAGGAAAGATATATTTCAGTTTGGAGGAGATGGATAAATTATATTCAAAACAAATATGGGACTAAAAAGTATCATTTAGCTTATGAGTAGATTTTAGTGGGATATTGTTATTGGTATGTTGTTTGTAGTTATGTTAAAAGAGTTAAAGTGCATTATGAATTTGGTTAATTGTAGATTATGCATAATTTTTATTTAGAATATGATTATTGTAACTATAATCCTGTGTTTAGCTCTGGGAAGTGGGGGGGAAGTGGGTGGGTTTGGGGTGGGAGGGATTTGGGGATATATTGTAAAATTTTCTTTTTGTAAAACTCTTTAATTAAAAAAAACATTTGACTCTATCTATCTATCTATCTATCTATCTATCTATCTATCTATCTATACTGTTGTGTACTGGGTTCGTTGCACAGGAATGAAGATGAGGCAAGTGAGTTCAGCAAAGAACATGGTTTATTGCTTGCAGGATCTGAACTAGAGAACAGGGTTGCAGCTGCAGCAATTTATACCTTGTCCCCTAGGTGGCAGCCAATAGGTTTGAAGCAACCTATTGCCGCCTAGGGGCAACCAATAGCAGCGCTAGATACGGGTTGTCTGAGATGCTGGGAGCCGTTAGCTAGCTCCCTGCTCTAGCAACCTACCAGCTGTTACCACGTGGTGTTCAGGGCTTTTTTTCCTCATAGAATGCTTAGAATGTTGTTCCGGCACCTTTTTTTTTTTGCAAAAAAACCCTCCCTCTATTGGCTTTCCTAAGCCTATTGCAGGGCTAGGCAATCTTGGCTCTTTTTTATAACTCGTGGACTTCAACTCCCAGAATTCCTGAGCCAGCCATGCTGAGGGGAAAGGGAGAGGTTTCCAAGCTGAGCCATGCTGGCTCAGGAATTCTGGGAGTTGATGTCCTTGAGTCATAAAAGAGCCAAGGTTGCCTACCCCTGCACTAGAGGAGGACATTAAAATTATTTACAGGGTTACTTCTTTAGGAACTAAACTTTTAGAATCTAAACAGCTAATTCAAAAAAGCCAACAGGAAAGAACCTCACATTTTTCATCTGCTTCTGTCTTTTGGAAGGTAAAATTAGATAACAAAATAATCTATTTCCTATGTTAACATCTCTGCAATGAAATCAATTAAAGGTAACAGGAAAGACATGAGAAATTTTTCTCAATGTAATATGTCTAATTTAGCTAATGCTAGAAGAAAAGTATCTTTTCTACATACTCTATTACAACTAAACCACTTTAAACAATTCTTAAGAATGAAATATTCTTAATTTGGACTTTACTTTTACTGTTTGGACTGTTGTGTGTTTTGAAAAATAGATTATTGCCCTATACACTGCCCTGAGTCCTTCGGGAGAAGGGCAGTATACAAATTAAATTAAATAAATAAATAAATAAATAAAATTATTTAGAATCTAGTTATGTTGCACTTCAGTCTTTAAATAATTAACCTAGTATATACATACAATATATGATGTTTTCCATGGTGAGCTTAAAATCAATAACAACATTTTTTAAAAAGGCTAAAATAATTTCTGGTGGTATTATCTGTACATTAAAATTTTGTTTAGTCACAATCTTTCACTTTTCACATTCTGGACAAGCAGTGGTCATGTATTCTAGCAAAAGATGTTACATATGTGCATAAGTGTAGTCAGTAGCATATGCCTTTTTAAAAATATCAAACATGCAAAGAAACAAAAATAAGTCCAAAATATCTGTATTACATGCAGAAATGCCAACTTTGCAACCAATATTTCTCATCCATAACTATGGCACCCTAAAGATATCTGCATACATGCAAATGCTTCTCTGGGATCAGTAACGCAGCAGGGATTGCTTTTTCCATCCAGTAACATATACCTAAAACCAGTTTATTGCATTTGGCAATTGTACTTAAAAAAAATCTCATTGTCAACCAATATAATTCATTTAATTTGAAATCAAGTGAAAAAATGATTTAAGTTATTTTATTAAAACAAATTAATGGCAATTCTTTTATAAGAAGTTGCCTCAAACAAAATGAGTTTGACATGCCTGCTCTAGATAGTTGAATGCTCCAAAATAAATTCTAGATCAGGCCTGTACATGCAGCCTAAAAGTAATAAAATCACCACCACTGCCCTGAATGTTACACAGTAGATGCTCCTCTAGTCACCAAATCATTGATTAGCCCACCAGCATTCCTTTGCAGACCACAAAGATTTTTAATTTATCAGTGTGGGCCTTTCCCTTCTACAAGTTGCACAGATCAATTCTAGATTTTCCAAGTTAACTCCTTGGTATGTCATTGAGCAAGAATTGACTTTTAGGGAAGCATATTATTATTTGATGTATATTTAACATATGTTCTACCTTTATTTACTGATTATATAATATTTGTATGCAATCCACATGGCGAGGTTTGGGGCAACTTACAATAAGAAAAAAATATTTTTAAAATCATAAGATTAAAACATGAAAGCAGGGCTTTTTCTCTCATAGAATGCTCAGAATGGCATTCTGGCACCTTTTTTTGCACACACACACACACACACACACACAAAGCTTTTGCACAAGCTATGCTACTCCCTCTATTGGCTTTCAAAAGCCTATTGGCTTTCAAAAGCCAATAGGAATTGCTGCAGAGCAGGCCAAAAGTCCTGGCCGGCAAACGTTGCACCGGCAAGTTGTCTGCAGAGAAGGCGAGTAGGCAGGAACTTTGCATCCCTCCCTGCTGCCCAACTACACCATCTCAACTAGGTAAGTAAGAGAGGATAAGGAGTGGGAGGTGGGTTCTGCAGAGTCCATGTGCACTCCTTCCTTGTGCTCACCCGTGTCAGCCAGGCTGGTGGCCTACCTGGTGCTGGACCTGTGCCACCATCGCCTTGCCCTGTGTGACTAAGTGGCCGCCCTACATTGCCTGGCCCATACTGCCTCCACTGCCCGTCCCGCATAGCCCCGCCATATAGAGTGGGCCTCGCTGCTCCCACAGCACCAGCAATGCTGGCTTCAGTCCTGGGGGGGCAGCCTGCCACCAACACCCTTCACACCCATGATCGCAGCAGTGCCACCGCCCCCCCGCCCCCCCACCTCCTGCACCTGCCAAGATGAGAGTTCTGGCACCTTTTTTTTTTTTTTAGAAAGAAAGCACTGGTGGTGTTAACCAGCAAGCCCAATACATTACACCCCTCTCCCCTTAGAACGAACAACACTATAGCAATAATAGAAAATAATTACAGCAATACTCTTACAAAGGCTTAACACTGGTGTGAATAGATTCCACTTAGCAACACAATAAAGTACTTACAACATTATAGTTCCATTGTCTATTACAATCTTGTAGGTCAGCATTAAATACAAGGTACATACAACATTATAGCTTTATTATTACCAAAGAAAATCTTTCAGATAAGCAGGAGGTTTGCATGGCCTTGTGGAACACCTGGGGGACCCAGGCATGTCCTGGCCTACCAGATTGCCCACCAGGCTGGGTAGACCAGTGTCTCTTAGTTCAAGTGATTCTGAGTGGCTTGGTGCTCTCTGGCTGGCCTTTCCAGGTTGGCCCATCCCAGAGTCCGTTTGTTCAGCAGAGTTAGCACAGTGGCTGTAGCCATCAGGTTGGCTTCCTCCATCAGGGGACCCATGTTGCACATATAGGCTCCCCTCTTCTATGGCCAACTCCTCGTTGCTTGGGCTGTGTGAGACTTCATAGTCTATGCATGGGCTGGCTTGGCTGCCACTTTGTGGACCTTGGTAAGGACTTGTGACAAAGTTCTCACTTTGTGGCCATTCTGGGAAACGCTTCCTAAGCTGATCGATGTGGCGCCGGACAACTCGCCCACCCTCCAGCCCCACTTCATAAGAGAGGGGGCCTGATGTTTTAGTAATTTTTCCAGGCACCCACAAATTCCCATGGCCATAGTTCTTGGCCCACACCCCATCACCCACTTGCAGCCCACTTGGGGGTTTGGGGCGCAAAGCTTCAGCTGCCACTCTATCTGGATGCAACCTGTCCAGTTTCTTGATCAGTCGCCTCCCCCAGCGCAGCTCTGCTGAGCTTTTCCCTGTAGCCATGCAGGGCATGGAATGCTGGCAAAGTAAAAAATCTGCCAATCTGTGATGCCAGTCCTCAGTCACTACATGCTTCAGTGACTCTTTTGTGGTCTGGACCATCCATTCAGCTTGACCATTAGAAGAAGGGTGAAATGGGGCTGATGTTACGTGCCTGATGAGGTTTGCTCTCAGGAATGCCTGAAATTCTGCTGCTGTAAATTGGGCTCCATTGTCAGATACTATGACGTCTGGCAGCCCATGTGTGGCAGAGTTTCTTAAGCACCTGGATGGTCCTAGCAGTAGTCATGTTAGCAACTGGAATTACTTCAAGCCATTTAGAGTGGCTGTCGACCACTATAAGGAAGAGCTGTCCCTGAAAGGGCCCAGCAAAGTCTATGTGAATTCTAGACCAGGGAGTGTGAGTCTCCTCCCACCTGTGAACTGGAGTGTGCGGCATTTCAGGCCTTGATTGCTGGCATATATAACATCCATGCACCTGGGCTTCAATAACCTTGTCTAAACCTGGCCACCATAAGTAGCTTCTAGCTAAAGTTTTCATACGGACAATACCCAGATGACCTTCATGCAGTGATTGCAAGACCCTGTCTCTTAGTGAGGTGGGGACTATGACCCTGTTCCCCCATAGGATACAACCCTTGTGAGCTGATAGATTGTGTCTTTCTTCTAGTAAAATAACTCTGAAATTCAGGGCTTGAGCTCTTATCTAGCCACCCTGTGTGCACCCAAGAAAGCACTTTACTTAGTGTCTTATCAGCTGTTGTTTCTACAGTTATGTCCCCAGTGTGGAGGGGAAACTCTGGCAAATCCTGAATGGATATTACAAAGGCCGCTGGGGCTGGATCTGGTTCAATCTGTGGCAGTGGAAGCCTACTTAGGCCATCTGCATGGCCCATTTCTTTGCCAGGTTTGTGAATCAGCTTAAACGTGTAAGCTGATAAAAAATAGACCATGTCAGCATTCTAGGGGATAATATGTGGGGTGTCTATCTGTGGTGAATAACCCCAATAATGGTTTGTGGTCTGTGAAGACCGTGAAGTCCCTGCCATATAAGTAGTCATGGATTTTTTTAACTCCAGCTACAATGGCCAATGCCTCTTTGTCAATTTGAGCATAGTTACGCTCAGCAGAGGACAGAATCCTCGAATAAAATGCAATGGGAACCTGGGTTCCAACTTTCTCTAAGTGACTCAAGACTACCCCCACCCCATATGGGGATGCGTCACATGCTAAACAGACTGGTTTAGACTCCCTGGAATGAGTGATAGTGGAGCTGACCAACAGAAGTGCCTTCAGGTCCTGAAAACTTTTTTTGTGAATGCTGGTCCACTTCCAAGAAGCTTTTTATCTCAAAGCCTGTGAAGTGGCTCTGCCACTGCGGATTTGTTAGGAAGGAACGCGTGGTAGAAGTTGAGGAGGCCCAAGAATGCTTGCAGCTCTCCTTTTGTTTTAGGGCTAGTGCCATCTGAATGGCCTTTACTTTGAACTCAGCTGGGTGGATGCCATTAGCATCAATGCAAAATCCCAAAAATTCAGTCGAGGGAACCCCAATACTGCATTTGTTCTTTTTTAGTTTGAGGCCTGCTTCACACAGCCTCTGCAGGACGGCTCTGAGCCTCCTTGCTAGCACTTCTGTGGATTCTCCGGCAATAAGCACATTGTCAAAATAGGGGCAAACCCCTGGGATGCATTTGAGTGTGCATTCCATGATTCCCTGAAAAATGCCTGGGGCTACACTGACCCCAAATTGCAAGCCCTTTACTCTGAAAGCCCCCCTGTGGGTCACAATTGTCTGTGCTGCGGCCGTGGCCTCATGAACAGGTAGTTGCTGATAGGCCTGCACCAAATCTTAATTTGCAAAAGTGGTGCCACCCTGCAAAGATGCCAGGATGTGGCTCATCACTGGGACTGGGTATGCGTGCTGTTTAAGGACCCAGTTAATAGTTCATTTGTAGTCTGAGCTTATTCTGACTTCCCCATTGGCTTTAAGTGGTGTTACAATAGGAGTTTCCCACTCCCCACAATCTATTGGTTGCAAGACGCCCTGTTCCACAAGCTTGTCTAGTTCCATGTCTATTTTGTGCTTGAGGGCAAAGGGGACGCTGTGAGGCTTAATCCTGATGGGAACCACATTTGGGTCTAGTTTAAATGCTATTGGCGGGCCCATGTAAGTTCCTAGGGCTGAATCAAATACGTCTGCGAAGTCCTCGCAAACTGATGCTAGACTTGTGACTTGTGTCCGGATGATACTGGTTACTTGGATGCCTAGTGCATCAAACCAATCGAGCCCAATTAGGCTCATTCTCGGGCCCCCTACTACAACAACATCCAAGTGCCCTGAAAACCCTTTAAATTTAATGGCCAAGGTGGCTTCACCCTTGACTACAACTTTTGCGTTCTGGAAATCTGTTAAAAGTATGTCAGAGGGCCTCAGCTTGGCCTATCTCCTACTATGACTGCACATGTAATTAAATGTGTCCAGAGAAATAATGGAAACGGCGAAGCTTGTGTCTAGCTCCATCTTATAGGGGACCCCTTGCAGCTCCGCCTGGAATCTATACTTGGGTTTAAGGGGGCGTCGGGCCCCGGTATGGCACACACTTATGGCTTGAGCAAAACCCCACACTGAACGGCCCTGGGGCCCCAGTACCTCTCCTGGTCAGATCTTCCAACTGGCGATTCAATGGCTGGTCCCTCTGGTGACCTCTGCAAACAGATGCGATGTGGCTGGTTTTTCCGCAGGCCCGGCATGTGGCTGTCCAGAACCTGCAGTCCGAGTGTTGGTGGTGGCTGCCACAACCTGGACATCTACGTAAGAGATCTGCCTTGTGAGAAGTCTCTTGCTGCTTGCTGCTACGGGGCTCTTGTTCAGGTTGTCTGTGCAACTTGTCAACTTGGCGTCTTCTTCAAAGTCCTTGGTGAGTTTTGCGTCCTTGTGGTGGACGGCTTCTTCACATAGTGTCATTCTGGCAGGCCGGATCATTCAGACAGCTCCACTGGCAGCTTCATCCGCCATGCCTTCATTCTGAGAATCGGTGAACGACAGGACTTCTCTTGCAAAATTTTCTGCTGCAGCTCTCTGTTGCGGAGGCCACAGATGAGCCGGTCTCGAAGTCGCTCTTTGATGTCTGAAAATCGACACAGGCATGCGGCCTGCCTCAAGGCCACAATGTACTCGGATGCGGTCTCTCTCGGCTGCTGTATTCGTTGTTCAAAGGCGTAGTGCCATGCAATCACTGACATCTTTGGTTGGAAATGTTCTCCGAGCTTCTTCAGTTCGGCGTAGGAGACAAATTCCAATGGTGTAGGCGCAAACAGGTTTTCGGCCAGATTGAACGTCGCTGGGCCGTACACACAAAGCAGCATGGCGGCCTTCAGTCCGTCCTCTGCAACCTGGTTCACCCGAAGATAATTCTCAACCTGGGACAGGTATCAGGGCCATCCTTCTGGTTGCTTGATGTTGAATTCTCACAGCCTTCTGACCTTGGGCATTCTGCTGGTCTTCGTGGCTGGATCTCAGCGTCTTCGGCTCCTGCCCCTCTGTTGCCCAGGGACTGGTCCTCTCAGCGCGTGGTCACTAGCATGGCTTAGCTAGCCGACCATGGGGGGGGCGGAATTTGCTTTCCCACCAGGCATGCGCTGCCTCTCCCCTAGTGACTTTCAGCTTCGACGGACAAGCAGGATCCCACCTTCGTCACCAGTGTTGTGTACTGGGTTCGTTGTGCAGGAATGAAGAGGCAAGTGAGCCCAATACATTACATATACATTAACTATATTGCATATTTTATATAAGCCCAAGATAATTCCTCTTACTAAATGCGGCCCAGGCAAACCAAACTATGTTTAGAATTGTGGCAGTAGCATAAACAATTATGGTTGTGCCTTGGTATGCCCATGTTACATCTTTGCTTCACAAACTGTACTGGTTCTCAGTAGAATTCCATCTTCACAGCATGAGGATAGGATATTTGAGGGTTTGCCTCTCTCTGATGGTTACTACCCACTCTATCCAGTCGGGCAGGAGAGGCATGCTTCATATCCTGTTGACTAGAGAATGTTACCTAGCAGAACCAGGAAGCATGCCTTTTATTTTATTTATTAAATTTTTATGCCACCCACCTCTACTATAAGGTGATTCTGGGCCACTTACAAATTAAGGGCTATACCAGATTAAATCTGCCCAACTCTGCTGGCCTTTCTAAAAGTGTTTTAAACCTGATGGGCAGAGGAGATGGGAAAGAATGTGAGTTATAATTTGGCCTGAGGCGTGAAAGCCAGCCTCAGGGAATAAATTACATTATTGCTACCCAACTAACACACCTAAGAAGTAGAAGATGCCTGTAACCAAGATTACAGCAAAAGTGATTTGCGTACCTAATCAATGTCCAAAATCAGGGATGACATTTATACTGGCAGGGATTGCATTGCTCTTCTATTCTTTATAAAAGGGATTTTTCTGCTATAAGAGAAAAAGAAAAATACTAGCAAGTTTACAATGACAGTATAGTGCAAAATCCCTCCCTAAGTAAAATACAAGTAAATGATATATTACAATCCCACAATAAATGTTAAAGAAGGTTTGGGACTTCAAGAAATGTAGAACGCTGGGACCAGTGTGGTTAACTGCTGCTGATCACAAAGAGCATGTTGCTCCAGTGTTAAAGGCCCTTGGCAGCTCTCAAGTTTGTTTAAAGACTCAATTTAAGATAGTTGATTTTGCTTTTAAAGCCATATGTGGCCTGAGGGTGATATATTTAAAAGCCTTTTCTCCATGTGAACCTGTGTGCCAATTATGATAATCTTTAGAATCCCTTCTCCAAGAACGACTGCCTTCTGAGGTCAGGCAGGTTACCTGACGGAGGTCACTTTCTGATGTGTTGCCAGCCTGAGGTGCTCTTTTTCTAGATACTTACACCTGGCAATGTCTGTTATATCTTATGTAGAAGGCATTATAGGGCAGACAACAGAGGAACTGGGAAAGACTGGTACTAAAAAAATGTTAAGAAAAGAGATATGAAAATTATACAGCTGGTATGGATTAAGCATGTATAACATTGTACTGACCAATTAGATGGCAACCTAAGAAGAAGGACAGATGCATTTGCTGTAAACAGAATTATCCAGTTCTTTATCTACCTCCAGACTATTTACCAGCATGTGGGTTTGGGATAAATTATGGAATGGAAAAATAAGTGAGAGTTGTAGTTGAACCATGGTTAGGACTGACATCATTTGAAGAGTACTAGATACATGAAGTATGTACGGTATTTCTCTAACAGGATATCTATACTCTTTCCAAAATAATTTACTTTTAAAATGAAAGGATTGATTCAGTATATCTGAGAATACAGTAATAGAGCCAGGTGATCTCCCCCTCCCACTTTTCTTTTGAGGGATGTTTCCTTAAATTGAGAGTCATCTTATTTCTAAATAAATATGAGTTGTTGTCCCATTTGGGCATGAAAAACCAGCTGGGTAGCTTTAAGCTAGTCATTTTTCTCCCAGCCCAACCTGCAACCTGTTGTTGTGGGAAAAATAGGAGAAGGAAAGAGTATCTGTATGTTCACTTTCTTGAGTTAAAAGCAGGATTTAAAAATCTTATAAATAAAAAACAGTCCTTTGTTTTATATTGGCTGCTGTGCCTTTGCTCATGAGAAATAATAGTCCTCTTCTATTTAGATTTGACCCAGTAAGAAAAAAAAATAAAACAGGTTAGGTTTGGGGCATTGTAATTTAAGAATACGAGCCAACAGGAACATGTTCAGAGGAGGGTTAAAAAAAAAGATTGTGATGGTATGGAGATAAAGTTCTCTGAGGAAAGAATAAAGAAATAGATATGTTCAGAGGAAAGTAAAGGGGTAGTCATATTCAAGTATCTGAAGAGCTGTCACATACGCTATGTTTTAAATTTGTTTATTGTCTCTGCTGTTGGTGAGGTCCAAAGCAACAGGTTTATAAGTCAAGAAGAACAACATGGCTGGCATTCTCCAGATACTTTTCACTAAAAGTCTTCAAACAATTCAACAATGTCTTTATAAATGGATATCACCTGACACACAGAAATTAAATTAACTCTATTACAGGTACAAGGAAGTGAAAATGCTCAGTTATAAGAGCAGACCCAAGGCCAGGAGCTGACTGTAGAACAGATCATGCAAGGGAGGATCAAACAAATCAAAGAATGTCATGTATAGAACAGATGGAACATGCAAAACAGACTGTCATCCAGTTGGCAAAGGCTGTACACTCTTCCCTTATTAATTCAATTTACTGCATGTATTGAGGAAAGCTGAATTAGAAGAATATAGTTTTAAAATTGGAGAAATAAGCCAGCTCTGTTTAAAATGATACCACCTTGGCAGGTGGTATCATTTGCAAATGATTTGCTAGCTCTAGTAATGAAAGTCAATGAACACAATGAAAAAAAATTGAACTAAAGTTAAATATAAAGACCAAATGAATATGAAGAGGTATAGCAACTAGCCTTAGAATTTACAAAAGATATTAAAGTAGTAAATACTTCTGCCTTTTAAGATTAATTAAGGAACTAGAGTTCAAGAAATATAGTGTAGGTTAGCGCTTGGTATAGTAACAACATACAGTATATTTTGGAAAATATATGCAGATGTTGTGATGCGTTTATACTTGCAAGGACCAGAATCATGCATGCTATCAAGTCAATTTTATAGAACCAAAATTTTGACTTTGAAGAAACAAGAAAGGAATAATTTTGAACTTTTGTGTTGGGGAATATACAAGAATACAATGTATGGACAAGAAAACAAAAGCACAAGTATATCATTGAAAAAAATCAACCTAGCATTCTTACTTGAGGCACAAGTGAGCAAACTCAAATGATCAGCTTTAGTTGCACACATTGAGGGAAGATTTAGCTCTTTGGGAAAGGCAAAAGGACAAGACAAAGAGGTTGACCAGAAACAAGTTGGATGGGCTCAGTTACAATGATGATGGGTGCACCAGTGGAAGACCTAAAGGACCAACTTGGGGACAAATTCTTCCGGAGAAAATCTGATGACTGAAATTTCCAGTCTCCTTCATGTTGGCTGGTGCTGCTGATTTTCCTTTTGCAACATCTGCTGATCCTGGTTGCAATCTCTTCTCCTAATTCTTCTCATCTGTATCATGAATAGAGAAATACAGGCCAAACTTTTAGCATTTTTTGCCAGTGTTATAAAAACAACATTAAAAAAATACCAGCAAACTCTGATGCAACTTTGCTGCTAGTTCTATACTTAATCTATAACAATTCAAAGACAGAACAGTAACTGGTTAGGTCAACTCAGCTCACTCATTTCTGTGAATCTTTACAGCAAGCATACAAATGACAGACCTTTGCTCTCCCAGTGAAAAAGGCTAATTGATATTGATGCTTGTGTTTTGCTTTTTGCAAACTGAATTTATTTGTTTTAGTCCAGGTGCAGAAACCCATACATATCACAGAAAATCTGGGACCAGTCACTTGGCTCAAATAGCTGACAACAGCCAGGAGTGTGGAGGGGCAAGTTTGGAAGGGGTGGTGTGGAGGGTATGTTCTGTTTGAGGAAAAGCTAATGTATTGTAAACAGGATAAAGAGAGACGGAGACAATCACTTAAGGCTTGTCTGATATATCCCCAGGTCATTGTGCAGGATCTCCCACAGCAGTATTTGATGGGGAAAAAGTATGGGCCATTAGCAGATCTTTTTAACTTTTTGAGGGCAAAGGTGACAGATTCCTTGGTCTGAGTGATCTTCAGATGCCTGGAAAATTCAGCAGAATTCATGATGCGGTTGTCCACTGGTCTTCATAAGAACAAGAGCTACCCAAACTTGTGTTCAACTACCACCCTCATCCCTTCGCCATCCTTTCACCATTCACCAGCTGCAAACTTCCATTCTCCTTCTGCTCATCTTCTTTGTTTTCCAGAATTTTTTCATTTCTTGAAAATAACAGCAGAAGGATTCTCATACCCATATTATTGTTAAATTATATATTGAATGTAATTTTTTTCATCAGAGCATAACAGAATTGCCATGCTGGACCATCAAATCTGAGAAGGACCCAAATACATCTCATTCTCCCCCTTGGTCCAAAATAGTCCATTCTTGAAGAGTAATTGCCAACAACTGCTTTCCACTGAGGAAAATTCTTTTCACTCATGACAGGAAGCATTTTTCAATCCTGTTTTTCAATAGGTGGCAGCACTTGTTGATCTTGGCTTGGTTTAGGAACTAAGCAATCTTACAGCTTGGATGGTACTTAAGATGGGAGACCACTAGATAATCCTACAGACTGGAAGAGAGCAATAGCAAGCTACTTCTTCCTATTATCAAGAAAGCAATCTGAATGCATCCTCATGGTCATCAGGAATCAAGCTCATCTTGAGGACATATTTACAATATCCAGATTGATATTCTGATATTCTATGAATATCAGAATAGAAGAATATCCTGTTTTTCCATGTCATGGCTAAAATTATCTTCTTCAAATGCCTGTTTGAAAAAAAGTGAAACAGAGAGAAGTTCTCTAATTCCCTTCTTATTCCACTTTATCAACATATGTTCTTAAGGCCATTATACATAATATAAACCCCATGCAAAAAACATTCAATCAAATCTGTTGAAATATCTTAACCTATGTAAGACAAATATGTGCCATATCAGCAAAGGTCCACTGTTTAATTTTCCTGAATCTCAAAACTGCATAAATATTATAGTGATCAACAAGCTTCTTTTCATGACTGAATGTTTAAGAAAACATTTAGTAAGATATAAAAGTTTTGTAAGTATTGTGTGAATCTGGCATAGATTTGCTCCTATGGAATGTGTAATTCTGACACATGCAATATTTATTCCCCAAATAACTAGAAGCAACCAGGCTTTCTTAACAGTGATAATTGTATTGACTTTGTTTTTGTTTTTCTTGAAGAGCAGAGGTAGGCTGGGCCTAAGGGGATAGGAGAGGAATGAGTTTAAGTACTAGACGGATGTTCCTCACTTGGTTGGTCTCCCTTCAGGCCACATTGGGGCCGGTCTGTCCAAAGGTTGACAGATTCCCTCTTACACAAGCCAGATCTCAGGGTTTCAAGGACAAGGAAGGAAAAAAGACGAGTGTCAGAAGTCTTGCAACAAAAAGTCTTCCTGATGACGGGCAGCTTGTAAGACCCCAGGTCCTTTTAAAATATCTGGGATTTTTAAAGGTGAGCATACAGTCTCTCCCATCCCTTACATTTTTAGGAGACTATCTTTTACAGAGATGGAGGGAGGAATGACAATGCCCTGCAGGCAAACATAATTTTCCTACCTTAGCACTGCTAAGTGGGAGGCTTCTAAATATCCCTTGAAAGGGTTTAATGTAGAAATGTAGCATAGGACTCTACTAAATAAGAATAACATGAACTTCTGTAGTCCAAGAGAAACCAAATTAAAAACACAAGAGGAATGAAAAGGATTTACTCTATTGACTTAGTTTATTGTGTAATTTTTATTCATTTTAGTCAAAAATGCCATTATACGCTAAATTAATATAATGGATCCCAAGTAATAACCACTTGTATGAAGCAATAAATATACTAGGGATGGGAGTACAATAAGAGGAGAGAAGCAATAAGAGGAGAGAAGAGGGTCAAGATGGAGCAATCCAGAGGCTTAAAAAAAAGTCAGTCTTCTTTCACAATGCTTAGCTAAGGCCCTTTAGGAGAACATGTTCAGCATTCTGCAATTTGTGTTCCCCAGCCACACTGGCAGTATTATGCCATCAGGACTAGTCATCTTTGCTAATTTTATCCAACATTAATTGATTCCATCTCCTTTTAAAGCTGTCTATGTTGGAATTAATAATAATCCATGTTTTCTAATATATTTTTTCTCAACATCCTGCCCTTTCCTGAAAGCAACAATTAATGGGACCACAAAGTAGACAAAGGATCACAAAATGAAGAAGCTAAAGTACTGTGGGAGTTTAGAATTCAAACAGACAAGCACCTGCTACAGAACACCGCAGATTTAACAACTGTTGACAAGAAACACAAAACAGTATGTGATATATTCTACCAATATGTCATTATATCAAACCAAGATATAGAAAAGGAAAGAAAAAAATATTTATATATGTACATGATTTATATATGTACATTTATATATGTACAATACCACTTTACAATGCTTTGGTAAGGCCACACCTGGAATACTGCATCCAGTTTTGGTTACCACGATGTAAAAAAGATGTCGAGACTCTAGAAAAGGGTACAGAGAAGAGCAACAAAGATGATTGGGGGACTGGAGGCTAAAACATATAGGGAACGGTTGCTGGAATTGGGTATGTGTAGTTTAATAAAGAGAAGGGTGAGGGGTGACATGATAGCAGTGTTCCAATATCTCAGGGGCTACCACAAAGAAGAGGGAGCCAAGCTATTCTCCAAAGCACCTGAAAGCAGGACAAGAAGCAACGGATGGAAACTAGTCAAGGAGAGAAGCAACCTAGAACTAAGGAGAAACTTCCTGACAGTTAGAACAATTAACCAGTGGAACAACCTGCCTCCAGAGGTGGTGAATGCTCCAACACTGGAGGTTTTTAAGAAGAGACTGGACAGCCATTTGCCTGAAATGGTATAGGGTTTCCTGCCTGAGCAGGGGGTTGGACTAGATGACCTCCAAGGTCCCTTCCAACTTTATATTATTATTATTATTATTATTATTATTATTATTATTATTATTATTATTATTATTATTATTATTATGACTGGATTAAGATGACAATATAATATTACAATTAAAGAAGAAAAGGATGAAATCTGATACTAATGAAAATAAAACAACTCCAACTTATTTGACTTTTTTTTGGAAAAGTTATCTTTGTTGCATTATCTCAAAAAAGCTTGATCCAATGGTTGGCACACAATATATATTAAGAACCCATTGCTACAGAAGATAAAAAACTAGAAATGACTGAAAATAATATGCAAAAATGTGCTGTAATCAGGGGAAATGCTCAACAAAATATTTGGTATATCTGTAAATACATAAAGAGGAGAGCTGCCAAAAATCAAGATATATATTTTGTGCATTTTTTAAAAAATCACACTGAAATGGGATGGATCCAACTCTCATATGTTAGGGATCTGAGGAATCAACCTCAAAAGAATGAGAACCCGGAAGGACTTTTTCACAAAAAGAACAGATATTCTTATAATTAGTTAAAGTTCCACTTTCCATTTTTTTTATTGATGGAAAATCTAGGATGTTCTAGGTTTGGTGCTTTTAAAACAAGGGAGAATGTTTTAGAAGAGATTTAAAATAGGCAAATAAAAGACCACATTACAAATTTAAAATGTTCTACACTTAATTCAAACTGCCCCAAGGCTTCAGATGTTACATAAAAGAAATCCAACATCTTATCGTTCTTATAATACAAGCAGGATTCTTAGAGAGAGGTCAAAAGTTGAAGATACAGTATTGAGCTAAGGAATTATTCATTGCAATATTTGAAAGTCAGCAAAATAACATCGTTTTAATATAAGGGCTCATATTATTAAAAACCACATGTGCACAAATTGAAATTGAACAGATAAATATTGTTTTCTTCACTATTGTATCTAGATGCTTACAAAAAAAAGAACATTAAGAGGTTTTTCAGTGATCTTATTCTCATGTAAAATGACACATTTAACCTTTCCTTATAACCAAGTCCCTTAATCCTCCCTTATTAGTCATATGAAAATTTTTTATAGATGCTAAAGTTCCACTTGAATTTTCATGAACCAAAGTCATGAGATTAAGAGCATAGGAACATTTTTGCTATACTTGTCCATTTTACTTTTAATGTTTTCCCCCTAACTTAAAAAAATATATACGTACTCCAAATATTTCCTCACACAGAAAGTGCTCAGATTTTTTTTCTTACCATTTTCCATTTTTGGTTTCTCATCCCTTTCACCATTCTTTTTAAGAAGGTAATGAAAACTATATAATCTTCCAAATATGGCCCTACATATATTGGTATATACCAGTAGTACATAACAAATTCTTTAATATAAGCGAAAACATTGGGCATCAGTATCTTGGATAAATAAAATTATGATTCTGACTGAAACTAAGGCACATGATGAGCACATAAGAAATAGATTTTGTGACTATGTGATCTGTGAGAATTAATATCTGCATATGGCTTCTTGGAGATTGAAGAATACAGTATATGATGTGGAAAGGGAAATAAATTTCTACTTCTCTTCACATAGGAAATGGATCTCTTTTGATCTAATACTGTTAATAATCAACAAAACTGCTAGATGTTGAACCGGAAAAGGTAAGTTCAATTCATGTTTGCAAAACAAGGCTGACCCAGTCTGGCCCTACACCACAGATAACTAAACTGTTTGTAAATTCATTAGATGAAGGAAGGAAGTCTGGGGAAAAATGCCTTTATAATGATTGGCACTGCCTATTTTATTTTGGTTTTTTTTTAATTAAATCATTTAATTACAATAGAAAAGTGGACTGACCTCGTCTTATCTTCTCTTCAGAAGATTGCACAACATACTTAATATGGATCCTTAGTATATTTTTCTAAACTTGCACAACAAATTGAATCCTAAAGTTAAAAAAAATTATCCCTTGATAAACCAAACAACTTGAGGATGTTACCATATATGAAGACAGCTCTCAGGACTGTAATTGCTGTTAGACCTCATTGCATGAGGCCAGAACCAAAGTCATGCATAGTGGGCTTCACTCAGTGACTTGACTGGGAAAAGTGAAGTGCCTCCCAATCTAGGTTCAGTAACCAGTAACCAGTAACTGGCTTAATAGGTGTGAATGTGGTCACATTCTGACCTGGGCCAAATATAAAATCCTAACATTGATAACTGTGAAATAGAGTGCTTTCCAGAACTACTTAGAAAAAGGATAGGAAGTCATTCCATTAATAATGGATTTTATGAATTTTAGATTTAAATAGCTCAAAGTGATTAAACAAATTAATAAAGAAAAAGGGTCAAACTTCTGCCCTGTATCCAAGGACTTTTCTTCACTTTTGTAAACATGATATAAATATATCCTGACAACTTTTTTCCCCCTGTAGTGTCCTTTTGATGTCTCTTTCACCTAATCCATAGTTTAGGAGTGAGTCACATTTGGGTCACTGTTAGCTTAACATAAAGTGGAATATACAATCTAATACACATCTAATTAATCAATAAAGTCATTATTATTATTTTTTCTATCCTGATATGGGTTTTGTCATATGGATATTATCTGTTGAACTTCACCAGGCATTCTCATGGTGATACAATTAGATGACCCCCAGTGGTGAAATCAGCCCACTTCCTATTGGTCACTTTAGGGTGGGGAAGAGTTACTCCCTTCTACACCTTGGCCCTGACCTAGTTTAGACTGTGCTTTCCTATTCTAGCTGCCAAATCTCTCAGCCAATTTCCAACTCAAAGGCTTTGAAAGAAGGCTAGCCTAAATCTTTAAGAAAGCTAATTTCAATAAACTTAGAGAGAGCTTGGGAAGGATTCCATGGATGAGAATCCTCAAAGGGAAAACAACTCAAGAAGCTTGGGAAATTTGAAAAGTGAGATTATAAAAGCCCATTCTAGCACAATACCAATGAAGAAGAAAAATAACAGCTCTCGAAAGAAACCAGCATAGCTACTTAAAGAATTCTCTGATAAATTGAAAGACAAAAAGGACAAGTATAAAAAGTAGAAAGAGCAGCAAATAATTATCAGCAAATAGCCTGAGCCTGCAAAGATTAAGTGAGGAAAGCTAAGACTCAGAATGAACTAAGACTTGCAATAAAAGTCAAAAACAAACAAAAAAAGCTTTTTTCAACATGTAAAAAACAAGAAAAAAGTTAAGGAAATAATTGGTCCACTAGTGGTAGAAAGTGGCAAGAAGGTGACAAGCAACAGGGAGAAAGCAGAACTCTCAACTTGTTTTTTGTATCTGTATTTACACAAAGGGAAAAAAACAGTCAAACCTATCAAAAACAGTACCATAAAAAACAGATTAGAAACACAAGTTAAAATAGGCAAGAAAATTGTGAGTACCTGTCCACACCAGGACAAGATTATATCCCAAAGGTCTGAAGGAACTGGCAGATGTGATCTCAGAACCACTGAACTATATATTTCAAAGATCCTGGAGCATGGGGAACTGATCCTGGAGCATGGGGAACTACCAGAGGATTGGAAAAGAGCTGATGTAGTTCCCATCCTCAAAAAAGGAAAAAAATGGTTCCATAAAACTACAGACCTATCAGCCTGACCTCAATACATTGGGGACATTTTGGAAAAGATAATCAAGCAACGAATCAGCGAACACCTAGAGACAAATAAAGTCATAACGGAAAGCCAACATAGGTTTGTCAAAAACAGATATTGTCAGACAAATCTTATTGCATTCTTTGTCCAGGTGACCAGAGGAATGCTGTGGATATAATTTACTTGGACTTCAGTAAGACATTTGATAAAGTAGACCATAACATACTACTTGATAAGATAGAAAAATGGATTCATAGCTGGCTGACTGGCCATACTCAGCATGTGGTCCTCAATGGAACTGCATCTACATGGAGGGAAGTGTGCAATGGGGTGCCCCAGGGCTCTGTTCTGGGCCCAGTGCTCATCAACATCTTCATCAATGATTTGGATGAGGGGATAGATGGTGAACTCATCAAATTTGCAGACAAGCTGGCAGGAATAGCCAACACTCCAGAAAATGGGCTTAAGATACAGAAGGATTCAGTGGTGAAAAAAAGTAAGGTTCTACATTTAGTCAAGAAAAACCAATGCACAGGTATAGTATAGATGGTTCCTTGCTCAATAGTAGTAACTGTGAGAGGGATCTCAGAGTCTTAGTGGACAATTACTTAAATATGAGCCTTTGATAATTTTAGTTTAAGTTTAAGTTTAAGTTTATGATATTTGTATACCGCCCTTCTCCCGAAGGACTCAGGGCGGTATACAAATGTGTACCTGAAGGACTCAGTTGCTCTTCTCTGAACTTTTTCCAAAGTCTCAACATCTTTTTTGTAGTATTGTGACTAAAAATGGTCGTACTATTCCAGGTGTGGTCTTACTAGGTTTTTATAAAGTGGTATGACTACCTCTCTTTATACAGCCCAGGACTATATTAGCTTTTTTGGCTGCTGCTGCACACTATTGGCTCATATTCAAGTGATCATCCACTAGGACTCCAAGGTCCCTCTCACAATTACTGTTTTAAAGCCAGGTCTCACCTAATCTGTACTTACATCTTTGATTTTTCCTGCCTAAATATTAAACTTTGCTTTTCTCCACATTAAAACTTCTGTAGGTTCTTAACCAACCGGTTGCGGTTAAGAACCTACATTAGGTCTTATCTCGCAGGGATGAGGGTGGCGAGGTGTAATTACTTCTCCACCCTCATCGCGTCCACAGATAATCGCCCGGCCGCCCTGTTTAGGGTGACTCACTCACTTCTTAATCAGGAGGTGAGGGAGGATCCCTTGCAGGGTCGTGCCGAGGAATTTAGTCAACATCTGTCGGATAAAATTGCTCGGATTCGGACCGGTTTGGACTCCAACTGGGCAGAGTCAGGCGATCAGGACACGGGCGGTCTTGTCAATGTTACCTGGGAAGAGTTTGATTCTGTGGCCCCTGATGAAGTGGACAGGATTATGGGGAGGCTGAGCTCCTCCACATGTTTGTTGGACCCGTGCCCTTCCTGGCTGGTTTATGCAGCTAGGGAGAGGACACGAGGCTGGCTCCAGGCGGTTATATCTGCTTCCTTGAGTGAGGGTTATTTCCCCACCGTCTTGAAGGAGGCGGTGGTGAGACCTCTCCTCAAGAAGCCTGCCTTGGACCCAGCTATATTGAACAACTTTCGTCCTGTCTCCAACCTTCGCTTTCTTGCGAAGGTTGTTGAGAGTGTGGTGGCGCATCAGCTCCCTCTGGTCCTGGATGAAGCGGATTATCTGGACCCCTACCAATCGGGTTTCAGGCCCGGGTACAGCACGGAGACGGCATTGGTCGCTCTGGTGAATGATCTCTGGAGGGCTCGGGACAGGGGATATTCCTCTGTCCTAGTCCTATTAGACCTCTCGGCAGCTTTCGATACTATCGACCATGGTATCTTGCTGCGGCGTCTCAGGGGATTGGGAGTGGGAGGCACAGTTCTTCAGTGGTTCTCCTCCTATCTCCTGGGACGCTCGCAGTCGGTGTTGGCAGGGGGGCAGAGATCGGCCCCTAGGTCTCTCGTTTGTGGAGTGCCTCAGGGGTCGGTTCTCTCGCCTCTCCTGTTCAACATCTACATGAAACCGCTGGGTGAGATCATTCGTGGTTTTGGAGTTGGGTATCATCAATATGCCGATGATACCCAACTTTTCTTTTCGACCCCAAACCACCCCAGTGATGCCCTCGCTGTGATGTCCCGTTGCCTGGAGGCAGTTCGGGTCTGGATGGGGAGGAACAGACTTCAACTCAACCCTGACAAGACTGAGTGGCTGTACATTCCGGCATCCCAGGACATTCAAAATGTTCCATCTCTTTCTATGGGGGGGTGAGCTTTTACCCCCCGTGGATAGGGCTCGCAACTTGGGAGTCCTCCTAGATTCACGGCTTACCCTGGAAGATCATATAGTGGCCGTGACTAGGGGGGCTTTCATCCAGGTTCGCCTGGTGCGCCAGTTGCGGCCCTATCTGGACCGGGATGCCCTGTGTACGGTCACTCATGCGCTCGTGACCTCTCGCCTTGACTACTGTAATGCTCTCTACATGGGGCTTCTCTTGAAGACCACTCGGAGGCTCCAACTGGTACAGAATGCGGCCGCGAGAGTTGTCTTGGGAGTTTCCCGGTACTCCCATGTTACACCTCTGCTCCGCGAGCTGCATTGGCTACCAGTTGTCTTCCGGGTGAGGTTCAAGGTCTTGGTTATGATCTTTAAGTCCTTACATGGCATGGGTCTGGGTTACCTCAGGGACCACCTGCTGCCGGCGTCAACTCCCCTCCGCCCTGTGCGTTCCCACAGAGAGGGCCTCCTCAGGGTGCCTCCGGTCAGGGAATGCCGACTGGTGGCCCCCAGGGGGAGGGCCTTCTCTGTGGGTGCTCCGGCATTATGGAATCAACTGCCGGTGGAGCTCCGGATGTCATCAGACCTCCGAACCTTCCGTCGCGGCCTGAAGACCCACTTATTTGAATTAGCTGGTCTGGCCTGATGGGGGAATATGGGCTTTTAAATTGTTGTTCTTAGTATTGTATTATTGTTTTAACTGGGCATTGGTTTAATCTTTTTTAACTTTTGTATTGTTATTTATATATGCCCTGTGAACCGCCCTGAGTCCCTAGGGAGAAGGGCGGTATACAAATTAAATAAAACCTAAACCTAAACCTAAAAGTCATTTTATTGGGTAGGGCCCATCATTCAAGTTTGTCAAGATCTGTTTGGATTCTGAGCTTGTCTTCTGGGGTGTTGGCTATTCCTGCCAGTTTTGTGTCATCTGCAAATTTGATGAGTTCACCTTCTATTCTCTCATCTAAGTCATTTATGAAGATCTTGAAGAGTACTGCCTTGTGGTACCCCACTGCTTATTTCTTTCCATGTGGATGGAGTAACATTGAGAACTACTCATTGAGTACGATTTGTCAACCGGCTACAAATTTATCTGGTGGTGATGTTGTCTATCCCACCTTTTTCTAGCTTACTAAGAAGTAGGTTGTGGTCTACTTTGTCAAATGCCTTGCTAAAGTCTAAATATACTATGTCCACAGCATTTCACTGGTCTACTAATTTAATCACTTTATCAAAGAATGAAATAAGATTGGTTTGGCATGATCTGTTTTTAGACTAGAAGACCTCCAAGATCCCTTCCAACTGTGTTGTTGTTGTTGTTGTTGTTGTTGTTGTTGTTGTTGTTATTATTATTATTATTATTATTATTATTATTATTATTATTATTATATCTTTGCACAGAGAAGCAGCAAAATGAACGAGAACAGTTTTTCTCACTTAAATTTCTATGTTGTGAATAAACTATTGCTATATACATATATTGCTCAATTAAAGTGTTAAAAATTAAAAACACCTCATCTATGGCATATGTGGGTCAAAGTTCAAAATGAGATTTCTACCCAAGACAATTCTGTAGACTATATTACACTTATTTCTGTAAGGGACATGTCTTTATGATTAGTCCATGCAAAATCTTTTCTACAAATTACACTTCTGTTATCGACAACAAATCTAGGCAGTTTTTCAACCCCTAGAATTAAAAGAAGGCTTAAAACAGTAACTAAACTTCACTGAGTGGGATTACATTTTAGAAGAAAGCCTTGTGATGAGATTTTTCTGGAAAGCTATTCCAGCCTTTTTTAAAAAAAAATCTACAACATGAGATATAGGAGATTTTCTGTTGATTTGAAGACATTGTTGGTGACCTCATAAATAAACGCCAAATCACTCCATATATCTGATGATGTATATCTGATGATACACATTCACTGCCATGTCAGTGGATAGCCTGAAGCTATAGATAAATTCACAACCAACAAACTGAAGCTTTTGGATTTCAGTGAATGGTAAATGTTTGTAGAAACCTTTGACCTTGCACTAATGGCCAAAGCTGACCACACCAAGTATTGTTATAATCACCAGCCACCCATTAGATTTTGCTGCTTATTTTCGTGTCCCAAGTAGCATTCAGGCAAAACAATTCCAAGATAAATAGGTGTATAATCTACAAGATGCATATGTGTAACACACACACACACAGAGAGAGAGAGAGAGAGAGGGAGAGAGATACACGCACAGAGAGAGGGAGGGAGGGAGGGATATGGGAAGCTACTTTACTGGAGGGACAAGCATAAGCACACTCAGGATACCAACTTGTCAGATTCATTACTGAGCATGTTTCACAAGAAAGATTAAAGAAAATCTAGCAAAAGGTATTGACAGGTGCCCAGCAGCTACAATGAAGTGGTCAAAGATGGAACAGAGCATGTTGTTCAAAAATATTTCTACCAAATTTACAAGAATATCATCTTAATTAGCAAAACATTGACCTATAAATTTAGTGCAATTTTTTCACTAAATAACACTTACAGGCTATACAATTTAACAGATATGCTAGTCCAAAACAACAAAAAGTGCAATTTTTCAGTTAAGAGCAGAGATAACATTTAAAATTAAAAAGAAACAGTAGTAGACAGTGCAGCTACAAAACAAGGACATTAGGGAGAAAGGTTCTAGATCAGAAATGTCAAACTTGCGATGTCAATTGACATCGTGCAACATATCAGGACAGTTTTGCCATTGCTGGCAATAGGGTGGGCGTGGCTTCCGGATTACGTGTCCGGCCCGTGTGCCAGCAGTTTGACACCCCTGTTCTAGATCAATCTAATGCTGCCTGGGATTATGTGCTGAAGTCAAACAATTTAAGGGTATCATTTGGGACCAGGCTATCCCCAATATTGAATTACTTCTCACCTTTTTTTAAAAAAAAAACCCTAAAGAATATGCAAAACTATAAGATTAGGTCTATAGTTCAGAATTTAAGGTGACAGAAAAACCTTTCAAATGGAGGGAAAATTGTGTATTAAATTAGGATATGCAGAGAAATTCACAGGAGAGGGTCAAATTATGCAAGATGGCAGGCACATTATAGTGACTGAAGCCTTGCCTACCATTTTGTCCTTTGATGTGTGACTTTTCTTATGCCTTCACTTGAGGATCCTGCAGTTAGGAATCTTTTTGCTCCCACCTTACAAGCAATGCCAGAAAGGTGAGCAAATTTTTTTGCCAGTTCAAATAAAGTTCATCTGAAACTGCAGGAAAGCTAGTTTTCTTTTGAAATACCCAACAGGTTGGCAGTCCAATTTCTTTATTGATGGGGACTTTTGCCTCTCTGTCTTCTGTGTCCTGAATTTAAGGCAACACTGCACACAAGCTCTTGTTTTCCACTCACTCTTGGAGCTTAAATTGAGGATATTTTCAGGGAAATTTAGTATGAAGATGGTTGCTGAGAAGAAAGAAAAAAAGCCTAAGTAGCAGTCTATTGTATCTAGGTGACACCAACCAAAGATAAAAGAGAAACTGACAGAAGTATTGTCAGTTCCACATTGAACCTGCTATTGTGCACAGCAAACCATTGCAAGGACATCAGTCAAAATAAGCCAAATGGCCTTTCTTATTCCAAACAATATACACAAAAACAGAGGAAAAATTACTTGATGATTCAAATGCACTGACTTGGAAAGTTAGTTGGCAAAGGAAGAAAGCTAGAGTAAGACTGAAGAAAATAGAGGTTTTGATCCATTAAATGTGATATTATATTATTAACTAGATGTTTGAATATGGTGGAGAATAAATAATTGCTGGAAACAGAAGTACTATTATAACTAGAAAGATAAAATTTGTAATTAGAATATTAGATTTTGGCATGAGAAGGGAAACAGGAAAATGATAAGAAGTTTGAATAAGGGAAGCTTTTGGTTACCCAAATATAACTTACTTTGAAATTATAAACAATAGAGACATTTGGAACACTGAAGGGAAATTAAAAAATTTTAAAAAGCGAAAACAGGATACTGATTGAACATATAGATATAAGCGCAAATGCAATTAAGATATGTTTTGGTTAGAAAAGTTATTTAAAACTGACATTATTGATATCATGAGAAAAATGTAACAAAGATGTTGATATTCAATTGTATATTTATTAATAACAATAAGAATTGTATTTGCCTAGTGTGGGAAAACAAGTACTACCGGAAGAAGAGAGGAAACATTTGATAGTGTAATATTGGATCTAGATTGAAGAAGTTAATATATATCACTAAATTACTAATGGACCCAGACAACATGTTGTCTATTAAGTATTTGATTGTAAAACTAGAACATTAATAAAAGATTTATATAAAAAAAACCAAGCCTCTCTATTTTGGAGGCTGTCTACGTTCTTCAGAATTTATCTCTATTATTCTAGTGCTCAAAGCAGTTTGAATTCAACAATTAAAAGAAATCCAGGAAAACAGTTGATTGCCCAAACATTGACATGTTTACTTGTTCGGTTCTGTAGGTTGCCATTGCTTTTGTAATGCAAGCAGAAGAAATGGTACTGGAGCACCATGTAGCCTCCAATTGTTCAATCACTCAGATTTGGGAGGGAGGACTTGTTTTGTTTTGCAAAGAGCCAACAACTATATGCAACATGTACTGAAAATATGGAGGAAGAAAGGCTAGCTATCTTTTCCTTCTCTTTTGTTAGAGTGGGAAGCATGGACACTATATTGCCTCCTATCTTTTACGCTTTCCACATTGGCTAGCTTGAGGAAACACTGGGGTCCCCTGCTGCTGTGAGTATTTCAAATTTGACTGAAGAACAAGACATCATTGGGTATCAGGTTAAAATTATTTCATGGGCTTGAAGAGTAAAAATAAGAGGGGCTGCTTTACTTATTAAAAAAATCCTCCACTTGATATTCAGTAGCTAAGTCCAGAGTTCTACAACTTTAGTTTAGCAATATCTTTTTAAAAGTTCTATCTCCATTTTTCTTTTCAGATTGCAATCAGAACTGGACATCTCTAACTCATTCTGCTCCTATCTTAAATTCAGGATTCCAACAACTGGTTGCAACTACTTTTACTAATGATGGATTGCTTACAGTATTTTGCACTGAACCATGCAAAGCATTTATTAACTGTGATGTATCTGTTTATTAGTTTAGTTTCCTTGAATATTTATTTTACTCTTGGCAGCACTAGAAAACCACTTTTAAATAAACCCATTTCCTTCCCCATTCTCACACCCTCATATCATCTAATCAGTTTAGCTGGAATGGTGTAGAGCAGGGGTGTCAAACTCAATTTCATTGAGGGCCGCATCAGCATTGCAGTTGCCCTCAGGGGGCCAGGTGGGTATGGCCTGGTGGGCGTGGCCTACTGGGTGGGCGTGGCTAGAGTGGGTATGGCCTACTGGGTGGGCGTGGCCAGCTCTACATCGTTCGCATCAAGGGTGCCTATGGGGGCCTGGGCAGGAGTGGGACATATCTGAAGGTCTCTGGCAGAAGGAGGGTCTCTGGGCCAGGGCCAAGGCAGTGGGGGCCGTTCCCTCACTGTTTCCAGGATGGCTTTGCGGGCCGCATAAAACCACTTCGCGGGCCAGATCTGGTCCCCGGGCCTTGTGTTTGACATGTCTGGTGTAGAGGAATGTAAGAACCAAACTGCCGTTTTGTTGAACGTGGATTATTAAATAAGCCACAGTTGGTTGTTTCAAAGCCTATCGAGGTCATTGAATGTTTCTCATCCTTCAGTGCAAAATAAGTAGTATGTTTTTGCTGTTATTATATTCTTCATGAATTGTAGGAAGTCTATAAAGCCTTTAATTTTGGAAGGGGCGGTTGCTGCGTTCAGTTCTGTAACTTATTTTTGGTTCAGTTATTTTTAAAAAGATTTGCATTTTTTAAACAATCACCTGATTAATCAGTTTTATCTAATGGTTGACTGTGAGTAATATGGACTATTTCCTCATCTATTTTTGTGCTATATCATGTATTTTGATAGTATTATTCTTAACTCTGCTGCTGTGGGGAAAAATATCTGTCTATGCACTGTTTCTAAGCTCTCTTGGTGCTATTAACAATATATATATTGGGCAACTATTCCATCTTTTCCCATTTAATAAGCATTTTTCCTGGGAGAATGAATAAGGAAAAGATGGAAGAAAAGATAAAAATGGTAAAGTAGGTGACTTCTCTTAATTTTTTAAAACTAATAAAGAGGATTATATAATTATAGCTTCACAGAGAAGAACCTACAATATTCAGAATACCAAGAGGGATTAGGTATTTGGGCCCAATCCAGTAGAATTTTTCCTAGCCATTGGCTACTAGAAGAAATAGCAGCCAATCCAGTGGCAACATGGAAGGAAAGAAGTAGTTAAGATCCACTGGCTTTACTGTGGTAATGTAACATGGGAGAATAATGGGAGACTGTGTACTACCACACTAATGTGGTTAGTGGAGAGTGAGGGAGGTAATGATAAAAAAGCAAGAAGTGAGTTAGTTTTTACTCCAAATAATTTGGAGCCAGTTTGGATAAAATTTCATTGCCGCTCTCAACATTGCCAACATTGCCAACTACAAGTAGTCCATGAATATATGGACCAATGGTTTTAAAATTTACTTTCAATTACAGTCTGAAAGAAAACTTTTATAAAATCGTGTACCATTGATATTTGACTCCAGATAGACTGGTGAAAATGGATAGAGGGATCTCCAACAAGCACAGGAAATGCAACTAAAATCCAGGTACATTTTATCATATTTTTATTTTTTATTTTATTTTAATTCCATTTATATCCCGCCCTTCTCCAAAGACTCAGGGCAGCTTACAAGCTTAGCAGTAGCCTTCATTCTATGTATATGCCTGCTTATTAGGGCTTTCACACACACCCGCAAGCGGCATTATTACAAAGTCAAATATCAATAAAATCTGAAGCTTTTCTTCTAGATATTATGGACAAACCAATTGAAAAACAATTTGGTACTCTATTTCTTTGTAAGGAGACCACTGCGAGGATTGTACATGCTAAGCATTAGAAGGAAAAAGGGTCGCCAACTGTCAAAAAGTGGGTTTTAAAATTGACTGAATCAGCAGAGATGGCAAAATTTACTGCTTTGATTAGAGACAACAGATTAGACAAGTTTATAAAAGACTGGAAGCCGTTTGTGGACTTTTTATGTGTTAAATACAATGACAGATGGTTTATTTATTTATTTATTTATTTATTGATGGGATTTATATCCCGCCCTATCTCCTGAAGGACTCAGGGCGGCTCACAATAAAACATATAATAAGTACATAAATCAAGATAAAATGAAAATTGAGAACATCAGTGCAATAAAAAATTAGAGAATTTTAAAATGAATTAAAAATACTAAATATAAATTAATTAAAATGCCTGTCAGTCTAGGTCAGCTTGGTGGAACAGGTGTGTTTTGAGGCCGCGGCGAAAGGATTGGAGGTTTTGGGCTATCCGAAGCTCAGGGGGGAGCTGATTCCATAGGGTTGGTGCTCCCACAGAGAAGGCCCTCCCCCTGGGGGTCGCCAGCCGACATTGCCTAGCTGACGGTACCCTGAGGAGGCCTTCTCTGTGTGAGCGTACTGGACGATGGGAATTTGTTCCCGGCAGCAGATGGTCCTGCAAGTATCCCGGACCTAAGCCATGTAGGGCTTTAAAGGTAAGTACCAGCACCTTAAATCTCACCCGGAGGGCAACTGGTAGCCAATGCAGCTCACGCAGGAGGGGTGTAATATGGGAGTATCGGGAAGCTCCCATCACAACCCGTGCAGCTGCATTCTGCACCAGCTGAAGCCTCCGGGTGGTCTTCAAGGGCAGCCCCATGTAGAGAGCATTACAGTAATCAATACGGGAGGTAACGAGTGCGTGGGTGACTGTACGTAGGGCATCTCGGTCCAAAAAGGGGCGCAATTGGTATATAAGACGAATCTGGGCAAATGCCCCCCTAGCCACGGTTCCAATGTGATCTTCAAAACTGAGTCGTGAATCTAGGAGGACGCCCAGATTGCGTGCTTTATCAATGGGAGGTAACATCTCTCCTCCTATAGTCAGAGATGGAACCTCTTGGACTAAACGAGATGACGGTATGTACAGCCACTCAGTCTTGGCCGGGTTGAGTCGAAGCCTGTTTTCTCCCATCCAAATCTGTACCGCTTCCAGACAACGGGACATCACATCAAGGGCATCACTGGGTTGGTTCGGGGTGGAGATGAATAGCTGGGTATCATCAGCATATTGATGATATTTCACCCCGAAGCTACGGATGATCTCTCCCAGCGGCTTCATATAGATGTTGAACAGGAGGGGCGAGAGCACCGAACCCTGAGGCACTCCACAATTAAGAGGCCTAGGGCTTGACCTCTGCCCTCCTGCCAACAGGAGGGATTTGAAGATTAGTTTTATCTTTGGAGTAATGTCAATTCCATTTTATTATTAGACAAATAAATTTCCACATCAGAGATATTTGTTTATGTAGTATACCATTTTTGTTAAATATAGATGGAAAAATTTATAACTATTTATAGACCTGTTATGTAAGAGGAGGAGAATGTATAAACTTTTTGATGCATCATTCTGCATTCAGCTGGGGTAGATTTTTTTTATGCTTAATATAGATATATTTAATATTTGTTTTTTTCTTTTCTTTGTAGATGTGATTTTTTTTCTTTTAGTTGTTAGTGTTGGATATTTGTTAGTCTGTTTTTTCTTCCTTTTTCTTTTTTTCGTATTTTATCTTTGGTGAAAATAAATAAATATGTTAAAAATTACAACTAGTCCTTGACT